>NC_138293.1:86462500-87096250 GCF_965601325.2 Salmo salar | reverse complement strand
GAACACTGACAGTGTGTCAGAATAGAACACTGACAGTATGTCAGAATAGAACAATACAGTATGTCAGAATAGAACACTGACAGTATGTCAGAATAGAACACTGACAGTATGTCAGAATAGAACAATGACAATGTGTCAGAATAGAAAAATACAGTATGTCAGAATAGAACACTGACAGAATGTCAGAATAGAACACTGACAGTTTGTCAGAATAGAACACTGACAGTATGTCAGAATCGAACACTGACAGTGAGTCAGAATAGAACAGTACAGTATGTCAGAATAGAACACTGACAGTATGTCAGAATAGAACACTGACAGTATGTCAGAATAGAACAATACAGTATGTCAGAATAGAACACTGACAGTATGTCAGAATAGAACACTGACAGTATGTCAGAATAGAAAACTGACAGTATGTCAGAAAAGAACACTGACAGTGTGTCAGAATAGAACAATACAGTATGTCAGAATAGAACACTGACAGTATGTCAGAATCGAACACAGACAGTGTGTCAGAATATTTCAATACAGTAAGTCAGAATAGAACACTGACAGTACGTCAGAATAGAACACTGACAGTGTGTCAGAATAAAACACTGACAGTGTGTCAGAAAAGAACAATACAGTATGTCAGAATAAAGCAATACAGTATGTCAGAATAGAACACTGACAGTGTGTCAGAATAAAGCAATACAGTATGTCAGAATAGAACGCTGACAGAATGTCAAAATATAACACTGACAGTTCTTCAGAATAGAACACTGACAGTGTGTCAGAATAGAACACTGACAGTGTGTCAGAATAGAACACTGACAGTGTGTCAGAATAGAACAATACAGTATGTCAATAGAACACTGACACTGTGTCAGAACAGAACACTGACAGTATGTCAGAATAGAACAATACAGTATGTCAGAATAGAACACTGACAGTGTGTCAGAATAAAGCAATACAGTATGTCAGAATTGAAAACTGACAGTATGTCAGAATCGAACACTGACAGTGAGTCAGAATAGAACAGTACAGTATGTCAGAATAGAACACTGACAGTATGTCAGAATAGAACACTGACAGTATGTCAGAATAGAACTCTGACAGTACACCAGAGTAGAACACTGACAGTATGTCAGAATAGAACACTGACAGTGTGTCAGAATAGAGCACTGACAGTATGTCAGAATAGAACAATACAGTATGTAAGAATAGAACACTGACAGTAAGTCAGAATAGAACAATACAGTATGTCAGAAAAGAACACTGACAGTGTGTCAGAATAGAAAAATACAGTATGTCAGAATAGAACACTGACAGTGTGTCAGAATAGAACACTGACAGTGTGTCAGAATAGAAAAATACAGTATGTCAGAATAGAACACTGACAATATGTCAGAATAGACCAATACAGTATGACAGAATAGAACAATACAGTATGTCAGAATAAAACAATACAGTATTTTAGAATAGAACACTGACAGTGTGTCAGAATAGACCAATACAGTATGTCAGAATAGAACAATACAGTATGTCAGAATAGAACACTGACAGTATGTCAGAATAGAACACTGACAGTATGTCAGAATAGAACACTGACAGTATGTCAGAATAGAACAATGACAATGTGTCAGAATAGAAAAATACAGTATGTCAGAATAGTACACTGACAGAATGTCAGAATAGAACACTGACAGTTTGTCAGAATAGAACACTGACAGTATGTCAGAATAGAACAGTACAGTATGTCAGAATAGAACACTGACAGTATGTCAGAATAGAACACTGACAGTATGTCAGAATAGAACAATACAGTATGTCAGAATAGAACACTGACAGTATGTCAGAATGTAACACTGACAGTATGTCAGAATAGAACTCTGATAGTACACCAGAGTAGAACACTGACAGTATGTCAGAATAGAACACTGACAGTATGTCAGAATAAAACACTGACAGTATGTCAGAATAGAAAACTGACAGTATGTCAGAAAAGAACACTGACAGTGTGTCAGAATAGAACAATACAGTATGTCAGAATAGAACACTGACAGTATGTCAGAATCGAACACAGACAGTGTGTCAGAATATTTCAATACAGTAAGTCAGAATAGAACACTGACAGTACGTCAGAATAGAACACTGACAGTGTGTCAGAATAAAACACTGACAGTGTGTCAGAATAGAACAATACAGTATGTCAGAATAAAGCAATACAGTATGTCAGAATAGAACACTGACAGTGTGTCAGAATAAAGCAATAGAGTATGTCAGAATAGAACGCTGACAGAATGTCAGAATATAACACTGACAGTTCTTCAGAATAGAACACTGACAGTGTGTCAGAATAGAACACTGACAGTGTGTCAGAATAGAACACTGACAATATGTCAGAATAGAACAATACAGTATGTCAGAATAGAACACTGACAGTGTGTCAGAATAAAGCAATACAGTATGTCAGAATAGAAAACTGACAGTATGTCAGAATCGAACACTGACAGTGAGTCAGAATAGAACACTGACAGTATGTCAGAATAAAACAATACAGTATGTCAGAATAGAACACTGACAGTGTGTCAGAATAGACCAATACAGTATGTCAGAATAGAACAATACAGTATGTCAGAATAGAACACTGACAGTATGTCAGAATAGAACACTGACAGTATGTCAGAATAGAACACTGACAGTATGTCAGAATAGAACACTGACAGTGTGTCAGAATAGAGCACTGACAGTATGTCAGAATAGAACAATACAGTATGTAAGAATAGAACACTGACAGTAAGTCAGAATAGAACAATACAGTATGTCAGAAAAGAACACTGACAGTGTGTCAGAATAGAAAAATACAGTATGTCAGAATAGAACACTGACAGTGTGTCAGAATAGAACACTGACAGTGTGTCAGAATAGAAAAATACAGTATGTCAGAATAGAACACTGACAATATGTCAGAATAGACCAATACAGTATGACAGAATAGAACAATACAGTATGTCAGAATAAAACAATACAGTATTTTAGAATAGAACACTGACAGTGTGTCAGAATAGACCAATACAGTATGTCAGAATAGAACAATACAGTATGTCAGAATAGAACACTGACAGTATGTCAGAATAGAACACTGACAGTATGTCAGAATAGAACAATGACAATGTGTCAGAATAGAAAAATACAGTATGTCAGAATAGTACACTGACAGAATGTCAGAATAGAACACTGACAGTTTGTCAGAATAGAACACTGACAGTATGTCAGAATAGAACAGTACAGTATGTCAGAATAGAACACTGACAGTATGTCAGAATAGAACACTGACAGTATGTCAGAATAGAACAATACAGTATGTCAGAATAGAACACTGACAGTATGTCAGAATGTAACACTGACAGTATGTCAGAATAGAACTCTGACAGTACACCAGAGTAGAACACTGACAGTATGTCAGAATAGAACAATGACAGTATGTCAGAATAAAACACTGACAGTATGTCAGAATAGAAAACTGACAGTATGTCAGAAAAGAACACTGACAGTGTGTCAGAATAGAACAATACAGTATGTCAGAATAGAACACTGACAGTATGTCAGAATCGAACACAGACAGTGTGTCAGAATATTTCAATACAGTAAGTCAGAATAGAACACTGACAGTACGTCAGAATAGAACACTGACAGTGTGTCAGAATAAAACACTGACAGTGTGTCAGAATAGAACAATACAGTATGTCAGAATAAAGCAATACAGTATGTCAGAATAGAACACTGACAGTGTGTCAGAATAAAGCAATAGAGTATGTCAGAATAGAACGCTGACAGAATGTCAGAATATAACACTGACAGTTCTTCAGAATAGAACACTGACAGTGTGTCAGAATAGAACACTGACAGTGTGTCAGAATAGAACACTGACAATATGTCAGAATAGAACAATACAGTATGTCAGAATAGAACACTGACAGTGTGTCAGAATAAAGCAATACAGTATGTCAGAATAGAAAACTGACAGTATGTCAGAATCGAACACTGACAGTGAGTCAGAATAGAACACTGACAGTATGTCAGAATAAAACAATACAGTATGTCAGAATAGAACACTGACAGTGTGTCAGAATAGACCAATACAGTATGTCAGAATAGAACAATACAGTATGTCAGAATAGAACACTGACAGTATGTCAGAATAGAACACTGACAGTATGTCAGAATAGAACACTGACAGTATGTCAGAATAGAACACTGACAGTGTGTCAGAATAGAGCACTGACAGTATGTCAGAATAGAACAATACAGTATGTAAGAATAGAACACTGACAGTAAGTCAGAATAGAACAATACAGTATGTCAGAAAAGAACACTGACAGTGTGTCAGAATAGAAAAATACAGTATGTCAGAATAGAACACTGACAGTGTGTCAGAATAGAACACTGACAGTGTGTCAGAATAGAAAAATACAGTATGTCAGAATAGAACACTGACAATATGTCAGAATAGACCAATACAGTATGACAGAATAGAACAATACAGTATGTCAGAATAAAACAATACAGTATTTTAGAATAGAACACTGACAGTGTGTCAGAATAGACCAATACAGTATGTCAGAATAGAACAATACAGTATGTCAGAATAGAACACTGACAGTATGTCAGAATAGAACACTGACAGTATGTCAGAATAGAACAATGACAATGTGTCAGAATAGAAAAATACAGTATGTCAGAATAGTACACTGACAGAATGTCAGAATAGAACACTGACAGTTTGTCAGACTAGAACACTGACAGTATGTCAGAATAGAACAGTACAGTATGTCAGAATAGAACACTGACAGTATGTCAGAATAGAACACTGACAGTATGTCAGAATAGAACAATACAGTATGTCAGAATAGAACACTGACAGTATGTCAGAATGTAACACTGACAGTATGTCAGAATAGAACTCTGACAGTACACCAGAGTAGAACACTGACAGTATGTCAGAATAGAACACTGACAGTATGTCAGAATAAAACACTGACAGTATGTCAGAATAGAAAACTGACAGTATGTCAGAAAAGAACACTGACAGTGTGTCAGAATAGAACAATACAGTATGTCAGAATAGAACACTGACAGTATGTCAGAATCGAACACAGACAGTGTGTCAGAATATTTCAATACAGTAAGTCAGAATAGAACACTGACAGTACGTCAGAATAGAACACTGACAGTGTGTCAGAATAAAACACTGACAGTGTGTCAGAATAGAACAATACAGTATGTCAGAATAAAGCAATACAGTATGTCAGAATAGAACACTGACAGTGTGTCAGAATAAAGCAATAGAGTATGTCAGAATAGAACGCTGACAGAATGTCAGAATATAACACTGACAGTTCTTCAGAATAGAACACTGACAGTGTGTCAGAATAGAACACTGACAGTGTGTCAGAATAGAACACTGACAATATGTCAGAATAGAACAATACAGTATGTCAGAATAGAACACTGACAGTGTGTCAGAATAAAGCAATACAGTATGTCAGAATAGAAAACTGACAGTATGTCAGAATCGAACACTGACAGTGAGTCAGAATAGAACACTGACAGTATGTCAGAATAAAACAATACAGTATGTCAGAATAGAACACTGACAGTGTGTCAGAATAGACCAATACAGTATGTCAGAATAGAACAATACAGTATGTCAGAATAGAACACTGACAGTATGTCAGAATAGAACACTGACAGTATGTCAGAATAGAACACTGACAGTATGTCAGAATAGAACTCTGACAGTACACCAGAGTAGAACACTGACAGTATGTCAGAATAGAACACTGACAGTATGTCAGAATAGAACACTGACAGTATGTCAGAATAGAAAACTGACAGTATGTCAGAAAAGAACACTGACAGTATGTCAGAATAGAACACTGACAGTGTGTCAGAATAGACCAATACAGTATGTCAGAATAGAACAATACAGTATGTCAGAATAGAACACTGACAGTATGTCAGAATAGAACACTGACAGTATGTCAGAATAGAACACTGACAGTATGTCAGAATAGAACACTGACAGTGTGTCAGAATAGAGCACTGACAGTATGTCAGAATAGAACAATACAGTATGTAAGAATAGAACACTGACAGTAAGTCAGAATAGAACAATACAGTATGTCAGAAAAGAACACTGACAGTGTGTCAGAATAGAAAAATACAGTATGTCAGAATAGAACACTGACAGTGTGTCAGAATAGAACACTGACAGTGTGTCAGAATAGAAAAATACAGTATGTCAGAATAGAACACTGACAATATGTCAGAATAGACCAATACAGTATGACAGAATAGAACAATACAGTATGTCAGAATAAAACAATACAGTATTTTAGAATAGAACACTGACAGTGTGTCAGAATAGACCAATACAGTATGTCAGAATAGAACAATACAGTATGTCAGAATAGAACACTGACAGTATGTCAGAATAGAACACTGACAGTATGTCAGAATAGAACAATGACAATGTGTCAGAATAGAAAAATACAGTATGTCAGAATAGTACACTGACAGAATGTCAGAATAGAACACTGACAGTTTGTCAGACTAGAACACTGACAGTATGTCAGAATAGAACAGTACAGTATGTTAGAATAGAACACTGACAGTATGTCAGAATAGAACACTGACAGTATGTCAGAATAGAACAATACAGTATGTCAGAATAGAACACTGACAGTATGTCAGAATGTAACACTGACAGTATGTCAGAATAGAACTCTGACAGTACACCAGAGTAGAACACTGACAGTATGTCAGAATAGAACACTGACAGTATGTCAGAATAAAACACTGACAGTATGTCAGAATAGAAAACTGACAGTATGTCAGAAAAGAACACTGACAGTGTGTCAGAATAGAACAATACAGTATGTCAGAATAGAACACTGACAGTATGTCAGAATCGAACACAGACAGTGTGTCAGAATATTTCAATACAGTAAGTCAGAATAGAACACTGACAGTACGTCAGAATAGAACACTGACAGTGTGTCAGAATAAAACACTGACAGTGTGTCAGAATAGAACAATACAGTATGTCAGAATAAAGCAATACAGTATGTCAGAATAGAACACTGACAGTGTGTCAGAATAAAGCAATAGAGTATGTCAGAATAGAACGCTGACAGAATGTCAGAATATAACACTGACAGTTCTTCAGAATAGAACACTGACAGTGTGTCAGAATAGAACACTGACAGTGTGTCAGAATAGAACACTGACAATATGTCAGAATAGAACAATACAGTATGTCAGAATAGAACACTGACAGTGTGTCAGAATAAAGCAATACAGTATGTCAGAATAGAAAACTGACAGTATGTCAGAATCGAACACTGACAGTGAGTCAGAATAGAACACTGACAGTATGTCAGAATAAAACAATACAGTATGTCAGAATAGAACACTGACAGTGTGTCAGAATAGACCAATACAGTATGTCAGAATAGAACAATACAGTATGTCAGAATAGAACACTGACAGTATGTCAGAATAGAACACTGACAGTATGTCAGAATAGAACACTGACAGTATGTCAGAATAGAACACTGACAGTATGTCAGAATAGAACTCTGACAGTACACCAGAGTAGAACACTGACAGTATGTCAGAATAGAACACTGACAGTATGTCAGAATAGAACACTGACAGTATGTCAGAATAGAAAACTGACAGTATGTCAGAAAAGAACACTGACAGTGTGTCAGAATAGAACAATACAGTATGTCAGTATAGAACACTGACAGTATGTCAGAATCGAACACAGACAGTGTGTCAGAATAGAACAATACAGTAAGTCAGAATAGAACACTGACAGTACGTCAGAATAGAACACTGACAGTGTGTCAGAATAGAACAATACAGTATGTCAGAATAAAGCAATACAGTATGTCAGAATAGAACACTGACAGTGTGTCAGAATAAAGCAATACAGTATGTCAGAATAGAACGCTGACAGAATGTCAGAATATAACACTGACAGTTCGTCAGAATAGAACACTGACAGTGTGTCAGAAGAGAACACTGACAGTGTTTCAGAATAGAACAATACAGTATGTCAATAGAACACTGACAGTGTGTCAGAATAGAACACTGACAGTATGTCAGAATAGAACAATACAGTATGTCAGAATAGAACACTGACAGTGTGTCAGAATAAAACAATACAGTATGTCAGAATAGAAAACTGACAGTATGTCAGAATCGAACACTGACAGTGAGTCAGAATAGAACAGTACAGTATGTCAGAATAGAACACTGACAGTATGTCAGAATAGAACACTGACAGTATGTCAGAATAGAACTCTGACAGTACACCAGAGTAGAACACTGACAGTATGTCAGAATAGAACACTGACAGTGTGTCAGAATAGAACAATACAGTATGTAAGAATAGAACACTGACAGTGTGTCAGAATAGAACACTGACAATATGTCAGAATAGACCAATACAGTATGACAGAATAGAACAATACAGTATGTCAGAATAAAACAATACAGTATTTTAGAATAGAACACTGACAGTGTGTCAGAATAGACCAATACAGTATGTCAGAATAGAACAATACAGTATGTCAGAATAGAACACTGACAGTATGTTAGAATAGAACAGTACAGTATGTCAGAATAGAACACTGACAGTATGTCAGAATAAAGCAATACAGTATGTCAGAATAGAACGCTGACAGAATGTCAGAATAAAGCAATACAGTATGTCAGAATAGAACACTGACAGTGTGTCAGAATAGAACACTGACAGTGTGTCAGAATAGAACAATACAGTATGTCAATAGAACACTGACACTGTGTCAGAACAGAACACTGACAGAATGTCAGAATAGAACAATACAGTATGTCAGAATAGAACACTGACAGTGTGTCAGAATAAAGCAATACAGTATGTCAGAATAGAAAACTGACAGTATGTCAGAATCGAACACTGACAGTGAGTCAGAATAGAACAGTACAGTATGTCAGAATAGAACACTGACAGTATGTCAGAATAGAACACTGACAGTATGTCAGAATAGAACTCTGACAGTACACCAGAGTAGAACACTGACAGTATGTCAGAATAGAACACTGACAGTGTGTCAGAATAGAGCACTGACAGTATGTCAGAATAGAACAATACAGTATGTAAGAATAGAACACTGACAGTGTGTCAGAATAGAACACTGACAGTAAGTCAGAATAGAACAATACAGTATGTCAGAAAAGAACACTGACAGTGTGTCAGAATAGAAAAATACAGTATGTCAGAATAGAACACTGACAGTGTGTCAGAATAGAACACTGACAGTGTGTCAGAATAGAAAAATACAGTATGTCAGAATAGAACACTGACAATATGTCAGAATAGACCAATACAGTATGACAGAATAGAACAATACAGTATGTCAGAATAAAACAATACAGTATTTTAGAATAGAACACTGACAGTGTGTCAGAATAGACCAATACAGTATGTCAGAATAGAACAATACAGTATGTCAGAATAGAACACTGACAGTATGTCAGAATAGAACACTGACAGTATGTCAGAATAGAACAATGACAATGTGTCAGAATAGAAAAATACAGTATGTCAGAATAGAACACTGACAGAATGTCAGAATAGAACACTGACAGTTTGTCAGAATAGAACACTGACAGTATGTCAGAATAGAACAGTACAGTATGTCAGAATAGAACACTGACAGTATGTCAGAATAGAACACTGACAGTATGTCAGAATAGAACAATACAGTATGTCAGAATAGAACACTGACAGTATGTCAGAATAGAACACTGACAGTATGTCAGTATAGAACTCTGACAGTACACCAGAGTAGAACACTGACAGTATGTCAGAATAGAACACTGACAGTATGTCAGAATAAAACACTGACAGTATGTCAGAATAGAAAACTGACAGTATGTCAGAAAAGAACACTGACAGTGTGTCAGAATAGAACAATACAGTATGTCAGAATAGAACACTGACAGTATGTCAGAATCGAACACAGACAGTGTGTCAGAATATTTCAATACAGTAAGTCAGAATAGAACACTGACAGTACGTCAGAATAGAACACTGACAGTGTGTCAGAATAAAACACTGACAGTGTGTCAGAATAGAACAATACAGTATGTCAGAATAAAGCAATACAGTATGTCAGAATAGAACACTGACAGTGTGTCAGAATAAAGCAATACAGTATGTCAGAATAGAACGCTGACAGAATGTCAAAATATAACACTGACAGTTCTTCAGAATAGAACACTGACAGTGTGTCAGAATAGAACACTGACAGTGTGTCAGAATAGAACACTGACAGTGTGTCAGAATAGAACACTGACAGTGTGTCAGAATAGAACAATACAGTATGTCAATAGAACACTGACACTGTGTCAGAACAGAACACTGACAGTATGTCAGAATAGAACAATACAGTATGTCAGAATAGAACACTGACAGTGTGTCAGAATAAAGCAATACAGTATGTCAGAATAGAAAACTGACAGTATGTCAGAATCGAACACTGACAGTGAGTCAGAATAGAACAGTACAGTATGTCAGAATAGAACACTGACAGTATGTCAGAATAGAACACTGACAGTATGTCAGAATAGAACTCTGACAGTACACCAGAGTAGAACACTGACAGTATGTCAGAATAGAACACTGACAGTGTGTCAGAATAGAGCACTGACAGTATGTCAGAATAGAACAATACAGTATGTAAGAATAGAACACTGACAGTAAGTCAGAATAGAACAATACAGTATGTCAGAAAAGAACACTGACAGTGTGTCAGAATAGAAAAATACAGTATGTCAGAATAGAACACTGACAGTGTGTCAGAATAGAATACTGACAGTGTGTCAGAATAGAAAAATACAGTATGTCAGAATAGAACACTGACAATATGTCAGAATAGACCAATACAGTATGACAGAATAGAACAATACAGTATGTCAGAATAAAACAATACAGTATTTTAGAATAGAACACTGACAGTGTGTCAGAATAGACCAATACAGTATGTCAGAATAGAACAATACAGAATGTCAGAATAGAACACTGACAGTATGTCAGAATAGAACACTGACAGTATGTCAGAATAGAACAATGACAATGTGTCAGAATAGAAAAATACAGTATGTCAGAATAGTACACTGACAGAATGTCAGAATAGAACACTGACAGTTTGTCAGAATAGAACACTGACAGTATGTCAGAATAGAACAGTACAGTATGTCAGAATAGAACACTGACAGTATGTCAGAATAGAACACTGACAGTATGTCAGAATAGAACAATACAGTATGTCAGAATAGAACACTGACAGTATGTCAGAATATAACACTGACAGTATGTCAGAATAGAACTCTGACAGTACACCAGAGTAGAACACTGACAGTATGTCAGAATAGAACACTGACAGTATGTCAGAATAAAACACTGACAGTATGTCAGAATAGAAAACTGACAGTATGTCAGAAAAGAACACTGACAGTGTGTCAGAATAGAACAATACAGTATGTCAGAATAGAACACTGACAGTATGTCAGAATCGAACACAGACAGTGTGTCAGAATATTTCAATACAGTAAGTCAGAATAGAACACTGACAGTACGTCAGAATAGAACACTGACAGTGTGTCAGAATAAAACACTGACAGTGTGTCAGAATAGAACAATACAGTATGTCAGAATAAAGCAATACAGTATGTCAGAATAGAACACTGACAGTGTGTCAGAATAAAGCAATACAGTATGTCAGAATAGAACGCTGACAGAATGTCAGAATATAACACTGACAGTTCTTCAGAATAGAACACTGACAGTGTGTCAGAATAGAACACTGACAGTGTGTCAGAATAGAACACTGACAGTATGTCAGAATAGAACAATACAGTATGTCAGAATAGAACACTGACAGTGTGTCAGAATAAAGCAATACAGTATGTCAGAATAGAAAACTGACAGTATGTCAGAATCGAACACTGACAGTGAGTCAGAATAGAACACTGACAGTATGTCAGAATAAAACAATACAGTATGTCAGAATAGAACACTGACAGTGTGTCAGAATAGACCAATACAGTATGTCAGAATAGAACAATACAGTATGTCAGAATAGAACACTGACAGTATGTCAGAATAGAACACTGACAGTATGTCAGAATAGAACACTGACAGTATGTCAGAATAGAACTCTGACAGTACACCAGAGTAGAACACTGACAGTATGTCAGAATAGAACACTGACAGTATGTCAGAATAGAACACTGACAGTATGTCAGAATAGAAAACTGACAGTATGTCAGAAAAGAACACTGACAGTGTGTCAGAATAGAACAATACAGTATGTCAGTATAGAACACTGACAGTATGTCAGAATCGAACACAGACAGTGTGTCAGAATAGAACAATACAGTAAGTCAGAATAGAACACTGACAGTACGTCAGAATAGAACACTGACAGTGTGTCAGAATAGAACAATACAGTATGTCAGAATAAAGCAATACAGTACGTCAGAATAGAACACTGACAGTGTGTCAGAATAAAGCAATACAGTATGTCAGAATAGAACGCTGACAGAATGTCAGAATATAACACTGACAGTTCTTCAGAATAGAACACTGACAGTGTGTCAGAAGAGAACACTGACAGTGTTTCAGAATAGAACAATACAGTATGTCAATAGAACACTGACAGTGTGTCAGAATAGAACACTGACAGTATGTCAGAATAGAACAATACAGTATGTCAGAATAGAACACTGACAGTGTGTCAGAATAAAACAATACAGTATGTCAGAATAGAAAACTGACAGTATGTCAGAATCGAACACTGACAGTGAGTCAGAATAGAACAGTACAGTATGTCAGAATAGAACACTGACAGTATGTCAGAATAGAACTCTGACAGTACACCAGAGTAGAACACTGACAGTACACCAGAGTAGAACACTGACAGTATGTCAGAATAGAACACTGACAGTGTGTCAGAATAGAACAATACAGTATGTAAGAATAGAACACTGACAGTGTGTCAGAATAGAACACTGACAGTAAGTCAGAATAGAACAATACAGTATGTCAGAAAAGAACACTGACAGTGTGTCAGAATAGAAAAATACAGTATGTCAGAATAGAACACTGACAGTGTGTCAGAATAGAACACTGACAGTGTGTCAGAATAGAAAAATACAGTATGTCAGAATAGAACACTGACAGTATGTCAGAATAGAACAGTACAGTATGTCAGAATAGAACACTGACAGTATGTCAGAATAAAGCAATACAGTATGTCAGAATAGAACGCTGACAGAATGTCAGAATAAAGCAATACAGTATGTCAGAATAGAACACTGACAGTGTGTCAGAATAGAACACTGACAGTGTGTCAGAATAGAACAATACAGTATGTCAATAGAACACTGACACTGTGTCAGAACAGAACACTGACAGTATGTCAGAATAGAACAATACAGTATGTCAGAATAGAACACTGACAGTGTGTCAGAATAAAGCAATACAGTATGTCAGAATAGAAAACTGACAGTATGTCAGAATCGAACACTGACAGTGAGTCAGAATAGAACAGTACAGTATGTCAGAATAGAACACTGACTGTATGTCAGAATAGAACACTGACAGTATGTCAGAATAGAACAATACAGTATGTCAGAATAGAACACTGACAGTGTGTCAGAATAAAGCAATACAGTATGTCAGAATAGAAAACTGACAGTATGTCAGAATCGAACACTGACAGTGAGTCAGAATAGAACAGTACAGTATGTCAGAATAGAACACTGACAGTATGTCAGAATAGAACACTGACAGTATGTCAGAATAGAACTCTGACAGTACACCAGAGTAGAACACTGACAGTATGTCAGAATAGAACACTGACAGTGTGTCAGAATAGAACAATACAGTATGTAAGAATAGAACACTGACAGTGTGTCAGAATAGAACACTGACAGTAAGTCAGAATAGAACAATACAGTATGTCAGAAAAGAACACTGACAGTGTGTCAGAATAGAAAAATACACTATGTCAGAATAGAACACTGACAGTGTGTCAGAATAGAAAAATACAGTATGTCAGAATAGAACACTGACAATATGTCAGAATAGACCAATACAGTATGACAGAATAGAACAATACAGTATGTCAGAATAAAACAATACAGTATTTTAGAATAGAACACTGACAGTTTGTCAGAATAGACCAATACAGTATGTCAGAATAGAACAATACAGTATGTCAGAATAGAACACTGACAGTATGTCAGAATAGAACACTGACAGTATGTCAGAATAGAACAATGACAATGTGTCAGAATAGAAAAATACAGTATGTCAGAATAGAACACTGACAGAATGTCAGAATAGAACACTGACAGTATGTCAGAATCGAACACTGACAGTGAGTCAGAATAGAACAGTACAGTATGTCAGAATAGAACACTGACAGTATGTCAGAATAGAACAATACAGTATGTCAGAATAGAACACTGACAGTATGTAGGAATAGAACACTGACAGTATGTCAGAATAGAACTCTGACAGTACACCAGAGTAGAACACTGACAGTATGTCAGAATAGAACACTGACAGTATGTCAGAATAGAACACTGACAGTATGTCAGAATAGAAAACTGACAGTATGTCAGAAAAGAACACTGACAGTGTGTCAGAATAGAACAATACAGTATGTCAGAATAGAACACTGACAGTATGTCAGAATCGAACACAGACAGTGTGTCAGAATATTTCAATACAGTAAGTCAGAATAGAACACTGAAAGTACGTCAGAATAGAACACTGACAGTATGTCAGAATAGAACACTGACAGTATGTCAGAATAGAACTCTGACAGTACACCAGAGTAGAACACTGACAGTATGTCAGAATAGAACACTGACAGTGTGTCAGAATAGAACAATACAGTATGTAAGAATAGAACACTGACAGTGTGTCAGAATAGAACACTGACAGTAAGTCAGAATAGAACAATACAGTATGTCAGAAAAGAACACTGACAGTGTGTCAGAATAGAAAAATACAGTATGTCAGAATAGAACACTGACAGTGTGTCAGAATAGAACACTGACAGTGTGTCAGAATAGAAAAATACAGTATGTCAGAATAGAACACTGACAATATGTCAGAATAGACCAATACAGTATGACAGAATAGAACAATACAGTATGTCAGAATAAAACAATACAGTATTTTAGAATAGAACACTGACAGTGTGTCAGAATAGACCAATACAGTATGTCAGAATAGAACAATACAGTATGTCAGAATAGAACACTGACAGTATGTCAGAATAGAACACTGACAGTATGTCAGAATAGAACAATGACAATGTGTCAGAATAGAAAAATACAGTATGTCAGAATAGAACACTGACAGAATGTCAGAATAGAAAACTGACAGTATGTCAGAAAAGAACACTGACAGTGTGTCAGAATAGAACAATACAGTATGTCAGAATAGAACACTGACAGTATGTCAGAATCGAACACAGACAGTGTGTCAGAATATTTCAATACAGTAAGTCAGAATAGAACACTGACAGTACGTCAGAATAGAACACTGACAGTGTGTCAGAATAAAACACTGACAGTGTGTCAGAATAGAACAATACAGTATGTCAGAATAAAGCAATACAGTATGTCAGAATAGAACACTGACAGTGTGTCAGAATAAAGCAATACAGTATGTCAGAATAGAACGCTGACAGAATGTCAGAATATAACACTGACAGTTCTTCAGAATAGAACACTGACAGTGTGTCAGAATAGAACACTGACAGTGTGTCAGAATAGAACACTGACAGTATGTCAGAATAGAACAATACAGTATGTCAGAATAGAACACTGACAGTGTGTCAGAATAAAGCAATACAGTATGTCAGAATAGAAAACTGACAGTATGTCAGAATCGAACACTGACAGTGAGTCAGAATAGAACACTGACAGTATGTCAGAATAAAACAATACAGTATGTCAGAATAGAACACTGACAGTGTGTCAGAATAGACCAATACAGTATGTCAGAATAGAACAATACAGTATGTCAGAATAGAACACTGACAGTATGTCAGAATAGAACACTGACAGTATGTCAGAATAGAACACTGACAGTATGTCAGAATAGAACTCTGACAGTACACCAGAGTAGAACACTGACAGTATGTCAGAATAGAACACTGACAGTATGTCAGAATAGAACACTGACAGTATGTCAGAATAGAAAACTGACAGTATGTCAGAAAAGAACACTGACAGTGTGTCAGAATAGAACAATACAGTATGTCAGTATAGAACACTGACAGTATGTCAGAATCGAACACAGACAGTGTGTCAGAATAGAACAATACAGTAAGTCAGAATAGAACACTGACAGTACGTCAGAATAGAACACTGACAGTGTGTCAGAATAGAACAATACAGTATGTCAGAATAAAGCAATACAGTATGTCAGAATAGAACACTGACAGTGTGTCAGAATAAAGCAATACAGTATGTCAGAATAGAACACTGACAGTGTGTCAGAATAGACCAATACAGTATGTCAGAATAGAACAATACAGTATGTCAGAATAGAACACTGACAGTATGTCAGAATAGAACACTGACAGTATGTCAGAATAGAACAATGACAATGTGTCAGAATAGAAAAATACAGTATGTCAGAATAGAACACTGACAGAATGTCAGAATAGAAAACTGACAGTATGTCAGAAAAGAACACTGACAGTGTGTCAGAATAGAACAATACAGTATGTCAGAATAGAACACTGACAGTATGTCAGAATCGAACACAGACAGTGTGTCAGAATATTTCAATACAGTAAGTCAGAATAGAACACTGACAGTACGTCAGAATAGAACACTGACAGTGTGTCAGAATAAAACACTGACAGTGTGTCAGAATAGAACAATACAGTATGTCAGAATAAAGCAATACAGTATGTCAGAATAGAACACTGACAGTGTGTCAGAATAAAGCAATACAGTATGTCAGAATAGAACGCTGACAGAATGTCAGAATATAACACTGACAGTTCTTCAGAATAGAACACTGACAGTGTGTCAGAATAGAACACTGACAGTGTGTCAGAATAGAACACTGACAGTATGTCAGAATAGAACAATACAGTATGTCAGAATAGAACACTGACAGTGTGTCAGAATAAAGCAATACAGTATGTCAGAATAGAAAACTGACAGTATGTCAGAATCGAACACTGACAGTGAGTCAGAATAGAACACTGACAGTATGTCAGAATAAAACAATACAGTATGTCAGAATAGAACACTGACAGTGTGTCAGAATAGACCAATACAGTATGTCAGAATAGAACAATACAGTATGTCAGAATAGAACACTGACAGTATGTCAGAATAGAACACTGACAGTATGTCAGAATAGAACACTGACAGTATGTCAGAATAGAACTCTGACAGTACACCAGAGTAGAACACTGACAGTATGTCAGAATAGAACACTGACAGTATGTCAGAATAGAACACTGACAGTATGTCAGAATAGAAAACTGACAGTATGTCAGAAAAGAACACTGACAGTGTGTCAGAATAGAACAATACAGTATGTCAGTATAGAACACTGACAGTATGTCAGAATCGAACACAGACAGTGTGTCAGAATAGAACAATACAGTAAGTCAGAATAGAACACTGACAGTACGTCAGAATAGAACACTGACAGTGTGTCAGAATAGAACAATACAGTATGTCAGAATAAAGCAATACAGTATGTCAGAATAGAACACTGACAGTGTGTCAGAATAAAGCAATACAGTATGTCAGAATAGAACGCTGACAGAATGTCAGAATATAACACTGACAGTTCTTCAGAATAGAACACTGACAGTGTGTCAGAAGAGAACACTGACAGTGTTTCAGAATAGAACAATACAGTATGTCAATAGAACACTGACAGTGTGTCAGAATAGAACACTGACAGTATGTCAGAATAGAACAATACAGTATGTCAGAATAGAACACTGACAGTGTGTCAGAATAAAACAATACAGTATGTCAGAATAGAAAACTGACAGTATGTCAGAATCGAACACTGACAGTGAGTCAGAATAGAACAGTACAGTATGTCAGAATAGAACACTGACAGTATGTCAGAATAGAACACTGACAGTATGTCAGAATAGAACTCTGACAGTACACCAGAGTAGAACACTGACAGTATGTCAGAATAGAACACTGACAGTGTGTCAGAATAGAACAATACAGTATGTAAGAATAGAACACTGACAGTGTGTCAGAATAGAACACTGACAGTAAGTCAGAATAGAACAATACAGTATGTCAGAAAAGAACACTGACAGTATGTCAGAATCGAACACAGACAGTGTGTCAGAATATTTCAATACAGTAAGTCAGAATAGAACACTGAAAGTACGTCAGAATAGAACACTGACAGTATGTCAGAATAGAACACTGACAGTATGTCAGAATAGAACTCTGACAGTACACCAGAGTAGAACACTGACAGTATGTCAGAATAGAACACTGACAGTGTGTCAGAATAGAAAAATACAGTATGTCAGAATAGAACACTGACAATATGTCAGAATAGACCAATACAGTATGACAGAATAGAACAATACAGTATGTCAGAATAAAACAATACAGTATTTTAGAATAGAACACTGACAGTGTGTCAGAATAGACCAATACAGTATGTCAGAATAGAACAATACAGTATGTCAGAATAGAACACTGACAGTATGTCAGAATAGAACAGTACAGTATGTCAGAATAGAACACTGACAGTATGTCAGAATAAAGCAATACAGTATGTCAGAATAGAACGCTGACAGAATGTCAGAATAAAGCAATACAGTATGTCAGAATAGAACACTGACAGTGTGTCAGAATAGAACACTGACAGTGTGTCAGAATAGAACAATACAGTATGTCAATAGAACACTGACACTGTGTCAGAACAGAACACTGACAGTATGTCAGAATAGAACAATACAGTATGTCAGAATAGAACACTGACAGTGTGTCAGAATAAAGCAATACAGTATGTCAGAATAGAAAACTGACAGTATGTCAGAATCGAACACTGACAGTGAGTCAGAATAGAACAGTACAGTATGTCAGAATAGAACACTGACTGTATGTCAGAATAGAACACTGACAGTATGTCAGAATAAAATAATACAGTATGTCAGAATAGAACACTGACAGTGTGTCAGAATAGACCAATACAGTATGTCAGAATAGAACAATACAGTATGTCAGAATAGAACACTGACAGTATGTCAGAATAGAACACTGACAGTATGTCAGAATAGAAAACTGACAGTATGTCAGAAAAGAACACTGACAGTGTGTCAGAATAGAACAATACAGTATGTCAATAGAACACTGACAGTGTGTCAGAATAGAACACTGACAGTATGTCAGAATAGAACAATACAGTATGTCAGAATAGAACACTGACAGTGTGTCAGAATAAAGCAATACAGTATGTCAGAATAGAAAACTGACAGTATGTCAGAATCGAACACTGACAGTGAGTCAGAATAGAACAGTACAGTATGTCAGAATAGAACACTGACAGTATGTCAGAATAGAACACTGACAGTATGTCAGAATAGAACTCTGACAGTACACCAGAGTAGAACACTGACAGTATGTCAGAATAGAACACTGACAGTGTGTCAGAATAGAACAATACAGTATGTAAGAATAGAACACTGACAGTGTGTCAGAATAGAACACTGACAGTAAGTCAGAATAGAACAATACAGTATGTCAGAAAAGAACACTGACAGTGTGTCAGAATAGAAAAATACACTATGTCAGAATAGAACACTGACAGTGTGTCAGAATAGAACACTGACAGTGTGTCAGAATAGAAAAATACAGTATGTCAGAATAGAACACTGACAATATGTCAGAATAGACCAATACAGTATGACAGAATAGAACAATACAGTATGTCAGAATAAAACAATACAGTATTTTAGAATAGAACACTGACAGTGTGTCAGAATAGACCAATACAGTATGTCAGAATAGAACAATACAGTATGTCAGAATAGAACACTGACAGTATGTCAGAATAGAACACTGACAGTATGTCAGAATAGAACAATGACAATGTGTCAGAATAGAAAAATACAGTATGTCAGAATAGAACACTGACAGAATGTCAGAATAGAACACTGACAGTATGTCAGAATCGAACACTGACAGTGAGTCAGAATAGAACAGTACAGTATGTCAGAATAGAACACTGACAGTATGTCAGAATAGAACAATACAGTATGTCAGAATAGAACACTGACAGTATGTAGGAATAGAACACTGACAGTATGTCAGAATAGAACTCTGACAGTACACCAGAGTAGAACACTGACAGTATGTCAGAATAGAACACTGACAGTATGTCAGAATAGAACACTGACAGTATGTCAGAATAGAAAACTGACAGTATGTCAGAAAAGAACACTGACAGTGTGTCAGAATAGAACAATACAGTATGTCAGAATAGAACACTGACAGTATGTCAGAATCGAACACAGACAGTGTGTCAGAATATTTCAATACAGTAAGTCAGAATAGAACACTGAAAGTACGTCAGAATAGAACACTGACAGTATGTCAGAATAGAACACTGACAGTATGTCAGAATAGAACTCTGACAGTACACCAGAGTAGAACACTGACAGTATGTCAGAATAGAACACTGACAGTGTGTCAGAATAGAACAATACAGTATGTAAGAATAGAACACTGACAGTGTGTCAGAACAGAACACTGACAGTAAGTCAGAATAGAACAATACAGTATGTCAGAAAAGAACACTGACAGTGTGTCAGAATAGAAAAATACACTATGTCAGAATAGAACACTGACAGTGTGTCAGAATAGAACACTGACAGTGTGTCAGAATAGAAAAATACAGTATGTCAGAATAGAACACTGACAATATGTCAGAATAGACCAATACAGTATGACAGAATAGAACAATACAGTATGTCAGAATAAAACAATGCAGTATTTTAGAATAGAACACTGACAGTGTGTCAGAATAGACCAATACAGTATGTCAGAATAGAACAATACAGTATGTCAGAATAGAACACTGACAGTATGTCAGAATAGAACACTGACAGTATGTCAGAATAGAACAATGACAATGTGTCAGAATAGAAAAATACAGTATGTCAGAATAGAACACTGACAGAATGTCAGAATAGAACACTGACAGTATGTCAGAATCGAACACTGACAGTGAGTCAGAATAGAACAGTACAGTATGTCAGAATAGAACACTGACAGTATGTCAGAATAGAACAATACAGTATGTCAGAATAGAACACTGACAGTATGTAGGAATAGAACACTGACAGTATGTCAGAATAGAACTCTGACAGTACACCAGAGTAGAACACTGACAGTATGTCAGAATAGAACACTGACAGTATGTCAGAATAGAACACTGACAGTATGTCAGAATAGAAAACTGACAGTATGTCAGAAAAGAACACTGACAGTGTGTCAGAATAGAACAATACAGTATGTCAGAATAGAACACTGACAGTATGTCAGAATCGAACACAGACAGTGTGTCAGAATATTTCAATACAGTAAGTCAGAATAGAACACTGAAAGTACGTCAGAATAGAACACTGACAGTATGTCAGAATAGAACACTGACAGTATGTCAGAATAGAACTCTGACAGTACACCAGAGTAGAACACTGACAGTATGTCAGAATAGAACACTGACAGTGTGTCAGAATAGAACAATACAGTATGTAAGAATAGAACACTGACAGTGTGTCAGAATAGAACACTGACAGTAAGTCAGAATAGAACAATACAGTATGTCAGAAAAGAACACTGACAGTGTGTCAGAATAGAAAATTACAGTATGTCAGAATAGAACACTGACAGTGTGTCAGAATAGAACACTGACAGTGTGTCAGAATAGAAAAATACAGTATGTCAGAATAGAACACTGACAATATGTCAGAATAGACCAATACAGTATGACAGAATAGAACAATACAGTATGTCAGAATAAAACAATACAGTATTTTAGAATAGAACACTGACAGTGTGTCAGAATAGACCAATACAGTATGTCAGAATAGAACAATACAGTATGTCAGAATAGAACACTGACAGTATGTCAGAATAGAACACTGACAGTATGTCAGAATAGAACAATGACAATGTGTCAGAATAGAAAAATACAGTATGTCAGAATAGAACACTGACAGAATGTCAGAATAGAACACTGACAGTATGTCAGAATCGAACACTGACAGTGAGTCAGAATAGAACAGTACAGTATGTCAGAATAGAACACTGACAGTATGTCAGAATAGAACAATACAGTATGTCAGAATAGAACACTGACAGTATGTCAGAATAGAACACTGACAGTATGTCAGAATAGAACTCTGACAGTACACCAGAGTAGAACACTGACAGTATGTCAGAATAGAACACTGACAGTATGTCAGAATAGAACACTGACAGTATGTCAGAATAGAAAACTGACAGTATGTCAGAAAAGAACACTGACAGTGTGTCAGAATAGAACAATACAGTATGTCAGAATAGAACACTGACAGTATGTCAGAATCGAACACAGACAGTGTGTCAGAATATTTCAATACAGTAAGTCAGAATAGAACACTGAAAGTACGTCAGAATAGAACACTGACAGTGTGTCAGAATAAAACACTGACAGTGTGTCAGAATAGAACAATACAGTATGTCAGAATAAAGCAATACAGTATGTCAGAATAGAACACTGACAGTGTGTCAGAATAAAGCAATACAGTATGTCAGAATAGAACGCTGACAGAATGTCAGAATATAACACTGACAGTTCTTCAGAATAGAACACTGACAGTGTGTCAGAATAGAAAAATACAGTATGTCAGAATAGAACACTGACAATATGTCAGAATAGACCAATACAGTATGACAGAATAGAACAATACAGTATGTCAGAATAAAACAATGCAGTATTTTAGAATAGAACACTGACAGTGTGTCAGAATAGACCAATACAGTATGTCAGAATAGAACAATACAGTATGTCAGAATAGAACACTGACAGTATGTCAGAATAGAACACTGACAGTATGTCAGAATAGAACAATGACAATGTGTCAGAATAGAAAAATACAGTATGTCAGAATAGAACACTGACAGAATGTCAGAATAGAACACTGACAGTATGTCAGAATCGAACACTGACAGTGAGTCAGAATAGAACAGTACAGTATGTCAGAATAGAACACTGACAGTATGTCAGAATAGAACAATACAGTATGTCAGAATAGAACACTGACAGTATGTAGGAATAGAACACTGACAGTATGTCAGAATAGAACTCTGACAGTACACCAGAGTAGAACACTGACAGTATGTCAGAATAGAACACTGACAGTATGTCAGAATAGAACACTGACAGTATGTCAGAATAGAAAACTGACAGTATGTCAGAAAAGAACACTGACAGTGTGTCAGAATAGAACAATACAGTATGTCAGAATAGAACACTGACAGTATGTCAGAATCGAACACAGACAGTGTGTCAGAATATTTCAATACAGTAAGTCAGAATAGAACACTGAAAGTACGTCAGAATAGAACACTGACAGTATGTCAGAATAGAACACTGACAGTATGTCAGAATAGAACTCTGACAGTACACCAGAGTAGAACACTGACAGTATGTCAGAATAGAACACTGACAGTGTGTCAGAATAGAACAATACAGTATGTAAGAATAGAACACTGACAGTGTGTCAGAATAGAACACTGACAGTAAGTCAGAATAGAACAATACAGTATGTCAGAAAAGAACACTGACAGTGTGTCAGAATAGAAAATTACAGTATGTCAGAATAGAACACTGACAGTGTGTCAGAATAGAACACTGACAGTGTGTCAGAATAGAAAAATACAGTATGTCAGAATAGAACACTGACAATATGTCAGAATAGACCAATACAGTATGACAGAATAGAACAATACAGTATGTCAGAATAAAACAATACAGTATTTTAGAATAGAACACTGACAGTGTGTCAGAATAGACCAATACAGTATGTCAGAATAGAACAATACAGTATGTCAGAATAGAACACTGACAGTATGTCAGAATAGAACACTGACAGTATGTCAGAATAGAACAATGACAATGTGTCAGAATAGAAAAATACAGTATGTCAGAATAGAACACTGACAGAATGTCAGAATAGAACACTGACAGTATGTCAGAATCGAACACTGACAGTGAGTCAGAATAGAACAGTACAGTATGTCAGAATAGAACACTGACAGTATGTCAGAATAGAACAATACAGTATGTCAGAATAGAACACTGACAGTATGTCAGAATAGAACACTGACAGTATGTCAGAATAGAACTCTGACAGTACACCAGAGTAGAACACTGACAGTATGTCAGAATAGAACACTGACAGTATGTCAGAATAGAACACTGACAGTATGTCAGAATAGAAAACTGACAGTATGTCAGAAAAGAACACTGACAGTGTGTCAGAATAGAACAATACAGTATGTCAGAATAGAACACTGACAGTATGTCAGAATCGAACACAGACAGTGTGTCAGAATATTTCAATACAGTAAGTCAGAATAGAACACTGAAAGTACGTCAGAATAGAACACTGACAGTGTGTCAGAATAAAACACTGACAGTGTGTCAGAATAGAACAATACAGTATGTCAGAATAAAGCAATACAGTATGTCAGAATAGAACACTGACAGTGTGTCAGAATAAAGCAATACAGTATGTCAGAATAGAACGCTGACAGAATGTCAGAATATAACACTGACAGTTCTTCAGAATAGAACACTGACAGTGTGTCAGAATAGAACACTGACAGTGTGTCAGAATAGAACAATACAGTATGTCAATAGAACACTGACAGTGTGTCAGAATAGAACACTGACAGTATGTCAGAATAGAACAATACAGTATGTCAGAATAGAACACTGACAGTGTGTCAGAATAAAGCAATACAGTATGTCAGAATAGAAAACTGACAGTATGTCAGAATCGAACACTGACAGTGAGTCAGAATAGAACAGTACAGTATGTCAGAATAGAACACTGACAGTATGTCAGAATAGAACACTGACAGTATGTCAGAATAAAACAATACAGTATGTCAGAATAGAACACTGACAGTGTGTCAGAATAGACCAATACAGTATGTCAGAATAGAACAATACAGTATGTCAGAATAGAACACTGACAGTATGTCAGAATAGAACACTGACAGTATGTCAGAATAGAACTCTGACAGTACACCAGAGTAGAACACTGACAGTATGTCAGAATAGAACACTGACAGTATGTCAGAATAGAACACTGACAGTATGTCAGAATAGAAAACTGACAGTATGTCAGAAAAGAACACTGACAGTGTGTCAGAATAGAACAATACAGTATGTCAGTATAGAACACTGACAGTATGTCAGAATCGAACACAGACAGTGTGTCAGAATAGAACAATACAGTAAGTCAGAATAGAACACTGACAGTACGTCTGAATAGAACACTGACAGTGTGTCAGAATAGAACAATACAGTATGTCAGAATAAAGCAATACAGTATGTCAGAATAGAACACTGACAGTGTGTCAGAATAAAGCAATACAGTATGTCAGAATAGAACGCTGACAGAATGTCAGAATATAACACTGACAGTTCTTCAGAATAGAACACTGACAGTGTGTCAGAAGAGAACACTGACAGTGTGTCAGAATAGAACAATACAGTATTTCAATAGAACACTGACAGTGTGTCAGAATAGAACACTGACAGTATGTCAGAATAGAACAATACAGTATGTCAGAATAGAACACTGACAGTGTGTCAGAATAAAGCAATACAGTATGTCAGAATAGAAAACTGACAGTATGTCAGAATCGAACACTGACAGTGAGTCAGAATAGAACAGTACAGTATGTCAGAATAGAACACTGACAGTATGTCAGAATAGAACACTGACAGTATGTCAGAATAGAACTCTGACAGTACACCAGAGTAGAACACTGACAGTATGTCAGAATAGAACACTGACAGTGTGTCAGAATAGAACAATACAGTATGTAAGAATAGAACACTGACAGTGTGTCAGAATAGAACACTGACAGTAAGTCAGAATAGAACAATACAGTATGTCAGAAAAGAACACTGACAGTGTGTCAGAATAGAAAAATACAGTATGTCAGAATAGAACACTGACAATATGTCAGAATAGACCAATACAGTATGACAGAATAGAACAATACAGTATGTCAGAATAAAACAATACAGTATTTTAGAATAGAACACTGACAGTGTGTCAGAATAGACCAATACAGTATGTCAGAATAGAACAATACAGTATGTCAGAATAGAACACTGACAGTATGTCAGAATAGAACACTGACAGTATGTCAGAATAGAACAATGACAATGTGTCAGAATAGAAAAATACAGTATGTCAGAATAGAACACTGACAGAATGTCAGAATAGAACACTGACAGTATGTCAGAATCGAACACTGACAGTGAGTCAGAATAGAACAGTACAGTATGTCAGAATAGAACACTGACAGTATGTCAGAATAGAACAATACAGTATGTCAGAATAGAACACTGACAGTATGTAGGAATAGAACACTGACAGTATGTCAGAATAGAACTCTGACAGTACACCAGAGTAGAACACTGACAGTATGTCAGAATAGAACACTGACAGTATGTCAGAATAGAACACTGACAGTATGTCAGAATAGAAAACTGACAGTATGTCAGAAAAGAACACTGACAGTGTGTCAGAATAGAACAATACAGTATGTCAGAATAGAACACTGACAGTATGTCAGAATCGAACACAGACAGTGTGTCAGAATATTTCAATACAGTAAGTCAGAATAGAACACTGAAAGTACGTCAGAATAGAACACTGACAGTATGTCAGAATAGAACACTGACAGTATGTCAGAATAGAACTCTGACAGTACACCAGAGTAGAACACTGACAGTATGTCAGAATAGAACACTGACAGTGTGTCAGAATAGAACAATACAGTATGTAAGAATAGAACACTGACAGTGTGTCAGAATAGAACACTGACAGTAAGTCAGAATAGAACAATACAGTATGTCAGAAAAGAACACTGACAGTGTGTCAGAATAGAAAATTACAGTATGTCAGAATAGAACACTGACAGTGTGTCAGAATAGAACACTGACAGTGTGTCAGAATAGAAAAATACAGTATGTCAGAATAGAACACTGACAATATGTCAGAATAGACCAATACAGTATGACAGAATAGAACAATACAGTATGTCAGAATAAAACAATACAGTATTTTAGAATAGAACACTGACAGTGTGTCAGAATAGACCAATACAGTATGTCAGAATAGAACAATACAGTATGTCAGAATAGAACACTGACAGTATGTCAGAATAGAACACTGACAGTATGTCAGAATAGAACAATGACAATGTGTCAGAATAGAAAAATACAGTATGTCAGAATAGAACACTGACAGAATGTCAGAATAGAACACTGACAGTATGTCAGAATCGAACACTGACAGTGAGTCAGAATAGAACAGTACAGTATGTCAGAATAGAACACTGACAGTATGTCAGAATAGAACAATACAGTATGTCAGAATAGAACACTGACAGTATGTCAGAATAGAACACTGACAGTATGTCAGAATAGAACTCTGACAGTACACCAGAGTAGAACACTGACAGTATGTCAGAATAGAACACTGACAGTATGTCAGAATAGAACACTGACAGTATGTCAGAATAGAAAACTGACAGTATGTCAGAAAAGAACACTGACAGTGTGTCAGAATAGAACAATACAGTATGTCAGAATAGAACACTGACAGTATGTCAGAATCGAACACAGACAGTGTGTCAGAATATTTCAATACAGTAAGTCAGAATAGAACACTGAAAGTACGTCAGAATAGAACACTGACAGTGTGTCAGAATAAAACACTGACAGTGTGTCAGAATAGAACAATACAGTATGTCAGAATAAAGCAATACAGTATGTCAGAATAGAACACTGACAGTGTGTCAGAATAAAGCAATACAGTATGTCAGAATAGAACGCTGACAGAATGTCAGAATATAACACTGACAGTTCTTCAGAATAGAACACTGACAGTGTGTCAGAATAGAACACTGACAGTGTGTCAGAATAGAACAATACAGTATGTCAATAGAACACTGACAGTGTGTCAGAATAGAACACTGACAGTATGTCAGAATAGAACAATACAGTATGTCAGAATAGAACACTGACAGTGTGTCAGAATAAAGCAATACAGTATGTCAGAATAGAAAACTGACAGTATGTCAGAATCGAACACTGACAGTGAGTCAGAATAGAACAGTACAGTATGTCAGAATAGAACACTGACAGTATGTCAGAATAGAACACTGACAGTATGTCAGAATAAAACAATACAGTATGTCAGAATAGAACACTGACAGTGTGTCAGAATAGACCAATACAGTATGTCAGAATAGAACAATACAGTATGTCAGAATAGAACACTGACAGTATGTCAGAATAGAACACTGACAGTATGTCAGAATAGAACTCTGACAGTACACCAGAGTAGAACACTGACAGTATGTCAGAATAGAACACTGACAGTATGTCAGAATAGAACACTGACAGTATGTCAGAATAGAAAACTGACAGTATGTCAGAAAAGAACACTGACAGTGTGTCAGAATAGAACAATACAGTATGTCAGTATAGAACACTGACAGTATGTCAGAATCGAACACAGACAGTGTGTCAGAATAGAACAATACAGTAAGTCAGAATAGAACACTGACAGTACGTCTGAATAGAACACTGACAGTGTGTCAGAATAGAACAATACAGTATGTCAGAATAAAGCAATACAGTATGTCAGAATAGAACACTGACAGTGTGTCAGAATAAAGCAATACAGTATGTCAGAATAGAACGCTGACAGAATGTCAGAATATAACACTGACAGTTCTTCAGAATAGAACACTGACAGTGTGTCAGAAGAGAACACTGACAGTGTGTCAGAATAGAACAATACAGTATGTCAATAGAACACTGACAGTGTGTCAGAATAGAACACTGACAGTATGTCAGAATAGAACAATACAGTATGTCAGAATAGAACACTGACAGTGTGTCAGAATAAAGCAATACAGTATGTCAGAATAGAAAACTGACAGTATGTCAGAATCGAACACTGACAGTGAGTCAGAATAGAACAGTACAGTATGTCAGAATAGAACACTGACAGTATGTCAGAATAGAACACTGACAGTATGTCAGAATAGAACTCTGACAGTACACCAGAGTAGAACACTGACAGTATGTCAGAATAGAACACTGACAGTGTGTCAGAATAGAACAATACAGTATGTAAGAATAGAACACTGACAGTGTGTCAGAATAGAACACTGACAGTAAGTCAGAATAGAACAATACAGTATGTCAGAAAAGAACACTGACAGTGTGTCAGAATAGAAAAATACACTATGTCAGAATAGAACACTGACAGTGTGTCAGAATAGAACACTGACAGTGTGTCAGAATAGAAAAATACAGTATGTCAGAATAGAACACTGACAATATGTCAGAATAGACCAATACAGTATGACAGAATAGAACAATACAGTATGTCAGAATAAAACAATACAGTATTTTAGAATAGAACACTGACAGTGTGTCAGAATAGACCAATACAGTATGTCAGAATAGAACAATACAGTATGTCAGAATAGAACACTGACAGTATGTCAGAATAGAACACTGACAGTATGTCAGAATAGAACAATGACAATGTGTCAGAATAGAAAAATACAGTATGTCAGAATAGAACACTGACAGAATGTCAGAATAGAACACTGACAGTATGTCAGAATCGAACACTGACAGTGAGTCAGAATAGAACAGTACAGTATGTCAGAATAGAACACTGACAGTATGTCAGAATAGAACAATACAGTATGTCAGAATAGAACACTGACAGTATGTAGGAATAGAACACTGACAGTATGTCAGAATAGAACTCTGACAGTACACCAGAGTAGAACACTGACAGTATGTCAGAATAGAACACTGACAGTATGTCAGAATAGAACACTGACAGTATGTCAGAATAGAAAACTGACAGTATGTCAGAAAAGAACACTGACAGTGTGTCAGAATAGAACAATACAGTATGTCAGAATAGAACACTGACAGTATGTCAGAATCGAACACAGACAGTGTGTCAGAATATTTCAATACAGTAAGTCAGAATAGAACACTGAAAGTACGTCAGAATAGAACACTGACAGTATGTCAGAATAGAACACTGACAGTATGTCAGAATAGAACTCTGACAGTACACCAGAGTAGAACACTGACAGTATGTCAGAATAGAACACTGACAGTGTGTCAGAATAGAACAATACAGTATGTAAGAATAGAACACTGACAGTGTGTCAGAATAGAACACTGACAGTAAGTCAGAATAGAACAATACAGTATGTCAGAAAAGAACACTGACAGTGTGTCAGAATAGAAAAATACACTATGTCAGAATAGAACACTGACAGTGTGTCAGAATAGAACACTGACAGTGTGTCAGAATAGAAAAATACAGTATGTCAGAATAGAACACTGACAATATGTCAGAATAGACCAATACAGTATGACAGAATAGAACAATACAGTATGTCAGAATAAAACAATACAGTATTTTAGAATAGAACACTGACAGTGTGTCAGAATAGACCAATACAGTATGTCAGAATAGAACAATACAGTATGTCAGAATAGAACACTGACAGTATGTCAGAATAGAACACTGACAGTATGTCAGAATAGAACAATGACAATGTGTCAGAATAGAAAAATACAGTATGTCAGAATAGAACACTGACAGAATGTCAGAATAGAACACTGACAGTATGTCAGAATCGAACACTGACAGTGAGTCAGAATAGAACAGTACAGTATGTCAGAATAGAACACTGACAGTATGTCAGAATAGAACAATACAGTATGTCAGAATAGAACACTGACAGTATGTAGGAATAGAACACTGACAGTATGTCAGAATAGAACTCTGACAGTACACCAGAGTAGAACACTGACAGTATGTCAGAATAGAACACTGACAGTATGTCAGAATAGAACACTGACAGTATGTCAGAATAGAAAACTGACAGTATGTCAGAAAAGAACACTGACAGTGTGTCAGAATAGAACAATACAGTATGTCAGAATAGAACACTGACAGTATGTCAGAATCGAACACAGACAGTGTGTCAGAATATTTCAATACAGTAAGTCAGAATAGAACACTGAAAGTACGTCAGAATAGAACACTGACAGTATGTCAGAATAGAACACTGACAGTATGTCAGAATAGAACTCTGACAGTACACCAGAGTAGAACACTGACAGTATGTCAGAATAGAACACTGACAGTGTGTCAGAATAGAACAATACAGTATGTAAGAATAGAACACTGACAGTGTGTCAGAATAGAACACTGACAGTAAGTCAGAATAGAACAATACAGTATGTCAGAAAAGAACACTGACAGTGTGTCAGAATAGAAAATTACAGTATGTCAGAATAGAACACTGACAGTGTGTCAGAATAGAACACTGACAGTGTGTCAGAATAGAAAAATACAGTATGTCAGAATAGAACACTGACAATATGTCAGAATAGACCAATACAGTATGACAGAATAGAACAATACAGTATGTCAGAATAAAACAATACAGTATTTTAGAATAGAACACTGACAGTGTGTCAGAATAGACCAATACAGTATGTCAGAATAGAACAATACAGTATGTCAGAATAGAACACTGACAGTATGTCAGAATAGAACACTGACAGTATGTCAGAATAGAACAATGACAATGTGTCAGAATAGAAAAATACAGTATGTCAGAATAGAACACTGACAGAATGTCAGAATAGAACACTGACAGTATGTCAGAATCGAACACTGACAGTGAGTCAGAATAGAACAGTACAGTATGTCAGAATAGAACACTGACAGTATGTCAGAATAGAACAATACAGTATGTCAGAATAGAACACTGACAGTATGTCAGAATAGAACACTGACAGTATGTCAGAATAGAACTCTGACAGTACACCAGAGTAGAACACTGACAGTATGTCAGAATAGAACACTGACAGTATGTCAGAATAGAACACTGACAGTATGTCAGAATAGAAAACTGACAGTATGTCAGAAAAGAACACTGACAGTGTGTCAGAATAGAACAATACAGTATGTCAGAATAGAACACTGACAGTATGTCAGAATCGAACACAGACAGTGTGTCAGAATATTTCAATACAGTAAGTCAGAATAGAACACTGAAAGTACGTCAGAATAGAACACTGACAGTGTGTCAGAATAAAACACTGACAGTGTGTCAGAATAGAACAATACAGTATGTCAGAATAAAGCAATACAGTATGTCAGAATAGAACACTGACAGTGTGTCAGAATAAAGCAATACAGTATGTCAGAATAGAACGCTGACAGAATGTCAGAATATAACACTGACAGTTCTTCAGAATAGAACACTGACAGTGTGTCAGAATAGAACACTGACAGTGTGTCAGAATAGAACAATACAGTATGTCAATAGAACACTGACAGTGTGTCAGAATAGAACACTGACAGTATGTCAGAATAGAACAATACAGTATGTCAGAATAGAACACTGACAGTGTGTCAGAATAAAGCAATACAGTATGTCAGAATAGAAAACTGACAGTATGTCAGAATCGAACACTGACAGTGAGTCAGAATAGAACAGTACAGTATGTCAGAATAGAACACTGACAGTATGTCAGAATAGAACACTGACAGTATGTCAGAATAAAACAATACAGTATGTCAGAATAGAACACTGACAGTGTGTCAGAATAGACCAATACAGTATGTCAGAATAGAACAATACAGTATGTCAGAATAGAACACTGACAGTATGTCAGAATAGAACACTGACAGTATGTCAGAATAGAACTCTGACAGTACACCAGAGTAGAACACTGACAGTATGTCAGAATAGAACACTGACAGTATGTCAGAATAGAACACTGACAGTATGTCAGAATAGAAAACTGACAGTATGTCAGAAAAGAACACTGACAGTGTGTCAGAATAGAACAATACAGTATGTCAGTATAGAACACTGACAGTATGTCAGAATCGAACACAGACAGTGTGTCAGAATAGAACAATACAGTAAGTCAGAATAGAACACTGACAGTACGTCTGAATAGAACACTGACAGTGTGTCAGAATAGAACAATACAGTATGTCAGAATAAAGCAATACAGTATGTCAGAATAGAACACTGACAGTGTGTCAGAATAAAGCAATACAGTATGTCAGAATAGAACGCTGACAGAATGTCAGAATATAACACTGACAGTTCTTCAGAATAGAACACTGACAGTGTGTCAGAAGAGAACACTGACAGTGTGTCAGAATAGAACAATACAGTATGTCAATAGAACACTGACAGTGTGTCAGAATAGAACACTGACAGTATGTCAGAATAGAACAATACAGTATGTCAGAATAGAACACTGACAGTGTGTCAGAATAAAGCAATACAGTATGTCAGAATAGAAAACTGACAGTATGTCAGAATCGAACACTGACAGTGAGTCAGAATAGAACAGTACAGTATGTCAGAATAGAACACTGACAGTATGTCAGAATAGAACACTGACAGTATGTCAGAATAGAACTCTGACAGTACACCAGAGTAGAACACTGACAGTATGTCAGAATAGAACACTGACAGTGTGTCAGAATAGAACAATACAGTATGTAAGAATAGAACACTGACAGTGTGTCAGAATAGAACACTGACAGTAAGTCAGAATAGAACAATACAGTATGTCAGAAAAGAACACTGACAGTGTGTCAGAATAGAAAAATACAGTATGTCAGAATAGAACACTGACAATATGTCAGAATAGACCAATACAGTATGACAGAATAGAACAATACAGTATGTCAGAATAAAACAATACAGTATTTTAGAATAGAACACTGACAGTGTGTCAGAATAGACCAATACAGTATGTCAGAATAGAACAATACAGTATGTCAGAATAGAACACTGACAGTATGTCAGAATAGAACACTGACAGTATGTCAGAATAGAACAATGACAATGTGTCAGAATAGAAAAATACAGTATGTCAGAATAGAACACTGACAGAATGTCAGAATAGAACACTGACAGTATGTCAGAATCGAACACTGACAGTGAGTCAGAATAGAACAGTACAGTATGTCAGAATAGAACACTGACAGTATGTCAGAATAGAACAATACAGTATGTCAGAATAGAACACTGACAGTATGTAGGAATAGAACACTGACAGTATGTCAGAATAGAACTCTGACAGTACACCAGAGTAGAACACTGACAGTATGTCAGAATAGAACACTGACAGTATGTCAGAATAGAACACTGACAGTATGTCAGAATAGAAAACTGACAGTATGTCAGAAAAGAACACTGACAGTGTGTCAGAATAGAACAATACAGTATGTCAGAATAGAACACTGACAGTATGTCAGAATCGAACACAGACAGTGTGTCAGAATATTTCAATACAGTAAGTCAGAATAGAACACTGAAAGTACGTCAGAATAGAACACTGACAGTATGTCAGAATAGAACACTGACAGTATGTCAGAATAGAACTCTGACAGTACACCAGAGTAGAACACTGACAGTATGTCAGAATAGAACACTGACAGTGTGTCAGAATAGAACAATACAGTATGTAAGAATAGAACACTGACAGTGTGTCAGAATAGAACACTGACAGTAAGTCAGAATAGAACAATACAGTATGTCAGAAAAGAACACTGACAGTGTGTCAGAATAGAAAATTACAGTATGTCAGAATAGAACACTGACAGTGTGTCAGAATAGAACACTGACAGTGTGTCAGAATAGAAAAATACAGTATGTCAGAATAGAACACTGACAATATGTCAGAATAGACCAATACAGTATGACAGAATAGAACAATACAGTATGTCAGAATAAAACAATACAGTATTTTAGAATAGAACACTGACAGTGTGTCAGAATAGACCAATACAGTATGTCAGAATAGAACAATACAGTATGTCAGAATAGAACACTGACAGTATGTCAGAATAGAACACTGACAGTATGTCAGAATAGAACAATGACAATGTGTCAGAATAGAAAAATACAGTATGTCAGAATAGAACACTGACAGAATGTCAGAATAGAACACTGACAGTATGTCAGAATCGAACACTGACAGTGAGTCAGAATAGAACAGTACAGTATGTCAGAATAGAACACTGACAGTATGTCAGAATAGAACAATACAGTATGTCAGAATAGAACACTGACAGTATGTCAGAATAGAACACTGACAGTATGTCAGAATAGAACTCTGACAGTACACCAGAGTAGAACACTGACAGTATGTCAGAATAGAACACTGACAGTATGTCAGAATAGAACACTGACAGTATGTCAGAATAGAAAACTGACAGTATGTCAGAAAAGAACACTGACAGTGTGTCAGAATAGAACAATACAGTATGTCAGAATAGAACACTGACAGTATGTCAGAATCGAACACAGACAGTGTGTCAGAATATTTCAATACAGTAAGTCAGAATAGAACACTGAAAGTACGTCAGAATAGAACACTGACAGTGTGTCAGAATAAAACACTGACAGTGTGTCAGAATAGAACAATACAGTATGTCAGAATAAAGCAATACAGTATGTCAGAATAGAACACTGACAGTGTGTCAGAATAAAGCAATACAGTATGTCAGAATAGAACGCTGACAGAATGTCAGAATATAACACTGACAGTTCTTCAGAATAGAACACTGACAGTGTGTCAGAATAGAACACTGACAGTGTGTCAGAATAGAACAATACAGTATGTCAATAGAACACTGACAGTGTGTCAGAATAGAACACTGACAGTATGTCAGAATAGAACAATACAGTATGTCAGAATAGAACACTGACAGTGTGTCAGAATAAAGCAATACAGTATGTCAGAATAGAAAACTGACAGTATGTCAGAATCGAACACTGACAGTGAGTCAGAATAGAACAGTACAGTATGTCAGAATAGAACACTGACAGTATGTCAGAATAGAACACTGACAGTATGTCAGAATAAAACAATACAGTATGTCAGAATAGAACACTGACAGTGTGTCAGAATAGACCAATACAGTATGTCAGAATAGAACAATACAGTATGTCAGAATAGAACACTGACAGTATGTCAGAATAGAACACTGACAGTATGTCAGAATAGAACTCTGACAGTACACCAGAGTAGAACACTGACAGTATGTCAGAATAGAACACTGACAGTATGTCAGAATAGAACACTGACAGTATGTCAGAATAGAAAACTGACAGTATGTCAGAAAAGAACACTGACAGTGTGTCAGAATAGAACAATACAGTATGTCAGTATAGAACACTGACAGTATGTCAGAATCGAACACAGACAGTGTGTCAGAATAGAACAATACAGTAAGTCAGAATAGAACACTGACAGTACGTCTGAATAGAACACTGACAGTGTGTCAGAATAGAACAATACAGTATGTCAGAATAAAGCAATACAGTATGTCAGAATAGAACACTGACAGTGTGTCAGAATAAAGCAATACAGTATGTCAGAATAGAACGCTGACAGAATGTCAGAATATAACACTGACAGTTCTTCAGAATAGAACACTGACAGTGTGTCAGAAGAGAACACTGACAGTGTGTCAGAATAGAACAATACAGTATGTCAATAGAACACTGACAGTGTGTCAGAATAGAACACTGACAGTATGTCAGAATAGAACAATACAGTATGTCAGAATAGAACACTGACAGTGTGTCAGAATAAAGCAATACAGTATGTCAGAATAGAAAACTGACAGTATGTCAGAATCGAACACTGACAGTGAGTCAGAATAGAACAGTACAGTATGTCAGAATAGAACACTGACAGTATGTCAGAATAGAACACTGACAGTATGTCAGAATAGAACTCTGACAGTACACCAGAGTAGAACACTGACAGTATGTCAGAATAGAACACTGACAGTGTGTCAGAATAGAACAATACAGTATGTAAGAATAGAACACTGACAGTGTGTCAGAATAGAACACTGACAGTAAGTCAGAATAGAACAATACAGTATGTCAGAAAAGAACACTGACAGTGTGTCAGAATAGAAAAATACAGTATGTCAGAATAGAACACTGACAATATGTCAGAATAGACCAATACAGTATGACAGAATAGAACAATACAGTATGTCAGAATAAAACAATACAGTATTTTAGAATAGAACACTGACAGTGTGTCAGAATAGACCAATACAGTATGTCAGAATAGAACAATACAGTATGTCAGAATAGAACACTGACAGTATGTCAGAATAGAACACTGACAGTATGTCAGAATAGAACAATGACAATGTGTCAGAATAGAAAAATACAGTATGTCAGAATAGAACACTGACAGAATGTCAGAATAGAACACTGACAGTATGTCAGAATCGAACAAGGACAGTGAGTCAGAATAGAACAGTACAGTATGTCAGAATAGAACACTGACAGTATGTCAGAATAGAACAATACAGTATGTCAGAATAGAACACTGACAGTATGTCAGAATAGAACACTGACAGTATGTCAGAATAGAACTCTGACAGTACACCAGAGTAGAACACTGACAGTATGTCAGAATAGAACACTGACAGTATGTCAGAATAGAACACTGACAGTATGTCAGAATAGAAAACTGACAGTATGTCAGAAAAGAACACTGACAGTTTGTCAGAATAGAACAATACAGTATGTCAGAATAGAACACTGACAGTATGTCAGAATCGAACACAGACAGTGTGTCAGAATATTTCAATACAGTAAGTCAGAATAGAACACTGACAGTACGTCAGAATAGAACACTGACAGTGTGTCAGAATAAAACACTGACAGTGTGTCAGAATAGAACAATACAGTATGTCAGAATAAAGCAATACAGTATGTCAGAATAGAACACTGACAGTGTGTCAGAATAAAGCAATACAGTATGTCAGAATAGAACGCTGACAGAATGTCAGAATATTACACTGACAGTTCTTCAGAATAGAACACTGACAGTGTGTCAGAATAGAACACTGACAGTGTGTCAGAATAGAACACTGACAGTGTGTCAGAATAGAACAATACAGTATGTCAATAGAACACTGACAGTGTGTCAGAATAGAACACTGACAGTATGTCAGAATAGAACAATACAGTATGTCAGAATAGAACACTGACAGTGTGTCAGAATAAAGCAATACAGTATGTCAGAATAGAAAACTGACAGTATGTCAGAATCGAACACTGACAGTGAGTCAGAATAGAACAGTACAGTATGTCAGAATAGAACACTGACAGTATGTCAGAATAGAACACTGACAGTATGTCAGAATAAAACAATACAGTATGTAAGAATAGAACACTGACAGTGTGTCAGAATAGACCAATACAGTATGTCAGAATAGAACAATACAGTATGTCAGAATAGAACACTGACAGTATGTCAGAATAGAACACTGACAGTATGTCAGAATAGAACAATGACAATGTGTCAGAATAGAAAAATACAGTATGTCAGAATAGTACACTGACAGAATGTCAGAATAGAACACTGACAGTTTGTCAGAATAGAACACTGACAGTATGTCAGAATAGAACAGTACAGTATGTCAGAATAGAACACTGACAGTATGTCAGAATAGAACACTGACAGTATGTCAGAATAGAACAATACAGTATGTCAGAATAGAACACTGACAGTATGTCAGAATATAACACTGACAGTATGTCAGAATAGAACTCTGACAGTACACCAGAGTAGAACACTGACAGTATGTCAGAATAGAACACTGACAGTATGTCAGAATAAAACACTGACAGTATGTCAGAATAGAAAACTGACAGTATGTCAGAAAAGAACACTGACAGTGTGTCAGAATAGAACAATACAGTATGTCAGAATAGAACACTGACAGTATGTCAGAATCGAACACAGACAGTGTGTCAGAATATTTCAAAACAGTAAGTCAGAATAGAACACTGACAGTACGTCAGAATAGAACACTGACAGTGTGTCAGAATAAAACACTGACAGTGTGTCAGAATAGAACAATACAGTATGTCAGAATAAAGCAATACAGTATGTCAGAATAGAACACTGACAGTGTGTCAGAATAAAGCAATACAGTATGTCAGAATAGAACGCTAACAGAATGTCAGAATATAACACTGAGAGTTCTTCAGAATAGAACACTGACAGTGTGTCAGAATAGAACACTGACAGTGTGTCAGAATAGAACACTGACAGTATGTCAGAATAGAACAATACAGTATGTCAGAATAGAACACTGACAGTGTGTCAGAATAAAGCAATACAGTATGTCAGAATAGAAAACTGACAGTATGTCAGAATCGAACACTGACAGTGAGTCAGAATAGAACACTGACAGTATGTCAGAATAAAACAATACAGTATGTCAGAATAGAACACTGACAGTGTGTCAGAATAGACCAATACAGTATGTCAGAATAGAACAATACAGTATGTCAGAATAGAACACTGACAGTATGTCAGAATAGAACACTGACAGTATGTCAGAATAGAACACTGACAGTATGTCAGAATAGAACTCTGACAGTACACCAGAGTAGAACACTGACAGTATGTCAGAATAGAACACTGACAGTATGTCAGAATAGAACACTGACAGTATGTCAGAATAGAAAACTGACAGTATGTCAGAAAAGAACACTGACAGTGTGTCAGAATAGAACAATACAGTATGTCAGTATAGAACACTGACAGTATGTCAGAATCGAACACAGACAGTGTGTCAGAATAGAACAATACAGTAAGTCAGAATAGAACACTGACAGTACGTCAGAATAGAACACTGACAGTGTGTCAGAATAGAACAATACAGTATGTCAGAATAAAGCAATACAGTATGTCAGAATAGAACACTGACAGTGTGTCAGAATAAAGCAATACAGTATGTCAGAATAGAACGCTGACAGAATGTCAGAATATAACACTGACAGTTCTTCAGAATAGAACACTGACAGTGTGTCAGAAGAGAACACTGACAGTGTTTCAGAATAGAACAATACAGTATGTCAATAGAACACTGACAGTGTGTCAGAATAGAACACTGACAGTATGTCAGAATAGAACAATACAGTATGTCAGAATAGAAAACTGACAGTGTGTCAGAATAAAACAATACAGTATGTCAGAATAGAAAACTGACAGTATGTCAGAATCGAACACTGACAGTGAGTCAGAATAGAACAGTACAGTATGTCAGAATAGAACACTGACAGTATGTCAGAATAGAACACTGACAGTATGTCAGAATAGAACTCTGACAGTACACCAGAGTAGAACACTGACAGTATGTCAGAATAGAACACTGACAGTGTGTCAGAATAGAACAATACAGTATGTAAGAATAGAACACTGACAGTGTGTCAGAATAGAACACTGACAGTAAGTCAGAATAGAACAATACAGTATGTCAGAAAAGAACACTGACAGTGTGTCAGAATAGAAAAATACAGTATGTCAGAATAGAACACTGACAGTGTGTCAGAATAGAACACTGACAGTGTGTCAGAATAGAAAAATACAGTATGTCAGAATAGAACACCGACAATATGTCAGAATAGACCAATACAGTATGACAGAATAGAACAATACAGTATGTCAGAATAAAACAATACAGTATTTTAGAATAGAACACTGACAGTGTGTCAGAATAGACCACTACAGTATGTCAGAATAGAACAATACAGTATGTCAGAATAGAACACTGACAGTATGTCAGAATAGAACAGTACAGTATGTCAGAATAGAACACTGACAGTATGTCAGAATAAAGCAATACAGTATGTCAGAATAGAACGCTGACAGAATGTCAGAATAAAGCAATACAGTATGTCAGAATAGAACACTGACAGTGTGTCAGAATAGAACACTGACAGTGTGTCAGAATAGAACAATACAGTATGTCAATAGAACACTGACACTGTGTCAGAACAGAACACTGACAGTATGTCAGAATAGAACAATACAGTATGTCAGAATAGAACACTGACAGTGTGTCAGAATAAAGCAATACAGTATGTCAGAATAGAAAACTGACAGTATGTCAGAATCGAACACTGACAGTGAGTCAGAATAGAACAGTACAGTATGTCAGAATAGAACACTGACAGTATGTCAGAATAGAACACTGACAGTATGTCAGAATAGAACTCTGACAGTACAACAGAGTAGAACACTGACAGTATGTCAGAATAGAACACTGACAGTGTGTCAGAATAGAGCACTGACAGTATGTCAGAATAGAACAATACAGTATGTAAGAATAGAACACTGACAGTGTGTCAGAATAGAACACTGACAGTAAGTCAGAATAGAACAATACAGTATGTCAGAAAAGAACACTGACAGTGTGTCAGAATAGAAAAATACAGTATGTCAGAATAGAACACTGACAGTGTGTCAGAATAGAACACTGACAGTGTGTCAGAATAGAAAAATACAGTATGTCAGAATAGAACACTGACAATATGTCAGAATAGACCAATACAGTATGACAGAATAGAACAATACAGTATGTCAGAATAAAACAATACAGTATTTTAGAATAGAACACTGACAGTGTGTCAGAATAGACCAATACAGTATGTCAGAATAGAACAATACAGTATGTCAGAATAGAACACTGACAGTATGTTAGAATAGAACAATGACAATGTGTCAGAATAGAAAAATACAGTATGTCAGAATAGAACACTGACAGAATGTCAGAATAGAACACTGACAGTTTGTCAGAATAGAACACTGACAGTATGTCAGAATAGAACAGTACAGTATGTCAGAATAGAACACTGACAGTATGTCAGAATAGAACACTGACAGTATGTCAGAATAGAACAATACAGTATGTCAGAATAGAACACTGACAGTATGTCAGAATAGAACACTGACAGTATGTCAGAATAGAACTCTGACAGTACACCAGAGTAGAACACTGACAGTATGTTAGAATAGAACACTGACAGTATGTCAGAATAAAACACTGACAGTATGTCAGAATAGAAAACTGACAGTATGTCAGAAAAGAACACTGACAGTGTGTCAGAATAGAACAATACAGTATGTCAGAATAGAACACTGACAGTATGTCAGAATCGAACACAGACAGTGTGTCAGAATATTTCAATACAGTAAGTCAGAATAGAACACTGACAGTACGTCAGAATAGAACACTGACAGTGTGTCAGAATAAAACACTGACAGTGTGTCAGAATAGAACAATACAGTATGTCAGAATAAAGCAATACAGTATGTCAGAATAGAACACTGACAGTGTGTCAGAATAAAGCAATACAGTATGTCAGAATAGAACGCTGACAGAATGTCAGAATATAACACTGACAGTTCTTCAGAATAGAACACTGACAGTGTGTCAGAATAGAACACTGACAGTGTGTCAGAATAGAACAATACAGTATGTCAATAGAACACTGACAGTGTGTCAGAATAGAACACTGACAGTATGTCAGAATAGAACAATACAGTATGTCAGAATAGAACACTGACAGTGTGTCAGAATAAAGCAATACAGTATGTCAGAATAGAAAACTGACAGTATGTCAGAATCGAACACTGACAGTGAGTCAGAATAGAACAGTACAGTATGTCAGAATAGAACACTGACAGTATGTCAGAATAGAAAACTGACAGTATGTCAGAATAAAACAATACAGTATGTCAGAATAGAACACTGACAGTGTGTCAGAATAGACCAATACAGTATGTCAGAATAGAACAATACAGTATGTCAGAATAGAACACTGACAGTATGTCAGAATAGAACACTGACAGTATGTCAGAATAGAACTCTGACAGTACACCAGAGTAGAACACTGACAGTATGTCAGAATAGAACACTGACAGTATGTCAGAATAGAACACTGACAGTATGTCAGAATAGAAAACTGACAGTATGTCAGAAAAGAACACTGACAGTGTGTCAGAATAGAACAATACAGTATGTCAGAATAGAACACTGACAGTATGTCAGAATCGAACACAGACAGTGTGTCAGAATATTTCAATACAGTAAGTCAGAATAGAACACTGAAAGTACGTCAGAATAGAACACTGACAGTATGTCAGAATAGAACACTGACAGTATGTCAGAATAGAACTCTGACAGTACACCAGAGTAGAACACTGACAGTATGTCAGAATAGAACACTGACAGTGTGTCAGAATAGAACAATACAGTATGTAAGAATAGAACACTGACAGTGTGTCAGAATAGAACACTGACAGTAAGTCAGAATAGAACAATACAGTATGTCAGAAAAGAACACTGACAGTGTGTCAGAATAGAAAATTACAGTATGTCAGAATAGAACACTGACAGTGTGTCAGAATAGAACACTGACAGTGTGTCAGAATAGAAAAATACAGTATGTCAGAATAGAACACTGACAATATGTCAGAATAGACCAATACAGTATGACAGAATAGAACAATACAGTATGTCAGAATAAAACAATACAGTATTTTAGAATAGAACACTGACAGTGTGTCAGAATAGACCAATACAGTATGTCAGAATAGAACAATACAGTATGTCAGAATAGAACACTGACAGTATGTCAGAATAGAACACTGACAGTATGTCAGAATAGAACAATGACAATGTGTCAGAATAGAAAAATACAGTATGTCAGAATAGAACACTGACAGAATGTCAGAATAGAACACTGACAGTATGTCAGAATCGAACACTGACAGTGAGTCAGAATAGAACAGTACAGTATGTCAGAATAGAACACTGACAGTATGTCAGAATAGAACAATACAGTATGTCAGAATAGAACACTGACAGTATGTCAGAATAGAACACTGACAGTATGTCAGAATAGAACTCTGACAGTACACCAGAGTAGAACACTGACAGTATGTCAGAATAGAACACTGACAGTATGTCAGAATAGAACACTGACAGTATGTCAGAATAGAAAACTGACAGTATGTCAGAAAAGAACACTGACAGTGTGTCAGAATAGAACAATACAGTATGTCAGAATAGAACACTGACAGTATGTCAGAATCGAACACAGACAGTGTGTCAGAATATTTCAATACAGTAAGTCAGAATAGAACACTGAAAGTACGTCAGAATAGAACACTGACAGTGTGTCAGAATAAAACACTGACAGTGTGTCAGAATAGAACAATACAGTATGTCAGAATAAAGCAATACAGTATGTCAGAATAGAACACTGACAGTGTGTCAGAATAAAGCAATACAGTATGTCAGAATAGAACGCTGACAGAATGTCAGAATATAACACTGACAGTTCTTCAGAATAGAACACTGACAGTGTGTCAGAATAGAACACTGACAGTGTGTCAGAATAGAACAATACAGTATGTCAATAGAACACTGACAGTGTGTCAGAATAGAACACTGACAGTATGTCAGAATAGAACAATACAGTATGTCAGAATAGAACACTGACAGTGTGTCAGAATAAAGCAATACAGTATGTCAGAATAGAAAACTGACAGTATGTCAGAATCGAACACTGACAGTGAGTCAGAATAGAACAGTACAGTATGTCAGAATAGAACACTGACAGTATGTCAGAATAGAACACTGACAGTATGTCAGAATAAAACAATACAGTATGTCAGAATAGAACACTGACAGTGTGTCAGAATAGACCAATACAGTATGTCAGAATAGAACAATACAGTATGTCAGAATAGAACACTGACAGTATGTCAGAATAGAACACTGACAGTATGTCAGAATAGAACTCTGACAGTACACCAGAGTAGAACACTGACAGTATGTCAGAATAGAACACTGACAGTATGTCAGAATAGAACACTGACAGTATGTCAGAATAGAAAACTGACAGTATGTCAGAAAAGAACACTGACAGTGTGTCAGAATAGAACAATACAGTATGTCAGTATAGAACACTGACAGTATGTCAGAATCGAACACAGACAGTGTGTCAGAATAGAACAATACAGTAAGTCAGAATAGAACACTGACAGTACGTCTGAATAGAACACTGACAGTGTGTCAGAATAGAACAATACAGTATGTCAGAATAAAGCAATACAGTATGTCAGAATAGAACACTGACAGTGTGTCAGAATAAAGCAATACAGTATGTCAGAATAGAACGCTGACAGAATGTCAGAATATAACACTGACAGTTCTTCAGAATAGAACACTGACAGTGTGTCAGAAGAGAACACTGACAGTGTGTCAGAATAGAACAATACAGTATGTCAATAGAACACTGACAGTGTGTCAGAATAGAACACTGACAGTATGTCAGAATAGAACAATACAGTATGTCAGAATAGAACACTGACAGTGTGTCAGAATAAAGCAATACAGTATGTCAGAATAGAAAACTGACAGTATGTCAGAATCGAACACTGACAGTGAGTCAGAATAGAACAGTACAGTATGTCAGAATAGAACACTGACAGTATGTCAGAATAGAACACTGACAGTATGTCAGAATAGAACTCTGACAGTACACCAGAGTAGAACACTGACAGTATGTCAGAATAGAACACTGACAGTGTGTCAGAATAGAACAATACAGTATGTAAGAATAGAACACTGACAGTGTGTCAGAATAGAACACTGACAGTAAGTCAGAATAGAACAATACAGTATGTCAGAAAAGAACACTGACAGTGTGTCAGAATAGAAAAATACAGTATGTCAGAATAGAACACTGACAATATGTCAGAATAGACCAATACAGTATGACAGAATAGAACAATACAGTATGTCAGAATAAAACAATACAGTATTTTAGAATAGAACACTGACAGTGTGTCAGAATAGACCAATACAGTATGTCAGAATAGAACAATACAGTATGTCAGAATAGAACACTGACAGTATGTCAGAATAGAACACTGACAGTATGTCAGAATAGAACAATGACAATGTGTCAGAATAGAAAAATACAGTATGTCAGAATAGAACACTGACAGAATGTCAGAATAGAACACTGACAGTATGTCAGAATCGAACAAGGACAGTGAGTCAGAATAGAACAGTACAGTATGTCAGAATAGAACACTGACAGTATGTCAGAATAGAACAATACAGTATGTCAGAATAGAACACTGACAGTATGTCAGAATAGAACACTGACAGTATGTCAGAATAGAACTCTGACAGTACACCAGAGTAGAACACTGACAGTATGTCAGAATAGAACACTGACAGTATGTCAGAATAGAACACTGACAGTATGTCAGAATAGAAAACTGACAGTATGTCAGAAAAGAACACTGACAGTTTGTCAGAATAGAACAATACAGTATGTCAGAATAGAACACTGACAGTATGTCAGAATCGAACACAGACAGTGTGTCAGAATATTTCAATACAGTAAGTCAGAATAGAACACTGACAGTACGTCAGAATAGAACACTGACAGTGTGTCAGAATAAAACACTGACAGTGTGTCAGAATAGAACAATACAGTATGTCAGAATAAAGCAATACAGTATGTCAGAATAGAACACTGACAGTGTGTCAGAATAAAGCAATACAGTATGTCAGAATAGAACGCTGACAGAATGTCAGAATATTACACTGACAGTTCTTCAGAATAGAACACTGACAGTGTGTCAGAATAGAACACTGACAGTGTGTCAGAATAGAACACTGACAGTGTGTCAGAATAGAACAATACAGTATGTCAATAGAACACTGACAGTGTGTCAGAATAGAACACTGACAGTATGTCAGAATAGAACAATACAGTATGTCAGAATAGAACACTGACAGTGTGTCAGAATAAAGCAATACAGTATGTCAGAATAGAAAACTGACAGTATGTCAGAATCGAACACTGACAGTGAGTCAGAATAGAACAGTACAGTATGTCAGAATAGAACACTGACAGTATGTCAGAATAGAACACTGACAGTATGTCAGAATAAAACAATACAGTATGTAAGAATAGAACACTGACAGTGTGTCAGAATAGACCAATACAGTATGTCAGAATAGAACAATACAGTATGTCAGAATAGAACACTGACAGTATGTCAGAATAGAACACTGACAGTATGTCAGAATAGAACAATGACAATGTGTCAGAATAGAAAAATACAGTATGTCAGAATAGTACACTGACAGAATGTCAGAATAGAACACTGACAGTTTGTCAGAATAGAACACTGACAGTATGTCAGAATAGAACAGTACAGTATGTCAGAATAGAACACTGACAGTATGTCAGAATAGAACACTGACAGTATGTCAGAATAGAACAATACAGTATGTCAGAATAGAACACTGACAGTATGTCAGAATATAACACTGACAGTATGTCAGAATAGAACTCTGACAGTACACCAGAGTAGAACACTGACAGTATGTCAGAATAGAACACTGACAGTATGTCAGAATAAAACACTGACAGTATGTCAGAATAGAAAACTGACAGTATGTCAGAAAAGAACACTGACAGTGTGTCAGAATAGAACAATACAGTATGTCAGAATAGAACACTGACAGTATGTCAGAATCGAACACAGACAGTGTGTCAGAATATTTCAAAACAGTAAGTCAGAATAGAACACTGACAGTACGTCAGAATAGAACACTGACAGTGTGTCAGAATAAAACACTGACAGTGTGTCAGAATAGAACAATACAGTATGTCAGAATAAAGCAATACAGTATGTCAGAATAGAACACTGACAGTGTGTCAGAATAAAGCAATACAGTATGTCAGAATAGAACGCTAACAGAATGTCAGAATATAACACTGAGAGTTCTTCAGAATAGAACACTGACAGTGTGTCAGAATAGAACACTGACAGTGTGTCAGAATAGAACACTGACAGTATGTCAGAATAGAACAATACAGTATGTCAGAATAGAACACTGACAGTGTGTCAGAATAAAGCAATACAGTATGTCAGAATAGAAAACTGACAGTATGTCAGAATCGAACACTGACAGTGAGTCAGAATAGAACACTGACAGTATGTCAGAATAAAACAATACAGTATGTCAGAATAGAACACTGACAGTGTGTCAGAATAGACCAATACAGTATGTCAGAATAGAACAATACAGTATGTCAGAATAGAACACTGACAGTATGTCAGAATAGAACACTGACAGTATGTCAGAATAGAACACTGACAGTATGTCAGAATAGAACTCTGACAGTACACCAGAGTAGAACACTGACAGTATGTCAGAATAGAACACTGACAGTATGTCAGAATAGAACACTGACAGTATGTCAGAATAGAAAACTGACAGTATGTCAGAAAAGAACACTGACAGTGTGTCAGAATAGAACAATACAGTATGTCAGTATAGAACACTGACAGTATGTCAGAATCGAACACAGACAGTGTGTCAGAATAGAACAATACAGTAAGTCAGAATAGAACACTGACAGTACGTCAGAATAGAACACTGACAGTGTGTCAGAATAGAACAATACAGTATGTCAGAATAAAGCAATACAGTATGTCAGAATAGAACACTGACAGTGTGTCAGAATAAAGCAATACAGTATGTCAGAATAGAACGCTGACAGAATGTCAGAATATAACACTGACAGTTCTTCAGAATAGAACACTGACAGTGTGTCAGAAGAGAACACTGACAGTGTTTCAGAATAGAACAATACAGTATGTCAATAGAACACTGACAGTGTGTCAGAATAGAACACTGACAGTATGTCAGAATAGAACAATACAGTATGTCAGAATAGAAAACTGACAGTGTGTCAGAATAAAACAATACAGTATGTCAGAATAGAAAACTGACAGTATGTCAGAATCGAACACTGACAGTGAGTCAGAATAGAACAGTACAGTATGTCAGAATAGAACACTGACAGTATGTCAGAATAGAACACTGACAGTATGTCAGAATAGAACTCTGACAGTACACCAGAGTAGAACACTGACAGTATGTCAGAATAGAACACTGACAGTGTGTCAGAATAGAACAATACAGTATGTAAGAATAGAACACTGACAGTGTGTCAGAATAGAACACTGACAGTAAGTCAGAATAGAACAATACAGTATGTCAGAAAAGAACACTGACAGTGTGTCAGAATAGAAAAATACAGTATGTCAGAATAGAACACTGACAGTGTGTCAGAATAGAACACTGACAGTGTGTCAGAATAGAAAAATACAGTATGTCAGAATAGAACACCGACAATATGTCAGAATAGACCAATACAGTATGACAGAATAGAACAATACAGTATGTCAGAATAAAACAATACAGTATTTTAGAATAGAACACTGACAGTGTGTCAGAATAGACCACTACAGTATGTCAGAATAGAACAATACAGTATGTCAGAATAGAACACTGACAGTATGTCAGAATAGAACAGTACAGTATGTCAGAATAGAACACTGACAGTATGTCAGAATAAAGCAATACAGTATGTCAGAATAGAACGCTGACAGAATGTCAGAATAAAGCAATACAGTATGTCAGAATAGAACACTGACAGTGTGTCAGAATAGAACACTGACAGTGTGTCAGAATAGAACAATACAGTATGTCAATAGAACACTGACACTGTGTCAGAACAGAACACTGACAGTATGTCAGAATAGAACAATACAGTATGTCAGAATAGAACACTGACAGTGTGTCAGAATAAAGCAATACAGTATGTCAGAATAGAAAACTGACAGTATGTCAGAATCGAACACTGACAGTGAGTCAGAATAGAACAGTACAGTATGTCAGAATAGAACACTGACAGTATGTCAGAATAGAACACTGACAGTATGTCAGAATAGAACTCTGACAGTACAACAGAGTAGAACACTGACAGTATGTCAGAATAGAACACTGACAGTGTGTCAGAATAGAGCACTGACAGTATGTCAGAATAGAACAATACAGTATGTAAGAATAGAACACTGACAGTGTGTCAGAATAGAACACTGACAGTAAGTCAGAATAGAACAATACAGTATGTCAGAAAAGAACACTGACAGTGTGTCAGAATAGAAAAATACAGTATGTCAGAATAGAACACTGACAGTGTGTCAGAATAGAACACTGACAGTGTGTCAGAATAGAAAAATACAGTATGTCAGAATAGAACACTGACAATATGTCAGAATAGACCAATACAGTATGACAGAATAGAACAATACAGTATGTCAGAATAAAACAATACAGTATTTTAGAATAGAACACTGACAGTGTGTCAGAATAGACCAATACAGTATGTCAGAATAGAACAATACAGTATGTCAGAATAGAACACTGACAGTATGTTAGAATAGAACAATGACAATGTGTCAGAATAGAAAAATACAGTATGTCAGAATAGAACACTGACAGAATGTCAGAATTGAACACTGACAGTTTGTCAGAATAGAACACTGACAGTATGTCAGAATAGAACAGTACAGTATGTCAGAATAGAACACTGACAGTATGTCAGAATAGAACACTGACAGTATGTCAGAATAGAACAATACAGTATGTCAGAATAGAACACTGACAGTATGTCAGAATAGAACACTGACAGTATGTCAGAATAGAACTCTGACAGTACACCAGAGTAGAACACTGACAGTATGTTAGAATAGAACACTGACAGTATGTCAGAATAAAACACTGACAGTATGTCAGAATAGAAAACTGACAGTATGTCAGAAAAGAACACTGACAGTGTGTCAGAATAGAACAATACAGTATGTCAGAATAGAACACTGACAGTATGTCAGAATCGAACACAGACAGTGTGTCAGAATATTTCAATACAGTAAGTCAGAATAGAACACTGACAGTACGTCAGAATAGAACACTGACAGTGTGTCAGAATAAAACACTGACAGTGTGTCAGAATAGAACAATACAGTATGTCAGAATAAAGCAATACAGTATGTCAGAATAGAACACTGACAGTGTGTCAGAATAAAGCAATACAGTATGTCAGAATAGAACGCTGACAGAATGTCAGAATATAACACTGACAGTTCTTCAGAATAGAACACTGACAGTGTGTCAGAATAGAACACTGACAGTGTGTCAGAATAGAACAATACAGTATGTCAATAGAACACTGACAGTGTGTCAGAATAGAACACTGACAGTATGTCAGAATAGAACAATACAGTATGTCAGAATAGAACACTGACAGTGTGTCAGAATAAAGCAATACAGTATGTCAGAATAGAAAACTGACAGTATGTCAGAATCGAACACTGACAGTGAGTCAGAATAGAACAGTACAGTATGTCAGAATAGAACACTGACAGTATGTCAGAATAGAAAACTGACAGTATGTCAGAATAAAACAATACAGTATGTCAGAATAGAACACTGACAGTGTGTCAGAATAGACCAATACAGTATGTCAGAATAGAACAATACAGTATGTCAGAATAGAACACTGACAGTATGTCAGAATAGAACACTGACAGTATGTCAGAATAGAACAATGACAATGTGTCAGAATAGAAAAATACAGTATGTCAGAATAGAACACTGACAGTATGTCAGAATAGAACACTGACAGTATGTCAGAATAGAAAACTGACAGTATGTCAGAAAAGAACACTGACAGTGTGTCAGAATAGAACAATACAGTATGTCAGTATAGAACACTGACAGTATGTCAGAATCGAACACAGACAGTGTGTCAGAATAGAACAATACAGTAAGTCAGAATAGAACACTGACAGTACGTCAGAATAGAACACTGACAGTGTGTCAGAATAGAACAATACAGTATGTCAGAATAAAGCAATACAGTATGTCAGAATAGAACACTGACAGTGTGTCAGAATAAAGCAATACAGTATGTCAGAATAGAATGCTGACAGAATGTCAGAATATAACACTGACAGTTCTTCAGAATAGAACACTGACAGTGTGTCAGAAGAGAACACTGACAGTGTGTCAGAATAGAACAATACAGTATGTCAATAGAACACTGACAGTGTGTCAGAATAGAACACTGACAGTATGTCAGAATAGAACAATACAGTATGTCAGAATAGAACACTGACAGTGTGTCAGAATAAAGCAATACAGTATGTCAGAATAGAAAACTGACAGTATGTCAGAATCGAACACTGACAGTGAGTCAGAATAGAACAGTACAGTATGTCAGAATAGAACACTGACAGTATGTCAGAATAGAACACTGACAGTATGTCAGAATAGAACTCTGACAGTACACCAGAGTAGAACACTGACAGTATGTCAGAATAGAACACTGACAGTGTGTCAGAATAGAACAATACAGTATGTAAGAATAGAACACTGACAGTGTGTCAGAATAGAACACTGACAGTAAGTCAGAATAGAACAATACAGTATGTCAGAAAAGAACACTGACAGTGTGTCAGAATAGAAAAATACAGTATGTCAGAATAGAACACTGACAGTGTGTCAGAATAGAACACTGACAGTGTGTCAGAATAGAAAAATACAGTATGTCAGAATAGAACACTGACAATATGTCAGAATAGACCAATACAGTATGACAGAATAGAACAATACAGTATGTCAGAATAAAACAATACAGTATTTTAGAATAGAACACTGACAGTGTGTCAGAATAGACCAATACAGTATGTCAGAATAGAACAATACAGTATGTCAGAATAGAACACTGACAGTATGTCAGAATAGAACACTGACAGTATGTCAGAATAGAACAATGACAATGTGTCAGAATAGAAAAATACAGTATGTCAGAATAGAACACTGACAGAATGTCAGAATAGAACACTGACAGTATGTCAGAATCGAACACTGACAGTGAGTCAGAATAGAACAGTACAGTATGTCAGAATAGAACACTGACAGTATGTCAGAATAGAACAATACAGTATGTCAGAATAGAACACTGACAGTATGTCAGAATAGAACACTGACAGTATGTCAGAATAGAACTCTGACAGTACACCAGAGTAGAACACTGACAGTATGTCAGAATAGAACACTGACAGTATGTCAGAATAGAACACTGACAGTATGTCAGAATAGAAAACTGACAGTATGTCAGAAAAGAACACTGACAGTGTGTCAGAATAGAACAATACAGTATGTCAGAATAGAACACTGACAGTATGTCAGAATCGAACACAGACAGTGGTCAGAATATTTCAATACAGTAAGTCAGAATAGAACACTGACAGTACGTCAGAATAGAACACTGACAGTGTGTCAGAATAAAACACTGACAGTGTGTCAGAATAGAACAATACAGTATGTCAGAATAAAGCAATACAGTATGTCAGAATAGAACACTGACAGTGAGTCAGAATAAAGCAATACAGTATGTCAGAATAGAACGCTGACAGAATGTCAGAATATAACACTGACAGTTCTTCAGAATAGAACACTGACAGTGTGTCAGAATAGAACACTGACAGTGTGTCAGAATAGAACAATACAGTATGTCAATAGAACACTGACAGTGTGTCAGAATAGAACACTGACAGTATGTCAGAATAGAACAATACAGTATGTCAGAATAGAACACTGACAGTGTGTCAGAATAAAGCAATACAGTATGTCAGAATAGAAAACTGACAGTATGTCAGAATCGAACACTGACAGTGAGTCAGAATAGAACAGTACAGTATGTCAGAATAGAACACTGACAGTATGTCAGAATAGAACACTGACAGTATGTCAGAATAAAACAATACAGTATGTCAGAATAGAACACTGACAGTGTGTCAGAATAGACCAATACAGTATGTCAGAATAGAACAATACAGTATGTCAGAATAGAACACTGACAGTATGTCAGAATAGAACACTGACAGTATGTCAGAATAGAACACTGACAGTATGTCAGAATAGAACTCTGACAGTACACCAGAGTAGAACACTGACAGTATGTCAGAATAGAACACTGACAGTATGTCAGAATAGAACACTGACAGTATGTCAGAATAGAAAACTGACAGTATGTCAGAAAAGAACACTGACAGTGTGTCAGAATAGAACAATACAGTATGTCAGTATAGAACACTGACAGTATGTCAGAATCGAACACAGACAGTGTGTCAGAATAGAACAATACAGTAAGTCAGAATAGAACACTGACAGTACGTCAGAATAGAACACTGACAGTGTGTCAGAATAGAACAATACAGTATGTCAGAATAAAGCAATACAGTATGTCAGAATAGAACACTGACAGTGTGTCAGAATAAAGCAATACAGTATGTCAGAATAGAACGCTGACAGAATGTCAGAATATAACACTGACAGTTCTTCAGAATAGAACACTGACAGTGTGTCAGAAGAGAACACTGACAGTGTGTCAGAATAGAACAATACAGTATGTCAATAGAACACTGACAGTGTGTCAGAATAGAACACTGACAGTATGTCAGAATAGAACAATACAGTATGTCAGAATAGAACACTGACAGTGTGTCAGAATAAAGCAATACAGTATGTCAGAATAGAAAACTGACAGTATGTCAGAATCGAACACTGACAGTGAGTCAGAATAGAACAGTACAGTATGTCAGAATAGAACACTGACAGTATGTCAGAATAGAACACTGACAGTATGTCAGAATAGAACTCTGACAGTACACCAGAGTAGAACACTGACAGTATGTCAGAATAGAACACTGACAGTGTGTCAGAATAGAACAATACAGTATGTAAGAATAGAACACTGACAGTGTGTCAGAATAGAACACTGACAGTAAGTCAGAATAGAACAATACAGTATGTCAGAAAAGAACACTGACAGTGTGTCAGAATAGAAAAATACAGTATGTCAGAATAGAACACTGACAGTGTGTCAGAATAGAACACTGACAGTGTGTCAGAATAGAAAAATACAGTATGTCAGAATAGAACACTGACAATATGTCAGAATAGACCAATACAGTATGACAGAATAGGACAATACAGTATGTCAGAATAAAACAATACAGTATTTTAGAATAGAACACTGACAGTGTGTCAGAATAGACCAATACAGTATGTCAGAATAGAACAATACAGTATGTCAGAATAGAACACTGACAGTATGTCAGAATAGAACACTGACAGTATGTCAGAATAGAACAATGACAATGTGTCAGAATAGAAAAATACAGTATGTCAGAATAGAACACTGACAGAATGTCAGAATAGAACACTGACAGTATGTCAGAATCGAACACTGACAGTGAGTCAGAATAGAACAGTACAGTATGTCAGAATAGAACACTGACAGTATGTCAGAATAGAACAATACAGTATGTCAGAATAGAACACTGACAGTATGTCAGAATAGAACACTGACAGTATGTCAGAATAGAACTCTGACAGTACACCAGAGTAGAACACTGACAGTATGTCAGAATAGAACACTGACAGTATGTCAGAATAGAACACTGACAGTATGTCAGAATAGAAAACTGACAGTATGTCAGAAAAGAACACTGACAGTGTGTCAGAATCGAACACAGACAGTGTGTCAGAATATTTCAATACAGTAAGTCAGAATAGAACACTGACAGTACGTCAGAATAGAACACTGACAGTGTGTCAGAATAAAACACTGACAGTGTGTCAGAATAGAACAATACAGTATGTCAGAATAAAGCAATACAGTATGTCAGAATAGAACACTGACAGTGTGTCAGAATAAAGCAATACAGTATGTCAGAATAGAACGCTGACAGAATGTCAGAATATTACACTGACAGTTCTTCAGAATAGAACACTGACAGTGTGTCAGAATAGAACACTGACAGTGTGTCAGAATAGAACACTGACAGTGTGTCAGAATAGAACAATACAGTATGTCAATAGAACACTGACAGTGTGTCAGAATAGAAAACTGACAGTATGTCAGAATAGAACAATACAGTATGTCAGAATAGAACACTGACAGTGTGTCAGAATAAAGCAATACAGTATGTCAGAATAGAAAACTGACAGTATGTCAGAATCGAACACTGACAGTGAGTCAGAATAGAACAGTACAGTATGTCAGAATAGAACACTGACAGTATGTCAGAATAGAACACTGACAGTATGTCAGAATAAAACAATACAGTATGTCAGAATAGAACACTGACAGTGTGTCAGAATAGACCAATACAGTATGTCAGAATAGAACAATACAGTATGTCAGAATAGAACACTGACAGTATGTCAGAGTAGAACACTGACAGTATGTCAGAATAGAACACTGACAGTATGTCAGAATAGAACACTGACAGTATGTCAGAATAGAAAACTGACAGTATGTCAGAAAAGAACACTGACAGTGTGTCAGAATAGAACAATACAGTATGTCAGTATAGAACACTGACAGTATGTCAGAATCGAACACAGACAGTGTGTCAGAATAGAACAATACAGTAAGTCAGAATAGAACACTGACAGTACGTCAGAATAGAACACTGACAGTGTGTCAGAATAGAACAATACAGTATTTCAGAATAAAGCAATACAGTATGTCAGAATAGAACACTGACAGTGTGTCAGAATAAAGCAATACAGTATGTCAGAATAGAACGCTGACAGAATGTCAGAATATAACACTGACAGTTCTTCAGAATAGAACACTGACAGTGTGTCAGAAGAGAACACTGACAGTGTGTCAGAATAGAACAATACAGTGTGTCAGAATAGAACACTGACAGTGTGTCAGAATAGAACACTGACAGTATGTCAGAATAGAACAATACAGTATGTCAGAATAGAACACTGACAGTGTGTCAGAATAAAGCAATACAGTATGTCAGAATAGAAAACTGACAGTATGTCAGAATCGAACACTCACAGTGAGTCAGAATAGAACAGTACAGTATGTCAGAATAGAACACTGACAGTATGTCAGAATAGAACACTGACAGTATGTCAGGATAGAACACTGACAGTATGTCAGAATAAAACAATACAGTATGTCAGAATAGAACACTGACAGTGTGTCAGAATAGACTAATACAGTATGTCAGAATAGAACAATACAGTATGTCAGAATATAACACTGACAGTATGTCAGAATAGAACACTGACAGTATGTCAGAATAGAACTCTGACAGTACACCAGAGTAGAACACTGACAGTATGTCAGAATAGAACACTGACAGTATGTCAGAATAGAACACTGACAGTATGTCAGAATAGAAAACTGACAGTATGTCAGAAAAGAACACTGACAGTGTGTCAGAAAAGAACAATACAGTATGTCAGTATAGAACACTGACAGTACGTCAGAATAGAACACTGACAGTGTGTCAGAATAAAACACTGACACTGTGTCAGAATAGAACAATACAGTATGTCAGAATAGAACACTGACAGTGTGTCAGAATAAAGCAATACAGTATGTCAGAATAGAACGCTGACAGAATGTCCGAATAGAACACTGACAGTTCTTCAGAATAGAACACTGACAGTGTGTCAGAATAGAACACTGACAGTGTGTCAGAATAGAACACTGACAGTGTGTCAGAATAGAACACTGACAGTGTGTCAGAATAGAACACTGACAATGTGTCAGAATAGAACACTGACAGTATGTCAGAATAGAACAATACAGTATATCAGAATAGAACACTGGCAGTGTGTCAGAATAGAGCAATACAGAATGTCAGAATAGAACACTGACAGCATGTCAGAATAGAAAATTGACAATATGTCAGAATAGAACAGTGACAGAATGTCAGAATAGAACAATACAGTATGTCAGAATAGAACACTGACAGTGTGTCAGAATACCACACTGACAGTGTGTCAGAATAGAACACTGACAGTATGTCAGAATAGAACAATACAGTATGTCAGAATAGAACACTGACAGTGTGTCAGAATAGAGCACTGACAGTATGTCAGAATAGAACAATACAGTATGTAAGAATAGAACACTGACAGTGTGTCAGAATAGAACACTGACAGTAAGTCAGAATAGAACAATACAGTATGTCAGAAAAGAACACTGACAGTGTGTCAGAATAGAAAAATACAGTATGTCAGAATAGAACACTGACAGTGTGTCAGAATAGAACACTGACAGTGTGTCAGAATAGAACAATACAGTATGTCAGAATAGAACACTGACAGTATGTCAGAATAGACCAATACAGTATGACAGAATAGAACAATACAGTATGTCAGAATAAAACAATACAGTATGTCAGAATAAAACAATACAGTATGTCAGAATCGAACACTGACAGTGAGTCAGAATAGAACAATACAGTATGTCAGAATAGAACACTGACAGTATGTCAGAATAGACCAATACAGTATGACAGAATAGAACAATACAGTATGTCAGAATAAAACAATACAGTATGTCAGAATAGAACACTGACAGTGTGTCAGAATAGACCAATACAGTATGTCAGAATAGAACAATACAGTATGTCAGAATAGAACACTGACAGTATGTCAAAATAGAACAATACAGTATGTCAGAATAGAACATTGACAGTGTGTCAGAATAGCACACTGACAGTGTGTCAGAATAGCACACTGACATTGTGTCAGAATAGAACACTGACAGTATGTCAGAATAGAACAATACAGTATGTCAGAATAGAACACTGACAGTGTGTCAGAATAGAGCACTGACAGTATGTCAGAATAGAACAATACAGTATGTAAGAATAGAACACTGACAGTGTGTCAGAATAGAACACTGACAGTAAGTCAGAATAGAACAATACAGTATGTCAGAATAGAACACTGACAGTGTGTCAGAATAGAACACTGACAGTGTGTCAGAATAGCAAAATACAGTATGTCAGAATAGAACACTGACAGAATGTCAGAATAGAACACTGACAGTTTGTCAGAATAGAACACTGACAGTATGTCAGAATAGAACACTGACAGTATGTCAGAATAAAACAATACAGTATGTCAGAATCGAACACTGACAGTGAGTCAGAATAGAACAATACAGTATGTCAGAATAGAACACAGACAGTATGTCAGAATAGACCAATACAGTATGACAGAATAGAAAAATACAGTATGTCAGAATAAAACAATACAGTATGTCAGAAAAGAACACTGACAGTGTGTCAGAATAGACCAATACAGTATGTCAGAATAGAACAATAGAGTATGTCAGAATAGAACACTGACAGTATGTCAGAATAGAACACTGACAGTATGTCAGAATAGAACTCTGACAGTACACCAGAGTAGAACACTGACAGTATGTCAGAATAGACCAATATAGTATGTCAGAATAGAACAATACAGTATGTCAGAATAGAACACTGACAGTGTGTCAGAATAGAACACTGACAGTGTGTCAGAATAGAACACTGACAGTGTGTCAGAATAGAACACTGACAATGTGTCAGAATAGAACACTGACAGTATGTCAGAATAGAACAATACAGTATATCAGAATAGAACACTGGCAGTGTGTCAGAATAGAGCAATACAGAATGTCAGAATAGAACACTGACAGCATGTCAGAATAGAAAATTGACAATATGTCAGAATAGAACAGTGACAGAATGTCAGAATAGAACAATACAGTATGTCAGAATAGAACACTGACAGTGTGTCAGAATACCACACTGACAGTGTGTCAGAATAGAACACTGACAGTATGTCAGAATAGAACAATACAGTATGTCAGAATAGAACACTGACAGTGTGTCAGAATAGAGCACTGACAGTATGTCAGAATAGAACAATACAGTATGTAAGAATAGAACACTGACAGTGTGTCAGAATAGAACACTGACAGTAAGTCAGAATAGAACAATACAGTATGTCAGAAAAGAACACTGACAGTGTGTCAGAATAGAAAAATAGAGTATGTCAGAATAGAACACTGACAGTGTGTCAGAATAGAACACTGACAGTGTGTCAGAATAGAAAAATACAGTATGTCAGAATAGAACACTGACAGAATGTCAGAATAGAACACTGACAGTTTGTCAGAATAGAACACTGACAGTATGTCAGAATAGAAGACTGACAGTATGTCAGAATAAAACAATACAGTATGTCAGAATCGAACACTGACAGTGAGTCAGAATAGAACAATACAGTATGTCAGAATAGAACACTGACAGTATGTCAGAATAGACCAATACAGTATGACAGAATAGAACAATACAGTATGTCAGAATAAAACAATACAGTATGTCAGAATAGAACACTGACAGTGTGTCAGAATAGACCAATACAGTATGTCAGAATAGAACAATACAGTATGTCAGAATAGAACACTGACAGTATGTCAAAATAGAACAATACAGTATGTCAGAATAGAACATTGACAGTGTGTCAGAATAGCACACTGACAGTGTGTCAGAATAGCACACTGACATTGTGTCAGAATAGAACACTGACAGTATGTCAGAATAGAACAATACAGTATGTCAGAATAGAACACTGACAGTGTGTCAGAATAGAGCACTGACAGTATGTCAGAATAGAACAATACAGTATGTAAGAATAGAACACTGACAGTGTGTCAGAATAGAACACTGACAGTAAGTCAGAATAGAACAATACAGTATGTCAGAATAGAACACTGACAGTGTGTCAGAATAGAACACTGACAGTGTGTCAGAATAGCAAAATACAGTATGTCAGAATAGAACACTGACAGAATGTCAGAATAGAACACTGACAGTTTGTCAGAATAGAACACTGACAGTATGTCAGAATAGAACACTGACAGTATGTCAGAATAAAACAATACAGTATGTCAGAATCGAACACTGACAGTGAGTCAGAATAGAACAATACAGTATGTCAGAATAGAACACAGACAGTATGTCAGAATAGACCAATACAGTATGACAGAATAGAAAAATACAGTATGTCAGAATAAAACAATACAGTATGTCAGAAAAGAACACTGACAGTGTGTCAGAATAGACCAATACAGTATGTCAGAATAGAACAATAGAGTATGTCAGAATAGAACACTGACAGTATGTCAGAATAGAACACTGACAGTATGTCAGAATAGAACTCTGACAGTACACCAGAGTAGAACACTGACAGTATGTCAGAATAGACCAATACAGTATGTCAGAATAGAACAATACAGTATGTCAGAATAGAACACTGACAGTATGTCAGAATAGAACACTGACAGTATGTCAGAATAGAACAATGACAATGTGTCAGAATAGAAAAATACAGTTTGTCAGAATAGAACACTGACAGAATGTCAGAATAGAACACTGACAGTTTGTCAGAATAGAACACTGACAGTATGTCAGAATCGAACACTGACAGTGAGTCAGAATAGAACAGTACAGTATGTCAGAATAGAACACTGACAGTATGTCAGAATAGAACACTGACAGTATGTCAGAATAAAACAATACAGTATGTCAGAATAGAACACTGACAGTATGTCAGAATAGAACACTGACAGTACGTCAGAATAGAACACTGACAGTGTGTCAGAATAAAACACTGACAGTGTGTCAGAATAGAACAATACAGTATGTCAGAATAGAACACTGACAGTGTGTCAGAATAAAGCAATACAGTATGTCAGAATAGAACGCTGACAGAATGTCAGAATAGAACACTGACAGTTCTTCATAATAGAACACTGACAGTGTGTCAGAATAGAACACTGACAGTGTGTCAGAATAGAACACTGACAGTGTGTCAGAATAGAACAATACAGTATGCCAGAATAGAACACTGACAGTGTGTCAGAATAGAACACTGACAGTATGTCAGAATAGAACAATACAGTATGTCAGAATAGAACACTGACAGTGTGTAAGAATAAAGCAATACAGTATGTCAGAATAGAACACTGACAGTATGTCAGAATAGAAAACTGACAGTATGTCAGAATCGAACACTGACAGTGAGTCAGAATAGAACAGTACAGTATGTCAGAATAGAACACTGACAGTATGTCAGAATAGAACACTGACAGTATGTCAGAATAAAACAATACAGTATGTCAGAATAGAACACTGACAGTGTGTCAGAATAGACCAATACAGTATGTCAGAATAGAACAATACAGTATGTCAGAATAGAACACTGACAGTATGTCAGAATAGAACACTGACAGTATGTCAGAATAGAACTCTGACAGTACACCAGAGTAGAACACTGACAGTATGTCAGAATAGAACACTGACAGTATGTCAGAATAGAACACTGACAGTATGTCAGAATAGAAAACTGACAGTATGTCAGAAAAGAACACTGACAGTGTGTCAGAATAGAACAATACAGTAAGTCAGAATAGAACACTGACAGTACGTCAGAATAGAACACTGACAGTGTGTCAGAATAAAACACTGACAGTGTGTCAGAATAGAACAATACAGTATGTCAGAATAGAACACTGACAGTGTGTCAGAATAAAGCAATACAGTATGTCAGAATAGAACGCTGACAGAATGTCAGAATAGAACACTGACAGTATGTCAGAATAGAACAATGACAATGTGTCAGAATAGAAAAATACAGTTTGTCAGAATAGAACACTGACAGAATGTCAGAATAGAACACTGACAGTTTGTCAGAATAGAACACTGACAGTATGTCAGAATCGAACACTGACAGTGAGTCAGAATAGAACAGTACAGTATGTCAGAATAGAACACTGACAGTATGTCAGAATAGAACACTGACAGTATGTCAGAATAAAACAATACAGTATGTCAGAATAGAACACTGACAGTATGTCAGAATAGAACACTGACAGTACGTCAGAATAGAACACTGACAGTGTGTCAGAATAAAACACTGACAGTGTGTCAGAATAGAACAATACAGTATGTCAGAATAGAACACTGACAGTGTGTCAGAATAAAGCAATACAGTATGTCAGAATAGAACGCTGACAGAATGTCAGAATAGAACACTGACAGTTCTTCATAATAGAACACTGACAGTGTGTCAGAATAGAACACTGACAGTGTGTCAGAATAGAACACTGACAGTGTGTCAGAATAGAACAATACAGTATGCCAGAATAGAACACTGACAGTGTGTCAGAATAGAACACTGACAGTATGTCAGAATAGAACAACACAGTATGTCAGAATAGAACACTGACAGTGTGTAAGAATAAAGCAATACAGTATGTCAGAATAGAACACTGACAGTATGTCAGAATAGAAAACTGACAGTATGTCAGAATCGAACACTGACAGTGAGTCAGAATAGAACAGTACAGTATGTCAGAATAGAACACTGACAGTATGTCAGAATAGAACACTGACAGTATGTCAGAATAAAACAATACAGTATGTCAGAATAGAACACTGACAGTGTGTCAGAATAGACCAATACAGTATGTCAGAATAGAACAATACAGTATGTCAGAATAGAACACTGACAGTATGTCAGAATAGAACACTGACAGTATGTCAGAATAGAACTCTGACAGTACACCAGAGTAGAACACTGACAGTATGTCAGAATAGAACACTGACAGTATGTCAGAATAGAACACTGACAGTATGTCAGAATAGAAACTGACAGTATGTCAGAAAAGAACACTGACAGTGTGTCAGAATAGAACAATACAGTAAGTCAGAATAGAACACTGACAGTACGTCAGAATAGAACACTGACAGTGTGTCAGAATAAAACACTGACAGTGTGTCAGAATAGAACAATACAGTATGTCAGAATAGAACACTGACAGTGTGTCAGAATAAAGCAATACAGTATGTCAGAATAGAACGCTGACAGAATGTCAGAATAGAACACTGACAGTTCTTCAGAATAGAACAATGACAGTGTGTCAGAATAGAACACTGACAGTGTGTCAGAATAGAACAATACAGTATGTCAGAATAGAACACTGACAGTTCTTCAGAATAGAACACTGACAGTGTGTCAGAATAGAACACTGACAGTGTGTCAGAATAGAACACTGACAGTGTGTCAGAATAGAACACTGACAATGTGTCAGAATAGAACACTGACAGTATGTCAGAATAGAACAATACAGTATATCAGAATAGAACACTGGCAGTGTGTCAGAATAGAGCAATACAGAATGTCAGAATAGAACACTGACAGCATGTCAGAATAGAAAATTGACAATATGTCAGAATAGAACAGTGACAGAATGTCAGAATAGAACAATACAGTATGTCAGAATAGAACACTGACAGTGTGTCAGAATACCACACTGACAGTGTGTCAGAATAGAACACTGACAGTATGTCAGAATAGAACAATACAGTATGTCAGAATAGAACACTGACAGTGTGTCAGAATAGAGCACTGACAGTATGTCAGAATAGAACAATACAGTATGTAAGAATAGAACACTGACAGTGTGTCAGAATAGAACACTGACAGTAAGTCAGAATAGAACAATACAGTATGTCAGAAAAGAACACTGACAGTGTGTCAGAATAGAAAAATACAGTATGTCAGAATAGAACACTGACAGTGTGTCAGAATAGAACACTGACAGTGTGTCAGAATAGAAAAATACAGTATGTCAGAATAGAACACTGACAGAATGTCAGAATAGAACACTGACAGTTTGTCAGAATAGAACACTGACAGTATGTCAGAATAGAAGACTGACAGTATGTCAGAATAAAACAATACAGTATGTCAGAATCGAACACTGACAGTGAGTCAGAATAGAACAATACAGTATGTCAGAATAGAACACTGACAGTATGTCAGAATAGACCAATACAGTATGACAGAATAGAACAATACAGTATGTCAGAATAAAACAATACAGTATGTCAGAATAGAACACTGACAGTGTGTCAGAATAGACCAATACAGTATGTCAGAATAGAACAATACAGTATGTCAGAATAGAACACTGACAGTATGTCAAAATAGAACAATACAGTATGTCAGAATAGAACATTGACAGTGTGTCAGAATAGCACACTGACAGTGTGTCAGAATAGCACACTGACATTGTGTCAGAATAGAACACTGACAGTATGTCAGAATAGAACAATACAGTATGTCAGAATAGAACACTGACAGTGTGTCAGAATAGAGCACTGACAGTATGTCAGAATAGAACAATACAGTATGTAAGAATAGAACACTGACAGTGTGTCAGAATAGAACACTGACAGTAAGTCAGAATAGAACAATACAGTATGTCAGAATAGAACACTGACAGTGTGTCAGAATAGAACACTGACAGTGTGTCAGAATAGCAAAATACAGTATGTCAGAATAGAACACTGACAGAATGTCAGAATAGAACACTGACAGTTTGTCAGAATAGAACACTGACAGTATGTCAGAATAGAACACTGACAGTATGTCAGAATAAAACAATACAGTATGTCAGAATCGAACACTGACAGTGAGTCAGAATAGAACAATACAGTATGTAAGAATAGAACACTGACAGTGTGTCAGAATAGAACACTGACAGTAAGTCAGAATAGAACAATACAGTATGTCAGAAAAGAACACTGACAGTGTGTCAGAATAGAAAAATACAGTATGTCAGAATAGAACACTGACAGTGTGTCAGAATAGAACACTGACAGTGTGTCAGAATAGAAAAATACAGTATGTCAGAATAGAACACTGACAGAATGTCAGAATAGAACACTGACAGTTTGTCAGAATAGAACACTGACAGTATGTCAGAATAGAAGACTGACAGTATGTCAGAATAAAACAATACAGTATGTCAGAATCGAACACTGACAGTGAGTCAGAATAGAACAATACAGTATGTCAGAATAGAACACTGACAGTATGTCAGAATAGACCAATACAGTATGACAGAATAGAACAATACAGTATGTCAGAATAAAACAATACAGTATGTCAGAATAGAACACTGACAGTGTGTCAGAATAGACCAATACAGTATGTCAGAATAGAACAATACAGTATGTCAGAATAGAACACTGACAGTATGTCAAAATAGAACAATACAGTATGTCAGAATAGAACATTGACAGTGTGTCAGAATAGCACACTGACAGTGTGTCAGAATAGCACACTGACATTGTGTCAGAATAGAACACTGACAGTATGTCAGAATAGAACAATACAGTATGTCAGAATAGAACACTGACAGTGTGTCAGAATAGAGCACTGACAGTATGTCAGAATAGAACAATACAGTATGTAAGAATAGAACACTGACAGTGTGTCAGAATAGAACACTGACAGTAAGTCAGAATAGAACAATACAGTATGTCAGAATAGAACACTGACAGTGTGTCAGAATAGAACACTGACAGTGTGTCAGAATAGCAAAATACAGTATGTCAGAATAGAACACTGACAGAATGTCAGAATAGAACACTGACAGTTTGTCAGAATAGAACACTGACAGTATGTCAGAATAGAACACTGACAGTATGTCAGAATAAAACAATACAGTATGTCAGAATCGAACACTGACAGTGAGTCAGAATAGAACAATACAGTATGTCAGAATAGAACACAGACAGTATGTCAGAATAGACCAATACAGTATGACAGAATAGAAAAATACAGTATGTCAGAATAAAACAATACAGTATGTCAGAAAAGAACACTGACAGTGTGTCAGAATAGACCAATACAGTATGTCAGAATAGAACAATAGAGTATGTCAGAATAGAACACTGACAGTATGTCAGAATAGAACACTGACAGTATGTCAGAATAGAACTCTGACAGTACACCAGAGTAGAACACTGACAGTATGTCAGAATAGACCAATACAGTATGTCAGAATAGAACAATACAGTATGTCAGAATAGAACACTGACAGTATGTCAGAATAGAACACTGACAGTATGTCAGAATAGAACAATGACAATGTGTCAGAATAGAAAAATACAGTTTGTCAGAATAGAACACTGACAGAATGTCAGAATAGAACACTGACAGTATGTCAGAATAGAACACTGACAGTATGTCAGAATAGAACAATGACAATGTGTCAGAATAGAAAAATACAGTTTGTCAGAATAGAACACTGACAGAATGTCAGAATAGAACACTGACAGTTTGTCAGAATAGAACACTGACAGTATGTCAGAATCGAACACTGACAGTGAGTCAGAATAGAACAGTACAGTATGTCAGAATAGAACACTGACAGTATGTCAGAACAGAACACTGACAGTATGTCAGAATAAAACAATACAGTATGTCAGAATAGAACACTGACAGTATGTCAGAATAGAACACTGACAGTACGTCAGAATAGAACACTGACAGTGTGTCAGAATAAAACACTGACAGTGTGTCAGAATAGAACAATACAGTATGTCAGAATAGAACACTGACAGTGTGTCAGAATAAAGCAATACAGTATGTCAGAATAGAACGCTGACAGAATGTCAGAATAGAACACTGACAGTTCTTCATAATAGAACACTGACAGTGTGTCAGAATAGAACACTGACAGTGTGTCAGAATAGAACACTGACAGTGTGTCAGAATAGAACAATACAGTATGCCAGAATAGAACACTGACAGTGTGTCAGAATAGAACACTGACAGTATGTCAGAATAGAACAATACAGTATGTCAGAATAGAACACTGACAGTGTGTAAGAATAAAGCAATACAGTATGTCAGAATAGAACACTGACAGTATGTCAGAATAGAAAACTGACAGTATGTCAGAATCGAACACTGACAGTGAGTCAGAATAGAACAGTACAGTATGTCAGAATAGAACACTGACAGTATGTCAGAATAGAACACTGACAGTATGTCAGAATAAAACAATACAGTATGTCAGAATAGAACACTGACAGTATGTCAGAATAGAACACTGACAGTATGTCAGAATAGAACACTGACAGTATGTCAGAATAGAACTCTGACAGTACACCAGAGTAGAACACTGACAGTATGTCAGAATAGAACACTGACAGTATGTCAGAATAGAACACTGACAGTATGTCAGAATAGAAAACTGACAGTATGTCAGAAAAGAACACTGACAGTGTGTCAGAATAGAACAATACAGTATGTCAGTATAGAACACTGACAGTATGTCAGAATCGAACACAGACAGTGTGTCAGAATAGAACAATACAGTAAGTCAGAATAGAACACTGACAGTACGTCAGAATAGAACACTGACAGTGTGTCAGAATAGAACAATACAGTATGTCAGAATAAAGCAATACAGTATGTCAGAATAGAACACTGACAGTGTGTCAGAATAAAGCAATACAGTATGTCAGAATAGAACGCTGACAGAATGTCAGAATATAACACTGACAGTTCTTCAGAATAGAACACTGACAGTGTGTCAGAAGAGAACACTGACAGTGTGTCAGAATAGAACAATACAGTATGTCAATAGAACACTGACAGTGTGTCAGAATAGAACACTGACAGTATGTCAGAATAGAACAATACAGTATGTCAGAATAGAACACTGACAGTGTGTCAGAATAAAGCAATACAGTATGTCAGAATAGAAAACTGACAGTATGTCAGAATCGAACACTGACAGTGAGTCAGAATAGAACAGTACAGTATGTCAGAATAGAACACTGACAGTATGTCAGAATAGAACACTGACAGTATGTCAGAATAGAACTCTGACAGTACACCAGAGTAGAACACTGACAGTATGTCAGAATAGAACACTGACAGTGTGTCAGAATAGAACAATACAGTATGTAAGAATAGAACACTGACAGTGTGTCAGAATAGAACACTGACAGTAAGTCAGAATAGAACAATACAGTATGTCAGAAAAGAACACTGACAGTGTGTCAGAATAGAAAAATACAGTATGTCAGAATAGAACACTGACAGTGTGTCAGAATAGAACACTGACAGTGTGTCAGAATAGAAAAATACAGTATGTCAGAATAGAACACTGACAATATGTCAGAATAGACCAATACAGTATGTCAGAATAGAACAATACAGTATGTCAGAATAAAACAATACAGTATTTTAGAATAGAACACTGACAGTGTGTCAGAATAGACCAATACAGTATGTCAGAATAGAACAATACAGTATGTCAGAATAGAACACTGACAGTATGTCAGAATAGAACACTGACAGTATGTCAGAATAGAACAATGACAATGTGTCAGAATAGAAAAATACAGTATGTCAGAATAGAACACTGACAGAATGTCAGAATAGAACACTGACAGTATGTCAGAATCGAACACTGACAGTGAGTCAGAATAGAACAGTACAGTATGTCAGAATAGAACACTGACAGTATGTCAGAATAGAACAATACAGTATGTCAGAATAGAACACTGACAGTATGTCAGAATAGAACACTGACAGTATGTCAGAATAGAACTCTGACAGTACACCAGAGTAGAACACTGACAGTATGTCAGAATAGAACACTGACAGTATGTCAGAATAGAACACTGACAGTATGTCAGAATAGAAAACTGACAGTATGTCAGAAAAGAACACTGACAGTGTGTCAGAATCGAACACAGACAGTGTGTCAGAATATTTCAATACAGTAAGTCAGAATAGAACACTGACAGTACGTCAGAATAGAACACTGACAGTGTGTCAGAATAAAACACTGACAGTGTGTCAGAATAGAACAATACAGTATGTCAGAATAAAGCAATACAGTATGTCAGAATAGAACACTGACAGTGTGTCAGAATAAAGCAATACAGTATGTCAGAATAGAACGCTGACAGAATGTCAGAATATTACACTGACAGTTCTTCAGAATAGAACACTGACAGTGTGTCAGAATAGAACACTGACAGTGTGTCAGAATAGAACACTGACAGTGTGTCAGAATAGAACAATACAGTATGTCAATAGAACACTGACAGTGTGTCAGAATAGAAAACTGACAGTATGTCAGAATAGAACAATACAGTATGTCAGAATAGAACACTGACAGTGTGTCAGAATAAAGCAATACAGTATGTCAGAATAGAAAACTGACAGTATGTCAGAATCGAACACTGACAGTGAGTCAGAATAGAACAGTACAGTATGTCAGAATAGAACACTGACAGTGTGTCAGAATAGAACACTGACAGTGTGTCAGAATAGAAAAATACAGTATGTCAGAATAGAACACTGACAGAATGTCAGAATAGAACACTGACAGTTTGTCAGAATAGAACACTGACAGTATGTCAGAATAGAAGACTGACAGTATGTCAGAATAAAACAATACAGTATGTCAGAATCGAACACTGACAGTGAGTCAGAATAGAACAATACAGTATGTCAGAATAGAACACTGACAGTATGTCAGAATAGACCAATACAGTATGACAGAATAGAACAATACAGTATGTCAGAATAAAACAATACAGTATGTCAGAATAGAACACTGACAGTGTGTCAGAATAGACCAATACAGTATGTCAGAATAGAACAATACAGTATGTCAGAATAGAACACTGACAGTATGTCAAAATAGAACAATACAGTATGTCAGAATAGAACATTGACAGTGTGTCAGAATAGCACACTGACAGTGTGTCAGAATAGCACACTGACATTGTGTCAGAATAGAACACTGACAGTATGTCAGAATAGAACAATACAGTATGTCAGAATAGAACACTGACAGTGTGTCAGAATAGAGCACTGACAGTATGTCAGAATAGAACAATACAGTATGTAAGAATAGAACACTGACAGTGTGTCAGAATAGAACACTGACAGTAAGTCAGAATAGAACAATACAGTATGTCAGAATAGAACACTGACAGTGTGTCAGAATAGAACACTGACAGTGTGTCAGAATAGCAAAATACAGTATGTCAGAATAGAACACTGACAGAATGTCAGAATAGAACACTGACAGTTTGTCAGAATAGAACACTGACAGTATGTCAGAATAGAACACTGACAGTATGTCAGAATAAAACAATACAGTATGTCAGAATCGAACACTGACAGTGAGTCAGAATAGAACAATACAGTATGTCAGAATAGAACACAGACAGTATGTCAGAATAGACCAATACAGTATGACAGAATAGAAAAATACAGTATGTCAGAATAAAACAATACAGTATGTCAGAAAAGAACACTGACAGTGTGTCAGAATAGACCAATACAGTATGTCAGAATAGAACAATAGAGTATGTCAGAATAGAACACTGACAGTATGTCAGAATAGAACACTGACAGTATGTCAGAATAGAACTCTGACAGTACACCAGAGTAGAACACTGACAGTATGTCAGAATAGACCAATACAGTATGTCAGAATAGAACAATACAGTATGTCAGAATAGAACACTGACAGTATGTCAGAATAGAACACTGACAGTATGTCAGAATAGAACAATGACAATGTGTCAGAATAGAAAAATACAGTTTGTCAGAATAGAACACTGACAGAATGTCAGAATAGAACACTGACAGTATGTCAGAATAGAACACTGACAGTATGTCAGAATAGAACAATGACAATGTGTCAGAATAGAAAAATACAGTTTGTCAGAATAGAACACTGACAGAATGTCAGAATAGAACACTGACAGTTTGTCAGAATAGAACACTGACAGTATGTCAGAATCGAACACTGACAGTGAGTCAGAATAGAACAGTACAGTATGTCAGAATAGAACACTGACAGTATGTCAGAACAGAACACTGACAGTATGTCAGAATAAAACAATACAGTATGTCAGAATAGAACACTGACAGTATGTCAGAATAGAACACTGACAGTACGTCAGAATAGAACACTGACAGTGTGTCAGAATAAAACACTGACAGTGTGTCAGAATAGAACAATACAGTATGTCAGAATAGAACACTGACAGTGTGTCAGAATAAAGCAATACAGTATGTCAGAATAGAACGCTGACAGAATGTCAGAATAGAACACTGACAGTTCTTCATAATAGAACACTGACAGTGTGTCAGAATAGAACACTGACAGTGTGTCAGAATAGAACACTGACAGTGTGTCAGAATAGAACAATACAGTATGCCAGAATAGAACACTGACAGTGTGTCAGAATAGAACACTGACAGTATGTCAGAATAGAACAATACAGTATGTCAGAATAGAACACTGACAGTGTGTAAGAATAAAGCAATACAGTATGTCAGAATAGAACACTGACAGTATGTCAGAATAGAAAACTGACAGTATGTCAGAATCGAACACTGACAGTGAGTCAGAATAGAACAGTACAGTATGTCAGAATAGAACACTGACAGTATGTCAGAATAGAACACTGACAGTATGTCAGAATAAAACAATACAGTATGTCAGAATAGAACACTGACAGTATGTCAGAATAGAACACTGACAGTATGTCAGAATAGAACACTGACAGTATGTCAGAATAGAACTCTGACAGTACACCAGAGTAGAACACTGACAGTATGTCAGAATAGAACACTGACAGTATGTCAGAATAGAACACTGACAGTATGTCAGAATAGAAAACTGACAGTATGTCAGAAAAGAACACTGACAGTGTGTCAGAATAGAACAATACAGTATGTCAGTATAGAACACTGACAGTATGTCAGAATCGAACACAGACAGTGTGTCAGAATAGAACAATACAGTAAGTCAGAATAGAACACTGACAGTACGTCAGAATAGAACACTGACAGTGTGTCAGAATAGAACAATACAGTATGTCAGAATAAAGCAATACAGTATGTCAGAATAGAACACTGACAGTGTGTCAGAATAAAGCAATACAGTATGTCAGAATAGAACGCTGACAGAATGTCAGAATATAACACTGACAGTTCTTCAGAATAGAACACTGACAGTGTGTCAGAAGAGAACACTGACAGTGTGTCAGAATAGAACAATACAGTATGTCAATAGAACACTGACAGTGTGTCAGAATAGAACACTGACAGTATGTCAGAATAGAACAATACAGTATGTCAGAATAGAACACTGACAGTGTGTCAGAATAAAGCAATACAGTATGTCAGAATAGAAAACTGACAGTATGTCAGAATCGAACACTGACAGTGAGTCAGAATAGAACAGTACAGTATGTCAGAATAGAACACTGACAGTATGTCAGAATAGAACACTGACAGTATGTCAGAATAGAACTCTGACAGTACACCAGAGTAGAACACTGACAGTATGTCAGAATAGAACACTGACAGTGTGTCAGAATAGAACAATACAGTATGTAAGAATAGAACACTGACAGTGTGTCAGAATAGAACACTGACAGTAAGTCAGAATAGAACAATACAGTATGTCAGAAAAGAACACTGACAGTGTGTCAGAATAGAAAAATACAGTATGTCAGAATAGAACACTGACAGTGTGTCAGAATAGAACACTGACAGTGTGTCAGAATAGAAAAATACAGTATGTCAGAATAGAACACTGACAATATGTCAGAATAGACCAATACAGTATGTCAGAATAGAACAATACAGTATGTCAGAATAAAACAATACAGTATTTTAGAATAGAACACTGACAGTGTGTCAGAATAGACCAATACAGTATGTCAGAATAGAACAATACAGTATGTCAGAATAGAACACTGACAGTATGTCAGAATAGAACACTGACAGTATGTCAGAATAGAACAATGACAATGTGTCAGAATAGAAAAATACAGTATGTCAGAATAGAACACTGACAGAATGTCAGAATAGAACACTGACAGTATGTCAGAATCGAACACTGACAGTGAGTCAGAATAGAACAGTACAGTATGTCAGAATAGAACACGGACAGTATGTCAGAATAGAACAATACAGTATGTCAGAATAGAACACTGACAGTATGTCAGAATAGAACACTGACAGTATGTCAGAATAGAACTCTGACAGTACACCAGAGTAGAACACTGACAGTATGTCAGAATAGAACACTGACAGTATGTCAGAATAGAACACTGACAGTATGTCAGAATAGAAAACTGACAGTATGTCAGAAAAGAACACTGACAGTGTGTCAGAATCGAACACAGACAGTGTGTCAGAATATTTCAATACAGTAAGTCAGAATAGAACACTGACAGTACGTCAGAATAGAACACTGACAGTGTGTCAGAATAAAACACTGACAGTGTGTCAGAATAGAACAATACAGTATGTCAGAATAAAGCAATACAGTATGTCAGAATAGAACACTGACAGTGTGTCAGAATAAAGCAATACAGTATGTCAGAATAGAACGCTGACAGAATGTCAGAATATTACACTGACAGTTCTTCAGAATAGAACACTGACAGTGTGTCAGAATAGAACACTGACAGTGTGTCAGAATAGAACACTGACAGTGTGTCAGAATAGAACAATACAGTATGTCAATAGAACACTGACAGTGTGTCAGAATAGAAAACTGACAGTATGTCAGAATAGAACAATACAGTATGTCAGAATAGAACACTGACAGTGTGTCAGAATAAAGCAATACAGTATGTCAGAATAGAAAACTGACAGTATGTCAGAATCGAACACTGACAGTGAGTCAGAATAGAACAGTACAGTATGTCAGAATAGAACACTGACAGTATGTCAGAATAGAACACTGACAGTATGTCAGAATAAAACAATACAGTATGTCAGAATAGAACACTGACAGTGTGTCAGAATAGACCAATACAGTATGTCAGAATAGAACAATACAGTATGTCAGAATAGAACACTGACAGTATGTCAGAGTAGAACACTGACAGTATGTCAGAATAGAACACTGACAGTATGTCAGAATAGAACACTGACAGTATGTCAGAATAGAAAACTGACAGTATGTCAGAAAAGAACACTGACAGTGTGTCAGAATAGAACAATACAGTATGTCAGTATAGAACACTGACAGTATGTCAGAATCGAACACAGACAGTGTGTCAGAATAGAACAATACAGTAAGTCAGAATAGAACACTGACAGTACGTCAGAATAGAACACTGACAGTGTGTCAGAATAGAACAATACAGTATGTCAGAATAAAGCAATACAGTATGTCAGAATAGAACACTGACAGTGTGTCAGAATAAAGCAATACAGTATGTCAGAATAGAACGCTGACAGAATGTCAGAATATAACACTGACAGTTCTTCAGAATAGAACACTGACAGTGTGTCAGAAGAGAACACTGACAGTGTGTCAGAATAGAACAATACAGTGTGTCAGAATAGAACACTGACAGTGTGTCAGAATAGAACACTGACAGTATGTCAGAATAGAACAATACAGTATGTCAGAATAGAACACTGACAGTGTGTCAGAATAAAGCAATACAGTATGTCAGAATAGAAAACTGACAGTATGTCAGAATCGAACACTCACAGTGAGTCAGAATAGAACAGTACAGTATGTCAGAATAGAACACTGACAGTATGTCAGAATAGAACACTGACAGTATGTCAGGATAGAACACTGACAGTATGTCAGAATAAAACAATACAGTATGTCAGAATAGAACACTGACAGTGTGTCAGAATAGACTAATACAGTATGTCAGAATAGAACAATACAGTATGTCAGAATATAACACTGACAGTATGTCAGAATAGAACACTGACAGTATGTCAGAATAGAACTCTGACAGTACACCAGAGTAGAACACTGACAGTATGTCAGAATAGAACACTGACAGTATGTCAGAATAGAACACTGACAGTATGTCAGAATAGAAAACTGACAGTATGTCAGAAAAGAACACTGACAGTGTGTCAGAAAATAACAATACAGTATGTCAGTATAGAACACTGACAGTACGTCAGAATAGAACACTGACAGTGTGTCAGAATAAAACACTGACACTGTGTCAGAATAGAACAATACAGTATGTCAGAATAGAACACTGACAGTGTGTCAGAATAAAGCAATACAGTATGTCAGAATAGAACGCTGACAGAATGTCAGAATAGAACACTGACAGTTCTTCAGAATAGAACACTGACAGTGTGTCAGAATAGAACACTGACAGTGTGTCAGAATAGAACACTGACAGTGTGTCAGAATAGAACACTGACAGTGTGTCAGAATAGAACACTGACAATGTGTCAGAATAGAACACTGACAGTATGTCAGAATAGAACAATACAGTATATTAGAATAGAACACTGGCAGTGTGTCAGAATAGAGCAATACAGAATGTCAGAATAGAACACTGACAGCATGTCAGAATAGAAAATTGACAATATGTCAGAATAGAACAGTGACAGAATGTCAGAATAGAACAATACAGTATGTCAGAATAGAACACTGACAGTGTGTCAGAATACCACACTGACAGTGTGTCAGAATAGAACACTGACAGTATGTCAGAATAGAACAATACAGTATGTCAGAATAGAACACTGACAGTGTGTCAGAATAGAGCACTGACAGTATGTCAGAATAGAACAATACAGTATGTAAGAATAGAACACTGACAGTGTGTCAGAATAGAACACTGACAGTAAGTCAGAATAGAACAATACAGTATGTCAGAAAAGAACACTGACAGTGTGTCAGAATAGAAAAATACAGTATGTCAGAATAGAACACTGACAGTGTGTCAGAATAGAACACTGACAGTGTGTCAGAATAGAAAAATACAGTATGTCAGAATAGAACACTGACAGAATGTCAGAATAGAACACTGACAGTTTGTCAGAATAGAACACTGACAGTATGTCAGAATAGAAGACTGACAGTATGTCAGAATAAAACAATACAGTATGTCAGAATCGAACACTGACAGTGAGTCAGAATAGAACAATACAGTATGTCAGAATAGAACACTGACAGTATGTCAGAATAGACCAATACAGTATGACAGAATAGAACAATACAGTATGTCAGAATAAAACAATACAGTATGTCAGAATAGAACACTGACAGTGTGTCAGAATAGACCAATACAGTATGTCAGAATAGAACAATACAGTATGTCAGAATAGAACACTGACAGTATGTCAAAATAGAACAATACAGTATGTCAGAATAGAACATTGACAGTGTGTCAGAATAGCACACTGACAGTGTGTCAGAATAGCACACTGACATTGTGTCAGAATAGAACACTGACAGTATGTCAGAATAGAACAATACAGTATGTCAGAATAGAACACTGACAGTGTGTCAGAATAGAGCACTGACAGTATGTCAGAATAGAACAATACAGTATGTAAGAATAGAACACTGACAGTGTGTCAGAATAGAACACTGACAGTAAGTCAGAATAGAACAATACAGTATGTCAGAATAGAACACTGACAGTGTGTCAGAATAGAACACTGACAGTGTGTCAGAATAGCAAAATACAGTATGTCAGAATAGAACACTGACAGAATGTCAGAATAGAACACTGACAGTTTGTCAGAATAGAACACTGACAGTATGTCAGAATAGAACACTGACAGTATGTCAGAATAAAACAATACAGTATGTCAGAATCGAACACTGACAGTGAGTCAGAATAGAACAATACAGTATGTCAGAATAGAACACAGACAGTATGTCAGAATAGACCAATACAGTATGACAGAATAGAAAAATACAGTATGTCAGAATAAAACAATACAGTATGTCAGAAAAGAACACTGACAGTGTGTCAGAATAGACCAATACAGTATGTCAGAATAGAACAATAGAGTATGTCAGAATAGAACACTGACAGTATGTCAGAATAGAACACTGACAGTATGTCAGAATAGAACTCTGACAGTACACCAGAGTAGAACACTGACAGTATGTCAGAATAGACCAATACAGTATGTCAGAATAGAACAATACAGTATGTCAGAATAGAACACTGACAGTATGTCAGAATAGAACACTGACAGTATGTCAGAATAGAACAATGACAATGTGTCAGAATAGAAAAATACAGTTTGTCAGAATAGAACACTGACAGAATGTCAGAATAGAACACTGACAGTTTGTCAGAATAGAACACTGACAGTATGTCAGAATCGAACACTGACAGTGAGTCAGAATAGAACAGTACAGTATGTCAGAATAGAACACTGACAGTATGTCAGAATAGAACACTGACAGTATGTCAGAATAAAACAATACAGTATGTCAGAATAGAACACTGACAGTATGTCAGAATAGAACACTGACAGTACGTCAGAATAGAACACTGACAGTGTGTCAGAATAAAACACTGACAGTGTGTCAGAATAGAATAATACAGTATGTCAGAATAGAACACTGACAGTGTGTCAGAATAAAGCAATACAGTATGTCAGAATAGAACGCTGACAGAATGTCAGAATAGAACACTGACAGTTCTTCATAATAGAACACTGACAGTGTGTCAGAATAGAACACTGACAGTGTGTCAGAATAGAACACTGACAGTGTGTCAGAATAGAACAATACAGTATGCCAGAATAGAACACTGACAGTGTGTCAGAATAGAACACTGACAGTATGTCAGAATAGAACAATACAGTATGTCAGAATAGAACACTGACAGTGTGTAAGAATAAAGCAATACAGTATGTCAGAATAGAACACTGACAGTATGTCAGAATAGAAAACTGACAGTGTGTCAGAATAGAACACTGACAGTGTGTCAGAATAGACCAATACAGTATGTCAGAATAGAACAATACAGTATGTCAGAATAGAACACTGACAGTATGTCAAAATAGAACAATACAGTATGTCAGAATAGAACATTGACAGTGTGTCAGAATAGCACACTGACAGTGTGTCAGAATAGCACACTGACATTGTGTCAGAATAGAACACTGACAGTATGTCAGAATAGAACAATACAGTATGTCAGAATAGAACACTGACAGTGTGTCAGAATAGAGCACTGACAGTATGTCAGAATAGAACAATACAGTATGTAAGAATAGAACACTGACAGTGTGTCAGAATAGAACACTGACAGTAAGTCAGAATAGAACAATACAGTATGTCAGAATAGAACACTGACAGTGTGTCAGAATAGAACACTGACAGTGTGTCAGAATAGCAAAATACAGTATGTCAGAATAGAACACTGACAGAATGTCAGAATAGAACACTGACAGTTTGTCAGAATAGAACACTGACAGTATGTCAGAATAGAACACTGACAGTATGTCAGAATAAAACAATACAGTATGTCAGAATCGAACACTGACAGTGAGTCAGAATAGAACAATACAGTATGTCAGAATAGAACACAGACAGTATGTCAGAATAGACCAATACAGTATGACAGAATAGAAAAATACAGTATGTCAGAATAAAACAATACAGTATGTCAGAAAAGAACACTGACAGTGTGTCAGAATAGACCAATACAGTATGTCAGAATAGAACAATAGAGTATGTCAGAATAGAACACTGACAGTATGTCAGAATAGAACACTGACAGTATGTCAGAATAGAACTCTGACAGTACACCAGAGTAGAACACTGACAGTATGTCAGAATAGACCAATACAGTATGTCAGAATAGAACAATACAGTATGTCAGAATAGAACACTGACAGTATGTCAGAATAGAACACTGACAGTATGTCAGAATAGAACAATGACAATGTGTCAGAATAGAAAAATACAGTTTGTCAGAATAGAACACTGACAGAATGTCAGAATAGAACACTGACAGTTTGTCAGAATAGAACACTGACAGTATGTCAGAATCGAACACTGACAGTGAGTCAGAATAGAACAGTACAGTATGTCAGAATAGAACACTGACAGTATGTCAGAATAGAACACTGACAGTATGTCAGAATAAAACAATACAGTATGTCAGAATAGAACACTGACAGTATGTCAGAATAGAACACTGACAGTACGTCAGAATAGAACACTGACAGTGTGTCAGAATAAAACACTGACAGTGTGTCAGAATAGAATAATACAGTATGTCAGAATAGAACACTGACAGTGTGTCAGAATAAAGCAATACAGTATGTCAGAATAGAACGCTGACAGAATGTCAGAATAGAACACTGACAGTTCTTCATAATAGAACACTGACAGTGTGTCAGAATAGAACACTGACAGTGTGTCAGAATAGAACACTGACAGTGTGTCAGAATAGAACAATACAGTATGCCAGAATAGAACACTGACAGTGTGTCAGAATAGAACACTGACAGTATGTCAGAATAGAACAATACAGTATGTCAGAATAGAACACTGACAGTGTGTAAGAATAAAGCAATACAGTATGTCAGAATAGAACACTGACAGTATGTCAGAATAGAAAACTGACAGTATGTCAGAATCGAACACTGACAGTGAGTCAGAATAGAACAGTACAGTATGTCAGAATAGAACACTGACAGTATGTCAGAATAGAACACTGACAGTATGTCAGAATAAAACAATACAGTATGTCAGAATAGAACACTGACAGTGTGTCAGAATAGACCAATACAGTATGTCAGAATAGAACAATACAGTATGTCAGAATAGAACACTGACAGTATGTCAGAATAGAACACTGACAGTATGTCAGAATAGAACTCTGACAGTACACCAGAGTAGAACACTGACAGTATGTCAGAATAGAACACTGACAGTATGTCAGAATAGAACAATACAGTAAGTCAGAATAGAACACTGACAGTACGTCAGAATAGAACACTGACAGTGTGTCAGAATAAAACACTGACAGTGTGTCAGAATAGAACAATACAGTATGTCAGAATAGAACACTGACAGTGTGTCAGAATAAAGCAATACAGTATGTCAGAATAGAACACTGACAGTGTGTCAGAATAAAGCAATACAGTATGTCAGAATAGAACGCTGACAGAATGTCAGAATAGAACACTGACAGTTCTTCAGAATAGAACAATGACAGTGTGTCAGAATAGAACACTGACAGTGTGTCAGAATAGAACGCTGACAGAATGTCAGAATAGAACACTGACAGTTCTTCAGAATAGAACAATGACAGTGTGTCAGAAAAGAACACTGACAGTGTGTCAGAATAGAACAATACAGTAAGTCAGAATAGAACACTGACAGTACGTCAGAATAGAACACTGACAGTGTGTCAGAATAAAACACTGACAGTGTGTCAGAATAGAACAATACAGTATGTCAGAATAGAACGCTGACAGAATGTCAGAATAGAACACTGACAGTTCTTCAGAATAAAACACTGACAGTGTGTCAGAATAAAGCAATACAGTATGTCAGAATAGAACGCTGACAGAATGTCAGAATAGAACACTGACAGTTCTTCAGAATAGAACAATGACAGTGTGTCAGAATAGAACACTGACAGTGTGTCAGAATAGAACACTGACAGTGTGTCAGAATAGAAAAATACAGTATGTCAGAATAGAACACTGACAATGTGTAAGAATAGAACACTGACAGCATGTCAGAATAGAAAACTGACAATATGTCAGAATAGAACAGTGACAGAATGTCAGAATAGAACAATACAGTATGTCAGAATAGAACACTGACAGTGTGTCAGAATGGCACACTGACAGTGTGTCAGAATAGAACACTGACAGTATGTCAGAATAGAACAATACAGTATGTCAGAATAGAACACTGACAGTGTGTCAGAATAGAAAAATACAGTATGTCAGAATAGAACACTGACAGTGTGTCAGAATAGAACACTGACAGTGTGTCAGAATAGAAAAAATCAGTATGTCAGAATAGAACACTGACAGAATGTCAGAATAGATCACTGACAGTTTGTCAGAATAGAACACTGACAGTATGTCAGAATAGAAAACTGACAGTATGTCAGAATAAAACAATACAGTATGTCAGAATCGAACACTGACAGTGAGTCAGAATAGAACAACACAGTATGTCAGAATAGAACACTGACAGTATGTCAGAATAGACCAATACAGTATGACAGAATAGAACAATACAGTATGTCAGAATAAAACAATACAGTATGTCAGAATATAACACTGACAGTGTGTCAGAATAGACCAATACAGTATGTCAGAATAGAACAATACAGTATGTCAGAATAGAACACTGACAGTATGACAGAATAGAACACTGACAGTATGTCAGAATAGAACTCTGACAGTACACCAGAGTAGAACACTGACAGTATGTCAGAATAGATCACTGACAGTATGTCAGAATAGAACACTGACAGTATGTCAGAATAGAAAACTGACAGTATGTCAGAATAGAACAATACAGTAAGTCAGAATAGAACACTGACAGTACGTCAGAATAGAACACTGACAGTGTGTCAGAATAAAACACTGACAGTGTGTCAGAATAGAACAATACAGTATGTCAGAATAGAACACTGACAGTATGTCAGAATCGAACACAGACAGTGTGTCAGAATAGAACAATACAGTAAGTCAGAATAGAACACTGACAGTACGTCAGAATAGAACACTGACAGTGTGTCAGAATAAAACACTGACAGTGTGTCAGAATAGAACAATACAGTGTGTCAGAATAGAACACTGACAGTGTGTCAGAATAAAGCAATACAGTATGTCAGAATAGAACGCTGACAGAATGTCAGAATAGAACACTGACAGTTTGTCAGAATAGAACAATACAGTAAGTCAGAATAGAACACTGACAGTACGTCAGAATAGAACACTGACAGTGTGTCAGAATAGAACAATACAGTATGTCAGAATAAAGCAATACAGTATGTCAGAATAGAACACTGACAGAATGTCAGAATATAACACTGACAGTTCTTCAGAATAGAACACTGGCAGTATGTCAGAATAGAACAATACAGTATGTCAGAATAGAACACTGACAGTGTGTCAGAATAAAGCAATACAGTATGTCAGAATAGAACACTGACAGTGTGTCAGAATAGAACACTGACAGTGTGTCAGAATAGAACAATACAGTATGTCAGAATAGAACACTGACAGTGTGTCAGAATAGAACACTGACAGTATGTCAGAATAGAACAATACAGTATGTCAGAATAGAACACTGACAGTGTGTCAGAATAAAGCAATACAGTATGTCAGAATAGAAAACTGACAGTATGTCAGAATCGAACACTGACAGTGAGTCAGAATAGAACAGTACAATATGTCAGAATAGAACACTGACAGTATGTCAGAATAGAACACTGACAGTATGTCAGAATAAAACAATACAGTATGTCAGAATAGAACACTGACAGAATGTCAGAATAGAACACTGACAGTTTGTCAGAATAGAACACTGAGAGTATGTCAGAATAGAAAACTGACAGTATGTCAGAATAGAACACTGACAATATGTCAGAATAGAACTCTGACAGTACACTAGAGTAGAAAACTGACAGTATGTCAGAATAGAACACTGACAGTATGTCAGAATAGAACACTGACAGTATGTCAGAATAGAAAACTGACAGTATGTCAGAAAAGAACACTGACAGTGTGTCAGAATAGAACAATACAGTATGTCAGTATAGAACACTGACAGTATGTCAGAATCGAACACAGACAGTGTGTCAGAATAGAACAATACAGTAAGTCAGAATAGAACAATACAGTAAGTCAGAATAGAACACTGACAGTACGTCAGAATAGAACACTGACAGTGTGTTAGAATAAAACACTGACAGTGTGTCAGAATAGAACAATACAGTATGTCAGAATAGAACACTGACAGTGTGTCAGAATAAAGCAATACAGTATGTCAGAATAGAACGCTGACAGAATGTCAGAATAGAACACTGACAGTTCTTCAGAATAGAACACTGACAGTGTGTCAGAATAGAACACTGACAGTGTGTCAGAATAGAACACTGACAGTGTGTCAGAATAGAAAAATACAGTATGTCAGAATAGAACACTGAAAATGTGTCAGAATAGAACACTGACAGTATGTCAGAATAGAACAATACAGTATATCAGAATAGAACACTGGCAGTGTGTCAGAATAGAGCAATACAGAATGTCAGAATAGAACACTGACAGCATGTCAGAATAGAAAACTGACAATATGTCAGAATAGAACAGTGACAGAATGTCAGAATAGAACAATACAGTATGTCAGAATAGAACACTGACAGTGTGTCAGAATACCACACTGACAGTGTGTCAGAATAGAACACTGACAGTATGTCAGAATAGAACACTGACAGTATGTCAGAATAGAACTCTGACAGTACACCAGAGTAGAACACTGACAGTATGTCAGAATAGAACACTGACAGTATGTCAGAATAGAAAACTGACAGTATGTCAGAAAAGAACACTGACAGTGTGTCAGAAAAGAACAATACAGTATGTCAGTATAGAACACTGACAGTACGTCAGAATAGAACACTGACAGTGTGTCAGAATAAAACACTGACACTGTGTCAGAATAGAACAATACAGTATGTCAGAATAGAACACTGACAGTGTGTCAGAATAAAGCAATACAGTATGTCAGAATAGAACGCTGACAGAATGTCAGAATAGAACACTGACAGTTCTTCAGAATAGAACACTGACAGTGTGTCAGAATAGAACACTGACAGTGTGTCAGAATAGAACACTGACAGTGTGTCAGAATAGAACACTGACAGTGTGTCAGAATAGAACACTGACAATGTGTCAGAATAGAATACTGACAGTATGTCAGAATAGAACAATACAGTATATCAGAATAGAACACTGGCAGTGTGTCAGAATAGAGCAATACAGAATGTCAGAATAGAACACTGACAGCATGTCAGAATAGAAAATTGACAATATGTCAGAATAGAACAGTGACAGAATGTCAGAATAGAACAATACAGTATGTCAGAATAGAACACTGACAGTGTGTCAGAATACCACACTGACAGTGTGTCAGAATAGAACACTGACAGTATGTCAGAATAGAACAATACAGTATGTCAGTATAGAACACTGACAGTGTGTCAGAATAGAGAACTGACAGTATGTCAGAATAGAACAATACAGTATGTAAGAATAGAACACTGACAGTGTGTCAGAATAGAACACTGACAGTAAGTCAGAATAGAACAATACAGTATGTCAGAAAAGAACACTGACAGTGTGTCAGAATAGAAAAATACAGTATGTCAGAATAGAACACTGACAGTGTGTCAGAATAGAACACTGACAGTGTGTCAGAATAGAAAAATACAGTATGTCAGAATAGAACACTGACAGAATGTCAGAATAGAACACTGACAGTTTGTCAGAATAGAACACTGACAGTATGTCAGAATAGAAGACTGACAGTATGTCAGAATAAAACAATACAGTATGTCAGAATCGAACACTGACAGTGAGTCAGAATAGAACAATAGAGTATGTCAGAATAGAACACTGACAGTATGTCAGAATAGACCAATACAGTATGACAGAATAGAACAATACAGTATGTCAGAATAAAACAATACAGTATGTCAGAATAGAACACTGACAGTGTGTCAGAATAGACCAATACAGTATGTCAGAATAGAACAATACAGTATGTCAGAATAGAACACTGACAGTATGTCAAAATAGAACAATACAGTATGTCAGAATAGAACACTGACAGTGTGTCAGAATAGCACACTGACAGTGTGTCAGAATAGCACACTGACATTGTGTCAGAATAAAACACTGACAGTATGTCAGAATAGAACAATACAGTATGTCAGAATAGAACACTGACAGTGTGTCAGAATAGAGCACTGACAGTATGTCAGAATAGAACAATACAGTATGTAAGAATAGAACACTGACAGTGTGTCAGAATAGAACACTGACAGTAAGTCAGAATAGAACAATACAGTATGTCAGAATAGAACACTGACAGTGTGTCAGAATAGAACACTGACAGTGTGTCAGAATAGCAAAATACAGTATGTCAGAATAGAACACTGACAGAATGTCAGAATAGAACACTGACAGTTTGTCAGAATAGAACACTGACAGTATGTCAGAATAGAACACTGACAGTATGTCAGAATAAAACAATACAGTATGTCAGAATCGAACACTGACAGTGAGTCAGAATAGAACAATACAGTATGTCAGAATAGAACACAGACAGTATGTCAGAATAGACCAATACAGTATGACAGAATAGAAAAATACAGTATGTCAGAATAAAACAATACAGTATGTCAGAAAAGAACACTGACAGTGTGTCAGAATAGACCAATACAGTATGTCAGAATAGAACAATACAGTATGTCAGAATAGAACACTGACAGTATGTCAGAATAGAACACTGACAGTATGTCAGAATAGAACTCTGACAGTACACCAGAGTAGAACACTGACAGTATGTCAGAATAGACCAATACAGTATGTCAGAATAGAACAATACAGTATGTCAGAATAGAACACTGACAGTATGTCAGAATAGAACACTGACAGTATGTCAGAATAGAACAATGACAATGTGTCAGAATAGAAAAATACAGTTTGTCAGAATAGAACACTGACAGAATGTCAGAATAGAACACTGACAGTTTGTCAGAATAGAACACTGACAGTATGTCAGAATCGAACACTGACAGTGAGTCAGAATAGAACAGTACAGTATGTCAGAATAGAACACTGACAGTATGTCAGAATAGAACACTGACAGTATGTCAGAATAAAACAATACAGTATGTCAGAATAGAACACTGACAGTATGTCAGAATAGAACACTGACAGTACGTCAGAATAGAACACTGACAGTGTGTCAGAATAAAACACTGACAGTGTGTCAGAATAGAACAATACAGTATGTCAGAATAGAACACTGACAGTGTGTCAGAATAAAGCAATACAGTATGTCAGAATAGAACGCTGACAGAATGTCAGAATAGAACACTGACAGTTCTTCATAATAGAACACTTACAGTGTGTCAGAATAGAACACTGACAGTGTGTCAGAATAGAACACTGACAGTGTGTCAGAATAGAACAATACAGTATGCCAGAATAGAACACTGACAGTGTGTCAGAATAGAACACTGACAGTATGTCAGAATAGAACAATACAGTATGTCAGAATAGAACACTGACAGTGTGTCAGAATAAAGCAATACAGTATGTCAGAATAGAACACCGACAGTATGTCAGAATAGAAAACTGACAGTATGTCAGAATCGAACACTGACAGTGAGTCAGAATAGAACAGTACAGTATGTCAGAATAGAACACTGACAGTATGTCAGAATAGAACACTGACAGTATGTCAGAATAAAACAATACAGTATGTCAGAATAGAACACTGACAGTGTGTCAGAATAGACCAATACAGTATGTCAGAATAGAACAATACAGTATGTCAGAATAGAACACTGACAGTATGTCAGAATAGAACACTGACAGTATGTCAGAATAGAACTCTGACAGTACACCAGAGTAGAACACTGACAGTATGTCAGAATAGAACACTGAGAGTATGTCAGAATAGAACACTGACAGTATGTCAGAATAGAAAACTGACAGTATGTCAGAAAAGAACACTGACAGTGTGTCAGAATAGAACAATACAGTATGTCAGAATAGAACACTGACAGTGTGTCAGAATAAAGCAATACAGTATGTCAGAATAGAACGCTGACAGAATGTCAGAATAGAACACTGACAGTTCTTCAGAATAGAACAATGACAGTGTGTCAGAATAGAACACTGACAGTGTGTCAGAATAGAACACTGACAGTGTGTCAGAATAGAAAAATACAGTATGTCAGAATAGAACACTGACAATGTGTAAGAATAGAACACTGACAGCATGTCAGAATAGAAAACTGACAATATGTCAGAATAGAACAGTGACAGAATGTCAGAATAGAACAATACAGTATGTCAGAATAGAACACTGACAGTGTGTCAGAATGGCACACTGACAGTGTGTCAGAATAGAACACTGACAGTATGTCAGAATAGAACAATACAGTATGTCAGAATAGAACACTGACAGTGTGTCAGAATAGAGCACTGACAGTATGTCAGAATAGAACAATACAGTATGTAAGAATAGAACACTGACATTGTGTCAGAATAGAACACTGACAGTAAGTCAGAATAGAACAATACAGTATGTCAGAAAAGAACACTGACAGTGTGTCAGAATAGAAAAATACAGTATGTCAGAATAGAACACTGACAGTGTGTCAGAATAGAACACTGACAGTGTGTCAGAATAGAAAAAATCAGTATGTCAGAATAGAACACTGACAGAATGTCAGAATAGATCACTGACAGTTTGTCAGAATAGAACACTGACAGTATGTCAGAATAGAAAACTGACAGTATGTCAGAATAAAACAATACAGTATGTCAGAATCGAACACTGACAGTGAGTCAGAATAGAACAACACAGTATGTCAGAATAGAACACTGACAGTATGTCAGAATAGACCAATACAGTATGACAGAATAGAACAATACAGTATGTCAGAATAAAACAATACAGTATGTCAGAATATAACACTGACAGTGTGTCAGAATAGACCAATACAGTATGTCAGAATAGAACAATACAGTATGTCAGAATAGAACACTGACAGTATGACAGAATAGAACACTGACAGTATGTCAGAATAGAACTCTGACAGTACACCAGAGTAGAACACTGACAGTATGTCAGAATAGATCACTGACAGTATGTCAGAATAGAACACTGACAGTATGTCAGAATAGAACACTGACAGTATGTAAGAATAAAACAATACAGTATGTCAGAATAGAACACTGACAGTGTGTCAGAATAGACCAATACAGTATGTCAGAATAGAACAATACAGTATGTCAGAATAGAACACTGACAGTATGTCAGAATAGAACACTGACAGTATGTCAGAATAGAACTCTGACAGTACACCAGAGTAGAACACTGACAGTATGTCAGAATAGAACACTGAGAGTATGTCAGAATAGAACACTGACAGTATGTCAGAATAGAAAACTGACAGTATGTCAGAAAAGAACACTGACAGTGTGTCAGAATAGAACAATACAGTATGTCAGAATAGAACACTGACAGTGTGTCAGAATAAAGCAATACAGTATGTCAGAATAGAACGCTGACAGAATGTCAGAATAGAACACTGACAGTTCTTCAGAATAGAACAATGACAGTGTGTCAGAATAGAACACTGACAGTGTGTCAGAATAGAAAAATACAGTATGTCAGAATAGAACACTGACAATGTGTAAGAATAGAACACTGACAGCATGTCAGAATAGAAAACTGACAATATGTCAGAATAGAACAGTGACAGAATGTCAGAATAGAACAATACAGTATGTCAGAATAGAACACTGACAGTGTGTCAGAATGGCACACTGACAGTGTGTCAGAATAGAACACTGACAGTATGTCAGAATAGAACAATACAGTATGTCAGAATAGAACACTGACAGTGTGTCAGAATAGAGCACTGACAGTATGTCAGAATAGAACAATACAGTATGTAAGAATAGAACACTGACATTGTGTCAGAATAGAACACTGACAGTAAGTCAGAATAGAACAATACAGTATGTCAGAAAAGAACACTGACAGTGTGTCAGAATAGAAAAATACAGTATGTCAGAATAGAACACTGACAGTGTGTCAGAATAGAACACTGACAGTGTGTCAGAATAGAAAAAATCAGTATGTCAGAATAGAACACTGACAGATTGTCAGAATAGATCACTGACAGTTTGTCAGAATAGAAAACTGACAGTATGTCAGAATAAAACAATACAGTATGTCAGAATCGAAAACTGACAGTGAGTCAGAATAGAACAACACAGTATGTCAGAATAGAACACTGACAGTATGTCAGAATAGACCAATACAGTATGACAGAATAGAACAATACAGTATGTCAGAATAAAACAATACAGTATGTCAGAATATAACACTGACAGTGTGTCAGAATAGACCAATACAGTATGTCAGAATAGAACAATACAGTATGTCAGAATAGAACACTGACAGTATGACAGAATAGAACACTGACAGTATGTCAGAATAGAACTCTGACAGTACACCAGAGTAGAACACTGACAGTATGTCAGAATAGATCACTGACAGTATGTCAGAATAGAACACTGACAGTATGTCAGAATAGAAAACTGACAGTATGTCAGAAAAGAACACTGACAGTGTGTCAGAATAGAACAATACAGTATGTCAGAATAGAACACTGACAGTATGTCAGAATCGAACACAGACAGTGTGTCAGAATAGAACAATACAGTAAGTCAGAATAGAACACTGACAGTACGTCAGAATAGAACACTGACAGTGTGTCAGAATAAAACACTGACAGTGTGTCAGAATAGAACAATACAGTGTGTCAGAATAGAACACTGACAGTGTGTCAGAATAAAGCAATACAGTATGTCAGAATAGAACGCTGACAGAATGTCAGAATAGAACACTGACAGTTTGTCAGAATAGAACAATACAGTAGGTCAGAATAGAACACTGACAGTACGTCAGAATAGAACACTGACAGTGTGTCAGAATAGAACAATACAGTATGTCAGAATAGAACACTGACAGAATGTCAGAATATAACACTGACAGTTCTTCAGAATAGAACACTGGCAGTATGTCAGAATAGAACAATACAGTATGTCAGAATAGAACACTGACAGTGTGTCAGAATAAAGCAATACAGTATGTCAGAATAGAACACTGACAGTGTGTCAGAATAGAACACTGACAGTGTGTCAGAATAGAACAATACAGTATGTCAGAATAGAACACTGACAGTGTGTCAGAATAGAACACTGACAGTATGTCAGAATAGAACAATACAGTATGTCAGAATAGAACACTGACAGTGTGTCAGAATAAAGCAATACAGTATGTCAGAATAGAAAACTGACAGTATGTCAGAATCGAACACTGACAGTGAGTCAGAATAGAACAGTACAGTATGTCAGAATAGAACACTGACAGTATGTCAGAATAGAACACTGACAGTATGTCAGAATAAAACAATACAGTATGTCAGAATAGAACACTGACAGAATGTCAGAATAGAACACTGACAGTTTGTCAGAATAGAACACTGACAGTATGTCAGAATAGAAAACTGACAGTATGTCAGAATAGAACACTGACAATATGTCAGAATAGAACTCTGACAGTACACTAGAGTAGAAAACTGACAGTATGTCAGAATAGAACACTGACAGTATGTCAGAATAGAACACTGACAGTATGTCAGAATAGAAAACTGACAGTATGTCAGAAAAGAACACTGACAGTGTGTCAGAATAGAACAATACAGTATGTCAGTATAGAACACTGACAGTATGTCAGAATCGAACACAGACAGTGTGTCAGAATAGAACAATACAGTAAGTCAGAATAGAACAATACAGTAAGTCAGAATAGAACACTGACAGTACGTCAGAATAGAACACTGACAGTGTGTTAGAATAAAACACTGACAGTGTGTCAGAATAGAACAATACAGTATGTCAGAATAGAACACTGACAGTGTGTCAGAATAAAGCAATACAGTATGTCAGAATAGAACGCTGACAGAATGTCAGAATAGAACACTGACAGTTCTTCAGAATAGAACACTGACAGTGTGTCAGAATAGAACACTGACAGTGTGTCAGAATAGAACACTGACAGTGTGTCAGAATAGAAAAATACAGTATGTCAGAATAGAACACTGAAAATGTGTCAGAATAGAACCCTGACAGTATGTCAGAATAGAACAATACAGTATATCAGAATAGAACACTGTCAGTGTGTCAGAATAGAGCAATACAGAATGTCAGAATAGAACACTGACAGCATGTCAGAATAGAAAACTGACAATATGTCAGAATAGAACAGTGACAGAATGTCAGAATAGAACAATACAGTATGTCAGAATCGAACACTGACAGTGAGTCAGAATAGAACAATACAGAATGTCAGAATAGAACACTGACAGTATGTCAGAATAGACCAATACAGTATGACAGAATAGAACAATACAGTATGTCAGAATAAAACAATACAGTATGTCAGAATAGAACACTGACAGTGTGTCAGAATAGACCAATACAGTATGTCAGAATAGAACAATACAGTATGTCAGAATAGAACACTGACAGTATGTCAGAATAGAACACTGACAGTATGTCAGAATAGAACAATGACAATGTGTCAGAATAAAAAAATACAGTATGTCAGAATAGAACACTGACAGAATGTCAGAATAGAACACTGACAGTTTGTCAGAATAGAACACTGACAGTATGTCAGAATCGAACACTGACAGTGAGTCAGAATAGAACAGTACAGTATGTCAGAATAGAACACTGACAGTATGTCAGAATAGAACACTGACAGTATGTCAGAATAAAACAATACAGTATGTCAGAATAGAACACTGACAGTGTGTCAGAATAAAACACTGACAGTGTGTCAGAATAGAACAATACAGTATGTCAGAATAGAACACTGACAGTGTGTCAGAATAAAGCAATACAGTATGTCAGAATAGAACGCTGACAGAATGTCAGAATAGAACACTGACAGTTCTTCAGAATAGAACACTGACAGTGTGTCAGAATAGAACACTGACAGTGTGTCAGAATAGAAAAATACAGTATGTCAGAATAGAACACTGACAATGTGTCAGAATAGAACACTGACAGTATGTCAGAATAGAACAATACAGTATATCAGAATAGAACACTGGCAGTGTGTCAGAATAGAGCAATACAGAATGTCAGAATAGAACACTGACAGCATGTCAGAATAGAAAACTGACAATATGTCAGAATAGAACAGTGACAGAATGTCAGAATAGAACAATACACTATGTCAGAATAGAACACTGACAGTGTGTCAGAATAGCACACTGACAGTGTGTCAGAATAGAACACTGACAGTATGTCAGAATAGAACAATACAGTATGTCAGAATAGAACACTGACAGTGTGTCAGAATAGAGCACTGACAGTATGTCAGAATAGAACAATACAGTATGTAAGAATAGAACACTGACAGTGTGTCAGAATAGAACACTGACAGTTTGTCAGAATAGAACACTGACAGTATGTCAGATTAGAACACTGACAGTATGTCAGAATAAAACAATACAGTATGTCAGAAAAGAACACTGACAGTGTGTCCGAATAGAAAAATACATTATGTCAGTATAGAACACTGACAGTGTGTCAGAATAGAAAAATACAGTATGTCAGAATAGAACACTGACAGAATGTCAGAATAGAACACTGACAGTTTGTCAGAATAGAACACTGACAGTATGTCAGAATAGAACACTGACAGTATGTCAGAATAAAACAATACAGTATGTCAGAATCGAACACTGACAGTGAGTCAGAATAGAACAATACAGTATGTCAGAATAGAACAATGACAGTATGTCAGAATAGACCAATACAGTATGACAGAATAGAACAATACAGTATGTCAGAATAAAACAATACAGTATGTCAGAATAGAACACTGACAGTGTGTCAGAATAGACCAATACAGTATGTCAGAATAGAACAATACAGTATGTCAGAATAGAACACTGACAGTATGTCAGAATAGAACACTGACAGTATGTCAGAATAGAACAATGACAATGTGTCAGAATAAAAAAATACAGTATGTCAGAATAGAACACTGACAGAATGTCAGAATAGAACACTGACAGTTTGTCAGAATAGAACACTGACAGTATGTCAGAATCGAACACTGACAGTGAGTCAGAATAGAACAGTACAGTATGTCAGAATAGAACACTGACAGTGTGTCAGAATAGAGCACTGACAGTATGTCAGAATAGAACAATACAGTATGTAAGAATAGAACACTGACAGTGTGTCAGAATAGAACACTGACAGTTTGTCAGAATAGAACACTGACAGTATGTCAGAATAGAACACTGACAGTATGTCAGAATAAAACAATACAGTATGTCAGAAAAGAACACTGACAGTGTGTCCGAATAGAAAAATACAGTATGTCAGAATAGAACACTGACAGTGTGTCAGAATAGAAAAATACAGTATGTCAGAATAGAACACTGACAGAATGTCAGAATAGAACACTGACAGTGTGTCAGAATAGAAAAATACAGTATGTCAGAATAGAACACTGACAGAATGTCAGAATAGAACACTGACAGTTTGTCAGAATAGAACACTGACAGTATGTCAGAATAGAACACTGACAGTATGTCAGAATAAAACAATACAGTATGTCAGAATCGAACACTGACAGTGAGTCAGAATAGAACAATACAGTATATCAGAATAGAACACTGACAGTATGTCAGAATAGACCAATACAGTATGACAGAATAGAACAATACAGTATGTCAGAATAAAACAATACAGTATGTCAGAATAGAACACTGACAGAATGTCAGAATAGACCAATACAGTATGTCAGAATAGAACAATACAGTATGTCAGAATAGAACACTGACAGTATGTCAGAATAGAACACTGACAGTATGTCAGAATAGAACAATGACAATGTGTCAGAATAAAAAAATACAGTATGTCAGAATAGAACACTGACAGAATGTCAGAATAGAACACTGACAGTTTGTCAGAATAGAACACTGACAGTATGTCAGAATCGAACACTGACAGTGAGTCAGAATAGAACAGTACAGTATGTCAGAATAGAACACTGACAGTATGTCAGAATAGAACACTGACAGTATGTCAGAATAAAACAATACAGTATGTCAGAATAGAACACTGACAGTCTGTCAGAATAAAACACTGACACTGTGTCAGAATAGAACAATACAGTATGTCAGAATAGAACACTGACAGTGTGTCAGAATAAAGCAATACAGTATGTCAGAATAGAACGCTGACAGAATGTCAGAATAGAACACTGACAGTTCTTCAGAATAGAACACTGACAGTGTGTCAGAATAGAACACTGACAGTGTGTCAGAATAGAAAAATACAGTATGTCAGAATAGAACACTGACAATGTGTCAGAATAGAACACTGACAGTATGTCAGAATAGAACAATACAGTATATCAGAATAGAACACTGGCAGTGTGTCAGAATAGAACAATACAGAATGTCAGAATAGAACACTGACACCATGTCAGAATAGAAAACTGACAATATGTCAGAATAGAACAGTGACAGAATGTCAGAATAGAACAATACAGTATGTCAGAATAGAACACTGACAGTGTGTCAGAATAGCACACTGACAGTGTGTCAGAATAGAACACTGACAGTATGTCAGAATAGAACAATACAGTATGTCAGAATAGAACACTGACAGTGTGTCAGAATAGAGCACTGACAGTATGTCAGAATAGAACAATACAGTATGTAAGAACAGAACACTGACAGTGTGTCAGAATAGAACACTGACAGTTTGTCAGAATAGAACACTGACAGTATGTCAGAATAGAACACTGACAGTATGTCAGAATAAAACAATACAGTATGTCAGAAAAGAACACTGACAGTGTGTCCGAATAGAAAAATACAGTATGTCAGAATAGAACACTGACAGTGTGTCAGAATAGAAAAATACAGTATGTCAGAATAGAACACTGACAGAATGTCAGAATAGAACACTGGCAGTTTGTCAGAATAGAACACTGACAGTATGTCAGAATAGAACACTGACAGTATGTCAGAATAAAACAATACAGTATGTCAGAATCGAACACTGACAGTGAGTCAGAATAGACCAATACAGTATGACAGAATAGAACAATACAGTATGTCAAAATAAAACAATACAGTATGTCAGAAAAGAACACTGACAGTGTGTCAGAATAGACCAATACAGTATGTCAGAATAGAACAATACAGTATCTCAGAATAGAACACTGACAGTATGTCAGAATAGAACACTGACAGTATGTCAGAATAGAACAATGACAATGTGTCAGAATAGAAAAATACAGTATGTCAGAATAGAACACTGACAGAATGTCAGAATAGAACACTGACAGTTTGTCAGAATAGAACACTGACAGTATGTCAGAATCGAACACTGACAGTGAGTCAGAATAGAGCACTGACAGTATGTCAGAATAGAACAATACAGTATGTCAGAATAGAACACTGACAGTGTGTCAGAATAGAGCACTGACAGTATGTCAGAATAGAACAATACACTATGTAAGAACAGAACACTGACAGTGTGTCAGAATAGAACACTGACAGTTTGTCAGAATAGAACACTGACAGTATGTCAGAATAGAACACTGACAGTATGTCAGAATAAAACAATACAGTATGTCAGAAAAGAACACTGACAGTGTGTCCGAATAGAAAAATACAGTATGTCAGAATAGAACACTGACAGTGTGTCAGAATAGAAAAATACAGTATGTCAGAATAGAACACTGACAGAATGTCAGAATAGAACACTGACAGTTTGTCAGAATAGAACACTGACAGTATGTCAGAATAGAACACTGACAGTATGTCAGAATAAAACAATACAGTATGTCAGAAAAGAACACTGACAGTGTGTCAGGATAGACCAATACAGTATGACAGAATAGAACAATACAGTATGTCAGAATAAAACAATACAGTATGTCAGAAAAGAACACTGACAGTGTGTCAGAATAGACCAATACAGTATGTCAGAATAGAACAATACAGTATGTCAGAATAGAACACTGACAGTATGTCAGAATAGAACACTGACAGTATGTCAGAATAGAACAATGACAATGTGTCAGAATAGAAAAATACAGTATGTCAGAATAGAACACTGACAGAATGTCAGAATAGAACACTGACAGTTTGTCAGAATAGAACACTGACAGTATGTCAGAATCGAACACTGACAGTGAGTCAGAATAGAACAGTACAGTATGTCAGAATAGAACACTGACAGTATGTCAGAATAGAACACTGACAGTATGTCAGAATAAAACAATACAGTATGTCAGAATAGAACACTGACAGTGTGTCAGAATAGACCAATACAGTATGTCAGAATAGAACAATACAGTATGTCAGAATAGAACACTGACAGTATGTCAGAATAGAACACTGACAGTATGTCAGAGTAGAACTCTGACAGTACACCAGAGTAGAACACTGACAGTATGTCAAAATAGACCAATACAGTATGTCAGAATAGAACAATACAGTATGTCAGAATAGAACACTGACAGTATGTCAGAATAGAACACTGACAGTATGTCAGAATAGAACAATGACAATGTGTCAGAATACAAAAATACAGTATGTCAGAATAGAACACTGACAGAATGTCAGAATAGAACACTGACAGTTTGTCAGAATAGAACACTGACAGTATGTCAGAATCGAACACTGACAGTGAGTCAGAATAGAACAGTACAGTATGTCAGAATAGAACACTGACAGTATGTCAGAATAGAACACTGACAGAATGTCAGAATAAAACAATACAGTATGTCAGAATAGAACACTGACAGTGTGTCAGAATAGACCAATACAGTATGTCAGAATAGAACAATACAGTATGTCAGAATAGAACACTGACAGTATGACAGAATAGAACACTGACAGTATGTCAGAATAGAACTCTGACAGTACACCAGAGTAGAACACTGACAGTATGTCAGAATAGAACACTGACAGTATGTCAGAATAGAACACTGACAGTATGTCAGAATAGAAAACTGACAGTATGTCAAAAAAGAACACTGACAGTGTGTCAGAATAGAACAATACAGTATGTCAGAATAGAACACTGACAGTATGTCAGAATCGAACACAGACAGTGTGTCAGAATAGAACAATACAGTAGGTCAGAATAGAACACTGACAATACGTCAGAATAGAACACTGACAGTGTGTCAGAATAAAACACTGACAGTGTGTCAGAATAGAACAATACAGTATATCAGAATAGAACACTGACAGTGTGTCAGAATAAAGCAATACAGTATGTCAGAATAGAACGCTGACAGAATGTCAGAATAGAACACTGACAGTTCTTCAGAATAGAACACTGACAGTGTGTCAGAATAGAACACTGACAGTGTGTCAGAATAGAACAATACAGTATGTCAGAATAGAACACAGACAGTGTGTCAGAATAGAACACTGACAGTATGTCAGAATAGAACAATACAGTATGTCAGATTAGAACACTGACAGTGTGTCAGAATAGAATGCTGACAGTATGTCAGAATATAACAATACAGTATGTCAGAATAGAACACTCACAGTGTGTCAGAATAGAAAAATACAGTATGTCAGAATAGAACACTGACAGAATGTCAGAATAGAACACTGACAGTTTGTCAGAATAGAACACTGACAGTATGTCAGAATAGAACACTGGCAGTATGTCAGAATAAAACAATACAGTATGTCAGAATTGAACACTGACAGTGAGTCAGAATAGAACAATACAGTATGTCAGAATAGAACACTGTCAGTATGTCAGAATAGACCAATACAGTATGTCAGAATAGAACAATACAGTATGTCAGAATAAAACAATACAGTATATCAGAATAGAACACTGACAGTGTGTCAGAATAGACCAATACAGTATGTCAGAATAGAACACTGACAGAATGTCAGAATAGAACACTGACAGTTTGTCAGAATAGAACACTGACAGTATGTCAGAATCGAACACTGACAGTGAATCAGAATAGAACTGTACAGTATGTCAGAATAGAACACTGACAGTATGTCAGAATAGAACACTGACAGTATGTCAGAATAAAACAATACAGTTTGTCAGAATAGAACACTGGCAGTGTGTCAGAATAGACCAATACAGTATGTCAGAATAGAACAATACAGTATGTCAGAATAGAACACTGACAGTATGTCAGAATAGAACACTGACAGTATGTCAGAATAGAACTCTGACAGTACACCAGAGTAGAACACTGACAGTATGTCAGAATAGAACACTGACAGTATGTCAGAATAGAACACTGACAGTATGTCAGAATAGAAAACTGACAGTATGTCAGAAAAGAACACTGACAGTGTGTCAGAATAGAACAATACAGTATGTCAGAATAGAACACTGACAGTATGTCAGAATTGAACACAGACAGTGTGTCAGAATAGAACAATACAGTAAGTCAGAATAGAACACTGACAGTACGTCAGAATAGAACACTGACAGTTTGTCAGAATAAAACACTGACAGTGTGTCAGAATAGAACAATACAGTATGTCAGAATAGAACACTGACAGAGTGTCAGAAAAAAGCAATACAGTATGTCAGAATAGAACGCTGACAGAATGTCAGAATAGAACACTGACAGTTCTTCAGAATAGAACACTGACAGTGTGTCAGAATAGAACACTGACAGTGTGTCAGAATAGAACAATACAGTATGTCAGAATAGAACACTGACAGTGTGTCAGAATAGAACACTGACAGTATGTCAGAATAGAACAATACAGTATGTCAGAATAGAACACTGACAGTGTGTCAGAATAGACCAATACAGTATGTCAGAATAGAACAATACAGTATGTCAGAATAGAACACTGACAGTATGTCAGAATAGAACACTGACAGTATGTCAGAATAGAACACTGACAGTATGTCAGAATAGAACTCTGACAGTACACCAGAGTAGAACACTGACAGTATGTCAGAATAGAACACTGACAGTATGTCAGAATAGAACACTGACAGTATGTCAGAATAGAAAACTGACAGTATGTCAGAAAAGAACACTGACAGTGTGTCAGAATAGAACAATACAGTATGTCAGTATAGAACACTGACAGTATGTCAGAATCGAACACAGACAGTGTGTCAGAATAGAACAATACAGTAAGTCAGAATAGAACACTGACAGTACGTCAGAATAGAACACTGACAGTGTGTCAGAATAGAACAATACAGTATGTCAGAATAAAGCAATACAGTATGTCAGAATATAACACTGACAGTGTGTCAGAATAAAGCAATACAGTATGTCAGAATAGAACGCTGACAGAATGTCAGAATATAACACTGACAGTTTGTCAGAATAAAACAATACAGTTTGTCAGAATAGAACACTGACAGTGTGTCAGAATAGACCAATACAGTATGTCAGAATAGAACAATACAGTATGTCAGAATAGAACACTGACAGTATGTCAGAATAGAACACTGACAGTGTGTCAGAATAGACCAATACAGTATGTCAGAATAGAACAATACAGTATGTCAGAATAGAACACTGACAGTATGTCAGAATAGAACACTGACAGTATGTCAGAATAGAACTCTGACAGTACACCAGAGTAGAACACTGACAGTATGTCAGAATAGAACACTGACAGTATGTCAGAATAGAACACTGACAGTATGTCAGAATAGAAAACTGACAGTATGTCAGAAAAGAACACTGACAGTGTGTCAGAATAGAACAATACAGTATGTCAGAATAGAACACTGACAGTATGTCAGAATTGAACACAGACAGTGTGTCAGAATAGAACAATACAGTAAGTCAGAATAGAACACTGACAGTACGTCAGAATAGAACACTGACAGTTTGTCAGAATAAAACACTGACAGTGTGTCAGAATAGAACAATACAGTATGTCAGAATAGAACACTGACAGTGTGTCAGAATAAAGCAATACAGTATGTCAGAATAGAACGCTGACAGAATGTCAGAATAGAACACTGACAGTTCTTCAGAATAGAACACTGACAGTGTGTCAGAATAGAACACTGACAGTGTGTCAGAATAGAACAATACAGTATGTCAGAATAGAACACTGACAGTGTGTCAGAATAGAACACTGACAGTATGTCAGAATAGAACAATACAGTATGTCAGAATAGAACACTGACAGTGTGTCAGAATAGAACACTGACAGTATGTCAGAATAGAAAACTGACAGTATGTCAAAAAAGAACACTGACAGTGTGTCAGAATAGAACAATACAGTATGTCAGAATAGAACACTGACAGTATGTCAGAATCGAACACAGACAGTGTGTCAGAATAGAACAATACAGTAGGTCAGAATAGAACACTGACAATACGTCAGAATAGAACACTGACAGTGTGTCAGAATAAAACACTGACAGTGTGTCAGAATAGAACAATACAGTATATCAGAATAGAACACTGACAGTGTGTCAGAATAAAGCAATACAGTATGTCAGAATAGAACGCTGACAGAATGTCAGAATAGAACACTGACAGTTCTTCAGAATAGAACACTGACAGTGTGTCAGAATAGAACACTGACAGTGTGTCAGAATAGAACAATACAGTATGTCAGAATAGAACACAGACAGTGTGTCAGAATAGAACACTGACAGTATGTCAGAATAGAACAATACAGTATGTCAGATTAGAACACTGACAGTGTGTCAGAATAGAATGCTGACAGTATGTCAGAATATAACAATACAGTATGTCAGAATAGAACACTCACAGTGTGTCAGAATAGAAAAATACAGTATGTCAGAATAGAACACTGACAGAATGTCAGAATAGAACACTGACAGTTTGTCAGAATAGAACACTGACAGTATGTCAGAATAGAACACTGGCAGTATGTCAGAATAAAACAATACAGTATGTCAGAATTGAACACTGACAGTGAGTCAGAATAGAACAATACAGTATGTCAGAATAGAACACTGTCAGTATGTCAGAATAGACCAATACAGTATGTCAGAATAGAACAATACAGTATGTCAGAATAAAACAATACAGTATATCAGAATAGAACACTGACAGTGTGTCAGAATAGACCAATACAGTATGTCAGAATAGAACACTGACAGAATGTCAGAATAGAACACTGACAGTTTGTCAGAATAGAACACTGACAGTATGTCAGAATCGAACACTGACAGTGAATCAGAATAGAACTGTACAGTATGTCAGAATAGAACACTGACAGTATGTCAGAATAGAACACTGACAGTATGTCAGAATAAAACAATACAGTTTGTCAGAATAGAACACTGGCAGTGTGTCAGAATAGACCAATACAGTATGTCAGAATAGAACAATACAGTATGTCAGAATAGAACACTGACAGTATGTCAGAATAGAACACTGACAGTATGTCAGAATAGAACTCTGACAGTACACCAGAGTAGAACACTGACAGTATGTCAGAATAGAACACTGACAGTATGTCAGAATAGAACACTGACAGTATGTCAGAATAGAAAACTGACAGTATGTCAGAAAAGAACACTGACAGTGTGTCAGAATAGAACAATACAGTATGTCAGAATAGAACACTGACAGTATGTCAGAATTGAACACAGACAGTGTGTCAGAATAGAACAATACAGTAAGTCAGAATAGAACACTGACAGTACGTCAGAATAGAACACTGACAGTTTGTCAGAATAAAACACTGACAGTGTGTCAGAATAGAACAATACAGTATGTCAGAATAGAACACTGACAGAGTGTCAGAAAAAAGCAATACAGTATGTCAGAATAGAACGCTGACAGAATGTCAGAATAGAACACTGACAGTTCTTCAGAATAGAACACTGACAGTGTGTCAGAATAGAACACTGACAGTGTGTCAGAATAGAACAATACAGTATGTCAGAATAGAACACTGACAGTGTGTCAGAATAGAACACTGACAGTATGTCAGAATAGAACAATACAGTATGTCAGAATAGAACACTGACAGTGTGTCAGAATAGACCAATACAGTATGTCAGAATAGAACAATACAGTATGTCAGAATAGAACACTGACAGTATGTCAGAATAGAACACTGACAGTATGTCAGAATAGAACACTGACAGTATGTCAGAATAGAACTCTGACAGTACACCAGAGTAGAACACTGACAGTATGTCAGAATAGAACACTGACAGTATGTCAGAATAGAACACTGACAGTATGTCAGAATAGAAAACTGACAGTATGTCAGAAAAGAACACTGACAGTGTGTCAGAATAGAACAATACAGTATGTCAGTATAGAACACTGACAGTATGTCAGAATCGAACACAGACAGTGTGTCAGAATAGAACAATACAGTAAGTCAGAATAGAACACTGACAGTACGTCAGAATAGAACACTGACAGTGTGTCAGAATAGAACAATACAGTATGTCAGAATAAAGCAATACAGTATGTCAGAATAGAACACTGACAGTGTGTCAGAATAAAGCAATACAGTATGTCAGAATAGAACGCTGACAGAATGTCAGAATATAACACTGACAGTTTGTCAGAATAAAACAATACAGTTTGTCAGAATAGAACACTGACAGTGTGTCAGAATAGACCAATACAGTATGTCAGAATAGAACAATACAGTATGTCAGAATAGAACACTGACAGTATGTCAGAATAGAACACTGACAGTGTGTCAGAATAGACCAATACAGTATGTCAGAATAGAACAATACAGTATGTCAGAATAGAACACTGACAGTATGTCAGAATAGAACACTGACAGTATGTCAGAATAGAACTCTGACAGTACACCAGAGTAGAACACTGACAGTATGTCAGAATAGAACACTGACAGTATGTCAGAATAGAACACTGACAGTATGTCAGAATAGAAAACTGACAGTATGTCAGAAAAGAACACTGACAGTGTGTCAGAATAGAACAATACAGTATGTCAGAATAGAACACTGACAGTATGTCAGAATTGAACACAGACAGTGTGTCAGAATAGAACAATACAGTAAGTCAGAATAGAACACTGACAGTACGTCAGAATAGAACACTGACAGTTTGTCAGAATAAAACACTGACAGTGTGTCAGAATAGAACAATACAGTATGTCAGAATAGAACACTGACAGTGTGTCAGAATAAAGCAATACAGTATGTCAGAATAGAACGCTGACAGAATGTCAGAATAGAACACTGACAGTTCTTCAGAATAGAACACTGACAGTGTGTCAGAATAGAACACTGACAGTGTGTCAGAATAGAACAATACAGTATGTCAGAATAGAACACTGACAGTGTGTCAGAATAGAACACTGACAGTATGTCAGAATAGAACAATACAGTATGTCAGAATAGAACACTGACAGTGTGTCAGAATAGACCAATACATTATGTCAGAATAGAACAATACAGTATGTCAGAATAGAACACTGACAGTATGTCAGAATAGAACACTGACAGTATGTCAGAATAGAACACTGACAGTATGTCAGAATAGAACTCTGACAGTACACCAGAGTAGAACACTGACAGTATGTCAGAATAGAACACTGACAGTATGTCAGAATAGAACACTGACAGTATGTCAGAATAGAAAACTGACAGTATGTCAGAAAAGAACACTGACAGTGTGTCAGAATAGAACAATACAGTATGTCAGAATAGAACACTGACAGTATGTCAGAATTGAACACAGACAGTGTGTCAGAATAGAACAATACAGTAAGTCAGAATAGAACACTGACAGTATGTCAGAATAGAACACTGACAGTATGTCAGAATAAAACAATACAGTTTGTCAGAATAGAACACTGACAGTGTGTCAGAATAGACCAATACAGTATGTCAGAATAGAACAATACAGTATGTCAGAATAGAACACTGACAGTATGTCAGAATAGAACACTGACAGTATGTCAGAATAGAACTCTGACAGTACACCAGAGTAGAACACTGACAGTATGTCAGAATAGAACACTGACAGTATGTCAGAATAGAACACTGACAGTATGTCAGAATAGAAAACTGACAGTATGTCAGAAAAGAACACTGACAGTGTGTCAGAATAGAACAATACAGTATGTCAGAATAGAACACTGACAGTATGTCAGAATTGAACACAGACAGTGTGTCAGAATAGAACAATACAGTAAGTCAGAATAGAACACTGACAGTACGTCAGAATAGAACACTGACAGTTTGTCAGAATAAAACACTGACAGTGTGTCAGAATAGAACAATACAGTATGTCAGAATTGAACACTGACAGTGTGTCAGAATAAAGCAATACAGTATGTCAGAATAGAACGCTGACAGAATGTCAGAATAGAACACTGACAGTTCTTCAGAATAGAACACTGACAGTGTGTCAGAATAGAACACTGACAGTGTGTCAGAATAGAACAATACAGTATGTCAGAATAGAACACTGACAGTGTGTCAGAATAGAACACTGACAGTATGTCAGAATAGAACAATACAGTATGTCAGAATAGAACACTGACAGTGTGTCAGAATAGACCAATACAGTATGTCAGAATAGAACAATACAGTATGTCAGAATAGAACACTGACAGTATGTCAGAATAGAACACTGACAGTATGTCAGAATAGAACACTGACAGTATGTCAGAATAGAACTCTGACAGTACACCAGAGTAGAACACTGACAGTATGTCAGAATAGAACACTGACAGTATGTCAGAATAGAACACTGACAGTATGTCAGAATAGAAAACTGACAGTATGTCAGAAAAGAACACTGACAGTGTGTCAGAATAGAACAATACAGTATGTCAGTATAGAACACTGACAGTATGTCAGAATCGAACACAGACAGTGTGTCAGAATAGAACAATACAGTAAGTCAGAATAGAACACTGACAGTACGTCAGAATAGAACACTGACAGTGTGTCAGAATAAAACACTGACAGTGTGTCAGAATAGAACAATACAGTATGTCAGAATAAAGCAATACAGTATGTCAGAAAAGAACACTGACAGTGTGTCAGAATAGAAAAATACAGTATGTCAGAATAGAACACTGACAGTGTGTCAGAATAGAACACTGACAGTGTGTCAGAATAGAAAAATACAGTATGTCAGAATAGAACACTGACAATATGTCAGAATAGACCAATACAGTATGACAGAATAGAACAATACAGTATGTCAGAATAAAACAATACAGTATTTTAGAATAGAACACTGACAGTGTGTCAGAATAGACCAATACAGTATGTCAGAATAGTACAATACAGAATGTCAGAATAGAACACTGACAGTATGTCAGAATAGAACACTGACAGTATGTCAGAATAGAACAATGACAATGTGTCAGAATAGAAAAATACAGTATGTCAGAATAGAACACTGACAGAATGTCAGAATAGAACACTGACAGTATGTCAGAATCGAACACTGACAGTGAGTCAGAATAGAACAGTACAGTATGTCAGAATAGAAAACTGACAGTATGTCAGAATAGAACAATACAGTATGTCAGAATAGAACACTGACAGTATGTCAGAATAGAACACTGACAGTATGTCAGAATAGAACTCTGACAGTACACCAGAGTAGAACACTGACAGTATGTCAGAATAGAACACTGACAGTATGTCAGAATAGAACACTGACAGTATGTCAGAATAGAAAACTGACAGTATGTCAGAAAAGAACACTGACAGTGTGTCAGAATAGAACAATACAGTATGTCAGAATAGAACACTGACAGTATGTCAGAATCGAACACAGACAGTGTGTCAGAATATTTCAATACAGTAAGTCAGAATAGAACACTGACAGTACGTCAGAATAGAACACTGACAGTGTGTCAGAATAAAACACTGACAGTGTGTCAGAATAGAACAATACAGTATGTCAGAATAAAGCAATACAGTATGTCAGAATAGAACACTGACAGTGTGTCAGAATAAAGCAATACAGTATGTCAGAATAGAACGCTGACAGAATGTCAGAATATTACACTGACAGTTCTTCAGAATAGAACACTGACAGTGTGTCAGAATAGAACACTGACAGTGTGTCAGAATAGAACACTGACAGTGTGTCAGAATAGAACAATACAGTATGTCAATAGAACACTGACAGTGTGTCAGAATAGAACACTGACAGTATGTCAGAATAGAACAATACAGTATGTCAGAATAGAACACTGACAGTGTGTCAGAATAAAGCAATACAGTATGTCAGAATAGAAAACTGACAGTATGTCAGAATCGAACACTGACAGTGAGTCAGAATAGAACAGTACAGTATGTCAGAATAGAACACTGACAGTATGTCAGAATAGAACACTGACAGTATGTCAGAATAAAACAATACAGTATGTCAGAATAGAACACTGACAGTGTGTCAGAATAGACCAATACAGTATGTCAGAATAGAACAATACAGTATGTCAGAATAGAACACTGACAGTATGTCAGAATAGAACACTGACAGTATGTCAGAATAGAACACTGACAGTATGTCAGAATAGAACTCTGACAGTATGTCAGAATAGAACTCTGACAGTATGTCAGAATAGAACACTGACAGTGTGTCAGAATAGAACAATACAGTATGTAAGAATAGAACACTGACAGTGTGTCAGAATAGAACACTGACAGTAAGTCAGAATAGAACACTGACAGTATGTCAGAATAGAACTCTGACAGTATGTCAGAATAGAACTCTGACAGTATGTCAGAATAGAACACTGACAGTGTGTCAGAATAGAACAATACAGTATGTAAGAATAGAACACTGACAGTGTGTCAGAATAGAACACTGACAGTAAGTCAGAATAGAACAATACAGTATGTCAGAATAGAACACTGACAGTGTGTCAGAATAGAACACTGACAGTGTGTCAGAATAGAAAAATACAGTATGTCAGAATAGAACACTGACAATATGTCAGAATAGACCAATACAGTATGACAGAATAGAACAATACAGTATGTCAGAATAAAATAATACAGTATTTTAGAATAGAACACTGACAGTGTGTCAGAATAGACCAATACAGTATGTCAGAATAGAACAATACAGAATGTCAGAATAGAACACTGACAGTATGTCAGAATAGAACACTGACAGTATGTCAGAATAGAACAATGACAATGTGTCAGAATAGAAAAATACAGTATGTCAGAATAGAACACTGACAGGATGTCAGAATAGAACACTGACAGTATGTCAGAATCGAACACTGACAGTGAGTCAGAATAGAACAGTACAGTATGTCAGAATAGAACACTGACAGTATGTCAGAATAGAACAATACAGTATGTCAGAATAGAACACTGACAGTATGTCAGAATAGAACACTGACAGTATGTCAGAATAGAACTCTGACAGTACACCAGAGTAGAACACTGACAGTATGTCAGAATAGAACACTGACAGTATGTCAGAATAGAACACTGACAGTATGTCAGAATAGAAAACTGACAGTATGTCAGAAAAGAACACTGACAGTGTGTCAGAATAGAACAATACAGTATGTCAGAATAGAACACTGACAGTATGTCAGAATCGAACACAGACAGTGTGTCAGAATATTTCAATACAGTAAGTCAGAATAGAACACTGACAGTACGTCAGAATAGAACACTGACAGTGTGTCAGAATAAAACACTGACAGTGTGTCAGAATAGAACAATACAGTATGTCAGAATAAAGCAATACAGTATGTCAGAAAAGAACACTGACAGTGTGTCAGAATAGAAAAACTACAGTATGTCAGAATAGAACACTGACAGTGTGTCAGAATAGAACACTGACAGTGTGTCAGAATAGAAAAATACAGTATGTCAGAATAGAACACTGACAATATGTCAGAATAGACCAATACAGTATGACAGAATAGAACAATACAGTATGTCAGAATAAAACAATACAGTATTTTAGAATAGAACACTGACAGTGTGTCAGAATAGACCAATACAGTATGTCAGAATAGAACAATACAGAATGTCAGAATAGAACACTGACAGTATGTCAGAATAGAACACTGACAGTATGTCAGAATAGAACAATGACAATGTGTCAGAATAGAAAAATACAGTATGCCAGAATAGAACACTGACAGAATGTCAGAATAGAACACTGATAGTACGTCAGAATCGAACACTGACAGTGAGTCAGAATAGAACAGTACAGTATGTCAGAATAGAACACTGACAGTATGTCAGAATAGAACAATACAGTATGTCAGAATAGAACACTGACAGTATGTCAGAATAGAACACTGACAGTATGTCAGAATAGAACTCTGACAGTATACCAGAGTAGAACACTGACAGTATGTCAGAATAGAACACTGACAGTATGTCAGAATAGAACACTGACAGTATGTCAGAATAGAAAACTGACAGTATGTCAGAAAAGAACACTGACAGTGTGTCAGAATAGAACAATACAGTATGTCAGAATAGAACACTGACAGTATGTCAGAATCGAACACAGACAGTCTGTCAGAATATTTCAATACAGTAAGTCAGAATAGAACACTGACAGTACGTCAGAATAGAACACTGACAGTGTGTCAGAATAAAACACTGACAGTGTGTCAGAATAGAACAATACAGTATGTCAGAATAAAGCAATACAGTATGTCAGAATAGAACACTGACAGTGTGTCAGAATAAAGCAATACAGTATGTCAGAATAGAACGCTGACAGAATGTCAGAATATTACACTGACAGTTCTTCAGAATAGAACACTGACAGTGTGTCAGAATAGAACACTGACAGTGTGTCAGAATAGAACACTGACAGTGTGTCAGAATAGAACAATACAGTATGTCAATAGAACACTGACAGTGTGTCAGAATAGAACACTGACAGTATGTCAGAATAGAACAATACAGTATGTCAGAATAGAACACTGACAGTGTGTCAGAATAAAGCAATACAGTATGTCAGAATAGAAAACTGACAGTATGTCAGAATCGAACACTGACAGTGAGTCAGAATAGAACAGTACAGTATGTCAGAATAGAACACTGACAGTATGTCAGAATAGAACACTGACAGTATGTCAGAATAAAACAATACAGTATGTCAGAATAGAACACTGACAGTGTGTCAGAATAGACCAATACAGTATGTCAGAATAGAACAATACAGTATGTCAGAATAGAACACTGACAGTATGTCAGAATAGAACACTGACAGTATGTCAGAATAGAACACTGACAGTATGTCAGAATAGAACTCTGACAGTACACCAGAGTAGAACACTGACAGTATGTCAGAATAGAACACTGACAGTATGTCAGAATAGAACACTGACAGTATGTCAGAATAGAAAACTGACAGTATGTCAGAAAAGAACACTGACAGTGTGTCAGAATAGAACAATACAGTATGTCAGTATAGAACACTGACAGTATGTCAGAATCGAACACAGACAGTGTGTCAGAATAGAACAATACAGTAAGTCAGAATAGAACACTGACAGTACGTCAGAATAGAACACTGACAGTGTGTCAGAATAGAACAATACAGTATGTCAGAATAAAGCAATACAGTATGTCAGAATAGAACACTGACAGTGTGTCAGAATAAAGCAATACAGTATGTCAGAATAGAACGCTGACAGAATGTCAGAATATAACACTGACAGTTCTTCAGAGTAGAACACTGACAGTGTGTCAGAAGCGAACACTGACAGTGTCTCAGAATAGAACAATACAGTGTGTCAGAATAGAACACTGACAGTGTGTCAGAATAGAACACTGACAGTATGTCAGAATAGAACAATACAGTATGTCAGAATAGAACATTGACAGTGTGTCAGAATAAAGCAATACAGTATGTCAGAATAGAAAACTGACAGTATGTCAGAATCGAACACTCACAGTGAGTCAGAATAGAACAGTACAGTATGTCAGAATAGAACACTGACAGTATGTCAGAATAGAACACTGACAGTATGTCAGAATAGAACACTGACAGTATGTCAGAATAAAACAATACAGTATGTCAGAATAGAACACTGACAGTGTGTCAGAATAGACTAATACAGTATGTCAGAATAGAACAATACAGTATGTCAGAATATAACACTGACAGTATGTCAGAATAGAACACTGACAGTATGTCAGAATAGAACTCTGACAGTACACCAGAGTAGAACACTGACAGTATGTCAGAATAGAACACTGACAGTATGTCAGAATAGAACACTGACAGTATGTCAGAATAGAAAACTGACAGTATGTCAGAAAAGAACACTGACAGTGTGTCAGAAAAGAACAATACAGTATGTCAGTATAGAACACTGACAGTACGTCAGAATAGAACACTGACAGTGTGTCAGAATAAAACACTGACAGTGTGTCAGAATAGAACAATACAGTATGTCAGAATAGAACACTGACAGTGTGTCAGAATAAAGCAATACAGTATGTCAGAATAGAACGCTGACAGAATGTCAGAATAGAACACTGACAGTTCTTCAGAATAGAACACTGACAGTGTGTCAGAATAGAACACTGACAGTGTGTCAGAATAGAACACTGACAGTGTGTCAGAATAGAACACTGACAATGTGTCAGAATAGAACACTGACAGTTTGTCAGAATAGAACAATACAGTATATCAGAATAGAACACTGGCAGTGTGTCAGAATAGAGCAATACAGAATGTCAGAATAGAACACTGACAGCATGTCAGAATAGAAAATTGACAATATGTCAGAATAGAACAGTGACAGAATGTCAGAATAGAACAATACAGTATGTCAGAATAGAACACTGACAGTGTGTCAGAATACCACACTGACAGTGTGTCAGAATAGAACACTGACAGTATGTCAGAATAGAACAATACAGTATGTCAGAATAGAACACTGACAGTGTGTCAGAATAGAGCACTGACAGTATGTCAGAATAGAACAATACAGTATGTAAGAATAGAACACTGACAGTGTGTCAGAATAGAACACTGACAGTAAGTCAGAATAGAACAATACAGTATGTCAGAAAAGAACACTGACAGTGTGTCAGAATAGAAAAATACAGTATGTCAGAATAGAACACTGACAGTGTGTCAGAATAGAACACTGACAGTGTGTCAGAATAGAAAAATACAGTATGTCAGAATAGAACACTGACAGAATGTCAGAATAGAACACTGACAGTTTGTCAGAATAGAACACTGACAGTATGTCAGAATAGAACACTGACAGTATGTCAGAATAAAACAATACAGTATGTCAGAATAGAACACTGACAGTATGTCAGAATAGACCAATACAGTATGACAGAATAGAACAATACAGTATGTCAGAATAAAACAATACAGTATGTCAGAATAGAACACTGACAGTGTGTCAGAATAGACCAATACAGTATGTCAGAATAGAACAATACAGTATGTCAGAATAGAACACTGACAGTATGTCAAAATAGAATAATACAGTATGTCAGAATAGAACACTGACAGTGTGTCAGAATCGCACACTGACAGTGTGTCAGAATAGCACACTGACAGTGTGTCAGAATAGAACACTGACAGTATGTCAGAATAGAACAATACAGTATGTCAGAATAGAACACTGACAGTGTGTCAGAATAGAGCACTGACAGTATGTCAGAATAGAACAATACAGTATGTAAGAATAGAACACTGACAGTGTGTCAGAATAGAACACTGACAGTAAGTCAGAATAGAACAATACAGTATGTCAGAATAGAACACTGACAGTGTGTCAGAATAGAACACTGACAGTGTGTCAGAATAGCAAAATACAGTATGTCAGAATAGAACACTGACAGAATGTCAGAATAGAACACTGACAGTTTGTCAGAATAGAACACTGACAGTATGTCAGAATAGAACACTGACAGTATGTCAGAATAAAACAATACAGTATGTCAGAATCGAACACTGACAGTGAGTCAGAATAGAACAATACAGTATGTCAGAATAGAACACAGACAGTATGTCAGAATAGACCAATACAGTATGACAGAATAGAAAAATACAGTATGTCAGAATAAAAAAATACAGTATGTCAGAAAAGAACACTGACAGTGTGTCAGAATAGACCAATACAGTATGTCAGAATAGAACAATACAGTATGTCAGAATAGAACACTGACAGTATGTCAGAATAGAACACTGACAGTATGTCAGAATAGAACTCTGACAGTACACCAGAGTAGAACACTGACAGTATGTCAGAATAGACCAATACAGTATGTCAGAATAGAACAATACAGTATGTCAGAATAGAACACTGACAGTATGTCAGAATAGAACACTGACAGTATGTCAGAATAGAACAATGACAATGTGTCAGAATAGAAAAATACAGTTTGTCAGAATAGAACACTGACAGAATGTCAGAATAGAACACTGACAGTTTGTCAGAATAGAACACTGACAGTATGTCAGAATCGAACACTGACAGTGAGTCAGAATAGAACAGTACAGTATGTCAGAATAGAACACTGACAGTATGTCAGAATAGAACACTGACAGTATGTCAGAATAAAACAATACAGTATGTCAGAATAGAACACTGACAGTATGTCAGAATAGAACACTGACAGTACGTCAGAATAGAACAATACAGTATGTCAGAATAGAACACTGACAGTATGTCAGAATCGAACACAGACAGTCTGTCAGAATATTTCAATACAGTAAGTCAGAATAGAACACTGACAGTACGTCAGAATAGAACACTGACAGTGTGTCAGAATAAAACACTGACAGTGTGTCAGAATAGAACAATACAGTATGTCAGAATAAAGCAATACAGTATGTCAGAATAGAACACTGACAGTGTGTCAGAATAAAGCAATACAGTATGTCAGAATAGAACGCTGACAGAATGTCAGAATATTACACTGACAGTTCTTCAGAATAGAACACTGACAGTGTGTCAGAATAGAACACTGACAGTGTGTCAGAATAGAACACTGACAGTGTGTCAGAATAGAACAATACAGTATGTCAATAGAACACTGACAGTGTGTCAGAATAGAACACTGACAGTATGTCAGAATAGAACAATACAGTATGTCAGAATAGAACACTGACAGTGTGTCAGAATAAAGCAATACAGTATGTCAGAATAGAAAACTGACAGTATGTCAGAATCGAACACTGACAGTGAGTCAGAATAGAACAGTACAGTATGTCAGAATAGAACACTGACAGTATGTCAGAATAGAACACTGACAGTATGTCAGAATAAAACAATACAGTATGTCAGAATAGAACACTGACAGTGTGTCAGAATAGACCAATACAGTATGTCAGAATAGAACAATACAGTATGTCAGAATAGAACACTGACAGTATGTCAGAATAGAACACTGACAGTATGTCAGAATAGAACACTGACAGTATGTCAGAATAGAACTCTGACAGTACACCAGAGTAGAACACTGACAGTATGTCAGAATAGAACACTGACAGTATGTCAGAATAGAACACTGACAGTATGTCAGAATAGAAAACTGACAGTATGTCAGAAAAGAACACTGACAGTGTGTCAGAATAGAACAATACAGTATGTCAGTATAGAACACTGACAGTATGTCAGAATCGAACACAGACAGTGTGTCAGAATAGAACAATACAGTAAGTCAGAATAGAACACTGACAGTACGTCAGAATAGAACACTGACAGTGTGTCAGAATAGAACAATACAGTATGTCAGAATAAAGCAATACAGTATGTCAGAATAGAACACTGACAGTGTGTCAGAATAAAGCAATACAGTATGTCAGAATAGAACGCTGACAGAATGTCAGAATATAACACTGACAGTTCTTCAGAGTAGAACACTGACAGTGTGTCAGAAGCGAACACTGACAGTGTCTCAGAATAGAACAATACAGTGTGTCAGAATAGAACACTGACAGTGTGTCAGAATAGAACACTGACAGTATGTCAGAATAGAACAATACAGTATGTCAGAATAGAACATTGACAGTGTGTCAGAATAAAGCAATACAGTATGTCAGAATAGAAAACTGACAGTATGTCAGAATCGAACACTCACAGTGAGTCAGAATAGAACAGTACAGTATGTCAGAATAGAACACTGACAGTATGTCAGAATAGAACACTGACAGTATGTCAGAATAGAACACTGACAGTATGTCAGAATAAAACAATACAGTATGTCAGAATAGAACACTGACAGTGTGTCAGAATAGACTAATACAGTATGTCAGAATAGAACAATACAGTATGTCAGAATATAACACTGACAGTATGTCAGAATAGAACACTGACAGTATGTCAGAATAGAACTCTGACAGTACACCAGAGTAGAACACTGACAGTATGTCAGAATAGAACACTGACAGTATGTCAGAATAGAACACTGACAGTATGTCAGAATAGAAAACTGACAGTATGTCAGAAAAGAACACTGACAGTGTGTCAGAAAAGAACAATACAGTATGTCAGTATAGAACACTGACAGTACGTCAGAATAGAACACTGACAGTGTGTCAGAATAAAACACTGACAGTGTGTCAGAATAGAACAATACAGTATGTCAGAATAGAACACTGACAGTGTGTCAGAATAAAGCAATACAGTATGTCAGAATAGAACGCTGACAGAATGTCAGAATAGAACACTGACAGTTCTTCAGAATAGAACACTGACAGTGTGTCAGAATAGAACACTGACAGTGTGTCAGAATAGAACACTGACAGTGTGTCAGAATAGAACACTGACAATGTGTCAGAATAGAACACTGACAGTATGTCAGAATAGAACAATACAGTATATCAGAATAGAACACTGGCAGTGTGTCAGAATAGAGCAATACAGAATGTCAGAATAGAACACTGACAGCATGTCAGAATAGAAAATTGACAATATGTCAGAATAGAACAGTGACAGAATGTCAGAATAGAACAATACAGTATGTCAGAATAGAACACTGACAGTGTGTCAGAATACCACACTGACAGTGTGTCAGAATAGAACACTGACAGTATGTCAGAATAGAACAATACAGTATGTCAGAATAGAACACTGACAGTGTGTCAGAATAGAGCACTGACAGTATGTCAGAATAGAACAATACAGTATGTAAGAATAGAACACTGACAGTGTGTCAGAATAGAACACTGACAGTAAGTCAGAATAGAACAATACAGTATGTCAGAAAAGAACACTGACAGTGTGTCAGAATAGAAAAATACAGTATGTCAGAATAGAACACTGACAGTGTGTCAGAATAGAACACTGACAGTGTGTCAGAATAGAAAAATACAGTATGTCAGAATAGAACACTGACAGGATGTCAGAATAGAACACTGACAGTTTGTCAGAATAGAACACTGACAGTATGTCAGAATAGAACACTGACAGTATGTCAGAATAAAACAATACAGTATGTCAGAATAGAACACTGACAGTATGTCAGAATAGACCAATACAGTATGACAGAATAGAACAATACAGTATGTCAGAATAAAACAATACAGTATGTCAGAATAGAACACTGACAGTGTGTCAGAATAGACCAATACAGTATGTCAAAATAGAATAATACAGTATGTCAGAATAGAACACTGACAGTGTGTCAGAATAGCACACTGACAGTGTGTCAGAATAGCACACTGACAGTGTGTCAGAATAGAACACTGACAGTATGTCAGAATAGAACAATACAGTATGTCAGAATAGAACACTGACAGTGTGTCAGAATAGAGCACTGACAGTATGTCAGAATAGAACAATACAGTATGTAAGAATAGAACACTGACAGTGTGTCAGAATAGAACACTGACAGTAAGTCAGAATAGAACAATACAGTATGTCAGAATAGAACACTGACAGTGTGTCAGAATAGAACACTGACAGTGTGTCAGAATAGCAAAATACAGTATGTCAGAATAGAACACTGACAGAATGTCAGAATAGAACACTGACAGTTTGTCAGAATAGAACACTGACAGTATGTCAGAATAGAACACTGACAGTATGTCAGAATAAAACAATACAGTATGTCAGAATCGAACACTGACAGTGAGTCAGAATAGAACAATACAGTATGTCAGAATAGAACACAGACAGTATGTCAGAATAGACCAATACAGTATGACAGAATAGAAAAATACAGTATGTCAGAATAAAACAATACAGTATGTCAGAAAAGAACACTGACAGTGTGTCAGAATAGACCAATACAGTATGTCAGAATAGAACAATACAGTATGTCAGAATAGAACACTGACAGTATGTCAGAATAGAACACTGACAGTATGTCAGAATAGAACTCTGACAGTACACCAGAGTAGAACACTGACAGTATGTCAGAATAGACCAATACAGTATGTCAGAATAGAACAATACAGTATGTCAGAATAGAACACTGACAGTATGTCAGAATAGAACACTGACAGTATGTCAGAATAGAACAATGACAATGTGTCAGAATAGAAAAATACAGTTTGTCAGAATAGAACACTGACAGAATGTCAGAATAGAACACTGACAGTTTGTCAGAATAGAACACTGACAGTATGTCAGAATCGAACACTGACAGTGAGTCAGAATAGAACAGTACAGTATGTCAGAATAGAACACTGACAGTATGTCAGAATAGAACACTGACAGTATGTCAGAATAAAACAATACAGTATGTCAGAATAGAACACTGACAGTATGTCAGAATAGAACACTGACAGTACGTCAGAATAGAACACTGACAGTGTGTCAGAATAAAACACTGACAGTGTGTCAGAATAGAACAATACAGTATGTCAGAATAGAACACTGACAGTGTGTCAGAATAAAGCAATACAGTATGTCAGAATAGAACGCTGACAGAATGTCAGAATAGAACACTGACAGTTCTTCATAATAGAACACTGACAGTGTGTCAGAATAGAACACTGACAGTGTGTCAGAATAGAACACTGACAGTGTGTCAGAATAGAACAATACAGTATGCCAGAATAGAACACTGACAGTGTGTCAGAATAGAACACTGACAGTATGTCAGAATAGAACAATACAGTATGTCAGAATAGAACACTGACAGTGTGTCAGAATAAAGCAATACAGTATGTCAGAATAGAACACTGACAGTATGTCAGAATAGAAAACTGACAGTATGTCAGAATCGAACACTGACAGTGAGTCAGAATAGAACACTGACAGTATGTCAGAATAAAACAATACAGTATGTCAGAATAGAACACTGACAGTGTGTCAGAATAGACCAATACAGTATGTCAGAATAGAACAATACAGTATGTCAGAATAGAACACTGACAGTATGTCAGAATAGAACACTGACAGTATGTCAGAATAGAACACTGACAGTATGTCAGAATAGAAAACTGACAGTATGTCAGAAAAGAACACTGACAGTGTGTCAGAATAGAACAATACAGTATGTCAGTATAGAACACTGACAGTATGTCAGAATCGAACACAGACAGTGTGTCAGAATAGAACAATACAGTAAGTCAGAATAGAACACTGACAGTACGTCAGAATAGAACACTGACAGTGTGTCAGAATAGAACAATACAGTATGTCAGAATAAAGCAATACAGTATGTCAGAATAGAACACTGACAGTGTGTCAGAATAAAGCAATACAGTATGTCAGAATAGAACGCTGACAGAATGTCAGAATATAACACTGACAGTTCTTCAGAATAGAACACTGACAGTGTGTCAGAAGAGAACACTGACAGTGTTTCAGAATAGAACAATACAGTATGTCAATAGAACACTGACAGTGTGTCAGAATAGAACACTGACAGTATGTCAGAATAGAACAATACAGTATGTCAGAATAGAAAACTGACAGTGTGTCAGAATAAAACAATACAGTATGTCAGAATAGAAAAATGACAGTATGTCAGAATCGAACACTGACAGTGAGTCAGAATAGAACAGTACAGTATGTCAGAATAGAACACTGACAGTATGTCAGAATAGAACACTGACAGTATGTCAGAATAGAACTCTGACAGTACACCAGAGTAGAACACTCACAGTATGTCAGAATAGAACACTGACAGTGTGTCAGAATAGAACACTGACAGTGTGTCAGAATAGAAAAATACAGTATGTCAGAATAGAACACTGACAATATGTCAGAATAGACCAATACAGTATGACAGAATAGAACAATACAGTATGTCAGAATAAAACAATACAGTATTTTAGAATAGAACACTGACAGTGTGTCAGAATAGACCAATACAGTATGTCAGAATAGAACAATACAGTATGTCAGAATAGAACACTGACAGTATGTCAGAATAGAACAGTACAGTATGTCAGAATAGAACACTGACAGTATGTCAGAATAAAGCAATACAGTATGTCAGAATAGAACGCTGACAGAATGTCAGAATAAAGCAATACAGTATGTCAGAATAGAACACTGACAGTGTGTCAGAATAGAACACTGACAGTATGTCAGAATAGAACACTGACAGTATGTCAGAATAAAACAATACAGTATGTCAGAATCGAACACTGACAGTGAGTCAGAATAGAACAATACAGTATGTCAGAATAGAACACAGACAGTATGTCAGAATAGACCAATACAGTATGACAGAATAGAAAAATACAGTATGTCAGAATAAAACAATACAGTATGTCAGAAAAGAACACTGACAGTGTGTCAGAATAGATCAATACAGTATGTCAGAATAGAACAATACAGTATGTCAGAATAGAACACTGACAGTATGTCAGAATAGAACACTGACAGTATGTCAGAATAGAACTCTGACAGTACACCAGAGTAGAACACTGACAGTATGTCAGAATAGACCAATACAGTATGTCAGAATAGAACAATACAGTATGTCAGAATAGAACACTGACAGTATGTCAGAATAGAACACTGACAGTATGTCAGAATAGAACAATGACAATGTGTCAGAATAGAAAAATACAGTTTGTCAGAATAGAACACTGACAGAATGTCAGAATAGAACACTGACAGTTTGTCAGAATAGAACACTGACAGTATGTCAGAATCGAACACTGACAGTGAGTCAGAATAGAACAGTACAGTATGTCAGAATAGAACACTGACAGTATGTCAGAATAGAACACTGACAGTATGTCAGAATAAAACAATACAGTATGTCAGAATAGAACACTGACAGTATGTCAGAATAGAACACTGACAGTACGTCAGAATAGAACACTGACAGTGTGTCAGAATAAAACACTGACAGTGTGTCAGAATAGAACAATACAGTATGTCAGAATAGAACACTGACAGTGTGTCAGAATAAAGCAATACAGTATGTCAGAATAGAACGCTGACAGAATGTCAGAATAGAACACTGACAGTTCTTCATAATAGAACACTGACAGTGTGTCAGAATAGAACACTGACAGTGTGTCAGAATAGAACACTGACAGTGTGTCAGAATAGAACAATACAGTATGCCAGAATAGAACACTGACAGTGTGTCAGAATAGAACACTGACAGTATGTCAGAATAGAACAATACAGTATGTCAGAATAGAACACTGACAGTGTGTCAGAATAAAGTAATACAGTATGTCAGAATAGAACACTGACAGTATGTCAGAATAGAAAACTGACAGTATGTCAGAATCGAACACTGACAGTGAGTCAGAATAGAACAGTACAGTATGTCAGAATAGAACACTGACAGTATGTCAGAATAGAACACTGACAGTATGTCAGAATAGAACTCTGACAGTACACCAGAGTAGAACACTGACAGTATGTCAGAATAGAACACTGACAGTATGTCAGAATAGAACACTGACAGTATGTCAGAATAGAAAACTGACAGTATGTCAGAAAAGAACACTGACAGTGTGTCAGAATAGAACAATACAGTAAGTCAGAATAGAACACTGACAGTACGTCAGAATAGAACACTGACAGTGTGTCAGAATAAAACACTGACAGTGTGTCAGAATAAAACACTGACAGTGTGTCAGAATAGAACAATACAGTATGTCAGAATAGAACACTGACAGTGTGTCAGAATAAAGCAATACAGTATGTCAGAATAGAACGCTGACAGAATGTCAGAATAGAACACTGACAGTTCTTCAGAATAGAACAATGACAGTGTGTCAGAATAGAACACTGACAGTGTGTCAGAATAGAACACTGACAGTGTGTCAGAATAGAACACTGACAGTGTGTCAGAATAGAAAAATACAGTATGTCAGAATAGAACACTGACAATGTGTAAGAATAGAACACTGACAGCATGTCAGAATAGAAAACTGACAATATGTCAGAATAGAACAGTGACAGAATGTCAGAATAGAACAATACAGTATGTCAGAATAGAACACTGACAGTGTGTCAGAATGGCACACTGACAGTGTGTCAGAATAGAACACTGACAGTATGTCAGAATAGAACAATACAGTATGTCAGAATAGAACACTGACAGTGTGTCAGAATAGAGCACTGACAGTATGTCAGAATAGAGCAATACAGTATGTAAGAATAGAACACTGACATTGTGTCAGAATAGAACACTGACAGTAAGTCAGAATAGAACAATACAGTATGTCAGAAAAGAACACTGACAGTGTGTCAGAATAGAAAAATACAGTATGTCAGATTAGAACACTGACAGTGTGTCAGAATAGAACACTGACAGTGTGTCAGAATAGAAAAAATCAGTATGTCAGAATAGAACACTGACAGAATGTCCGAATAGATCACTGACAGTTTGTCAGAATAGAACACTGACAGTAGTCAGAATAGAAAACTGACAGTATGTCAGAATAAAACAATACAGTATGTCAGAATCGAACACTGACAGTGAGTCAGAATAGAACAACACAGTATGTCAGAATAGAACACTGACAGTATGTCAGAATAGACCAATACAGTATGACAGAATAGAACAATACAGTATGTCAGAATAAAACAATACAGTATGTCAGAATATAACACTGACAGTGTGTCAGAATAGACCAATACAGTATGTCAGAATAGAACAATACAGTATGTCAGAATAGAACACTGACAGTATGACAGAATAGAACACTGACAGTATGTCAGAATAGAACTCTGACAGTACACCAGAGTAGAACACTGACAGTATGTCAGAATAGAACACTGACAGTATGTCAGAATAGAACACTGACAGTATGTCAGAATAGAAAACTGACAGTATGTCAGAAAAGAACACTGACAGTGTGTCAGAATAGAACAATACAGTATGTCAGAATAGAACACTGACAGTATGTCAGAATCGAACACAGACAGTGTGTCAGAATAGAACAATACAGTAAGTCAGAATAGAACACTGACAGTACGTCAGAATAGAACACTGACAGTGTGTCAGAATAAAACACTGACAGTGTGTCAGAATAGAACAATACAGTATGTCAGAATAGAACACTGACAGTGTGTCAGAATAAAGCAATACAGTATGTCAGAATAGAACACTGACAGCATGTCAGAATAGAAAACTGACAATATGTCAGAATAGTACAGTGACAGAATGTCAGAATAGAACAATACAGTATGTCAGAATAGAACACTGACAGTGTGTCAGAATAGCACACTGACAGTGTGTCAGAATAGAACACTGACAGTATGTCAGAATAGAACAATACAGTATGTCAGAATAGAACACTGACAGTGTGTCAGAATAGAGCACTGACAGTATGTCAGAATAGAACAATACAGTATGTAAGAATAGAACACTGACAGTGTGTCAGAATAGAACACTGACAGTAAGTCAGAATAGAACAATACAGTATGTCAGAAAAGAACACAGACAGTGTGTCAGAATAGAAAAATACAGTATGTCAGATTAGAACACTGACAGTGTGTCAGAATAGAACACTGACAGTGTGTCAGAATAGAAAAATACAGTATGTCAGAATAGAACACTGACAGTATGTCAGAATAAAACAATACAGTATGTCAGAATAGAACACTGACAGTGTGTCAGAATAGACTAATACAGTATGTCAGAATAGAACAATACAGTATGTCAGAATATAACACTGACAGTATGTCAGAATAGAACACTGACAGTATGTCAGAATAGAACTCTGACAGTGTGTCAGAATAAAGCAATACAGTATGTCAGAATAGAAAACTGACAGTATGTCAGAATCGAACACTGACAGTGAGTCAGAATAGAACAGTACAGTATGTCAGAATAGAACACTGACAGTATGTCAGAATAGAACACTGACAGTATGTCAGAATAAAACAATACAGTATGTCAGAATAGAACACTGACAGAATGTCAGAATAGAACACTGACAGTTTGTCAGAATAGAACACTGACAGTATGTCAGAATAGAAAACTGACAGTATGTCAGAATAGAACACTGACAATATGTCAGAATAGAACTCTGACAGTACACTAGAGTAGAAAACTGACAGTATGTCAGAATAGAACACTGACAGTATGTCAGAATAGAACACTGACAGTATGTCAGAATAGAAAACTGACAGTATGTCAGAAAAGAACACTGACAGTGTGTCAGAATAGAACAATACAGTATGTCAGTATAGAACACTGACAGTATGTCAGAATCGAACACAGACAGTGTGTCAGAATAGAACAATACAGTAAGTCAGAATAGAACAATACAGTAAGTCAGAATAGAACACTGACAGTACGTCAGAATAGAACACTGACAGTGTGTTAGAATAAAACACTGACAGTGTGTCAGAATAGAACAATACAGTATGTCAGAATAGAACACTGACAGTGTGTCAGAATAAAGCAATACAGTATGTCAGAATAGAACGCTGACAGAATGTCAGAATAGAACACTGACAGTGTGTCAGAATAGAACACTGACAGTGTGTCAGAATAGAACACTGACAGTGTGTCAGAATAGAAAAATACAGTATGTCAGAATAGAACACTGAAAATGTGTCAGAATAGAACACTGACAGTATGTCAGAATAGAACAATACAGTATATCAGAATAGAACACTGGCAGTGTGTCAGAATAGAGCAATACAGAATGTCAGAATAGAACACTGACAGCATGTCAGAATAGAAAACTGACAATATGTCAGAATAGAACAGTGACAGAATGTCAGAATAGAACAATACAGTATGTCAGAATAGAACACTGACAGTGTGTCAGAATAGCACACTGACAGTGTGTCAGAATAGAACACTGACAGTATGTCAGAATAGAACAATACAGTATGTCAGAATAGAACACTGACAGTGTGTCAGAATAGAGCACTGACAGTATGTCAGAATAGAACAATACAGTATGTAACAATAGAACACTGACAGTGTGTCAGAATAGAACACTGACAGTAAGTCAGAATAGAACAATACAGTATGTCAGAAAAGAACACAGACAGTGTGTCAGAATAGAAAAATACAGTATGTCAGATTAGAACACTGACAGTGTGTCAGAATAGAACACTGACAGTGTGTCAGAATAGAAAAATACAGTATGTCAGAATAGAACACTGACAGTATGTCAGAATAAAACAATACAGTATGTCAGAATAGAACACTGACAGTGTGTCAGAATAGACTAATACAGTATGTCAGAATAGAACAATACAGTATGTCAGAATATAACACTGACAGTATGTCAGAATAGAACACTGACAGTATGTCAGAATAGAACTCTGACAGTACACCAGAGTAGAACACTGACAGTATGTCAGAATAGAACACTGACAGTATGTCAGAATAGAACACTGACAGTATGTCAGAATAGAAAACTGACAGTATGTCAGAAAAGAACACTGACAGTGTGTCAGAAAAGAACAATACAGTATGTCAGTATAGAACACTGACAGTACGTCAGAATAGAACACTGACAGTGTGTCAGAATAAAACACTGACAGTGTGTCAGAATAGAACAATACAGTATGTCAGAATAGAACACTGACAGTGTGTCAGAATAAAGCAATACAGTATGTCAGAATAGAACGCTGACAGAATGTCAGAATAGAACACTGACAGTTCTTCAGAATAGAACACTGACAGTGTGTCAGAATAGAACACTGACAGTGTGTCAGAATAGAACACTGACAGTGTGTCAGAATAGAACACTGACAGTGTGTCAGAATAGAACACTGACAATGTGTCAGAATAGAACACTGACAGTATGTCAGAATAGAACAATACAGTATATCAGAATAGAACACTGGCAGTGTGTCAGAATAGAGCAATACAGAATGTCAGAATAGAACACTGACAGCATGTCAGAATAGAAAATTGACAATATGTCAGAATAGAACAGTGACAGAATGTCAGAATAGAACAATACAGTATGTCAGAATAGAACACTGACAGTGTGTCAGAATACCACACTGACAGTGTGTCAGAATAGAACACTGACAGTATGTCAGAATAGAACAATACAGTATGTCAGAATAGAACACTGACAGTGTGTCAGAATAGAGCACTGACAGTATGTCAGAATAGAACAATACAGTATGTAAGAATAGAACACTGACAGTGTGTCAGAATAGAACACTGACAGTAAGTCAGAATAGAACAATACAGTATGTCAGAAAAGAACACTGACAGTGTGTCAGAATAGAAAAATACAGTATGTCAGAATAGAACACTGACAGTGTGTCAGAATAGAACACTGACAGTGTGTCAGAATAGAAAAATACAGTATGTCAGAATAGAACACTGACAGAATGTCAGAATAGAACACTGACAGTTTGTCAGAATAGAACACTGACAGTATGTCAGAATAGAACACTGACAGTATGTCAGAATAAAACAATACAGTATGTCAGAATCGAACACTGACAGTGAGTCAGAATAGAACAATACAGTATGTCAGAATAGAACACTGACAGTATGTCAGAATAGACCAATACAGTATGACAGAATAGAACAATACAGTAGGTCAGAATAAAACAATACAGTATGTCAGAATAGAACACTGACAGTGTGTCAGAATAGACCAATACAGTATGTCAGAATAGAACAATACAGTATGTCAGAATAGAACACTGACAGTATGTCAAAATAGAACAATACAGTATGTCAGAATAGAACACTGACAGTGTGTCAGAATAGCACACTGACAGTGTGTCAGAATAGCACACTGACAGTGTGTCAGAATAGAACACTGACAGTATGTCAGAATAGAACAATACAGTATGTCAGAATAGAACACTGACAGTGTGTCAGAATAGAGCACTGACAGTATGTGAGAATAGAACAATACAGTATGTAAGAATAGAACACTGACAGTGTGTCAGAATAGAACACTGACAGTAAGTCAGAATAGAACAATACAGTATGTCAGAATAGAACACTGACAGTGTGTCAGAATAGAACACTGACAGTGTGTCAGAATAGCAAAATACAGTATGTCAGAATAGAACACTGACAGAATGTCAGAATAGAACACTGACAGTTTGTCAGAATAGAACACTGACAGTATGTCAGAATAGAACACTGACAGTATGTCAGAATAAAACAATACAGTATGTCAGAATCGAACACTGACAGTGAGTCAGAATAGAACAATACAGTATGTCAGAATAGAACACAGACAGTATGTCAGAATAGACCAATACAGTATGACAGAATAGAAAAATACAGTATGTCAGAATAAAACAATACAGTATGTCAGAAAAGAACACTGACAGTGTGTCAGAATAGACCAATACAGTATGTCAGAATAGCACAATACAGTATGTCAGAATAGAACACTGACAGTATGTCAGAATAGAACACTGACAGTATGTCAGAATAGAACTCTGACAGTACACCAGAGTAGAACACTGACAGTATGTCAGAATAGACCAATACAGTATGTCAGAATAGAACAATACAGTATGTCAGAATAGAACACTGACAGTATGTCAGAATAGAACACTGACAGTATGTCAGAATAGAACAATGACAATGTGTCAGAATAGAAAAATACAGTTTGTCAGAATAGAACACTGACAGAATGTCAGAATAGAACAATGACAGTTTGTCAGAATAGAACACTGACAGTATGTCAGAATCGAACACTGACAGTGAGTCAGAATAGAACAGTACAGTATGTCAGAATAGAACACTGACAGTATGTCAGAATAGAACACTGACAGTATGTCAGAATAAAACAATACAGTATGTCAGAATAGAACACTGACAGTATGTCAGAATAGAACACTGACAGTACGTCAGAATAGAACACTGACAGTGTGTCAGAATAAAACACTGACAGTGTGTCAGAATAGAACAATACAGTATGTCAGAATAGAACACTGACAGTGTGTCAGAATAAAGCAATACAGTATGTCAGAATAGAACGCTGACAGAATGTCAGAATAGAACACTGACAGTTCTTCATAATAGAACACTGACAGTGTGTCAGAATAGAACACTGACAGTGTGTCAGAATAGAACACTGACAGTGTGTCAGAATAGAACAATACAGTATGCCAGAATAGAACACTGACAGTGTGTCAGAATAGAACACTGACAGTATGTCAGAATAGAACAATACAGTATGTCAGAATAGAACACTGACAGTGTGTCAGAATAAAGCAATACAGTATGTCAGAATAGAACACTGACAGTATGTCAGAATAGAAAACTGACAGTATGTCAGAATCGAACACTGACAGTGAGTCAGAATAGAACAGTACAGTATGTCAGAATAGAACACTGACAGTATGTCAGAATAGAACACTGACAGTATGTCAGAATAAAACAATACAGTATGTCAGAATAGAACACTGACAGTGTGTCAGAATAGACCAATACAGTATGTCAGAATAGAACAATACAGTATGTCAGAATAGAACACTGACAGTATGTCAGAATAGAACACTGACAGTATGTCAGAATAGAACTCTGACAGTACACCAGAGTAGAACACTGACAGTATGTCAGAATAGAACACTGACAGTATGTCAGAATAGAACACTGACAGTATGTCAGAATAGAACTCTGACAGTACACCAGAGTAGAACACTGACAGTATGTCAGAATAGACCAATACAGTATGTCAGAATAGAACAATACAGTATGTCAGAATAGAACACTGACAGTATGTCAGAATAGAACACTGACAGTATGTCAGAATAGAACAATGACAATGTGTCAGAATAGAAAAATACAGTTTGTCAGAATAGAACACTGACAGAATGTCAGAATAGAACAATGACAGTTTGTCAGAATAGAACACTGACAGTATGTCAGAATCGAACACTGACAGTGAGTCAGAATAGAACAGTACAGTATGTCAGAATAGAACACTGACAGTATGTCAGAATAGAACACTGACAGTATGTCAGAATAAAACAATACAGTATGTCAGAATAGAACACTGACAGTATGTCAGAATAGAACACTGACAGTACGTCAGAATAGAACACTGACAGTGTGTCAGAATAAAACACTGACAGTGTGTCAGAATAGAACAATACAGTATGTCAGAATAGAACACTGACAGTGTGTCAGAATAAAGCAATACAGTATGTCAGAATAGAACGCTGACAGAATGTCAGAATAGAACACTGACAGTTCTTCATAATAGAACACTGACAGTGTGTCAGAATAGAACACTGACAGTGTGTCAGAATAGAACACTGACAGTGTGTCAGAATAGAACAATACAGTATGCCAGAATAGAACACTGACAGTGTGTCAGAATAGAACACTGACAGTATGTCAGAATAGAACAATACAGTATGTCAGAATAGAACACTGACAGTGTGTCAGAATAAAGCAATACAGTATGTCAGAATAGAACACTGACAGTATGTCAGAATAGAAAACTGACAGTATGTCAGAATCGAACACTGACAGTGAGTCAGAATAGAACAGTACAGTATGTCAGAATAGAACACTGACAGTATGTCAGAATAGAACACTGACAGTATGTCAGAATAAAACAATACAGTATGTCAGAATAGAACACTGACAGTGTGTCAGAATAGACCAATACAGTATGTCAGAATAGAACAATACAGTATGTCAGAATAGAACACTGACAGTATGTCAGAATAGAACACTGACAGTATGTCAGAATAGAACTCTGACAGTACACCAGAGTAGAACACTGACAGTATGTCAGAATAGAACACTGACTGTATGTCAGAATAGAACACTGACAGTATGTCAGAATAGAAAACTGACAGTATGTCAGAAAAGAACACTGACAGTGTGTCAGAATAGAACAATACAGTAAGTCAGAATAGAACACTGACAGTACGTCAGAATAGAACACTGACAGTGTGTCAGAATAAAACACTGACAGTGTGTCAGAATAGAACAATACAGTATGTCAGAATAGAACACTGACAGTGTGTCAGAATAAAGCAATACAGTATGTCAGAATAGAACGCTGACAGAATGTCAGAATAGAACACTGACAGTTCTTCAGAATAGAACAATGACAGTGTGTCAGAATAGAACACTGACAGTGTGTCAGAATAGAACACTGACAGTGTGTCAGAATAGAAAAATACAGTATGTCAGAATAGAACACTGACAATGTGTAAGAATGGAACACTGACAGCATGTCAGAATAGAAAACTGACAATATGTCAGAATAGAACAGTGACAGAATGTCAGAATAGAACAATACAGTATGTCAGAATAGAACACTGACAGTGTGTCAGAATGGCACACTGACAGTGTGTCAGAATAGAACACTGACAGTATGTCAGAATAGAACAATACAGTATGTCAGAATAGAACACTGACAGTGTGTCAGAATAGAGCACTGACAGTATGTCAGAATAGAACAATACAGTATGTAAGAATAGAACACTGACATTGTGTCAGAATAGAACACTGACAGTAAGTCAGAATAGAACAATACAGTATGTCAGAAAAGAACACTGACAGTGTGTCAGAATAGAAAAATACAGTATGTCAGAATAGAACACTGACAGTGTGTCAGAATAGAACACTGACAGTGTGTCAGAATAGAAAAAATCAGTATGTCAGAATAGAACACTGACAGAATGTCAGAATAGATCACTGACAGTTTGTCAGAATAGAACACTGACAGTATGTCAGAATAGAAAACTGACAGTATGTCAGAATAAAACAATACAGTATGTCAGAATCGAACACTGACAGTGAGTCAGAATAGAACAACACAGTATGTCAGAATAGAACACTGACAGTATGTCAGAATAGACCAATACAGTATGACAGAATAGAACAATACAGTATGTCAGAATAAAACAATACAGTATGTCAGAATATAACACTGACAGTGTGTCAGAATAGACCAATACAGTATGTCAGAATAGAACAATACAGTATGTCAGAATAGAACACTGACAGTATGACAGAATAGAACACTGACAGTATGTCAGAATAGAACTCTGACAGTACACCAGAGTAGAACACTGACAGTATGTCAGAATAGAACACTGACAGTATGTCAGAATAGAACACTGACAGTATGTCAGAATAGAAAACTGACAGTATGTCAGAAAAGAACACTGACAGTGTGTCAGAATAGAACAATACAGTATGTCACAATAGAACACTGACAGTATGTCAGAATCGAACACAGACAGTGTGTCAGAATAGAACAATACAGTAAGTCAGAATAGAACACTGACAGTGTGTCAGAATAAAACACTGACAGTGTGTCAGAATAGAACAATACAGTATGTCAGAATAGAACACTGACAGTGTGTCAGAATAAAGCAATACAGTATGTCAGAATAGAACGCTGACAGAATGTCAGAATAGAACACTGACAGTTTGTCAGAATAGAACAATACAGTAAGTCAGGATAGAACACTGACAGTACGTCAGAATAGAACACTGACAGTGTGTCAGAATAGAACAATACAGTATGTCAGAATAGAACAATACAGTATGTCAGAATAGAACACTGACAGAATGTCAGAATATAACACTGACAGTTCTTCAGAATAGAACACTGGCAGTGTGTCAGAATAAAGCAATACAGTATGTCAGAATAGAACACTGACAGTGTGTCAGAATAGAACACTGACAGTATGTCAGAATAGAACAATACAGTATGTCAGAATAGAACACTGACAGTGTGTCAGAATAAAGCAATACAGTATGTCAGAATAGAAAACTGACAGTATGTCAGAATAAAGCAATACAGTATGTCAGAATAGAACACTGACAGTGTGTCAGAATAGAACACTGACAGTATGTCAGAATAGAACAATACAGTATGTCAGAATAGAACACTGACAGTGTGTCAGAATAAAGCAATACAGTATGTCAGAATAGAAAACTGACAGTATGTCAGAATCGAACACTGACAGTGAGTCAGAATAGAACAGTACAGTATGTCAGAATAGAACACTGACAGTATGTCAGAATAGAACACTGACAGTATGTCAGAATAAAACAATACAGTATGTCAGAATAGAACACTGACAGAATGTCAGAATAGAACACTGACAGTTTGTCAGAATAGAACACTGACAGTATGTCAGAATAGAAAACTGACAGTATGTCAGAATAGAACACTGACAATATGTCAGAATAGAACTCTGACAGTACACTAGAGTAGAAAACTGACAGTATGTCAGAATAGAACACTGACAGTATGTCAGAATAGAACACTGACAGTATGTCAGAATAGAAAACTGACAGTATGTCAGAAAAGAACACTGACAGTGTGTCAGAATAGAACAATACAGTATGTCAGTATAGAACACTGACAGTATGTCAGAATCGAACACAGACAGTGTGTCAGAATAGAACAATACAGTAAGTCAGAATAGAACAATACAGTAAGTCAGAATAGAACACTGACAGTACGTCAGAATAGAACACTGACAGTGTGTTAGAATAAAACACTGACAGTGTGTCAGAATAGAACAATACAGTATGTCAGAATAGAACACTGACAGTGTGTCAGAATAAAGCAATACAGTATGTCAGAATAGAACGCTGACAGAATGTCAGAATAGAACACTGACAGTTCTTCAGAATAGAACACTGACAGTGTGTCAGAATAGAACACTGACAGTGTGTCAGAATAGAACACTGACAGTGTGTCAGAATAGAAAAATACAGTATGTCAGAATAGAACACTGACAATGTGTCAGAATAGAACACTGACAGTATGTCAGAATAGAACAATACAGTATATCAGAATAGAACACTGGCAGTGTGTCAGAATAGAGCAATACAGAATGTCAGAATAGAACACTGACAGCATGTCAGAATAGAAAACTGACAATATGTCAGAATAGAACAGTGACAGAATGTCAGAATAGAACACTGACAGTGTGTCAGAATACCACACTGACAGTGTGTCAGAATAGAACACTGACAGTATGTCAGAATAGAACAATACAGTATGTCAGAATAGAACACTGACAGTGTGTCAGAATAGAGCACTGACAGTATGTCAGAATAGAACAATACAGTATGTAAGAATAGAACACTGACAGTGTGTCAGAATAGAACACTGACAGTAAGTCAGAATAGAACAATACAGTATGTCAGAAAAGAACACAGACAGTGTGTCAGAATAGAAAAATACAGTATGTCAGATTAGAACACTGACAGTGTGTCAGAATAGAACACTGACAGTGTGTCAGAATAGAAAAATACAGTATGTCAGAATAGAACACTGACAGAATGTCAGAATAGAACACTGACAGTTTGTCAGAATAGAACACTGACAGTATGTCAGAATAGAACACTGACAGTATGTCAGAATAAAACAATACAGTATGTCAGAATCGAACACTGACAGTGAGTCAGAATAGAACAATACAGTATGTCAGAATAGAACACTGACAGTATGTCAGAATAGACCAATACAGTATGACAGAATAGAACAATACAGTATGTCAGAATAAAACAATACATTATGTCAGAATAGAACACTGACAGTGTGTCAGAATAGACCAATACAGTATGTCAGAATAGAACAATACAGTATGTCAGAATAGAACACTGACAGTATGTCAGAATAGAACACTGACAGTATGTCAGAATAGAACAATGACAATGTGTCAGAATAAAAAACTGACAATATGTCAGAATAGAACAGTGACAGAATGTCAGAATAGAACAATACAGTATGTCAGAATAGAACACTGACAGTGTGTCAGAATACCACACTGACAGTGTGTCAGAATAGAACACTGACAGTATGTCAGAATAGAACAATACAGTATGTCAGAATAGAACACTGACAGTGTGTCAGAATAGAGCACTGACAGTATGTCAGAATAGAACAATACAGTATGTAAGAATAGAACACTGACAGTGTGTCAGAATAGAACACTGACAGTAAGTCAGAATAGAACAATACAGTATGTCAGAAAAGAACACAGACAGTGTGTCAGAATAGAAAAATACAGTATGTCAGATTAGAACACTGACAGTGTGTCAGAATAGAACACTGACAGTGTGTCAGAATAGAAAAATACAGTATGTCAGAATAGAACACTGACAGAATGTCAGAATAGAACACTGACAGTTTGTCAGAATAGAACACTGACAGTATGTCAGAATAGAACACTGACAGTATGTCAGAATAAAACAATACAGTATGTCAGAATCGAACACTGACAGTGAGTCAGAATAGAACAATACAGTATGTCAGAATAGAACACTGACAGTATGTCAGAATAGACCAATACAGTATGACAGAATAGAACAATACAGTATGTCAGAATAAAACAATACAGTATGTCAGAATAGAACACTGACAGTGTGTCAGAATAGACCAATACAGTATGTCAGAATAGAACAATACAGTATGTCAGAATAGAACACTGACAGTATGTCAGAATAGAACACTGACAGTATGTCAGAATAGAACAATGACAATGTGTCAGAATAAAAAAATACAGTATGTCAGAATAGAACACTGACAGAATGTCAGAATAGAACACTGACAGTTTGTCAGAATAGAACACTGACAGTATGTCAGAATCGAACACTGACAGTGAGTCAGAATAGAACAGTACAGTATGTCAGATTAGAACACTGACAGTATGTCAGAATAGAACACTGACAGTATGTCAGAATAAAACAATACAGTATGTCAGAATAGAACACTGACAGTGTGTCAGAATAAAACACTGACAGTGTGTCAGAATAGAACAATACAGTATGTCAGAATAGAACACTGACAGTGTGTCAGAATAAAGCAATACAGTATGTCAGAATAGAACGCTGACAGAATGTCAGAATAGAACACTGACAGTTCTTCAGAATAGAACACTGACAGTGTGTCAGAATAGAACACTGACAGTGTGTCAGAATAGAAAAATACAGTATGTCAGAATAGAACACTGACAATGTGTCAGAATAGAACACTGACAGTATGTCAGAATAGAACAATACAGTATATCAGAATAGAACACTGGCAGTGTGTCAGAATAGAGCAATACAGAATGTCAGAATAGAACACTGACAGCATGTCAGAATAGAAAACTGACAATATGTCAGAATAGAACAGTGACAGAATGTCAGAATAGAACAATACAGTATGTCAGAATAGAACACTGACAGTGTGTCAGAATAGCACACTGACAGTGTGTCAGAATAGAACACTGACAGTATGTCAGAATAGAACAATACAGTATGTCAGAATAGAACACTGACAGTGTGTCAGAATAGAGCACTGACAGTATGTCAGAATAGAACAATACAGTATGTAAGAATAGAACACTGACAGTGTGTCAGAATAGAACACTGACAGTTTGTCAGAATAGAACACTGACAGTATGTCAGAATAGAACACTGACAGTATGTCAGAATAAAACAATACAGTATGTCAGAAAAGAACACTGACAGTGTGTCAGAATAGAACAATACAGTATGTCAGTATAGAACACTGACAGTATGTCAGAATCGAACACAGACAGTGTGTCAGAATAGAACAATACAGTAAGTCAGAATAGAACAATACAGTAAGTCAGAATAGAACACTGACAGTACGTCAGAATAGAACACTGACAGTGTGTTAGAATAAAACACTGACAGTGTGTCAGAATAGAACAATACAGTATGTCAGAATAGAACACTGACAGTGTGTCAGAATAAAGCAATACAGTATGTCAGAATAGAACGCTGACAGAATGTCAGAATAGAACACTGACAGTTCTTCAGAATAGAACACTGACAGTGTGTCAGAATAGAACACTGACAGTGTGTCAGAATAGAACACTGACAGTGTGTCAGAATAGAAAAATACAGTATGTCAGAATAGAACACTGACAATGTGTCAGAATAGAACACTGACAGTATGTCAGAATAGAACAATACAGTATATCAGAATAGAACACTGGCAGTGTGTCAGAATAGAGCAATACAGAATGTCAGAATAGAACACTGACAGCATGTCAGAATAGAAAACTGACAATATGTCAGAATAGAACAGTGACAGAATGTCAGAATAGAACACTGACAGTGTATCAGAATACCACACTGACAGTGTGTCAGAATAGAACACTGACAGTATGTCAGAATAGAACAATACAGTATGTCAGAATAGAACACTGACAGTGTGTCAGAATAGAGCACTGACAGTATGTCAGAATAGAACAATACAGTATGTAAGAATAGAACACTGACAGTGTGTCAGAATAGAACACTGACAGTAAGTCAGAATAGAACAATACAGTATGTCAGAAAAGAACACAGACAGTGTGTCAGAATAGAAAAATACAGTATGTCAGATTAGAACACTGACAGTGTGTCAGAATAGAACACTGACAGTGTGTCAGAATAGAAAAATACAGTATGTCAGAATAGAACACTGACAGAATGTCAGAATAGAACACTGACAGTTTGTCAGAATAGAACACTGACAGTATGTCAGAATAGAACACTGACAGTATGTCAGAATAAAACAATACAGTATGTCAGAATCGAACACTGACAGTGAGTCAGAATAGAACAATACAGTATGTCAGAATAGAACACTGACAGTATGTCAGAATAGACCAATACAGTATGACAGAATAGAACAATACAGTATGTCAGAATAAAACAATACAGTATGTCAGAATAGAACACTGACAGTGTGTCAGAATAGACCAATACAGTATGTCAGAATAGAACAATACAGTATGTCAGAATAGAACACTGACAGTATGTCAGAATAGAACACTGACAGTATGTCAGAATAGAACAATGACAATGTGTCAGAATAAAAAACTGACAATATGTCAGAATAGAACAGTGACAGAATGTCAGAATAGAACAATACAGTATGTCAGAATAGAACACTGACAGTGTGTCAGAATACCACACTGACAGTGTGTCAGAATAGAACACTGACAGTATGTCAGAATAGAACAATACAGTATGTCAGAATAGAACACTGACAGTGTGTCAGAATAGAGCACTGACAGTATGTCAGAATAGAACAATACAGTATGTAAGAATAGAACACTGACAGTGTGTCAGAATAGAACACTGACAGTAAGTCAGAATAGAACAATACAGTATGTCAGAAAAGAACACAGACAGTGTGTCAGAATATAAAAATACAGTATGTCAGATTAGAACACTGACAGTGTGTCAGAATAGAACACTGACAGTGTGTCAGAATAGAAAAATACAGTATGTCAGAATAGAACACTGACAGAATGTCAGAATAGAACACTGACAGTTTGTCAGAATAGAACACTGACAGTATGTCAGAATAGAACACTGACAGTATGTCAGAATAAAACAATACAGTATGTCAGAATCGAACACTGACAGTGAGTCAGAATAGAACAATACAGTATGTCAGAATAGAACACTGACAGTATGTCAGAATAGACCAATACAGTATGACAGAATAGAACAATACAGTATGTCAGAATAAAACAATACAGTATGTCAGAATAGAACACTGACAGTGTGTCAGAATAGACCAATACAGTATGTCAGAATAGAACAATACAGTATGTCAGAATAGAACACTGACAGTATGTCAGAATAGAACACTGACAGTATGTCAGAATAGAACAATGACAATGTGTCAGAATAAAAAAATACAGTATGTCAGAATAGAACACTGACAGAATGTCAGAATAGAACACTGACAGTTTGTCAGAATAGAACACTGACAGTATGTCAGAATCGAACACTGACAGTGAGTCAGAATAGAACAGTACAGTATGTCAGAATAGAACACTGACAGTATGTCAGAATAGAACACTGACAGTATGTCAGAATAAAACAATACAGTATGTCAGAATAGAACACTGACAGTATGTCAGAATAGAACACTGACAGTACGTCAGAATAGAACACTGACAGTGTGTCAGAATAAAACACTGACAGTGTGTCAGAATAGAACAATACAGTATGTCAGAATAGAACACTGACAGTGTGTAAGAATAAAGCAATACAGTATGTCAGAATAGAACGCTGACAGAATGTCAGAATAGAACACTGACAGTTCTTCATAATAGAACACTGACAGTGTGTCAGAATAGAACACTGACAGTGTGTCAGAATAGAACACTGACAGTGTGTCAGAATAGAACAATACAGTATGCCAGAATAGAACACTGACAGTGTGTCAGAATAGAACACTGACAGTATGTCAGAATAGAACAATACAGTATGTCAGAATAGAACACTGACAGTGTGTCAGAATAAAGCAATACAGTATGTCAGAATAGAACACTGACAGTATGTCAGAATAGAAAACTGACAGTATGTCAGAATCGAACACTGACAGTGAGTCAGAATAGAACAGTACAGTATGTCAGAATAGAACACTGACAGTATGTCAGAATAGAACACTGACAGTATGTCAGAATAAAACAATACAGTATGTCAGAATAGAACACTGACAGTGTGTCAGAATAGACCAATACAGTATGTCAGAATAGAACAATACAGTATGTCAGAATAGAACACTGACAGTATGTCAGAATAGAACACTGACAGTATGTCAGAATAGAACTCTGACAGTACACCAGAGTAGAACACTGACAGTATGTCAGAATAGAACACTGACAGTATGTCAGAATAGAACACTGACAGTATGTCAGAATAGAACTCTGACAGTACACCAGAGTAGAACACTGACAGTATGTCAGAATAGACCAATACAGTATGTCAGAATAGAACAATACAGTATGTCAGAATAGAACACTGACAGTATGTCAGAATAGAACACTGACAGTATGTCAGAATAGAACAATGACAATGTGTCAGAATAGAAAAATACAGTTTGTCAGAATAGAACACTGACAGAATGTCAGAATAGAACAATGACAGTTTGTCAGAATAGAACACTGACAGTATGTCAGAATCGAACACTGACAGTGAGTCAGAATAGAACAGTACAGTATGTCAGAATAGAACACTGACAGTATGTCAGAATAGAACACTGACAGTATGTCAGAATAAAACAATACAGTATGTCAGAATAGAACACTGACAGTATGTCAGAATAGAACACTGACAGTACGTCAGAATAGAACACTGACAGTGTGTCAGAATAAAACACTGACAGTGTGTCAGAATAGAACAATACAGTATGTCAGAATAGAACACTGACAGTGTGTCAGAATAAAGCAATACAGTATGTCAGAATAGAACGCTGACAGAATGTCAGAATAGAACACTGACAGTTCTTCATAATAGAACACTGACAGTGTGTCAGAATAGAACACTGACAGTGTGTCAGAATAGAACACTGACAGTGTGTCAGAATAGAACAATACAGTATGCCAGAATAGAACACTGACAGTGTGTCAGAATAGAACACTGACAGTATGTCAGAATAGAACAATACAGTATGTCAGAATAGAACACTGACAGTGTGTCAGAATAAAGCAATACAGTATGTCAGAATAGAACACTGACAGTATGTCAGAATAGAAAACTGACAGTATGTCAGAATCGAACACTGACAGTGAGTCAGAATAGAACAGTACAGTATGTCAGAATAGAACACTGACAGTATGTCAGAATAGAACACTGACAGTATGTCAGAATAAAACAATACAGTATGTCAGAATAGAACACTGACAGTGTGTCAGAATAGACCAATACAGTATGTCAGAATAGAACAATACAGTATGTCAGAATAGAACACTGACAGTATGTCAGAATAGAACACTGACAGTATGTCAGAATAGAACTCTGACAGTACACCAGAGTAGAACACTGACAGTATGTCAGAATAGAACACTGACTGTATGTCAGAATAGAACACTGACAGTATGTCAGAATAGAAAACTGACAGTATGTCAGAAAAGAACACTGACAGTGTGTCAGAATAGAACAATACAGTAAGTCAGAATAGAACACTGACAGTACGTCAGAATAGAACACTGACAGTGTGTCAGAACAAAACACTGACAGTGTGTCAGAATAGAACAATACAGTATGTCAGAATAGAACACTGACAGTGTGTCAGAATAAAGCAATACAGTATGTCAGAATAGAACGCTGACAGAATGTCAGAATAGAACACTGACAGTTCTTCAGAATAGAACAATGACAGTGTGTCAGAATAGAACACTGACAGTGTGTCAGAATAGAACACTGACAGTGTGTCAGAATAGAAAAATACAGTATGTCAGAATAGAACACTGACAATGTGTAAGAATGGAACACTGACAGCATGTCAGAATAGAAAACTGACAATATGTCAGAATAGAACAGTGACAGAATGTCAGAATAGAACAATACAGTATGTCAGAATAGAACACTGACAGTGTGTCAGAATGGCACACTGACAGTGTGTCAGAATAGAACACTGACAGTATGTCAGAATAGAACAATACAGTATGTCAGAATAGAACACTGACAGTGTGTCAGAATAGAGCACTGACAGTATGTCAGAATAGAACAATACAGTATGTAAGAATAGAACACTGACATTGTGTCAGAATAGAACACTGACAGTAAGTCAGAATAGAACAATACAGTATGTCAGAAAAGAACACTGACAGTGTGTCAGAATAGAAAAATACAGTATGTCAGAATAGAACACTGACAGTGTGTCAGAATAGAACACTGACAGTGTGTCAGAATAGAAAAAATCAGTATGTCAGAATAGAACACTGACAGAATGTCAGAATAGATCACTGACAGTTTGTCAGAATAGAACACTGACAGTATGTCAGAATAGAAAACTGACAGTATGTCAGAATAAAACAATACAGTATGTCAGAATCGAACACTGACAGTGAGTCAGAATAGAACAACACAGTATGTCAGAATAGAACACTGACAGTATGTCAGAATAGACCAATACAGTATGACAGAATAGAACAATACAGTATGTCAGAATAAAACAATACAGTATGTCAGAATATAACACTGACAGTGTGTCAGAATAGACCAATACAGTATGTCAGAATAGAACAATACAGTATGTCAGAATAGAACACTGACAGTATGACAGAATAGAACACTGACAGTATGTCAGAATAGAACTCTGACAGTACACCAGAGTAGAACACTGACAGTATGTCAGAATAGAACACTGACAGTATGTCAGAATAGAACACTGACAGTATGTCAGAATAGAAAACTGACAGTATGTCAGAAAAGAACACTGACAGTGTGTCAGAATAGAACAATACAGTATGTCACAATAGAACACTGACAGTATGTCAGAATCGAACACAGACAGTGTGTCAGAATAGAACAATACAGTAAGTCAGAATAGAACACTGACAGTACGTCAGAATAGAACACTGACAGTGTGTCAGAATAAAACACTGACAGTGTGTCAGAATAGAACAATACAGTATGTCAGAATAGAACACTGACAGTGTGTCAGAATAAAGCAATACAGTATGTCAGAATAGAACGCTGACAGAATGTCAGAATAGAACACTGACAGTTTGTCAGAATAGAACAATACAGTAAGTCAGGATAGAACACTGACAGTACGTCAGAATAGAACACTGACAGTGTGTCAGAATAGAACAATACAGTATGTCAGAATAGAACAATACAGTATGTCAGAATAGAACACTGACAGAATGTCAGAATATAACACTGACAGTTCTTCAGAATAGAACACTGGCAGTGTGTCAGAATAAAGCAATACAGTATGTCAGAATAGAACACTGACAGTGTGTCAGAATAGAACACTGTCAGTATGTCAGAATAGAACAATACAGTATGTCAGAATAGAACACTGACAGTGTGTCAGAATAAAGCAATACAGTATGTCAGAATAGAAAACTGACAGTATGTCAGAATAAAGCAATACAGTATGTCAGAATAGAACACTGACAGTGTGTCAGAATAGAACACTGACAGTATGTCAGAATAGAACAATACAGTATGTCAGAATAGAACACTGACAGTGTGTCAGAATAAAGCAATACAGTATGTCAGAATAGAAAACTGACAGTATGTCAGAATCGAACACTGACAGTGAGTCAGAATAGAACAGTACAGTATGTCAGAATAGAACACTGACAGTATGTCAGAATAGAACACTGACAGTATGTCAGAATAAAACAATACAGTATGTCAGAATAGAACACTGACAGAATGTCAGAATAGAACACTGACAGTTTGTCAGAATAGAACACTGACAGTATGTCAGAATAGAAAACTGACAGTATGTCAGAATAGAACACTGACAATATGTCAGAATAGAACTCTGACAGTACACTAGAGTAGAAAACTGACAGTATGTCAGAATAGAACACTGACAGTATGTCAGAATAGAACACTGACAGTATGTCAGAATAGAAAACTGACAGTATGTCAGAAAAGAACACTGACAGTGTGTCAGAATAGAACAATACAGTATGTCAGTATAGAACACTGACAGTATGTCAGAATCGAACACAGACAGTGTGTCAGAATAGAACAATACAGTAAGTCAGAATAGAACAATACAGTAAGTCAGAATAGAACACTGACAGTACGTCAGAATAGAACACTGACAGTGTGTTAGAATAAAACACTGACAGTGTGTCAGAATAGAACAATACAGTATGTCAGAATAGAACACTGACAGTGTGTCAGAATAAAGCAATACAGTATGTCAGAATAGAACGCTGACAGAATGTCAGAATAGAACACTGACAGTTCTTCAGAATAGAACACTGACAGTGTGTCAGAATAGAACACTGACAGTGTGTCAGAATAGAACACTGACAGTGTGTCAGAATAGAAAAATACAGTATGTCAGAATAGAACACTGACAATGTGTCAGAATAGAACACTGACAGTATGTCAGAATAGAACAATACAGTATATCAGAATAGAACACTGGCAGTGTGTCAGAATAGAGCAATACAGAATGTCAGAATAGAACACTGACAGCATGTCAGAATAGAAAACTGACAATATGTCAGAATAGAACAGTGACAGAATGTCAGAATAGAACACTGACAGTGTGTCAGAATACCACACTGACAGTGTGTCAGAATAGAACACTGACAGTATGTCAGAATAGAACAATACAGTATGTCAGAATAGAACACTGACAGTGTGTCAGAATAGAGCACTGACAGTATGTCAGAATAGAACAATACAGTATGTAAGAATAGAACACTGACAGTGAGTCAGAATAGAACACTGACAGTAAGTCAGAATAGAACAATACAGTATGTCAGAAAAGAACACAGACAGTGTGTCAGAATAGAAAAATACAGTATGTCAGATTAGAACACTGACAGTGTGTCAGAATAGAACACTGACAGTGTGTCAGAATAGAAAAATACAGTATGTCAGAATAGAACACTGACAGAATGTCAGAATAGAACACTGACAGTTTGTCAGAATAGAACACTGACAGTATGTCAGAATAGAACACTGACAGTATGTCAGAATAAAACAATACAGTATGTCAGAATCGAACACTGACAGTGAGTCAGAATAGAACAATACAGTATGTCAGAATAGAACACTGACAGTATGTCAGAATAGACCAATACAGTATGACAGAATAGAACAATACAGTATGTCAGAATAAAACAATACATTATGTCAGAATAGAACACTGACAGTGTGTCAGAATAGACCAATACAGTATGTCAGAATAGAACAATACAGTATGTCAGAATAGAACACTGACAGTATGTCAGAATAGAACACTGACAGTATGTCAGAATAGAACAATGACAATGTGTCAGAATAAAAAACTGACAATATGTCAGAATAGAACAGTGACAGAATGTCAGAATAGAACAATACAGTATGTCAGAATAGAACACTGACAGTGTGTCAGAATACCACACTGACAGTGTGTCAGAATAGAACACTGACAGTATGTCAGAATAGAACAATACAGTATGTCAGAATAGAACACTGACAGTGTGTCAGAATAGAGCACTGACAGTATGTCAGAATAGAACAATACAGTATGTAAGAATAGAACACTGACAGTGTGTCAGAATAGAACACTGACAGTAAGTCAGAATAGAACAATACAGTATGTCAGAAAAGAACACAGACAGTGTGTCAGAATAGAAAAATACAGTATGTCAGATTAGAACACTGACAGTGTGTCAGAATAGAACACTGACAGTGTGTCAGAATAGAAAAATACAGTATGTCAGAATAGAACACTGACAGAATGTCAGAATAGAACACTGACAGTTTGTCAGAATAGAACACTGACAGTATGTCAGAATAGAACACTGACAGTATGTCAGAATAAAACAATACAGTATGTCAGAATCGAACACTGACAGTGAGTCAGAATAGAACAATACAGTATGTCAGAATAGAACACTGACAGTATGTCAGAATAGACCAATACAGTATGACAGAATAGAACAATACAGTATGTCAGAATAAAACAATACAGTATGTCAGAATAGAACACTGACAGTGTGTCAGAATAGACCAATACAGTATGTCAGAATAGAACAATACAGTATGTCAGAATAGAACACTGACAGTATGTCAGAATAGAACACTGACAGTATGTCAGAATAGAACAATGACAATGTGTCAGAATAAAAAAATACAGTATGTCAGAATAGAACACTGACAGAATGTCAGAATAGAACACTGACAGTTTGTCAGAATAGAACACTGACAGTATGTCAGAATCGAACACTGACAGTGAGTCAGAATAGAACAGTACAGTATGTCAGATTAGAACACTGACAGTATGTCAGAATAGAACACTGACAGTATGTCAGAATAAAACAATACAGTATGTCAGAATAGAACACTGACAGTGTGTCAGAATAAAACACTGACAGTGTGTCAGAATAGAACAATACAGTATGTCAGAATAGAACAATGACAGTGTGTCAGAATAAAGCAATACAGTATGTCAGAATAGAACGCTGACAGAATGTCAGAATAGAACACTGACAGTTCTTCAGAATAGAACACTGACAGTGTGTCAGAATAGAACACTGACAGTGTGTCAGAATAGAAAAATACAGTATGTCAGAATAGAACACTGACAATGTGTCAGAATAGAACACTGACAGTATGTCAGAATAGAACAATACAGTATATCAGAATAGAACACTGGCAGTGTGTCAGAATAGAGCAATACAGAATGTCAGAATAGAACACTGACAGCATGTCAGAATAGAAAACTGACAATATGTCAGAATAGAACAGTGACAGAATGTCAGAATAGAACAATACAGTATGTCAGAATAGAACACTGACAGTGTGTCAGAATAGCACACTGACAGTGTGTCAGAATAGAACACTGACAGTATGTCAGAATAGAACAATACAGTATGTCAGAATAGAACACTGACAGTGTGTCAGAATAGAGCACTGACAGTATGTCAGAATAGAACAATACAGTATGTAAGAATAGAACACTGACAGTGTGTCAGAATAGAACACTGACAGTTTGTCAGAATAGAACACTGACAGTATGTCAGAATAGAACACTGACAGTATGTCAGAATAAAACAATACAGTATGTCAGAAAAGAACACTGACAGTGTGTCAGAATAGAACAATACAGTATGTCAGTATAGAACACTGACAGTATGTCAGAATCGAACACAGACAGTGTGTCAGAATAGAACAATACAGTAAGTCAGAATAGAACAATACAGTAAGTCAGAATAGAACACTGACAGTACGTCAGAATAGAACACTGACAGTGTGTTAGAATAAAACACTGACAGTGTGTCAGAATAGAACAATACAGTATGTCAGAATAGAACACTGACAGTGTGTCAGAATAAAGCAATACAGTATGTCAGAATAGAACGCTGACAGAATGTCAGAATAGAACACTGACAGTATATCAGAATAGAACACTGGCAGTGTGTCAGAATAGAGCAATACAGAATGTCAGAATAGAACACTGACAGCATGTCAGAATAGAAAACTGACAATATGTCAGAATAGAACAGTGACAGAATGTCAGAATAGAACACTGACAGTGTATCAGAATACCACACTGACAGTGTGTCAGAATAGAACACTGACAGTATGTCAGAATAGAACAATACAGTATGTCAGAATAGAACACTGACAGTGTGTCAGAATAGAGCACTGACAGTATGTCAGAATAGAACAATACAGTATGTCAGAATAGAACACTGACAGTGTGTCAGAATAGAACACTGACAGTAAGTCAGAATAGAACAATACAGTATGTCAGAAAAGAACACAGACAGTGTGTCAGAATAGAAAAATACAGTATGTCAGATTAGAACACTGACAGTGTGTCAGAATAGAACACTGACAGTGTGTCAGAATAGAAAAATACAGTATGTCAGAATAGAACACTGACAGAATGTCAGAATAGAACACTGACAGTTTGTCAGAATAGAACACTGACAGTATGTCAGAATAGAACACTGACAGTATGTCAGAATAAAACAATACAGTATGTCAGAATCGAACACTGACAGTGAGTCAGAATAGAACAATACAGTATGTCAGAATAGAACACTGACAGTATGTCAGAATAGACCAATACAGTATGACAGAATAGAACAATACAGTATGTCAGAATAAAACAATACAGTATGTCAGAATAGAACACTGACAGTGTGTCAGAATAGACCAATACAGTATGTCAGAATAGAACAATACAGTATGTCAGAATAGAACACTGACAGTATGTCAGAATAGAACACTGACAGTATGTCAGAATAGAACAATGACAATGTGTCAGAATAAAAAACTGACAATATGTCAGAATAGAACAGTGACAGAATGTCAGAATAGAACAATACAGTATGTCAGAATAGAACACTGACAGTGTGTCAGAATACCACACTGACAGTGTGTCAGAATAGAACACTGACAGTATGTCAGAATAGAACAATACAGTATGTCAGAATAGAACACTGACAGTGTGTCAGAATAGAGCACTGACAGTATGTCAGAATAGAACAATACAGTATGTAAGAATAGAACACTGACAGTGTGTCAGAATAGAACACTGACAGTAAGTCAGAATAGAACAATACAGTATGTCAGAAAAGAACACAGACAGTGTGTCAGAATATAAAAATACAGTATGTCAGATTAGAACACTGACAGTGTGTCAGAATAGAACACTGACAGTGTGTCAGAATAGAAAAATACAGTATGTCAGAATAGAACACTGACAGAATGTCAGAATAGAACACTGACAGTTTGTCAGAATAGAACACTGACAGTATGTCAGAATAGAACACTGACAGTATGTCAGAATAAAACAATACAGTATGTCAGAATCGAACACTGACAGTGAGTCAGAATAGAACAATACAGTATGTCAGAATAGAACACTGACAGTATGTCAGAATAGACCAATACAGTATGACAGAATAGAACAATACAGTATGTCAGAATAAAACAATACAGTATGTCAGAATAGAACACTGACAGTGTGTCAGAATAGACCAATACAGTATGTCAGAATAGAACAATACAGTATGTCAGAATAGAACACTGACAGTATGTCAGAATAGAACACTGACAGTATGTCAGAATAGAACAATGACAATGTGTCAGAATAAAAAAATACAGTATGTCAGAATAGAACACTGACAGAATGTCAGAATAGAACACTGACAGTTTGTCAGAATAGAACACTGACAGTATGTCAGAATCGAACACTGACAGTGAGTCAGAATAGAACAGTACAGTATGTCAGAATAGAACACTGACAGTATGTCAGAATAGAACACTGACAGTATGTCAGAATAAAACAATACAGTATGTCAGAATAGAACACTGACAGTGTGTCAGAATAAAACACTGACAGTGTGTCAGAATAGAACAATACAGTATGTCAGAATAGAACACTGACAGTGTGTCAGAATAAAGCAATACAGTATGTCAGAATAGAACGCTGACAGAATGTCAGAATAGAACACTGACAGTTCTTCAGAATAGAACACTGACAGTGTGTCAGAATAGAACACTGACAGTGTGTCAGAATAGAAAAATACAGTATGTCAGAATAGAACACTGACAATGTGTCAGAATAGAACACTGACAGTATGTCAGAATAGAACAATACAGTATATCAGAATAGAACACTGGCAGTGTGTCAGAATAGAGCAATACAGAATGTCAGAATAGAACACTGACAGCATGTCAGAATAGAAAACTGACAATATGTCAGAATAGAACAGTGACAGAATGTCAGAATAGAACAATACAGTATGTCAGAATAGAACACTGACAGTGTGTCAGAATAGCACACTGACAGTGTGTCAGAATAGAACACTGACAGTATGTCAGAATAGAACAATACAGTATGTCAGAATAGAACACTGACAGTGTGTCAGAATAGAGCACTGACAGTATGTCAGAATAGAACAATACAGTATGTAAGAATAGAACACTGACAGTGTGTCAGAATAGAACACTGACAGTTTGTCAGAATAGAACACTGACAGTATGTCAGAATAGAACACTGACAGTATGTCAGAATAAAACAATACAGTATGTCAGAAAAGAACACTGACAGTGTGTCCGAATAGAAAAATACAGTATGTCAGTATAGAACACTGACAGTGTGTCAGAATAGAAAAATACAGTATGTCAGAATAGAACACTGACAGAATGTCAGAATAGAACACTGACAGTTTGTCAGAATAGAACACTGACAGTATGTCAGAATAGAACACTGACAGTATGTCAGAATAAAACAATACAGTATGTCAGAATCGAACACTGACAGTGAGTCAGAATAGAACAATACAGTATGTCAGAATAGAACACTGACAGTATGTCAGAATAGACCAATACAGTATGACAGAATAGAACAATACAGTATGTCAGAATAAAACAATACAGTATGTCAGAATAGAACACTGACAGTGTGTCAGAATAGACCAATACAGTATGTCAGAATAGAACAATACAGTATGTCAGAATAGAACACTGACAGTATGTCAGAATAGAACACTGACAGTATGTCAGAATAGAACAATGACAATGTGTCAGAATAAAAAAATACAGTATGTCAGAATAGAACACTGACAGAATGTCAGAATAGAACACTGACAGTTTGTCAGAATAGAACACTGACAGTATGTCAGAATCGAACACTGACAGTGAGTCAGAATAGAACAGTACAGTATGTCAGAATAGAACACTGACAGTGTGTCAGAATAGAGCACTGACAGTATGTCAGAATAGAACAATACAGTATGTAAGAATAGAACACTGACAGTGTGTCAGAATAGAACACTGACAGTTTGTCAGAATAGAACACTGACAGTATGTCAGAATAGAACACTGACAGTATGTCAGAATAAAACAATACAGTATGTCAGAAAAGAACACTGACAGTGTGTCCGAATAGAAAAATACAGTATGTCAGAATAGAACACTGACAGTGTGTCAGAATAGAAAAATACAGTATGTCAGAATAGAACACTGACAGAATGTCAGAATAGAACACTGACAGTGTGTCAGAATAGAAAAATACAGTATGTCAGAATAGAACACTGACAGAATGTCAGAATAGAACACTGACAGTTTGTCAGAATAGAACACTGACAGTATGTCAGAATAGAACACTGACAGTATGTCAGAATAAAACAATACAGTATGTCAGAATCGAACACTGACAGTGAGTCAGAATAGAACAATACAGTATATCAGAATAGAACACTGACAGTATGTCAGAATAGACCAATACAGTATGACAGAATAGAACAATACAGTATGTCAGAATAAAACAATACAGTATGTCAGAATAGAACACTGACAGTGTGTCAGAATAGACCAATACAGTATGTCAGAATAGAACAATACAGTATGTCAGAATAGAACACTGACAGTATGTCAGAATAGAACACTGACAGTATGTCAGAATAGAACAATGACAATGTGTCAGAATAAAAAAATACAGTATGTCAGAATAGAACACTGACAGAATGTCAGAATAGAACACTCACAGTTTGTCAGAATAGAACACTGACAGTATGTCAGAATCGAACACTGACAGTGAGTCAGAATAGAACAGTACAGTATGTCAGAATAGAACACTGACAGTATGTCAGAATAGAACACTGACAGTATGTCAGAATAAAACAATACAGTATGTCAGAATAGAACACTGACAGTCTGTCAGAATAAAACACTGACAGTGTGTCAGAATAGAACAATACAGTATGTCAGAATAGAACACTGACAGTGTGTCAGAATAAAGCAATACAGTATGTCAGAATAGAACGCTGACAGAATGTCAGAATAGAACACTGACAGTTCTTCAGAATAGAACACTGACAGTGTGTCAGAATAGAACACTGACAGTGTGTCAGAATAGAAAAATACAGTATGTCAGAATAGAACACTGACAATGTGTCAGAATAGAACACTGACAGTATGTCAGAATAGAACAATACAGTATATCAGAATAGAACACTGGCAGTGTGTCAGAATAGAGCAATACAGAATGTCAGAATAGAACACTGACAGCATGTCAGAATAGAAAACTGACAATATGTCAGAATAGAACAGTGACAGAATGTCAGAATAGAACAATACAGTATGTCAGAATAGAACACTGACAGTGTGTCAGAATAGCACACTGACAGTGTGTCAGAATATAACACTGACAGTATGTCAGAATAGAACAATACAGTATGTCAGAATAGAACACTGACAGTGTGTCAGAATAAAACACTGACAGTGTGTCAGAATAGAACAATACAGTATGTCAGAATAGAACACTGACAGTGTGTCAGAATAAAGCAATACAGTATGTCAGAATAGAACGCTGACAGAATGTCAGAATAGAACACTGACAGTTCTTCAGAATAGAACACTGACAGTGTGTCAGAATAGAACACTGACAGTGTGTCAGAATAGAAAAATACAGTATGTCAGAATAGAACACTGACAATGTGTCAGAATAGAACACTGACAGTATGTCAGAATAGAACAATACAGTATATCAGAATAGAACACTGGCAGTGTGTCAGAATAGAGCAATACAGAATGTCAGAATAGAACACTGACAGCATGTCAGAATAGAAAACTGACAATATGTCAGAATAGAACAGTGACAGAATGTCAGAATAGAACAATACAGTATGTCAGAATAGAACACTGACAGTGTGTCAGAATAGCACACTGACAGTGTGTCAGAATAGAACACTGACAGTATGTCAGAATAGAACAATACAGTATGTCAGAATAGAACACTGACAGTGTGTCAGAATAGAGCACTGACAGTATGTCAGAATAGAACAATACAGTATGTAAGAATAGAACACTGACAGTGTGTCAGAATAGAACACTGACAGTTTGTCAGAATAGAACACTGACAGTATGTCAGAATAGAACACTGACAGTATGTCAGAATAAAACAATACAGTATGTCAGAAAAGAACACTGACAGTGTGTCCGAATAGAAAAATACAGTATGTCAGTATAGAACACTGACAGTGTGTCAGAATAGAAAAATACAGTATGTCAGAATAGAACACTGACAGAATGTCAGAATAGAACACTGACAGTTTGTCAGAATAGAACACTGACAGTATGTCAGAATAGAACACTGACAGTATGTCAGAATAAAACAATACAGTATGTCAGAATCGAACACTGACAGTGAGTCAGAATAGAACAATACAGTATGTCAGAATAGAACACTGACAGTATGTCAGAATAGACCAATACAGTATGACAGAATAGAACAATACAGTATGTCAGAATAAAACAATACAGTATGTCAGAATAGAACACTGACAGTGTGTCAGAATAGACCAATACAGTATGTCAGAATAGAACAATACAGTATGTCAGAATAGAACACTGACAGTATGTCAGAATAGAACACTGACAGTATGTCAGAATAGAACAATGACAATGTGTCAGAATAAAAAAATACAGTATGTCAGAATAGAACACTGACAGAATGTCAGAATAGAACACTGACAGTTTGTCAGAATAGAACACTGACAGTATGTCACAATCGAACACTGACAGTGAGTCAGAATAGAACAGTACAGTATGTCAGAATAGAACACTGACAGTGTGTCAGAATAGAGCACTGACAGTATGTCAGAATAGAACAATACAGTATGTAAGAATAGAACACTGACAGTGTGTCAGAATAGAACACTGACAGTTTGTCAGAATAGAACACTGACAGTATGTCAGAATAGAACACTGACAGTATGTCAGAATAAAACAATACAGTATGTCAGAAAAGAACACTGACAGTGTGTCCGAATAGAAAAATACAGTATGTCAGAATAGAACACTGACAGTGTGTCAGAATAGAAAAATACAGTATGTCAGAATAGAACACTGACAGAATGTCAGAATAGAACACTGACAGTGTGTCAGAATAGAAAAATACAGTATGTCAGAATAGAACACTGACAGAATGTCAGAATAGAACACTGACAGTTTGTCAGAATAGAACACTGACAGTATGTCAGAATAGAACACTGACAGTATGTCAGAATAAAACAATACAGTATGTCAGAATCGAACACTGACAGTGAGTCAGAATAGAACAATACAGTATATCAGAATAGAACACTGACAGTATGTCAGAATAGACCAATACAGTATGACAGAATAGAACAATACAGTATGTCAGAATAAAACAATACAGTATGTCAGAATAGAACACTGACAGTGTGTCAGAATAGACCAATACAGTATGTCAGAATAGAACAATACAGTATGTCAGAATAGAACACTGACAGTATGTCAGAATAGAACACTGACAGTATGTCAGAATAGAACAATGACAATGTGTCAGAATAAAAAAATACAGTATGTCAGAATAGAACACTGACAGAATGTCAGAATAGAACACTGACAGTTTGTCAGAATAGAACACTGACAGTATGTCAGAATCGAACACTGACAGTGAGTCAGAATAGAACAGTACAGTATGTCAGAATAGAACACTGACAGTATGTCAGAATAGAACACTGACAGTATGTCAGAATAAAACAATACAGTATGTCAGAATAGAACACTGACAGTCTGTCAGAATAAAACACTGACAGTGTGTCAGAATAGAACAATACAGTATGTCAGAATAGAACACTGACAGTGTGTCAGAATAAAGCAATACAGTATGTCAGAATAGAACGCTGACAGAATGTCAGAATAGAACACTGACAGTTCTTCAGAATAGAACACTGACAGTGTGTCAGAATAGAACACTGACAGTGTGTCAGAATAGAAAAATACAGTATGTCAGAATAGAACACTGACAATGTGTCAGAATAGAACACTGACAGTATGTCAGAATAGAACAATACAGTATATCAGAATAGAACACTGGCAGTGTGTCAGAATAGAGCAATACAGAATGTCAGAATAGAACACTGACAGCATGTCAGAATAGAAAACTGACAATATGTCAGAATAGAACTGTGACAGAATGTCAGAATAGAACAATACAGTATGTCAGAATAGAACACTGACAGTGTGTCAGAATAGCACACTGACAGTGTGTCAGAATATAACACTGACAGTATGTCAGAATAGAACAATACAGTATGTCAGAATAGAACACTGACAGTGTGTCAGAATAGAGCACTGACAGTATGTCAGAATAGAACAATACAGTATGTAAGAACAGAATACTGACAGTGTGTCAGAATAGAACACTGACAGTTTGTCAGAATAGAACACTGACAGTATGTCAGAATAGAACACTGACAGTATGTCAGAATAAAACAATACAGTATGTCAGAAAAGAACACTGACAGTGTGTCCGAATAGAAAAATACAGTATGTCAGAATAGAACACTGACAGTGTGTCAGAATAGAAAAATACAGTATGTCAGAATAGAACACTGACAGAATGTCAGAATAGAACACTGGCAGTTTGTCAGAATAGAACACTGACAGTATGTCAGAATAGAACACTGACAGTATGTCAGAATAGACCAATACAGTATGACAGAATAGAACAATACAGTATGTCAGAATAAAACAATACAGTATGTCAGAATAGAACACTGACAGTGTGTCAGAATAGACCAATACAGTATGTCAGAATAGAACAATACAGTATGTCAGAATAGAACACTGACAGTATGTCAGAATAGAACACTGACAGTATGTCAGAATAGAACAATGACAATGTGTCAGAATAAAAAAATACAGTATGTCAGAATAGAACACTGACAGAATGTCAGAATAGAACACTGACAGTTTGTCAGAATAGAACACTGACAGTATGTCAGAATCGAACACTGACAGTGAGTCAGAATAGAACAGTACAGTATGTCAGAATAGAACACTGACAGTATGTCAGAATAGAACACTGACAGTATGTCAGAATAAAACAATACAGTATGTCAGAATAGAACACTGACAGTCTGTCAGAATAAAACACTGACAGTGTGTCAGAATAGAACAATACAGTATGTCAGAATAGAACACTGACAGTGTGTCAGAATAAAGCAATACAGTATGTCAGAATAGAACGCTGACAGAATGTCAGAATAGAACACTGACAGTTCTTCAGAATAGAACACTGACAGTGTGTCAGAATAGAACACTGACAGTGTGTCAGAATAGAAAAATACAGTATGTCAGAATAGAACACTGACAATGTGTCAGAATAGAACACTGACAGTATGTCAGAATAGAACAATACAGTATATCAGAATAGAACACTGGCAGTGTGTCAGAATAGAGCAATACAGAATGTCAGAATAGAACACTGACAGCATGTCAGAATAGAAAACTGACAATATGTCAGAATAGAACTGTGACAGAATGTCAGAATAGAACAATACAGTATGTCAGAATAGAACACTGACAGTGTGTCAGAATAGCACACTGACAGTGTGTCAGAATATAACACTGACAGTATGTCAGAATAGAACAATACAGTATGTCAGAATAGAACACTGACAGTGTGTCAGAATAGAGCACTGACAGTATGTCAGAATAGAACAATACAGTATGTAAGAACAGAACACTGACAGTGTGTCAGAATAGAACACTGACAGTTTGTCAGAATAGAACACTGACAGTATGTCAGAATAGAACACTGACAGTATGTCAGAATAAAACAATACAGTATGTCAGAAAAGAACACTGACAGTGTGTCCGAATAGAAAAATACTGTATGTCAGAATAGAACACTGACAGTGTGTCAGAATAGAAAAATACAGTATGTCAGAATAGAACACTGACAGAATGTCAGAATAGAACACTGGCAGTTTGTCAGAATAGAACACTGACAGTATGTCAGAATAGAACACTGACAGTATGTCAGAATAAAACAATACAGTATGTCAGAATCGAACACTGACAGTGAGTCAGAATAGACCAATACAGTATGACAGAATAGAACAATACAGTATGTCAGAATAAAACAATACAGTATGTCAGAAAAGAACACTGACAGTGTGTCAGAATAGACCAATACAGTATGTCAGAATAGAACAATACAGTATGTCAGAATAGAACACTGACAGTATGTCAGAATAGAACACTGACAGTATGTCAGAATAGAACAATGACAATGTGTCAGAATAGAAAAATACAGTATGTCAGAATAGAACACTGACAGAATGTCAGAATAGAATACTGACAGTTTGTCAGAATAGAACACTGACAGTATGTCAGAATCGAACACTGACAGTGAGTCAGAATAGAACACTGACAGTATGTCAGAATAGAACAATACAGTATGTCAGAATAGAACACTGGCAGTGTGTCAGAATAGAGCACTGACAGTATGTCAGAATAGAACAATACAGTATGTAAGAACAGAACACTGACAGTGTGTCAGAATAGAACACTGACAGTTTGTCAGAATAGAACACTGACAGTATGTCAGAATAGAACACTGACAGTATGTCAGAATAAAACAATACAGTATGTCAGAAAAGAACACTGACAGTGTGTCCGAATAGAAAAATACAGTATGTCAGAATAGAACACTGACAGTGTGTCAGAATAGAAAAATACAGTATGTCAGAATAGAACACTGACAGAATGTCAGAATAGAACACTGACAGTTTGTCAGAATAGAACACTGACAGTATGTCAGAATAGAACACTGACAGTATGTCAGAATAAAACAATACAGTATGTCAGAATCGAACACTGACAGTGAGTCAGGATAGACCAATACAGTATGACAGAATAGAACAATACAGTATGTCAGCATAAAACAATACAGTATGTCAGAAAAGAACACTGACAGTGTGTCAGAATAGACCAATACAGTATGTCAGAATAGAACAATACAGTATGTCAGAATAGAACACTGACAGTATGTCAGAATAGAACACTGACAGTATGTCAGAATAGAACAATGACAATGTGTCAGAATAGAAAAATACAGTATGTCAGAATAGAACACTGACAGAATGTCAGAATAGAACACTGACAGTTTGTCAGAATAGAACACTGACAGTATGTCAGAATCGAACACTGACAGTGAGTCAGAATAGAACAGTACAGTATGTCAGAATAGAACACTGACAGTATGTCAGAATAGAACACTGACAGTATGTCAGAATAAAACAATACAGTATGTCAGAATAGAACACTGACAGTGTGTCAGAATAGACCAATACAGTATGTCAGAATAGAACAATACAGTATGTCAGAATAGAACACTGACAGTATGTCAGAATAGAACACTGACAGTATGTCAGAATAGAACACTGACAGAATGTCAGAATAGAACACTGACAGTTTGTCAGAATAGAACACTGACAGTATGTCAGAATCGAACACTGACAGTGAGTCAGAATAGAACACTGACAGTATGTCAGAATAGAACAATACAGTATGTCAGAATAGAACACTGACAGTGTGTCAGAATAGAGCACTGACAGTATGTCAGAATAGAACAATACAGTATGTAAGAACAGAACACTGACAGTGTGTCAGAATAGAACACTGACAGTTTGTCAGAATAGAACACTGACAGTATGTCAGAATAGAACACTGACAGTATGTCAGAATAAAACAATACAGTATGTCAGAAAAGAACACTGACAGTGTGTCCGAATAGAAAAATACAGTATGTCAGAATAGAACACTGACAGTGTGTCAGAATAGAAAAATACAGTATGTCAGAATAGAACACTGACAGAATGTCAGAATAGAACACTGACAGTTTGTCAGAATAGAACACTGACAGTATGTCAGAATAGAACACTGACAGTATGTCAGAATAAAACAATACAGTATGTCAGAATCGAACACTGACAGTGAGTCAGGATAGACCAATACAGTATGACAGAATAGAACAATACAGTATGTCAGAATAAAACAATACAGTATGTCAGAAAAGAACACTGACAGTGTGTCAGAATAGACCAATACAGTATGTCAGAATAGAACAATACAGTATGTCAGAATAGAACACTGACAGTATGTCAGAATAGAACACTGACAGTATGTCAGAATAGAACAATGACAATGTGTCAGAATAGAAAAATACAGTATGTCAGAATAGAACACTGACAGAATGTCAGAATAGAACACTGACAGTTTGTCAGAATAGAACACTGACAGTATGTCAGAATCGAACACTGACAGTGAGTCAGAATAGAACAGTACAGTATGTCAGAATAGAACACTGATAGTATGTCAGAATAGAACACTGACAGTATGTCAGAATAAAACAATACAGTATGTCAGAATAGAACACTGACAGTGTGTCAGAATAGACCAATACAGTATGTCAGAATAGAACAATACAGTATGTCAGAATAGAACACTGACAGTATGTCAGAATAGAACACTCACAGTATGTCAGAGTAGAACTCTGACAGTACACCAGAGTAGAACACTGACAGTATGTCAAAATAGACCAATACAGTATGTCAGAATAGAACAATACAGTATGTCAGAATAGAACACTGACAGTATGTCAGAATAGAACACTGACAGTATGTCAGAATAGAACAATACAGTATGTCAGAATAGAACACTGACAGTATGTCAGAATAGAACACTGACAGTATGTCAGAATAGAACAATGACAATGTGTCAGAATAGAAAAATACAGTATGTCAGAATAGAACACTGACAGAATGTCAGAATAGAACACTGACAGTTTGTCAGAATAGAACACTGACAGTATGTCAGAATCGAACACTGACAGTGAGTCAGAATAGAACAGTACAGTATGTCAGAATAGAACACTGACAGTATGTCAGAATAGAACACTGACAGTATGTCAGAATAAAACAATACAGTATGTCAGAATAGAACACTGACAGTGTGTCAGAATAGACCAATACAGTATGTCAGAATAGAACAATACAGTATGTCAGAATAGAACACTGACAGTATGACAGAATAGAACACTGACAGTATGTCAGAATAGAACTCTGACAGTACACCAGAGTAGAACACTGACAGTATGTCAGAATAGAACACTGACAGTATGTCAGAATAGAACACTGACAGTATGTCAGAATAGAAAACTGACAGTATGTCAAAAAAGAACACTGACAGTGTGTCAGAATAGAACAATACAGTATGTCAGAATAGAACACTGACAGTATGTCAGAATCGAACACAGACAGTGTGTCAGAATAGAACAATACAGTAAGTCAGAATAGAACACTGACAATACGTCAGAATAGAACACTGACAGTGTGTCAGAATAAAACACTGACAGTGTGTCAGAATAGAACAATAAAGTATGTCAGAATAGAACACTGACAGTGTGTCAGAATAAAGCAATACAGTATGTCAGAATAGAACGCTGACAGAATGTCAGAATAAAACACTGACAGTTCTTCAGAATAGAACACTGACAGTGTGTCAGAATAGAACACTGACAGTGTGTCAGAATAGAACACTGACAGTGTGTCAGAATAGAACAATACATTATGTCAGAATAGAACACAGACAGTGTGTCAGAATAGAACACTGACAGTATGTCAGAATAGAACAATACAGTATGTCAGAATAGAACACTGACAGTGTGTCAGAATAGAATGCTGACAGTATGTCAGAATATAACAATACAGTATGTCAGAATAGAACACTCACAGTGTGTCAGAATAGAAAAATACAGTATGTCAGAATAGAACACTGACAGAATGTCAGAATAGAACACTGACAGTTTGTCAGAATAGAACACTGACAGTATGTCAGAATAGAATACTGGCAGTATGTCAGAATAGACCAATACAGTATGTCAGAATAGAACAATACAGTATGTCAGAATAAAACAATACAGTATATCAGAATAGAACACTGACAGTGTGTCATAATAGACCAATACAGTATGTCAGAATAGAACACTGACAGAATGTCAGAATAGAACACTGACAGTTTGTCAGAATAGAACACTGACAGTATGTCAGAATCGAACACTGACAGTGAATCAGAATAGAACTGTACAGTATGTCAGAATAGAACACTGACAGTATGTCAGAATAGAACACTGACAGTATGTCAGAATAAAACAATACAGTTTGTCAGAATAGAACACTGACAGTGTGTCAGAAAAGACCAATACAGTATGTCAGAATAGAACAATACAGTATGTCAGAATAGAACACTGACAGTATGTCAGAATAGAACACTGACAGTATGTCAGAATAGAACTCTGACAGTACACCAGAGTAGAACACTGACAGTATGTCAGAATAGAACACTGACAGTATGTCAGAATAGAACACTGACAGTATGTCAGAATAGAAAACTGACAGTATGTCAGAAAAGAACACTGACAGTGTGTCAGAATAGAACAATACAGTATGTCAGAATAGAACACTGACAGTATGTCAGAATTGAACACAGACAGTGTGTCAGAATAGAACAATACAGTAAGTCAGAATAGAACACTGACAGTACGTCAGAATAGAACACTGACAGTTTGTCAGAATAAAACACTGACAGTGTGTCAGAATAGAACAATACAGTATGTCAGAATAGAACACTGACAGTGTGTCAGAATAAAGCAATACAGTATGTCAGAATAGAACGCTGACAGAATGTCAGAATAGAACACTGACAGTTCTTCAGAATAGAACACTGACAGTGTGTCAGAATAGAACACTGACAGTGTGTCAGAATAGAACAATACAGTATGTCAGAGTAGAACACTGACAGTGTGTCAGAATAGAACACTGACAGTATGTCAGAATAGAACAATAAAGTATGTCAGAATAGAACACTGACAGTGTGTCAGAATAGACCAATACAGTATGTCAGAATAGAACAATACAGTATGTCAGAATAGAACACTGACAGTATGTCAGAATAGAACACTCACAGTGTGTCAGAATAGAAAAATACAGTATGTCAGAATAGAACACTGACAGAATGTCAGAATAGAACACTGACAGTTTGTCAGAATAGAACACTGACAGTATGTCAGAATAGAACACTGGCAGTATGTCAGAATAAAACAATACAGTATGTCAGAATTGAACACTGACAGTGAGTCAGAATAGAACAATACAGTATGTCAGAATAGAACACTGACAGTATGTCAGAATAGACCAATACAGTATGTCAGAATAGAACAATACAGTATGTCAGAATAAAACAATACAGTATATCAGAATAGAACACTGACAGTGTGTCAGAATAGACCAATACAGTATGTCAGAATAGAACACTGACAGAATGTCAGAATAGAACACTGACAGTTTGTCAGAATAGAACACTGACAGTATGTCAGAATCGAACACTGACAGTGAATCAGAATAGAACTGTACAGTATGTCAGAATAGAACACTGACAGTATGTCAGAATAGAACACTGACAGTATGTCAGAATAAAACAATACAGTTTGTCAGAATAGAACACTGACAGTGTGTCAGAATAGACCAATACAGTATGTCAGAATAGAACAATACAGTATGTCAGAATAGAACACTGACAGTATGTCAGAATAGAACACTGACAGTATGTCAGAATAGAACTCTGACAGTACACCAGAGTAGAACACTGACAGTATGACAGAATAGAACACTGACAGTATGTCAGAATAGAACACTGACAGTATGTCAGAATAGAAAACTGACAGTATGTCAGAAAAGAACACTGACAGTGTGTCAGAATAGAACAATACAGTATGTCAGAATAGAACACTCACAGTATGTCAGAATTCAACACAGACAGTGTGTCAGAATAGAACAATACAGTAAGTCAGAATAGAACACTGACAGTACGTCAGAATAGAACACTGACAGTTTGTCAGAATAAAACACTGACAGTGTGTCAGAATAGAACAATACAGTATGTCAGAATAAAACACTGACAGTGTTTCAGAATAAAGCAATACAGTATGTCAGAATAGAACGCTGACAGAATGTCAGAATAGAACACTGACAGTTCTTCAGAATAGAACACTGACAGTGTGTCAGAATAGAACACTGACAGTGTGTCAGAATAGAACAATACAGTATGTCAGAATAGAACACTGACAGTGTGTCAGAATAGAACATTGACAGTATGTCAGAATAGAACAATACAGTATGTCAGAATAGAACACTGACAGTGTGTCAGAATAGACCAATACAGTATGTCAGAATAGAACAATACAGTATGTCAGAATAGAACACTGACAGTATGTCAGAATAGAACACTGACAGTATGTCAGAATAGAACAATGACAATGTGTCAGAATAGAAAAATACAGTATGTCAGAATAGAACACTGACAGTATGACAGAATAGAACACTGACAGTATGTCAGAATAGAACTCTGACAGTACACCAGAGTAGAACACTGACAGTTTGTCAGAATAGAACACTGACAGTATGTCAGAATCGAACACTGACAGTGAGTCAGAATAGAACAGTACAGTATGTCAGAATAGAACACTGACAGTATGTCAGAATAGAACACTGACAGTATGTCAGAATAAAACAATACAGTATGTCAGAATAGAACACTGACAGTGTGTCAGAATAGACCAATACAGTATGTCAGAATAGAACAATACAGTATGTCAGAATAGAACACTGACAGTATGACAGAATAGAACACTGACAGTATGTCAGAATAGAACTCTGACAGTACACCAGAGTAGAACACTGACAGTATGTCAGAATAGAACACTGACAGTATGTCAGAATAGAACACTGACAGTATGTCAGAATAGAAAACTGACAGTATGTCAAAAAAGAACACTGACAGTGTGTCAGAATAGAACAATACAGTATGTCAGAATAGAACACTGACAGTATGTCAGAATCGAACACAGACAGTGTGTCAGAATAGAACAATACAGTAAGTCAGAATAGAACACTGACAATACGTCAGAATAGAACACTGACAGTGTGTCAGAATAAAACACTGACAGTGTGTCAGAATAGAACAATAAAGTATGTCAGAATAGAACACTGACAGTGTGTCAGAATAAAGCAATACAGTATGTCAGAATAGAACGCTGACAGAATGTCAGAATAGAACACTGACAGTTCTTCAGAATAGAACACTGACAGTGTGTCAGAATAGAACACTGACAGTGTGTCAGAATAGAACACTGACAGTGTGTCAGAATAGAACAATACATTATGTCAGAATAGAACACAGACAGTGTGTCAGAATAGAACACTGACAGTATGTCAGAATAGAACAATACAGTATGTCAGAATAGAACACTGACAGTGTGTCAGAATAGAATGCTGACAGTATGTCAGAATATAACAATACAGTATGTCAGAATAGAACACTCACAGTGTGTCAGAATAGAAAAATACAGTATGTCAGAATAGAACACTGACAGAATGTCAGAATAGAACACTGACAGTTTGTCAGAATAGAACACTGACAGTATGTCAGAATAGAATACTGGCAGTATGTCAGAATAGACCAATACAGTATGTCAGAATAGAACAATACAGTATGTCAGAATAAAACAATACAGTATATCAGAATCGAACACTGACAGTGAATCAGAATAGAACTGTACAGTATGTCAGAATAGAACACTGACAGTATGTCAGAATAGAACACTGACAGTATGTCAGAATAAAACAATACAGTTTGTCAGAATAGAACACTGACAGTGTGTCAGAAAAGACCAATACAGTATGTCAGAATAGAACAATACAGTATGTCAGAATAGAACACTGACAGTATGTCAGAATAGAACACTGACAGTATGTCAGAATAGAACTCTGACAGTACACCAGAGTAGAACACTGACAGTATGTCAGAATAGAACACTGACAGTATGTCAGAATAGAACACTGACAGAATGTCAGAATAGAACACTGACAGTTTGTCAGAATAGAACACTGACAGTATGTCAGAATCGAACACTGACAGTGAGTCAGAATAGAACAGTACAGTATGTCAGAATAGAACACTGATAGTATGTCAGAATAGAACACTGACAGTATGTCAGAATAAAACAATACAGTATGTCAGAATAGAACACTGACAGTGTGTCAGAATAGACCAATACAGTATGTCAGAATAGAACAATACAGTATGTCAGAATAGAACACTGACAGTATGTCAGAATAGAACACTCACAGTATGTCAGAGTAGAACTCTGACAGTACACCAGAGTAGAACACTGACAGTATGTCAAAATAGACCAATACAGTATGTCAGAATAGAACAATACAGTATGTCAGAATAGAACACTGACAGTATGTCAGAATAGAACACTGACAGTATGTCAGAATAGAACAATACAGTATGTCAGAATAGAACACTGACAGTATGTCAGAATAGAACACTGACAGTATGTCAGAATAGAACAATGACAATGTGTCAGAATAGAAAAATACAGTATGTCAGAATAGAACACTGACAGAATGTCAGAATAGAACACTGACAGTTTGTCAGAATAGAACACTGACAGTATGTCAGAATCGAACACTGACAGTGAGTCAGAATAGAACAGTACAGTATGTCAGAATAGAACACTGACAGTATGTCAGAATAGAACACTGACAGTATGTCAGAATAAAACAATACAGTATGTCAGAATAGAACACTGACAGTGTGTCAGAATAGACCAATACAGTATGTCAGAATAGAACAATACAGTATGTCAGAATAGAACACTGACAGTATGACAGAATAGAACACTGACAGTATGTCAGAATAGAACTCTGACAGTACACCAGAGTAGAACACTGACAGTATGTCAGAATAGAACACTGACAGTATGTCAGAATAGAACACTGACAGTATGTCAGAATAGAAAACTGACAGTATGTCAAAAAAGAACACTGACAGTGTGTCAGAATAGAACAATACAGTATGTCAGAATAGAACACTGACAGTATGTCAGAATCGAACACAGACAGTGTGTCAGAATAGAACAATACAGTAAGTCAGAATAGAACACTGACAATACGTCAGAATAGAACACTGACAGTGTGTCAGAATAAAACACTGACAGTGTGTCAGAATAGAACAATAAAGTATGTCAGAATAGAACACTGACAGTGTGTCAGAATAAAGCAATACAGTATGTCAGAATAGAACGCTGACAGAATGTCAGAATAAAACACTGACAGTTCTTCAGAATAGAACACTGACAGTGTGTCAGAATAGAACACTGACAGTGTGTCAGAATAGAACACTGACAGTGTGTCAGAATAGAACAATACATTATGTCAGAATAGAACACAGACAGTGTGTCAGAATAGAACACTGACAGTATGTCAGAATAGAACAATACAGTATGTCAGAATAGAACACTGACAGTGTGTCAGAATAGAATGCTGACAGTATGTCAGAATATAACAATACAGTATGTCAGAATAGAACACTCACAGTGTGTCAGAATAGAAAAATACAGTATGTCAGAATAGAACACTGACAGAATGTCAGAATAGAACACTGACAGTTTGTCAGAATAGAACACTGACAGTATGTCAGAATAGAATACTGGCAGTATGTCAGAATAGACCAATACAGTATGTCAGAATAGAACAATACAGTATGTCAGAATAAAACAATACAGTATATCAGAATAGAACACTGACAGTGTGTCATAATAGACCAATACAGTATGTCAGAATAGAACACTGACAGAATGTCAGAATAGAACACTGACAGTTTGTCAGAATAGAACACTGACAGTATGTCAGAATCGAACACTGACAGTGAATCAGAATAGAACTGTACAGTATGTCAGAATAGAACACTGACAGTATGTCAGAATAGAACACTGACAGTATGTCAGAATAAAACAATACAGTTTGTCAGAATAGAACACTGACAGTGTGTCAGAAAAGACCAATACAGTATGTCAGAATAGAACAATACAGTATGTCAGAATAGAACACTGACAGTATGTCAGAATAGAACACTGACAGTATGTCAGAATAGAACTCTGACAGTACACCAGAGTAGAACACTGACAGTATGTCAGAATAGAACACTGACAGTATGTCAGAATAGAACACTGACAGTATGTCAGAATAGAAAACTGACAGTATGTCAGAAAAGAACACTGACAGTGTGTCAGAATAGAACAATACAGTATGTCAGAATAGAACACTGACAGTATGTCAGAATTGAACACAGACAGTGTGTCAGAATAGAACAATACAGTAAGTCAGAATAGAACACTGACAGTACGTCAGAATAGAACACTGACAGTTTGTCAGAATAAAACACTGACAGTGTGTCAGAATAGAACAATACAGTATGTCAGAATAGAACACTGACAGTGTGTCAGAATAAAGCAATACAGTATGTCAGAATAGAACGCTGACAGAATGTCAGAATAGAACACTGACAGTTCTTCAGAATAGAACACTGACAGTGTGTCAGAATAGAACACTGACAGTGTGTCAGAATAGAACAATACAGTATGTCAGAGTAGAACACTGACAGTGTGTCAGAATAGAACACTGACAGTATGTCAGAATAGAACAATAAAGTATGTCAGAATAGAACACTGACAGTGTGTCAGAATAGACCAATACAGTATGTCAGAATAGAACAATACAGTATGTCAGAATAGAACACTGACAGTATGTCAGAATAGAACACTCACAGTGTGTCAGAATAGAAAAATACAGTATGTCAGAATAGAACACTGACAGAATGTCAGAATAGAACACTGACAGTTTGTCAGAATAGAACACTGACAGTATGTCAGAATAGAACACTGGCAGTATGTCAGAATAAAACAATACAGTATGTCAGAATTGAACACTGACAGTGAGTCAGAATAGAACAATACAGTATGTCAGAATAGAACACTGACAGTATGTCAGAATAGACCAATACAGTATGTCAGAATAGAACAATACAGTATGTCAGAATAAAACAATACAGTATATCAGAATAGAACACTGACAGTGTGTCAGAATAGACCAATACAGTATGTCAGAATAGAACACTGACAGAATGTCAGAATAGAACACTGACAGTTTGTCAGAATAGAACACTGACAGTATGTCAGAATCGAACACTGACAGTGAATCAGAATAGAACTGTACAGTATGTCAGAATAGAACACTGACAGTATGTCAGAATAGAACACTGACAGTATGTCAGAATAAAACAATACAGTTTGTCAGAATAGAACACTGACAGTGTGTCAGAATAGACCAATACAGTATGTCAGAATAGAACAATACAGTATGTCAGAATAGAACACTGACAGTATGTCAGAATAGAACACTGACAGTATGTCAGAATAGAACTCTGACAGTACACCAGAGTAGAACACTGACAGTATGACAGAATAGAACACTGACAGTATGTCAGAATAGAACACTGACAGTATGTCAGAATAGAAAACTGACAGTATGTCAGAAAAGAACACTGACAGTGTGTCAGAATAGAACAATACAGTATGTCAGAATAGAACACTCACAGTATGTCAGAATTCAACACAGACAGTGTGTCAGAATAGAACAATACAGTAAGTCAGAATAGAACACTGACAGTACGTCAGAATAGAACACTGACAGTTTGTCAGAATAAAACACTGACAGTGTGTCAGAATAGAACAATACAGTATGTCAGAATAAAACACTGACAGTGTTTCAGAATAAAGCAATACAGTATGTCAGAATAGAACGCTGACAGAATGTCAGAATAGAACACTGACAGTTCTTCAGAATAGAACACTGACAGTGTGTCAGAATAGAACACTGACAGTGTGTCAGAATAGAACAATACAGTATGTCAGAATAGAACACTGACAGTGTGTCAGAATAGAACATTGACAGTATGTCAGAATAGAACAATACAGTATGTCAGAATAGAACACTGACAGTGTGTCAGAATAGACCAATACAGTATGTCAGAATAGAACAATACAGTATGTCAGAATAGAACACTGACAGTATGTCAGAATAGAACACTGACAGTATGTCAGAATAGAACAATGACAATGTGTCAGAATAGAAAAATACAGTATGTCAGAATAGAACACTGACAGTATGACAGAATAGAACACTGACAGTATGTCAGAATAGAACTCTGACAGTACACCAGAGTAGAACACTGACAGTTTGTCAGAATAGAACACTGACAGTATGTCAGAATCGAACACTGACAGTGAGTCAGAATAGAACAGTACAGTATGTCAGAATAGAACACTGACAGTATGTCAGAATAGAACACTGACAGTATGTCAGAATAAAACAATACAGTATGTCAGAATAGAACACTGACAGTGTGTCAGAATAGACCAATACAGTATGTCAGAATAGAACAATACAGTATGTCAGAATAGAACACTGACAGTATGACAGAATAGAACACTGACAGTATGTCAGAATAGAACTCTGACAGTACACCAGAGTAGAACACTGACAGTATGTCAGAATAGAACACTGACAGTATGTCAGAATAGAACACTGACAGTATGTCAGAATAGAAAACTGACAGTATGTCAAAAAAGAACACTGACAGTGTGTCAGAATAGAACAATACAGTATGTCAGAATAGAACACTGACAGTATGTCAGAATCGAACACAGACAGTGTGTCAGAATAGAACAATACAGTAAGTCAGAATAGAACACTGACAATACGTCAGAATAGAACACTGACAGTGTGTCAGAATAGAACAATAAAGTATGTCAGAATAGAACACTGACAGTGTGTCAGAATAAAGCAATACAGTATGTCAGAATAGAACGCTGACAGAATGTCAGAATAGAACACTGACAGTTCTTCAGAATAGAACACTGACAGTGTGTCAGAATAGAACACTGACAGTGTGTCAGAATAGAACACTGACAGTGTGTCAGAATAGAACAATACATTATGTCAGAATAGAACACAGACAGTGTGTCAGAATAGAACACTGACAGTATGTCAGAATAGAACAATACAGTATGTCAGAATAGAACACTGACAGTGTGTCAGAATAGAATGCTGACAGTATGTCAGAATATAACAATACAGTATGTCAGAATAGAACACTCACAGTGTGTCAGAATAGAAAAATACAGTATGTCAGAATAGAACACTGACAGAATGTCAGAATAGAACACTGACAGTTTGTCAGAATAGAACACTGACAGTATGTCAGAATAGAATACTGGCAGTATGTCAGAATAGACCAATACAGTATGTCAGAATAGAACAATACAGTATGTCAGAATAAAACAATACAGTATATCAGAATCGAACACTGACAGTGAATCAGAATAGAACTGTACAGTATGTCAGAATAGAACACTGACAGTATGTCAGAATAGAACACTGACAGTATGTCAGAATAAAACAATACAGTTTGTCAGAATAGAACACTGACAGTGTGTCAGAAAAGACCAATACAGTATGTCAGAATAGAACAATACAGTATGTCAGAATAGAACACTGACAGTATGTCAGAATAGAACACTGACAGTATGTCAGAATAGAACTCTGACAGTACACCAGAGTAGAACACTGACAGTATGTCAGAATAGAACACTGACAGTATGTCAGAATAGAACACTGACAGTATGTCAGAATAGAAAACTGACAGTATGTCAGAAAAGAACACTGACAGTGTGTCAGAATAGAACAATACAGTATGTCAGAATAGAACACTGACAGTATGTCAGAATTGAACACAGACAGTGTGTCAGAATAGAACAATACAGTAAGTCAGAATAGAACACTGACAGTACGTCAGAATAGAACACTGACAGTTTGTCAGAATAAAACACTGACAGTGTGTCAGAATAGAACAATACAGTATGTCAGAATAGAACACTGACAGTGTGTCAGAATAAAGCAATACAGTATGTCAGAATAGAACGCTGACAGAATGTCAGAATAGAACACTGACAGTTCTTCAGAATAGAACACTGACAGTGTGTCAGAATAGAACACTGACAGTGTGTCAGAATAGAACAATACAGTATGTCAGAGTAGAACACTGACAGTGTGTCAGAATAGAACACTGACAGTATGTCAGAATAGAACAATAAAGTATGTCAGAATAGAACACTGACAGTGTGTCAGAATAGACCAATACAGTATGTCAGAATAGAACAATACAGTATGTCAGAATAGAACACTGACAGTATGTCAGAATAGAACACTCACAGTGTGTCAGAATAGAAAAATACAGTATGTCAGAATAGAACACTGACAGAATGTCAGAATAGAACACTGACAGTTTGTCAGAATAGAACACTGACAGTATGTCAGAATAGAACACTGGCAGTATGTCAGAATAAAACAATACAGTATGTCAGAATTGAACACTGACAGTGAGTCAGAATAGAACAATACAGTATGTCAGAATAGAACACTGACAGTATGTCAGAATAGACCAATACAGTATGTCAGAATAGAACAATACAGTATGTCAGAATAAAACAATACAGTATATCAGAATAGAACACTGACAGTGTGTCAGAATAGACCAATACAGTATGTCAGAATAGAACACTGACAGAATGTCAGAATAGAACACTGACAGTTTGTCAGAATAGAACACTGACAGTATGTCAGAATCGAACACTGACAGTGAATCAGAATAGAACTGTACAGTATGTCAGAATAGAACACTGACAGTATGTCAGAATAGAACACTGACAGTATGTCAGAATAGAACACTGACAGTATGTCAGAATAGAAAACTGACAGTATGTCAAAAAAGAACACTGACAGTGTGTCAGAATAGAACAATACAGTATGTCAGAATAGAACACTGACAGTATGTCAGAATCGAACACAGACAGTGTGTCAGAATAGAACAATACAGTAAGTCAGAATAGAACACTGACAATACGTCAGAATAGAACACTGACAGTGTGTCAGAATAGAACAATAAAGTATGTCAGAATAGAACACTGACAGTGTGTCAGAATAAAGCAATACAGTATGTCAGAATAGAACGCTGACAGAATGTCAGAATAGAACACTGACAGTTCTTCAGAATAGAACACTGACAGTGTGTCAGAATAGAACACTGACAGTGTGTCAGAATAGAACACTGACAGTGTGTCAGAATAGAACAATACATTATGTCAGAATAGAACACAGACAGTGTGTCAGAATAGAACACTGACAGTATGTCAGAATAGAACAATACAGTATGTCAGAATAGAACACTGACAGTGTGTCAGAATAGAATGCTGACAGTATGTCAGAATATAACAATACAGTATGTCAGAATAGAACACTCACAGTGTGTCAGAATAGAAAAATACAGTATGTCAGAATAGAACACTGACAGAATGTCAGAATAGAACACTGACAGTTTGTCAGAATAGAACACTGACAGTATGTCAGAATAGAATACTGGCAGTATGTCAGAATAGACCAATACAGTATGTCAGAATAGAACAATACAGTATGTCAGAATAAAACAATACAGTATATCAGAATCGAACACTGACAGTGAATCAGAATAGAACTGTACAGTATGTCAGAATAGAACACTGACAGTATGTCAGAATAGAACACTGACAGTATGTCAGAATAAAACAATACAGTTTGTCAGAATAGAACACTGACAGTGTGTCAGAAAAGACCAATACAGTATGTCAGAATAGAACAATACAGTATGTCAGAATAGAACACTGACAGTATGTCAGAATAGAACACTGACAGTATGTCAGAATAGAACTCTGACAGTACACCAGAGTAGAACACTGACAGTATGTCAGAATAGAACACTGACAGTATGTCAGAATAGAACACTGACAGTATGTCAGAATAGAAAACTGACAGTATGTCAGAAAAGAACACTGACAGTGTGTCAGAATAGAACAATACAGTATGTCAGAATAGAACACTGACAGTATGTCAGAATTGAACACAGACAGTGTGTCAGAATAGAACAATACAGTAAGTCAGAATAGAACACTGACAGTACGTCAGAATAGAACACTGACAGTTTGTCAGAATAAAACACTGACAGTGTGTCAGAATAGAACAATACAGTATGTCAGAATAGAACACTGACAGTGTGTCAGAATAAAGCAATACAGTATGTCAGAATAGAACGCTGACAGAATGTCAGAATAGAACACTGACAGTTCTTCAGAATAGAACACTGACAGTGTGTCAGAATAGAACACTGACAGTGTGTCAGAATAGAACAATACAGTATGTCAGAGTAGAACACTGACAGTGTGTCAGAATAGAACACTGACAGTATGTCAGAATAGAACAATAAAGTATGTCAGAATAGAACACTGACAGTGTGTCAGAATAGACCAATACAGTATGTCAGAATAGAACAATACAGTATGTCAGAATAGAACACTGACAGTATGTCAGAATAGAACACTCACAGTGTGTCAGAATAGAAAAATACAGTATGTCAGAATAGAACACTGACAGAATGTCAGAATAGAACACTGACAGTTTGTCAGAATAGAACACTGACAGTATGTCAGAATAGAACACTGGCAGTATGTCAGAATAAAACAATACAGTATGTCAGAATTGAACACTGACAGTGAGTCAGAATAGAACAATACAGTATGTCAGAATAGAACACTGACAGTATGTCAGAATAGACCAATACAGTATGTCAGAATAGAACAATACAGTATGTCAGAATAAAACAATACAGTATATCAGAATAGAACACTGACAGTGTGTCAGAATAGACCAATACAGTATGTCAGAATAGAACACTGACAGAATGTCAGAATAGAACACTGACAGTTTGTCAGAATAGAACACTGACAGTATGTCAGAATCGAACACTGACAGTGAATCAGAATAGAACTGTACAGTATGTCAGAATAGAACACTGACAGTATGTCAGAATAGAACACTGACAGTATGTCAGAATAAAACAATACAGTTTGTCAGAATAGAACACTGACAGTGTGTCAGAATAGACCAATACAGTATGTCAGAATAGAACAATACAGTATGTCAGAATAGAACACTGACAGTATGTCAGAATAGAACACTGACAGTATGTCAGAATAGAACTCTGACAGTACACCAGAGTAGAACACTGACAGTATGACAGAATAGAACACTGACAGTATGTCAGAATAGAACACTGACAGTATGTCAGAATAGAAAACTGACAGTATGTCAGAAAAGAACACTGACAGTGTGTCAGAATAGAACAATACAGTATGTCAGAATAGAACACTCACAGTATGTCAGAATTCAACACAGACAGTGTGTCAGAATAGAACAATACAGTAAGTCAGAATAGAACACTGACAGTACGTCAGAATAGAACACTGACAGTTTGTCAGAATAAAACACTGACAGTGTGTCAGAATAGAACAATACAGTATGTCAGAATAAAACACTGACAGTGTGTCAGAATAAAGCAATACAGTATGTCAGAATAGAACGCTGACAGAATGTCAGAATAGAACACTGACAGTTCTTCAGAATAGAACACTGACAGTGTGTCAGAATAGAACACTGACAGTGTGTCAGAATAGAACAATACAGTATGTCAGAATAGAACACTGACAGTGTGTCAGAATAGAACATTGACAGTATGTCAGAATAGAACAATACAGTATGTCAGAATAGAACACTGACAGTGTGTCAGAATAGACCAATACAGTATGTCAGAATAGAACAATACAGTATGTCAGAATAGAACACTGACAGTATGTCAGAATAGAACACTGACAGTATGTCAGAATAGAACAATGACAATGTGTCAGAATAGAAAAATACAGTATGTCAGAATAGAACACTGACAGTATGACAGAATAGAACACTGACAGTATGTCAGAATAGAACTCTGACAGTACACCAGAGTAGAACACTGACAGTATGTCAGAATAGAACACTGACAGTATGTCAGAATAGAACACGGACAGTATGTCAGAATAGAAAACTGACAGTATGTCAAAAAAGAACACTGACAGTGTGTCAGAATAGAACAATACAGTATGTCAGAATAGAACACTGACAGTATGTCAGAATCGAACACAGACAGTGTGTCAGAATAGAACAATACAGTAAGTCAGAATAGAACACTGACAGTGTGTCAGAATAGAACAATACAGTATGTCAGAATAGAACACTGACAGTGTGTCAGAATAAAGCAATACAGTATGTCAGAATAGAACACTGACAGTGTGTCAGAATAAAGCAATACAGTATGTCAGAATAGAACGCTGACAGAATGTCAGAATAGAACACTGACAGTTCTTCAGAATAGAACACTGACAGTGTGTCAGAATAGAACACTGACAGTGTGTCAGAATAGAACACTGACAGTGTGTCAGAATAGAACAATACAGTATGTCAGAATAGAACACAGACAGTGTGTCAGAATAGAACACTGACAGTATGTCAGAATAGAACAATACAGTATGTCAGAATAGAACACTGACAGTATGTCAGAATAGAATGCTGACAGTATGTCAGAATATAACAATACAGTATGTCAGAATAGAACACTCACAGTGTGTCAGAATAGACCAATACAGTATGTCAGAATAGAACACTGACAGTTTGTCAGAATAGAACACTGACAGTATGTCAGAATCGAACACTGACAGTGAATCAGAATAGAACTGTACAGTATGTCAGAATAGAACACTGACAGTATGTCAGAATAGAACACTGAGAGTATGTCAGAATAAAACAATACAGTTTGTCAGAATAGAACACTGACAGTGTGTCAGAATAGACCAATACAGTATGTCAGAATAGAACAATACAGTATGTCAGAATAGAACACTGACAGTATGTCAGAATAGAACACTGACAGTATGTCAGAATAGAACTCTGACAGTACACCAGAGTAGAACACTGACAGTATGTCAGAATAGAACACTGACAGTATGTCAGAATAGAACACTGACAGTATGTCAGAATAGAAAACTGACAGTATGTCAGAAAAGAACACTGACAGTGTGTCAGAATAGAACAATACAGTATGTCAGAATAGAACACTGACAGTATGTCAGAATCGAACACAGACAATGTGTCAGAATAGAACAATACAGTAAGTCAGAATAGAACACTGACAGCACGTCAGAATAGAACACTGACAGTTTGTCAGAATAAAACACTGACAGTGTGTCAGAATAGAACAATACAGTATGTCAGAATAGAACACTGACAGTATGTCAGAATCGAACACAGACAGTGTGTCAGAATAGAACAATACAGTAAGTCAGAATAGAACACTGACAGTGTGTCAGAATAGACCAATACAGTATGTCAGAATAGAACAATACAGTATGTCAGAATAGAACACTGACAGTATGTCAGAATAGAACACTGACAGTATGTCAGAATAGAACAATGACAATGTGTCAGAATAGAAAAATACAGCATGTCAGAATAGAACACTGACAGAATGTCAGAATAGAACACTGACAGTTTGTCAGAATAGAACACTGACAGTATGTCAGAATCGAACACTGACAGTGAATCAGAATAGAACAGTACAGTATGTCAGAATGGAACACTGACAGTATGTCAGAATAGAACACTGACAGTATGTCAGAATAAAACAATACAGTATGTCAGAATAGAACACTGACAGTGTGTCAGAATAGACCAATACAGTATGTCAGAATAGAACAATACAGTATGTCAGAATAGAACACTGACAGTATGTCAGAATAGAACACTGACAGTATGTCAGAATAGAACTCTGACAGTACACCAGAGTAGAACACTGACAGTATGTCAGAATAGAACACTGACAGTATGTCAGAATAGAACACTGACAGTATGTCAGAATAGAAAACTGACAGTATGTCAGAAAAGAACACTGACAGTGTGTCAGAATAGAACAATACAGTATGTCAGAATAGAACACTGACAGTATGTCAGAATCGAACACAGACAGTGTGTCAGAATAGAACAATACAGTAAGTCAGAATAGAACACTGACAGTACGTCAGAATAGAACACTGACAGTTTGTCAGAATAAAACACTGACAGTGTGTCAGAATAGAACAATACAGTATGTCAGAATAGAACACTGACAGTATGTCAGAATAGAACACTGACAGTTTGTCAGAATAAAACACTGACAGTGTGTCAGAATAGAACAATACAGTATGTCAGAATAGAACACTGACAGTATGTCAGAATAGAACACTGACAGTGTGTCAGAATAGAACAATACAGTAAGTCAGAATAGAACACTGACAGTGTGTCAGAATAGACCAATACAGTATGTCAGAATAGAACAATACAGTATGTCAGAATAGAACACTGACAGTATGTCAGAATAGAACACTGACAGTATGTCAGAATAGAACAATGACAATGTGTCAGAATAGAAAAATACAGCATGTCAGAATAGAACACTGACAGAATGTCAGAATAGAACACTGACAGTATGTCAGAATAGAAAACTGACAGTATGTCAGAAAAGAACACTGACAGTGTGTCAGAATAGAACAATACAGTATGTCAGAATAGAACACTGACAGTATGTCAGAATCGAACACAGACAGTGTGTCAGAATAGAACAATACAGTAAGTCAGAATAGAACACTGACAGTACGTCAGAATAGAACACTGACAGTATGTCAGAATAGAACACTGACAGTGTGTCAGAATAGAACAATACAGTATGTCAGAATAGAACACTGACAGTGTGTCAGAATAAAGCAATACAGTATGTCAGAATAGAACGCTGACAGAATGTCAGAATAGAACACTGACAGTTCTTCAGAATAGAACACTGACAGTGTGTCAGAATAGAACACTGACAGTGTGTCAGAATAGAACACTGACAGTGTGTCAGAATAGAACAATACAGTATGTCAGAATAGAACACTGACAGTGTGTCAGAATAGAACACTGACAGTATGTCAGAATAGAACAATACAGTATGTCAGAATAGAACACTGACAGTGTGTCAGAATAGAACACTGACAGTATGTCAGAATATAACAATACAGTATGTCAGAATAGAACACTCACAGTGTGTCAGAATAGAACAATACAGTATGTCAGAATAGAACACTGACAGAATGTCAGAATAGAACACTGACAGTATGTCAGAATAGAACACTGACAGAATGTCAGAATAGAACACTGACAGTATGTCAGAATAGAACACTGACAGTATGTCAGAATAGAACACTGACAGTATGTCAGAATAGAAAAATACAGTATGTCAGAATAGAACACTGGCAGTGTGTCAGAATAGAGCAATACAGAATGTCAGAATAGAAGACTGACAGCATGTCAGAATAGAAAACTGACAATATGTCAGAATAGAACAGTGACAGAATGTCAGAATAGAACAATGAATAGAAAACTGACAGTATGTCAGAAAAGAACACTGACAGTGTGTCAGAATAGAACAATACAGTATGTCAGAATAGAACACTGACAGTATGTCAGAATCGAACACAGACAGTGTGTCAGAATAGAACAATACAGTAAGTCAGAATAGAACACTGACAGTATGTCAGAATAGAACACTGACAGTGTGTCAGAATAGAACAATACAGTATGTCAGAATAGAACACTGACAGTATGTCAGAATAGAACACTGACAGTGTGTCAGAATAAAACAATACAGTATGTCAGAATAGAACACTGACAGTGTGTCAGAATAGACCAATACAGTATGTCAGAATAGAACAATACAGTATGTCAGAATAGAACACTGACAGTATGTCAGAATAGAACACTGACAGTATGTCAGAATAGAACAATGACAATGTGTCAGAATAGAAAAATACAGTATGTCAGAATAGAACACTGACAGAATGTCAGAATAGAACACTGACAGTTTGTCAGAATAGAACACTGACAGTATGTCAGAATCGAACACTGACAGTGAGTCAGAATAGAACAGTACAGTGTGTCAGAATGGAACACTGACAGTATGTCAGAATAGAACACTGACAGTATGTCAGAATAGAACAATACAGTATGTCAGAATAGAACACTGACAGTGTGTCAGAATAGACCAATACAGTATGTCAGAATAGAACAATACAGTATGTCAGAATAGAACACTGACAGTATGTCAGAATAGAACACTGACAGTATGTCAGAATAGAACTCTGACAGTACAGCCAGAGTAGAACACTGACAGGATGTCAGAATAGAACACTGACAGTATGTCAGAATAGAACACTGACAGTATGTCAGAATAGAAAACTGACAGTATGTCAGAAAAGAACACTGACAGTGTGTCAGAATAGAACAATACAGTATGTCAGAATAGAACACTGACAGTATGTCAGAATCGAACACAGACAGTGTGTCAGAATAGAACAATACAGTAAGTCAGAATAGAACACTGACAGTACGTCAGAATAGAACACTGACAGTTTGTCAGAATAAAACACTGACAGTGTGTCAGAATAGAACAATACAGTAAGTCAGAATAGAACACTGACAGTACGTCAGAATAGAACACTGACAGTTTGTCAGAATAAAACACTGACAGTGTGTCAGAATAGAACAATACAGTATGTCAGAATAGAACACTGACAGTATGTCAGAATCGAACACAGACAGTGTGTCAGAATAGAACAATACAGTAAGTCAGAATAGAACACTGACAGTGTGTCAGAATAGACCAATACAGTATGTCAGAATAGAACAATACAGTATGTCAGAATAGAACACTGACAGTATGTCAGAATAGAACACTGACAGTATGTCAGAATAGAACAATGACAATGTGTCAGAATAGAAAAATACAGCATGTCAGAATAGAACACTGACAGAATGTCAGAATAGAACACTGACAGTTTGTCAGAATAGAACACTGACAGTATGTCAGAATCGAACACTGACAGTGAATCAGAATAGAACAGTACAGTATGTCAGAATGGAACACTGACAGTATGTCAGAATAGAACACTGACAGTATGTCAGAATAAAACAATACAGTATGTCAGAATAGAACACTGACAGTGTGTCAGAATAGACCAATACAGTATGTCAGAATAGAACAATACAGTATGTCAGAATAGAACACTGACAGTATGTCAGAATAGAACACTGACAGTATGTCAGAATAGAACTCTGACAGTACACCAGAGTAGAACACTGACAGTATGTCAGAATAGAACACTGACAGTATGTCAGAATAGAACACTGACAGTATGTCAGAATAGAAAACTGACAGTATGTCAGAAAAGAACACTGACAGTGTGTCAGAATAGAACAATACAGTATGTCAGAATAGAACACTGACAGTATGTCAGAATCGAACACAGACAGTGTTTTAGAATAGAACAATACAGTAAGTCAGAATAGAACACTGACAGTACTTCAGAATAGAACACTGACAGTTTGTCAGAATAAAACACTGACAGTGTGTCAGAATAGAACAATACAGTATGTCAGAATAGAACACTGACAGTATGTCAGAATCGAACACAGACAGTGTGTCAGAATAGAACAATACAGTAAGTCAGAATAGAACACTGACAGTACGTCAGAATAGAACACTGACAGTTTGTCAGAATAAAACACTGACAGTGTGTCAGAATAGAACAATACAGTATGTCAGAATAGAACACTGACAGTGTGTCAGAATAAAGCAATACAGTATGTCAGAATAGAACGCTGACAGAATGTCAGAATAGAACACTGACAGTTCTTCAGAATAGAACACTGACAGTGTGTCAGAATAGAACACTGACAGTGTGTCAGAATAGAACACTGACAGTGTGTCAGAATAGAACAATACAGTATGTCAGAATAGAACACTGACAGTGTGTCAGAATAGAACACTGACAGTATGTCAGAACAGAACAATACAGTATGTCAGAATAGAACACTGACAGTGTGTCAGAATAGAACGCTGACACTATGTCAGAATATAACAATACAGTATGTCAGAATAGAACACTCACAGTGTGTCAGAATAGAAAAATACAGTATGTCAGAATAGAACACTGACAGAATGTCAGAATAGAACACTGACAGTATGTCAGAATAGAACACTGACAGAATGTCAGAATAGAACACTGACAGTATGTCAGAATAGAACACTGACAGAATGTCAGAATAGAACACTGACAGTTTGTCAGAATAGAACACTGACAGTATGTCAGAATCGAACACTGACAGTGAGTCAGAATAGAACAGTACAGTATGTCAGAATAGAACACTGACAGTATGTCAGAATAGAACACTGACAGTATGTCAGAATAAAACAATACAGTATGTCAGAATAGAACACTGACAGTGTGTCAGAATAGACCAATACAGTATGTCAGAATAGAACAATACAGTATGTCAGAATAGAACACTGACAGTATGTCAGAATAGAACACTGACAGTATGTCAGAATAGAACACTGACAGTATGTCAGAATAGAACTCTGACAGTACACCAGAGTAGAACACTGACAGTATGTCAGAATAGAACACTTACAGTATTTCAGAATAGAACACTGACAGTATGTCAGAATAGAAAACTGACAGTATGTCAGAATAGAACACTGACAGAATGTCAGAATAGAACACTGACAGTTTGTCAGAATAGAACACTGACAGTATGTCAGAATCGAACACTGACAGTGAGTCAGAATAGAACAGTACAGTATGTCAGAATAGAACACTGACAGTATGTCAGAATAGAACACTGACAGTGTGTCAGAATAGACCAATACAGTATGTCAGAATAGAACAATACAGTATGTCAGAATAGAACACTGACAGTATGTCAGAATAGAACACTGACAGTATGTCAGAATAGAACACTGACAGTAGGTCAGAATAGAACTCTGACAGTACAACAGAGTAGAACACTGACAGTATGTCAGAATAGAACACTTACAGTATTTCAGAATAGAACACTGACAGTATGTCAGAATAGAAAACTGACAGTATGTCAGAAAAGAACACTGACAGTGTGTCAGAATAGAACAATACAGTATGTCAGAATAGAACACTGACAGTATGTCAGAATCGAACACAGACATTGTGTCAGAATAGAACAATACAGTAAGTCAGAATAGAACACTGACTGTACGTCAGAATAGAACACTGACAGTGTGTCAGAATAAAACACTGACAGTGTGTCAGAATAGAACAATACAGTATGTCAGAATAGAACACTGACAGTGTGTCAGAATAAAGCAATACAGTATGTCAGAATAGAACGCTGACAGAATGTCAGAATAGAACACTGACAGTTCTTCAGAATAGAACACTGACAGTGTGTCAGAATAGAACACTGACAGTGTGTCAGAATAGAACACTGACAGTGTGTCAGAATAGAACACTGACAGTATGTCAGAATCGAACACTGACAGTGTGTCAGAATAGAACAATACAGTATGTCAGAATAGAACACTGACAGTATGTCAGAATAGAAAACTGACATTATGTCAGAATAGAACAATACAGTATGTCAGTATAGAACACTGACAGTGTGTCAGAATAGAACAATACAGTATGTCAGAATGGAACACTGACAGTGTGTCAGAATAGAACAATACAGTATGTCAGAATAGAACAATACAGTATGTCAGAATAGTACACTGACAGTGTGTCAGAATAGATCAATACAGTATGTCAGAATAGAACACTGACAGTGTGTCAGAATAGAACACTGACAGTATGTCAGAATAGAACAATACAGTATGTCAGAATAGAACACTGACAGTGTGTCAGAATAGAACACTGACAGTATGTCAGAATAGAACAATGACAATGTGTCAGAATAGAAAAATACAGTATGTCAGAATAGAACACTGACAGAATGTCAGAATAGAACACTGACAGTTTGTCAGAATAGAACACTGACAGTATGTCAGAATCGAACACTGACAGTGAGTCAGAATAGAACAGTACAGTATGTCAGAATAGAACACTGACAGTGTGTCAGAATAGACCAATACAGTATGTCAGAATAGAACAATACAGTATGTCAGAATAGAACACTGACAGTATGTCAGAATAGAACACTGACTGTATGTCAGAATAGAACTCTGACAGTACACCAGAGTAGAACACTGACAGTATGTCAGAATAGAACACTTACAGTATTTCAGAATAGAACACTGACAGTATGTCAGAATAGAACTCTGACAGTATAGCTCAGAGTAGAACACTGACAGTATGTCAGAATAGAAGCAATACAGTAAGTCAGAATAGAACACTGACAGTACGTCAGAATAGAACACTGACAGTGTGTCAGAATAAAACACTGACAGTGTGTCAGAATAGAACAATACAGTATGTCAGAATAGAACACTGACAGTGTGTCAGAATAAAGCAATACAGTATGTCAGAATAGAAAACTGACAGTATGTCAGAAAAGAACACTGACAGTGTGTCAGAATAGAACAATACAGTATGTCAGAATAGAACACTTACAGTATTATAAGAATCGAACACAGACATTGTGTCAGAATAGAACAATACAGTAAGTCAGAATAGAACACTGACAGTACGTCAGAATAGAACACTGACAGTGTGTCAGAATAAAACACTGACAGTGTGTCAGAATAGAACAATACAGTATGTCAGAATAGAACACTGACAGTGTGTCAGAATAAAGCAATACAGTATGTCAGAATAGAACGCTGACAGAAGGTCAGAATAGAACACTGACAGTTCTTCAGAATAGAACACTGACAGTGTGTCAGAATAGAACACTGACAGTGTGTCAGAATAGAACACTGACAGTGTGTCAGAATAGAACACTGACAGTATGTCAGAATCGAACACTGACAGTGTGTCAGAATAGAACAATACAGTATGTCAGAATAGAACACTGGCAGTGTGTCAGAATAGAGCAATACAGAAGGTCAGAATAGAACACTGACAGCATGTCAGAATAGTAAACTGACAATATGTCAATAGAACAGTGACAGAATGTCAGAATAGAACAATACAGTGTGTCAGAATAGAACACTGACAGTGTGTCAGAATAGAACACTGACTGTATGTCAGAATAGAAAAATACAGTATGTCAGAATAGAACACTGGCAGTGTGTCAGAATAGAGCAATACAGAATGTCAGAATAGAACACTGACAGCATGTCAGAATAGAAAACTGACAATATGTCAGAATAGAACAGTGACAGAATGTCAGAATAGAACAATACAGTATGTCAGAATAGAACACTGACAGTGTGTCAGAATAGCACACTGACAGTGTGTCAGAATAGAACACTGACAGTATGTCAGAATAGAACAATACAGTATGTCAGAATAGAACACTGACAGTGTGTCAGAATAGCACACTGACAGTGTGTCAGAATAGAACACTGACAGTATGTCAGAATAGAACAATACAGTATGTCAGAATAGAACACTGACAGTGTGTCAGAATAGCACACTGACAGTGTGTCAGAATAGAACACTGACAGTATGTCAGAATAGAACAATACAGTATGTCAGAATAGAACACTGACAGTGTGTCAGAATAGAACAATACAGTATGTCAGAATAGAACACTGACAGTATGTCAGAATAGAACACTGACAGTGTGTCAGAATAGAACAATACAGTAAGTCAGAATAGAACACTGACAGTACGTCAGAATAGAACACTGACAGTTTGTCAGAATAGAACAATACAGTATGTCAGAATAGAACACTGACAGTGTGTCAGAATAAAGCAATACAGTATGTCAGAATAGAACGCTGACAGAATGTCAGAATAGAACACTGACAGTTCTTCAGAATAGAACACTGACAGTGTGTCAGAATAGAACACTGACAGTGTGTCAGAATAGAACACTGACAGTGTGTCAGAATAGAACAATACAGTATGTCAGAATAGAACACTGACAGTGTGTCAGAATAGAACACTGACAGTATGTCAGAATAGAACAATACAGTATGTCAGAATAGAACACTGACAGTGTGTCAGAATAGAACACTGACAGTATATCAGAATATAACAATACAGTATGTCAGAATAGAACACTCACAGTGTGTCAGAATAGAAAAATACAGTATGTCAGAATAGAACACTGACAGAATGTCAGAATAGAACACTGACAGTATGTCAGAATAGAACACTGACAGAATGTCAGAATAGAACACTGACAGTATGTCAGAATAGAACACTGACAGAATGTCAGAATAGAACACTGACAGTATGTCAGAATAGAACACTGACAGTATGTCAGAATAAAACAATACAGTATGTCAGAATCGAACACTGACAGTGAGTCAGAATAGAACAATACAGTATGTCAGAATAGAACACTGACTGTATGTCAGAATAGACCAATACAGTATGTCAGAATAGAACAATACAGTATGTCAGAATAAAACAATACAGTATGTTAGAATAGAACACTGACAGTGTGTCAGAATAGACCAATACAGTATGTCAGAATAGAACAATACAGTATGTCAGAATAGAACACTGACAGTATGTCAGAATAGAACACTGACAGTATGTCAGAATAGAACAATGACAATGTGTCAGAATAGAAAAATACAGTATGTCAGAATAGAACACTGACAGAATGTCAGAATAGAACACTGACAGTTTGTCAGAATAGAACACTGACAGTATGTCAGAATCGAACACTGACAGTGAGTCAGAATAGAACAGTACAGTATGTCAGAATAGAACACTGACAGTGTGTCAGAATAGACCAATACAGTATGTCAGAATAGAACAATACAGTATGTCAGAATAGAACACTGACAGTATGTCAGAATAGAACACTGACAGTATGTCAGAATAGAACACTGACTGTATGTCAGAATAGAACTCTGACAGTACACCAGAGTAGAACACTGACAGTATGTCAGAATAGAACACTTACAGTATTTCAGAATAGAACACTGACAGTATGTCAGAATAGAAAACTGACAGTATGTCAGAAAAGAACACTGACAGTGTGTCAGAATAGAACAATACAGTATGTCAGAATAGAACACTTACAGTATTATAAGAATCGAACACAGACATTGTGTCAGAATAGAACAATACAGTAAGTCAGAATAGAACACTGACAGTACGTCAGAATAGAACACTGACAGTGTGTCAGAATAAAACACTGACAGTGTGTCAGAATAGAACAATACAGTATGTCAGAATAGAACACTGACAGTGTGTCAGAATAAAGCAATACAGTATGTCAGAATAGAACGCTGACAGAAGGTCAGAATAGAACACTGACAGTTCTTCAGAATAGAACACTGACAGTGTGTCAGAATAGAACACTGACAGTGTGTCAGAATAGAACACTGACAGTGTGTCAGAATAGAACACTGACAGTATGTCAGAATCGAACACTGACAGTGTGTCAGAATAGAACAATACAGTATGTCAGAATAGAACACTGACAGTATGTCAGAATAGAAAACTGACATTATGTCAGAATAGAACAATACAGTATGTCAGTATAGAACACTGACAGTGTGTCAGAATAGAACAATACAGTATGTCAGAATAGAACACTGACAGTGTGTCAGAATAGAACAATACAGTATGTCAGAATAGAACAATACAGTATGTCAGAATAGTACACTGACAGTGTGTCAGAATAGATCAATACAGTATGTCAGAATAGAACACTGACAGTGTGTCAGAATAGAACACTGACAGTATGTCAGAATAGAACAATACAGTATGTCAGAATAGAACACTGACAGTGTGTCAGAATAGAACAATACAGTATGTCAGAATAGAACACTGGCAGTGTGTCAGAATAGAGCAATACAGAATGTCAGAATAGAACACTGACAGCATGTCAGAATAGTAAACTGACAATATGTCAATAGAACAGTGACAGAATGTCAGAATAGAACAATACAGTGTGTCAGAATAGAACACTGACAGTGTGTCAGAATAGAACACTGACTGTATGTCAGAATAGAAAAATACAGTATGTCAGAATAGAACACTGACAATGTGTCAGAATAGAACAATGACAGTATGTCAGAATAGAACAATACAGTATATCAGAATAGAACACTGGCAGTGTGTCAGAATAGAGCAATACAGAATGTCAGAATAGAACACTGACAGCATGTCAGAATAGAAAACTGACAATATGTCAGAATAGAACAGTGACAGAATGTCAGAATAGAACAATACAGTATGTCAGAATAGAACACTGACAGTGTGTCAGAATAGCACACTGACAGTGTGTCAGAATAGAACACTGACAGTATGTCAGAATAGAACAATACAGTATGTCAGAATAGAACACTGACAGTGTGTCAGAATAGAGCACTGACAGTATGTCAGAATAGAACAATACAGTACGTCAGAATAGAACACTGACAGTGTGTCAGAATAAAACACTGACAGTGTGTCAGAATAGAACAATACAGTATGTCAGAATAGAACACTGACAGTGTGTCAGAATAAAGCAATACAGTATGTCAGAATAGAACGCTGACAGAATGTCAGAATAGAACACTGACAGTTCTTCAGAATAGAACACTGACAGTGTGTCAGAATAGAACACTGACAGTGTGTCAGAATAGAACACTGACAGTATGTCAGAATCGAACACTGACAGTGTGTCAGAATAGAACAATACAGTATGTCAGAATAGAACACTGACAGTATGTCAGAATAGAAAACTGACATTATGTCAGAATAGAACAATACAGTATGTCAGTATAGAACACTGACAGTGTGTCAGAATAGAACAATACAGTATGTCAGAATAGAACACTGACAGTGTGTCAGAATAGAACAATAAAGTATATAAGAATAGAACAATACAGTATGTCAGAATAGTACACTGACAGTGTGTCAGAATAGATCAATACAGTATGTCAGAATAGAACACTGACAGTGTGTCAGAATAGAACACTGACAGTATGTCAGAATAGAACAATACAGTATGTCAGAATAGAACACTGACAGTGTGTCAGAATAGAACAATACAGTATGTCAGAATAGAACACTGGCAGTGTGTCAGAATAGAACAATACAGTATGTCAGAATAGAACACTGACAGTGTGTCAGAATAGAACAATACAGTATGTCAGAATAGAACACTGGCAGTGTGTCAGAATAGAGCAATACAGAATGTCAGAATAGAACACGGACAGCATGTCAGAATAGTAAACTGACAATATGTCAATAGAACAGTGACAGAATGTCAGAATAGAACAATACAGTGTGTCAGAATAGAACACTGACAGTGTGTCAGAATAGAACACTGACTGTATATCAGAATAGAAAAATACAGTATGTCAGAATAGAACACTGACAATGTGTCAGAATAGAACAATGACAGTATGTCAGAATAGAACAATACAGTATATCAGAATAGAACACTGGCAGTGTGTCAGAATAGAGCAATACAGAATGTCAGAATAGAACACTGACAATATGTCAGAATAGAACAGTGACAGAATGTCAGAATTGAACAATACAGTATGTCAGAATAGACCACTGACAGTGTGTCAGAATAGCACATTGACAGTGTGTCAGAATAGAACACTGACAGTATGTCAGAATAGATCAATACAGTATGTCAGAATAGAACACTGACAGTGTGTCAGAATAGAGCACTGACAGTATGTCAGAATAGAACAATACAGTATGTAAGAATAGAACACTGACAGTGTGTCAGAATAGAACACTGACAGTAAGTCAGAATAGAACAATACAGTATGTCAGAAAAGAACACTGACAGTGTGTCAGAATAGAAAACTACAGTATGTAAGAATAGAACGCTGACAGAATGTCAGAATAGAACACTGACAGTTCTTCAGAATAGAACACTGACAGTGTGTCAGAATGGAACACTGACAGTGTGTCAGAATAGAACAATACAGTATGTCAGAATAGTACACTGACAGTGTGTCAGAATAGATCAATACAGTATGTCAGAATAGAACACTGACAGTGTGTCAGAATAGAACACTGACAGTATGTCAGAATAGAACAATACAGTATGTCAGAATAGAACACTGACAGTGTGTCAGAATAGAACAATACAGTATGTCAGAATAGAACACTGGCAGTGTGTCAGAATAGAGCAATACAGAATGTCAGAATAGAACACTGACAGCATGTCAGAATAGTAAACTGACAATATGTCAATAGAACAGTGACAGAATGTCAGAATAGAACAATACAGTGTGTCAGAATAGAACACTGACAGTGTGTCAGAATAGAACACTGACTGTATGTCAGAATAGAAAAATACAGTATGTCAGAATAGAACACTGACAATGTGTCAGAATAGAACAATGACAGTATGTCAGAATAGAACAATACAGTATATCAGAATAGAACACTGGCAGTGTGTCAGAATAGAGCAATACAGAATGTCAGAATAGAACACTGACAGCATGTCAGAATAGAAAACTGACAATATGTCAGAATAGAACAGTGACAGAATGTCAGAATAGAACAATACAGTATGTCAGAATAGAACACTGACAGTGTGTCAGAATAGCACACTGACAGTGTGTCAGAATAGAACACTGACAGTATGTCAGAATAGAACAATACAGTATGTCAGAATAGAACACTGACAGTGTGTCAGAATAGAGCACTGACAGTATGTCAGAATAGAACAATACAGTACGTCAGAATAGAACACTGACAGTGTGTCAGAATAGAACACTGACAGTGTGTCAGAATAGAACAATACAGTATGTCAGAATAGAACACTGACAGTGTGTCAGAATAGAAGCAATACAGTATGTCAGAATAGAACGCTGACAGAATGTCAGAATAGAACACTGACAGTGTGTCAGAATAGAACACTGACAGTGTGTCAGAATAGAACACTGACAGTATGTCAGAATAGAACAATACAGTATGTCAGAATAGAACACTGACAGTGTGTCAGAATAGAACACTGACAGTGTGTCAGAATAGAACACTGACAGTATGTCAGAATCGAACACTGACAGTGTGTCAGAATAGAACAATACAGTATGTCAGAATAGAACACTGACAGTATGTCAGAATAGAAAACTGACATTATGTCAGAATAGAACAATACAGTATGTCAGTATAGAACACTGACAGTGTGTCAGAATAGAACAATACAGTATGTCAGAATAGAACACTGACAGTGTGTCAGAATAGAACAATAAAGTATATAAGAATAGAACAATACAGTATGTCAGAATAGTACACTGACAGTGTGTCAGAATAGATCAATACAGTATGTCAGAATAGAACACTGACAGTGTGTCAGAATAGAACACTGACAGTATGTCAGAATAGAACAATACAGTATGTCAGAATAGAACACTGACAGTGTGTCAGAATAGAACAATACAGTATGTCAGAATAGAACACTGGCAGTGTGTCAGAATAGAACAATACAGTATGTCAGAATAGAACACTGACAGTGTGTCAGAATAGAACAATGACAGTATGTCAGAATAGAACACTGGCAGTGTGTCAGAATAGAGCAATACAGAATGTCAGAATAGAACACGGACAGCATGTCAGAATAGAACACTGACAGTGTGTCAGAATAGAACAGTGACAGTATGTCAGAATAGAACACTGACAGTGTGTCAGAATAGAACAATACAGTATGTCAGAATAGAACACTGACAGTATGTCAGAATAGAACAATACAGTATGTCAGAATAGAACACTGACAGTGTGTCAGAATAGAACACTGACAGTATGTCAGAATAGAACAATACAGTATGTCAGAATAGAACACTGACAGTGTGTCAGAATAGAACAATACAGTATGTCAGAATAGAACACTGACAGTATGTCAGAATAGAACAGTGACAGTATGTCAGAATAGAACACTGACAGTATGTCAGAATAGAACACTGACAGTATGTCAGAATAGAACACTGACAGTGTGTCAGAATAGAACACTGACAGTATGTCAGAATAGAACAATACAGTATGTCAGAATAGAACACTGACAGTATGTCAGAATAGAACACTGACAGTATGTCAGAATAGAACAATACAGTATGTCAGAATAGAACACTGACAGTGTGTCAGAATAGAACACTACAGTATGTCAGAATAGAACAATACAGTATGTCAGAATAGAACAATACAGTATGTCAGAATAGAACACTGACAGTGTGTCAGAATAGAACAATACAGAATGTCAGAATAGAACACTGACAGTATGTCAGAATAGAACACTGACAGTATGTCAGAATAGAACACTGACAGTGTGTCAGAATAGAACAATACAGTGTGTCAGAATAGAACACTGACAGTGTGTCAGAATAGAACAATACAGTATGTCAGAATAGAACACTGACAGTGTGTCAGAATAGAACACTGACAGTATGTCAGAATAGAACACTGACAGTATGTCAGAATAGAACACTGACAGTGTGTCAGAATAGAACAATACAGTATGTCAGAATAGAACACTGACAGTGTGTCAGAATAGAACAATACAGTATGTCAGAATAGAACACTGACAGTGTGTCAGAATAGAACAATACAGTATGTCAGAATAGAACACTGACAGCGTGTCAGAATAGAACACTGACAGTATGTCAGAATAGAACACTGACAGTATGTCAGAATAGAACACTGACAGTATGTCAGAATAGAACACTGACAGTGTGTCAGAATAGAACACTGACAGTATGTCAGAATAGAACAATACAGTATGTCAGAATAGAACACTGACAGTGTGTCAGAATAGAACAATACAGTATGTCAGAATAGAACACTGACAGTATGTCAGAATAGAACACTGACAGTATGTCAGAATAGAACAATACAGTATGTCAGAATAGAACACTGACAGTGTGTCAGAATAGAACACTGACAGTATGTCAGAATAGAACAATACAGTATGTCAGAATAGAACACTGACAGTGTGTCAGAATAGAACAATACAGTATGTCAGAATAGAACACTGACAGTGTGTCAGAATAGAACAATACAGTATGTCAGAATAGAACACTGACAGTGTGTCAGAATAGAACAATACAGTATGTCAGAATAGAACACTGACAGTGTGTCAGAATAGAACACTGACAGTATGTCAGAATAGAACACTGACAGTGTGTCAGAATAGAACAATACAGTATGTCAGAATAGAACACTGACAGTGTGTCAGAATAGAACAATACAGTATGTCAGAATAGAACACTGACAGTGTGTCAGAATAGAACAATACAGTATGTCAGAATAGAACACTGACAGTATGTCAGAATAGAACACTGACATTATGTCAGAATAGAACAATACAGTATGTCAGAATAGAACACTGACAGTGTGTCAGAATAGAACAATACAGTATGTCAGAATAGAACACTGACAGTGTGTCAGAATAGAACAATACAGTATGTCAGAATAGAACACTGACAGTGTGTCAGAATAGAACAATACAGTATGTCAGAATAGAACACTGACAGTGTGTCAGAATAGAACACTGACAGTATGTCAGAATAGAACACTGACAGTGTGTCAGAATAGAACAATACAGTGTGTCAGAATAGAACACTGACAGTGTGTCAGAATAGAACACTGACAGTATGTCAGAATAGAACAATACAGTATGTCAGAATAGAACACTGACAGTGTGTCAGAATAGAACACTGACATTATGTAAGAATAGAACAATACAGTATGTCAGTATAGAACACTGACAGTGTGTCAGAATAGAACAATACAGTATGTCAGAATAGAACACTGACAGTGTGTCAGAATAGAACAATACAGTATGTCAGAATAGAACACTGACAGTATGTCAGAATAGAACACTGACAGTGTGTCAGAATAGAACAATACAGTGTGTCAGAATAGAACACTGACAGTGTGTCAGAATAGAACAATACAGTATGTCAGAATAGAACACTGACAGTGTGTCAGAATAGAACAATACAGTATGTCAGAATAGGACACTGACAGTATGTCAGAATAGAAAACTGACATTATGTCAGAATAGAACAATACAGTATGTCAGTATAGAACACTGACAGTGTGTCAGAATAGAACAATACAGTATGTCAGAATAGAACACTGACAGTGTGTCAGAATAGAACAATACAGTATGTCAGAATAGAACACTGACAGTGTGTCAGAATAGATCAATACAGTATGTCAGAATAGAACACTGACAGTGTGTCAGAATAGAACACTGACAGTATGTCAGAATAGAACACTGACAGTGTGTCAGAATAGAACAATACAGTGTGTCAGAATAGAACACTGACAGTATGTCAGAATAGAACACTGACATGTATGTCAGAATAGAACAATACAGTATGTCAGAATAGAACACTGACAGTGTGTCAGAATAGAACAATGACAGTATGTCAGAATAGAACAATACAGTATGTCAGAATAGAACACTGGCAGTGTGTCAGAATAGAGCAATACAGAATGTCAGAATAGAACACTGACAGCATGTCAGAATAGTAAACTGACAATATGTCAATAGAACAGTGACAGAATGTCAGAATAGAACAATACAGTATGTCAGAATAGAACACTGACAGTGTGTCAGAATAGAACACTGACAGTGTGTCAGAATAGAACACTGACAGTATGTCAGAATAGAACAATACAGTATGTCAGAATAGAACACTGACAATATGTCAGAGTAGAACACTGACAGTATGTCAGAATAGAACACTGACAGTGTGTCAGAATAGAGCACTGACAGTATGTCAGAATAGAACAATACAGTATGTAAGAATAGAACACTGACAGTGTGTCAGAATAGAACACTGACAGTAAGTCAGAATAGAACAATACAGTATGTCAGAAAAGAACACTGACAGTGTGTCAGAATAGAAAAATACAGTATGTCAGAATAGAACGCTGACAGAATGTCAGAATAGAACACTGACAGTGCTGTCAGAATAGAAAAATACAGTATGTCAGAATAGAACACTGACAATATGTCAGAATAGAACAATACAGTATGTCAGAATAAAACAATACAGTATTTTAGAATAGAACACTGACAGTGTGTCAGAATAGACCAATACAGTATGTCAGAATAGAACAATACAGTATGTCAGAATAGAACACTGACAGTATGTCAGAATAGAACACTGACAGTATGTCAGAATAGAACACTGACAGTGTGTCAGAATAGAGCACTGACAGTATGTCAGAATAGAACAATACAGTATGAAAGAATAGAACACTGACAGTGTGTCAGAATAGAACACTGACAGTGTGTCAGAATAGAACAATACAGTATGTCAGAATAGAACACTGACAGTGTGTCAGAATAGAAAAATACAGTATGCAAGAATAGAACACTGACAGTGTGTCAGAATAGAACACTGACAGTGTGTCAGAATAGAACAATACAGTATGTCAGAATAGAACACTGACAGTATGTCAGAATAGACCAATACAGTATGTCAGAATAGAACACTGACAGTATGTCAGAATAGAACAATACAGTATGTCAGAATAGAACACTGACAGTGTGTCAGAATAGACCAATACAGTATGTCAGAATAGAACAATACAGTATGTCAGAATAGAACACTGACAGTATGTCAGAATAGAACACTGACAGTATGTCAGAATAGAACAATGACAATGTGTCAGAATAGAAAAATACAGTATGTCAGAATAGAACACTGACAAAATGTCAGAATAGAACACTGACAGTTTGTCAGAATAGAACACTGACAGTATGTCAGAATCGAACACTGACAGTGAGTCAGAATAGAACAGTACAGTATGTCAGAATAGAACACTGACAGTATGTCAGAATAGAACACTGACAGTATGTCAGAATAAAACAATACAGTATGTCAGAATAGAACACTGACAGTGTGTCAGAATAGACCAATACAGTACTGTCAGAATAGAACAATACAGTATGTCAGAATAGAACACTGACAGTATGTCAGAATAGAACACTGACAGTATGTCAGAATAGAACTCTGACAGTACACCAGAGTAGAACACTGACAGTATGTCAGAATAGAACACTGACAGTGTGTCAGAATAGAGCACTGACAGTATGTCAGAATAGAACAATACAGTATGTAAGAATAGAACACTGACAGTGTGTCAGAATAGAACACTGACAGTAAGTCAGAATAGAACAATACAGTATGTCAGAAAAGAACACTGACAGTGTGTCAGAATAGAAAAATACAGTATGTCAGAATAGAACACTGACAGTGTGTCAGAATAGAACACTGACAGTGTGTCAGAATAGAAAAATACAGTATGTCAGAATAGAACACTGACAATATGTCAGAATAGACCAATACAGTATGACAGAATAGAACAATACAGTATGTCAGAATAAAACAATACAGTATTTTAGAATAGAACACTGACAGTGTGTCAGAATAGACCAATACAGTATGTCAGAATAGAACAATACAGTATGTCAGAATATAACACTGACAGTATGTCAGAATAGAACACTGACAGTATGTCAGAATAGAACACTGACAGTGTGTCAGAATAGAGCACTGACAGTATGTCAGAATAGAACAATACAGTATGAAAGAATAGAACACTGACAGTGTGTCAGAATAGAACACTGACAGTAAGTCAGAATAGAACAATACAGTATGTCAGAAAAGAACACTGACAGTGTGTCAGAATAGAAAAATACAGTATGTCAGAATAGAACACTGACAGTATGTCAGAATAGAACAATGACAATGTGTCAGAATAGAAAAATACAGTATGTCAGAATAGAACACTGACAGAATGTCAGAATAGAACACTGACAGTTTGTCAGAATAGAACACTGACAGTATGTCAGAATCGAACACTGACAGTGAGTCAGAATAGAACAGTACAGTATGTCAGAATAGAACACTGACAGTATGTCAGAATAGAACACTGACAGTATGTCAGAATAGAACAATACAGTATGTCAGAATAGAACACTGACAGTATGTCAGAATAGAACACTGACAGTATGTCAGAATAGAAAACTGACAGTATGTCAGAAAAGAACACTGACAGTGTGTCAGAATAGAACAATACAGTATGTCAGAATAGAACACTGACAGTATGTCAGAATCGAACACAGACAGTGTGTCAGAATATTTCAATACAGTAAGTCAGAATAGAACACTGACAGTACGTCAGAATAGAACACTGACAGTGTGTCAGAATAAAACACTGACAGTGTGTCAGAAAAGAACAATACAGTATGTCAGAATAAAGCAATACAGTATGTCAGAATAGAACACTGACAGTGTGTCAGAATAAAGCAATACAGTATGTCAGAATAGAACGCTGACAGAATGTCAAAATATAACACTGACAGTTCTTCAGAATAGAACACTGACAGTGTGTCAGAATAGAACACTGACAGTGTGTCAGAATAGAACACTGACAGTGTGTCAGAATAGAACAATACAGTATGTCAGATAGAACACTGACACTGTGTCAGAACAGAACACTGACAGTATGTCAGAATAGAACAATACAGTATGTCAGAATAGAACACTGACAGTGTGTCAGAATAAAGCAAAACAGTATGTCAGAATAGAAAACTGACAGTATGTCAGAATCGAACACTGACAGTGAGTCAGAATAGAACAGTACAGTATGTCAGAATAGAACACTGACAGTATGTCAGAATAGAACACTGACAGTATGTCAGAATAGAACTCTGACAGTACACCAGAGTAGAACACTGACAGTATGTCAGAATAGAACACTGACAGTGTGTCAGAATAGAGCACTGACAGTATGTCAGAATAGAACAATACAGTATGTAAGAATAGAACACTGACAGTAAGTCAGAATAGAACAATACAGTATGTCAGAAAAGAACACTGACAGTGTGTCAGAATAGAAAAATACAGTATGTCAGAATAGAACACTGACAGTGTGTCAGAATAGAACACTGACAGTGTGTCAGAATAGAAAAATACAGTATGTCAGAATAGAACACTGACAATATGTCAGAATAGACCAATACAGTATGACAGAATAGAACAATACAGTATGTCAGAATAAAACAATACAGTATTTTAGAATAGAACACTGACAGTGTGTCAGAATAGACCAATACAGTATGTCAGAATAGAACAATACAGTATGTCAGAATAGAACACTGACAGTATGTCAGAATAGAACACTGACAGTATGTCAGAATAGAACAATGACAATGTGTCAGAATAGAAAAATACAGTATGTCAGAATAGTACACTGACAGAATGTCAGAATAGAACACTGACAGTTTGTCAGAATAGAACACTGACAGTATGTCAGAATAGAACAGTACAGTATGTCAGAATAGAACACTGACAGTATGTCAGAATAGAACACTGACAGTATGTCAGAATAGAACAATACAGTATGTCAGAATAGAACACTGACAGTATGTCAGAATATAACACTGACAGTATGTCAGAATAGAACTCTGACAGTACACCAGAGTAGAACACTGACAGTATGTCAGAATAGAACACTGACAGTATGTCAGAATAAAACACTGACAGTATGTCAGAATAGAAAACTGACAGTATGTCAGAAAAGAACACTGACAGTGTGTCAGAATAGAACAATACAGTATGTCAGAATAGAACACTGACAGTATGTCAGAATCGAACACAGACAGTGTGTCAGAATATTTCAATACAGTAAGTCAGAATAGAACACTGACAGTACGTCAGAATAGAACACTGACAGTGTGTCAGAATAAAACACTGACAGTGTGTCAGAATAGAACAATACAGTATGTCAGAATAAAGCAATACAGTATGTCAGAATAGAACACTGACAGTGTGTCAGAATAAAGCAATAGAGTATGTCAGAATAGAACGCTGACAGAATGTCAGAATATAACACTGACAGTTCTTCAGAATAGAACACTGACAGTGTGTCAGAATAGAACACTGACAGTATGTCAGAATAGAACAATACAGTATGTCAGAATAGAACACTGACAGTATGTCAGAATAGAACACTGACAGTATGTCAGAATAGAACAATGACAATGTGTCAGAATAGAAAAATACAGTATGTCAGAATAGAACACTGACAGAATGTCAGAATAGAACACTGACAGTTTGTCAGAATAGAACACTGACAGTATGTCAGAATCGAACACTGACAGTGAGTCAGAATAGAACAGTACAGTATGTCAGAATAGAACACTGACAGTATGTCAGAATAGAACACTGACAGTATGTCAGAATAGAACAATACAGTATGTCAGAATAGAACACTGACAGTATGTCAGAATAGAACACTGACAGTATGTCAGAATAGAAAACTGACAGTATGTCAGAAAAGAACACTGACAGTGTGTCAGAATAGAACAATACAGTATGTCAGAATAGAACACTGACAGTATGTCAGAATCGAACACAGACAGTGTGTCAGAATATTTCAATACAGTATGTCAGAATAGAACACTGACAGTACGTCAGAATAGAACACTGACAGTGTGTCAGAATAAAACACTGACAGTGTGTCAGAAAAGAACAATACAGTATGTCAGAATAAAGCAATACAGTATGTCAGAATAGAACACTGACAGTGTGTCAGAATAAAGCAATACAGTATGTCAGAATAGAACGCTGACAGAATGTCAAAATATAACACTGACAGTTCTTCAGAATAGAACACTGACAGTGTGTCAGAATAGAACACTGACAGTGTGTCAGAATAGAACACTGACAGTGTGTCAGAATAGAACAATACAGTATGTCAATAGAACACTGACACTGTGTCAGAACAGAACACTGACAGTATGTCAGAATAGAACAATACAGTATGTCAGAATAGAACACTGACAGTGTGTCAGAATAAAGCAATACAGTATGTCAGAATAGAAAACTGACAGTATGTCAGAATCGAACACTGACAGTGAGTCAGAATAGAACAGTACAGTATGTCAGAATAGAACACTGACAGTATGTCAGAATAGAACACTGACAGTATGTCAGAATAGAACTCTGACAGTACACCAGAGTAGAACACTGACAGTATGTCAGAATAGAACACTGACAGTGTGTCAGAATAGAGCACTGACAGTATGTCAGAATAGAACAATACAGTATGTAAGAATAGAACACTGACAGTAAGTCAGAATAGAACAATACAGTATGTCAGAAAAGAACACTGACAGTGTGTCAGAATAGAAAAATACAGTATGTCAGAATAGAACACTGACAGTGTGTCAGAATAGAACACTGACAGTGTGTCAGAATAGAAAAATACAGTATGTCAGAATAGAACACTGACAATATGTCAGAATAGACCAATACAGTATGACAGAATAGAACAATACAGTATGTCAGAATAAAACAATACAGTATTTTAGAATAGAACACTGACAGTGTGTCAGAATAGACCAATACAGTATGTCAGAATAGAACAATACAGTATGTCAGAATAGAACACTGACAGTATGTCAGAATAGAACACTGACAGTATGTCAGAATAGAACACTGACAGTATGTCAGAATAGAACAATGACAATGTGTCAGAATAGAAAAATACAGTATGTCAGAATAGTACACTGACAGAATGTCAGAATAGAACACTGACAGTTTGTCAGAATAGAACACTGACAGTATGTCAGAATAGAACAGTACAGTATGTCAGAATAGAACACTGACAGTATGTCAGAATAGAACACTGACAGTATGTCAGAATAGAACAATACAGTATGTCAGAATAGAACACTGACAGTATGTCAGAATGTAACACTGACAGTATGTCAGAATAGAACTCTGACAGTACACCAGAGTAGAACACTGACAGTATGTCAGAATAGAACACTGACAGTATGTCAGAATAAAACACTGACAGTATGTCAGAATAGAAAACTGACAGTATGTCAGAAAAGAACACTGACAGTGTGTCAGAATAGAACAATACAGTATGTCAGAATAGAACACTGACAGTATGTCAGAATCGAACACAGACAGTTTGTCAGAATATTTCAATACAGTAAGTCAGAATAGAACACTGAGAGTACGTCAGAATAGAACACTGACAGTGTGTCAGAATAAAACACTGACAGTGTGTCAGAATAGAACAATACAGTATGTCAGAATAAAGCAATACAGTATGTCAGAATAGAACACTGACAGTGTGTCAGAATAAAGCAATAGAGTATGTCAGAATAGAACGCTGACAGAATGTCAGAATATAACACTGACAGTTCTTCAGAATAGAACACTGACAGTGTGTCAGAATAGAACACTGACAGTGTGTCAGAATAGAACACTGACAATATGTCAGAATAGAACAATACAGTATGTCAGAATAGAACACTGACAGTGTGTCAGAATAAAGCAATACAGTATGTCAGAATAGAAAACTGACAGTATGTCAGAATCGAACACTGACAGTGAGTCAGAATAGAACACTGACAGTATGTCAGAATAAAACAATACAGTATGTCAGAATAGAACACTGACAGTGTGTCAGAATAGACCAATACAGTATGTCAGAATAGAACAATACAGTATGTCAGAATAGAACACTGACAGTATGTCAGAATAGAACACTGACAGTATGTCAGAATAGAACACTGACAGTATGTCAGAATAGAACACTGACAGTGTGTCAGAATAGAGCACTGACAGTATGTCAGAATAGAACAATACAGTATGTAAGAATAGAACACTGACAGTAAGTCAGAATAGAACAATACAGTATGTCAGAAAAGAACACTGACAGTGTGTCAGAATAGAAAAATACAGTATGTCAGAATAGAACACTGACAGTGTGTCAGAATAGAACACTGACAGTGTGTCAGAATAGAAAAATACAGTATGTCAGAATAGAACACTGACAATATGTCAGAATAGACCAATACAGTATGACAGAATAGAACAATACAGTATGTCAGAATAAAACAATACAGTATTTTAGAATAGAACACTGACAGTGTGTCAGAATAGACCAATACAGTATGTCAGAATAGAACAATACAGTATGTCAGAATAGAACACTGACAGTATGTCAGAATAGAACACTGACAGTATGTCAGAATAGAACAATGACAATGTGTCAGAATAGAAAAATACAGTATGTCAGAATAGTACACTGACAGAATGTCAGAATAGAACACTGACAGTTTGTCAGAATAGAACACTGACAGTATGTCAGAATAGAACAGTACAGTATGTCAGAATAGAACACTGACAGTATGTCAGAATAGAACACTGACAGTATGTCAGAATAGAACAATACAGTATGTCAGAATAGAACACTGACAGTATGTCAGAATGTAACACTGACAGTATGTCAGAATAGAACTCTGACAGTACACCAGAGTAGAACACTGACAGTATGTCAGAATAGAACACTGACAGTATGTCAGAATAAAACACTGACAGTATGTCAGAATAGAAAACTGACAGTATGTCAGAAAAGAACACTGACAGTGTGTCAGAATAGAACAATACAGTATGTCAGAATAGAACACTGACAGTATGTCAGAATCGAACACAGACAGTGTGTCAGAATATTTCAATACAGTAAGTCAGAATAGAACACTGACAGTACGTCAGAATAGAACACTGACAGTGTGTCAGAATAAAACACTGACAGTGTGTCAGAATAGAACAATACAGTATGTCAGAATAAAGCAATACAGTATGTCAGAATAGAACACTGACAGTGTGTCAGAATAAAGCAATAGAGTATGTCAGAATAGAACGCTGACAGAATGTCAGAATATAACACTGACAGTTCTTCAGAATAGAACACTGACAGTGTGTCAGAATAGAACACTGACAGTGTGTCAGAATAGAACACTGACAATATGTCAGAATAGAACAATACAGTATGTCAGAATAGAACACTGACAGTGTGTCAGAATAAAGCAATACAGTATGTCAGAATAGAAAACTGACAGTATGTCAGAATCGAACACTGACAGTGAGTCAGAATAGAACACTGACAGTATGTCAGAATAAAACAATACAGTATGTCAGAATAGAACACTGACAGTGTGTCAGAATAGACCAATACAGTATGTCAGAATAGAACAATACAGTATGTCAGAATAGAACACTGACAGTATGTCAGAATAGAACACTGACAGTATGTCAGAATAGAACACTGACAGTATGTCAGAATAGAACTCTGACAGTACACCAGAGTAGAACACTGACAGTATGTCAGAATAGAACACTGACAGTATGTCAGAATAGAACACTGACAGTATGTCAGAATAGAAAACTGACAGTATGTCAGAAAAGAACACTGACAGTGTGTCAGAATAGAACAATACAGTATGTCAGTATAGAACACTGACAGTATGTCAGAATCGAACACAGACAGTGTGTCAGAATAGAACAATACAGTAAGTCAGAATAGAACACTGACAGTACGTCAGAATAGAACACTGACAGTGTGTCAGAATAGAACAATACAGTATGTCAGAATAAAGCAATACAGTATGTCAGAATAGAACACTGACAGTGTGTCAGAATAAAGCAATACAGTATGTCAGAATAGAACGCTGACAGAATGTCAGAATATAACACTGACAGTTCTTCAGAATAGAACACTGACAGTGTGTCAGAAGAGAACACTGACAGTGTTTCAGAATAGAACAATACAGTATGTCAATAGAACACTGACAGTGTGTCAGAATAGAACACTGACAGTATGTCAGAATAGAACAATACAGTATGTCAGAATAGAACACTGACAGTGTGTCAGAATAAAACAATACAGTATGTCAGAATAGAAAACTGACAGTATGTCAGAATCGAACACTGACAGTGAGTCAGAATAGAACAGTACAGTATGTCAGAATAGAACACTGACAGTATGTCAGAATAGAACACTGACAGTATGTCAGAATAGAACTCTGACAGTACACCAGAGTAGAACACTGACAGTATGTCAGAATAGAACACTGACAGTGTGTCAGAATAGAACAATACAGTATGTAAGAATAGAACACTGACAGTGTGTCAGAATAGAACACTGACAGTAAGTCAGAATAGAACAATACAGTATGTCAGAAAAGAACACTGACAGTGTGTCAGAATAGAAAAATACAGTATGTCAGAATAGAACACTGACAGTGTGTCAGAATAGAACACTGACAGTGTGTCAGAATAGAAAAATACAGTATGTCAGAATAGAACACTGACAATATGTCAGAATAGACCAATACAGTATGACAGAATAGAACAATACAGTATGTCAGAATAAAACAATACAGTATTTTAGAATAGAACACTGACAGTGTGTCAGAATAGACCAATACAGTATGTCAGAATAGAACAATACAGTATGTCAGAATAGAACACTGACAGTATGTCAGAATAGAACAGTACAGTATGTCAGAATAGAACACTGACAGTATGTCAGAATAGAACACTAACAGTATGTCAGAATAAAGCAATACAGTATGTCAGAATAGAACGCTGACAGAATGTCAGAATAAAGCAATACAGTATGTCAGAATAGAACACTGACAGTGTGTCAGAATAGAACACTGACAGTGTGTCAGAATAGAACAATACAGTATGTCAATAGAACACTGACACTGTGTCAGAACAGAACACTGACAGTATGTCAGAATAGAACAATACAGTATGTCAGAATAGAACACTGACAGTGTGTCAGAATAAAGCAATACAGTATGTCAGAATAGAAAACTGACAGTATGTCAGAATCGAACACTGACAGTGAGTCAGAATAGAACAGTACAGTATGTCAGAATAGAACACTGACGGTATGTCAGAATAGAACACTGACAGTATGTCAGAATAGAACTCTGACAGTACACCAGAGTAGAACACTGACAGTATGTCAGAATAGAACACTGACAGTGTGTCAGAATAGAGCACTGACAGTATGTCAGAATAGAACAATACAGTATGTAAGAATAGAACACTGACAGTGTGTCAGAATAGAACACTGACAGTAAGTCAGAATAGAACAATACAGTATGTCAGAAAAGAACACTGACAGTGTGTCAGAATAGAAAAATACAGTATGTCAGAATAGAACACTGACAGTGTGTCAGAATAGAACACTGACAGTGTGTCAGAATAGAAAAATACAGTATGTCAGAATAGAACACTGACAATATGTCAGAATAGACCAATACAGTATGACAGAATAGAACAATACAGTATGTCAGAATAAAACAATACAGTATTTTAGAATAGAACACTGACAGTGTGTCAGAATAGACCAATACAGTATGTCAGAATAGAACAATACAGTATGTCAGAATAGAACACTGACAGTATGTCAGAATAGAACACTGACAGTATGTCAGAATAGAACAATGACAATGTGTCAGAATAGAAAAATACAGTATGTCAGAATAGAACACTGACAGAATGTCAGAATAGAACACTGACAGTTTGTCAGAATAGAACACTGACAGTATGTCAGAATAGAACAGTACAGTATGTCAGAATAGAACACTGACAGTATGTCAGAATAGAACACTGACAGTATGTCAGAATAGAACAATACAGTATGTCAGAATAGAACACTGACAGTATGTCAGAATAGAACACTGACAGTATGTCAGTATAGAACTCTGACAGTACACCAGAGTAGAACACTGACAGTATGTCAGAATAGAACACTGACAGTATGTCAGAATAAAACACTGACAGTATGTCAGAATAGAAAACTGACAGTATGTCAGAAAAGAACACTGACAGTGTGTCAGAATAGAACAATACAGTATGTCAGAATAGAACACTGACAGTATGTCAGAATCGAACACAGACAGTGTGTCAGAATATTTCAATACAGTAAGTCAGAATAGAACACTGACAGTACGTCAGAATAGAACACTGACAGTGTGTCAGAATAAAACACTGACAGTGTGTCAGAATAGAACAATACAGTATGTCAGAATAAAGCAATACAGTATGTCAGAATAGAACACTGACAGTGTGTCAGAATAAAGCAATACAGTATGTCAGAATAGAACGCTGACAGAATGTCAAAATATAACACTGACAGTTCTTCAGAATAGAACACTGACAGTGTGTCAGAATAGAACACTGACAGTGTGTCAGAATAGAACACTGACAGTGTGTCAGAATAGAACAATACAGTATGTCAATAGAACACTGACACTGTGTCAGAACAGAACACTGACAGTATGTCAGAATAGAACAATACAGTATGTCAGAATAGAACACTGACAGTGTGTCAGAATAAAGCAATACAGTATGTCAGAATAGAAAACTGACAGTATGTCAGAATCGAACACTGACAGTGAGTCAGAATAGAACAGTACAGTATGTCAGAATAGAACACTGACAGTATGTCAGAATAGAACACTGACAGTATGTCAGAATAGAACTCTGACAGTACACCAGAGTAGAACACTGACAGTATGTCAGAATAGAACACTGACAGTGTGTCAGAATAGAGCACTGACAGTATGTCAGAATAGAACAATACAGTATGTAAGAATAGAACACTGACAGTAAGTCAGAATAGAACAATACAGTATGTCAGAAAAGAACACTGACAGTGTGTCAGAATAGAAAAATACAGTATGTCAGAATAGAACACTGACAGTGTGTCAGAATAGAATACTGACAGTGTGTCAGAATAGAAAAATACAGTATGTCAGAATAGAACACTGACAATATGTCAGAATAGACCAATACAGTATGACAGAATAGAACAATACAGTATGTCAGAATAAAACAATACAGTATTTTAGAATAGAACACTGACAGTGTGTCAGAATAGACCAATACAGTATGTCAGAATAGAACAATACAGTATGTCAGAATAGAACACTGACAGTATGTCAGAATAGAACACTGACAGTATGTCAGAATAGAACAATGACAATGTGTCAGAATAGAAAAATACAGTATGTCAGAATAGTACACTGACAGAATGTCAGAATAGAACACTGACAGTTTGTCAGAATAGAACACTGACAGTATGTCAGAATAGAACAGTACAGTATGTCAGAATAGAACACTGACAGTATGTCAGAATAGAACACTGACAGTATGTCAGAATAGAACAATACAGTATGTCAGAATAGAACACTGACAGTATGTCAGAATATAACACTGACAGTATGTCAGAATAGAACTCTGACAGTACACCAGAGTAGAACACTGACAGTATGTCAGAATAGAACACTGACAGTATGTCAGAATAAAACACTGACAGTATGTCAGAATAGAAAACTGACAGTATGTCAGAAAAGAACACTGACAGTGTGTCAGAATAGAACAATACAGTATGGCAGAATAGAACACTGACAGTATGTCAGAATCGAACACAGACAGTGTGTCAGAATATTTCAATACAGTAAGTCAGAATAGAACACTGACAGTACGTCAGAATAGAACACTGACAGTGTGTCAGAATAAAACACTGACAGTGTGTCAGAATAGAACAATACAGTATGTCAGAATAAAGCAATACAGTATGTCAGAATAGAACACTGACAGTGTGTCAGAATAAAGCAATACAGTATGTCAGAATAGAACGCTGACAGAATGTCAGAATATAACACTGACAGTTCTTCAGAATAGAACACTGACAGTGTGTCAGAATAGAACACTGACAGTGTGTCAGAATAGAACACTGACAGTATGTCAGAATAGAACAATACAGTATGTCAGAATAGAACACTGACAGTGTGTCAGAATAAAGCAATACAGTATGTCAGAATAGAAAACTGACAGTATGTCAGAATCGAACACTGACAGTGAGTCAGAATAGAACACTGACAGTATGTCAGAATAAAACAATACAGTATGTCAGAATAGAACACTGACAGTGTGTCAGAATAGACCAATACAGTATGTCAGAATAGAACAATACAGTATGTCAGAATAGAACACTGACAGTATGTCAGAATAGAACACTGACAGTATGTCAGAATAGAACACTGACAGTATGTCAGAATAGAACTCTGACAGTACACCAGAGTAGAACACTGACAGTATGTCAGAATAGAACACTGACAGTATGTCAGAATAGAACACTGACAGTATGTCAGAATAGAAAACTGACAGTATGTCAGAAAAGAACACTGACAGTGTGTCAGAATAGAACAATACAGTATGTCAGTATAGAACACTGACAGTATGTCAGAATCGAACACAGACAGTGTGTCAGAATAGAACAATACAGTAAGTCAGAATAGAACACTGACAGTACGTCAGAATAGAACACTGACAGTGTGTCAGAATAGAACAATACAGTATGTCAGAATAAAGCAATACAGTATGTCAGAATAGAACACTGACAGTGTGTCAGAATAAAGCAATACAGTATGTCAGAATAGAACGCTGACAGAATGTCAGAATATAACACTGACAGTTCTTCAGAATAGAACACTGACAGTGTGTCAGAAGAGAACACTGACAGTGTTTCAGAATAGAACAATACAGTATGTCAATAGAACACTGACAGTGTGTCAGAATAGAACACTGACAGTATGTCAGAATAGAACAATACAGTATGTCAGAATAGAACAATATAGTATGTCAGAATAAAACAATACAGTATTTTAGAATAGAACACTGACAGTGTGTCAGAATAGACCAATACAGTATGTCAGAATAGAACAATACAGTATGTCAGAATAGAACACTGACAGTATGTCAGAATAGAACACTGACAGTATGTCAGAATAGAACAATGACAATGTGTCAGAATAGAAAAATACAGTATGTCAGAATAGAACACTGACAAAATGTCAGAATAGAACACTGACAGTTTGTCAGAATAGAACACTGACAGTATGTCAGAATCGAACACTGACAGTGAGTCAGAATAGAACAGTACAGTATGTCAGAATAGAAAACTGACAGTATGTCAGAATAGAACACTGACAGTATGTCAGAATAAAACAATACAGTATGTCAGAATAGAACACTGACAGTGTGTCAGAATAGACCAATACAGTACTTCAGAATAGAACAATACAGTATGTCAGAATAGAACACTGACAGTATGTCAGAATAGAAAACTGACATTATGTAAGAATAGAACAATACAGTATGTCAGTATAGAACACTGACAGTGTGTCAGAATAGAACAATACAGTATGTCAGAATAGAACACTGGCAGTGTGTCAGAATAGAACAATACAGTATGTCAGAATAGAACACTGACAGTGTGTCAGAATAGAACAATACAGTATGTCAGAATAGAACACTGGCAGTGTGTCAGAATAGAGCAATACAGAATGTCAGAATAGAACACTGACAGCATGTCAGAATAGTAAACTGACAATATGTCAATAGAACAGTGACAGAATGTCAGAATAGAACAATACAGTATGTCAGAATAGAACACTGACAGTGTGTCAGAATAGAACACTGACAGTGTGTCAGAATAGAACACTGACTGTATGTCAGAATAGAAAAATACAGTATGTCAGAATAGAACACTGACAATATGTCAGAGTAGAACACTGACAGTATGTCAGAATAGAACACTGACAGTGTGTCAGAATAGAGCACTGACAGTATGTCAGAATAGAACAATACAGTATGTAAGAATAGAACACTGACAGTGTGTCAGAATAGAACACTGACAGTAAGTCAGAATAGAACAATACAGTATGTCAGAAAAGAACACTGACAGTGTGTCAGAATAGAAAAATACAGTATGTCAGAATAGAACACTGACAGTGTGTCAGAATAGAACACTGACAGTGTGTCAGAATAGAAAAATACAGTATGTCAGAATAGAACACTGACAATATGTCAGAATAGACCAATACAGTATGACAGAATAGAACAATACAGTATGTCAGAATAAAACAATACAGTATTTTAGAATAGAACACTGACAGTGTGTCAGAATAGACCAATACAGTATGTCAGAATAGAACAATACAGTATGTCAGAATAGAACACTGACAGTATGTCAGAATAGAACACTGACAGTATGTCAGAATAGAACACTGACAGTGTGTCAGAATAGAGCACTGACAGTATGTCAGAATAGAACAATACAGTATGAAAGAATAGAACACTGACAGTGTGTCAGAATAGAACACTGACAGTAAGTCAGAATAGAACAATACAGTATGTCAGAAAAGAACACTGACAGTGTGTCAGAATAGAAAAATACAGTATGCAAGAATAGAACACTGACAGTGTGTCAGAATAGAACACTGACAGTGTGTCAGAATAGAAAAATACAGTATGTCAGAATAGAACACTGACAGTATGTCAGAATAGACCAATACAGTATGACAGAATAGAACAATATAGTATGTCAGAATAAAACAATACAGTATTTTAGAATAGAACACTGACAGTGTGTCAGAATAGACCAATACAGTATGTCAGAATAGAACAATACAGTATGTCAGAATAGAACACTGACAGTATGTCAGAATAGAACACTGACAGTATGTCAGAATAGAACAATGACAATGTGTCAGAATAGAAAAATACAGTATGTCAGAATAGAACACTGACAAAATGTCAGAATAGAACACTGACAGTTTGTCAGAATAGAACACTGACAGTATGTCAGAATCGAACACTGACAGTGAGTCAGAATAGAACAGTACAGTATGTCAGAATAGAACACTGACAGTATGTCAGAATAGAACACTGACAGTATGTCAGAATAAAACAATACAGTATGTCAGAATAGAACACTGACAGTGTGTCAGAATAGACCAATACAGTACTTCAGAATAGAACAATACAGTATGTCAGAATAGAACACTGACAGTATGTCAGAATAGAACACTGACAGTATGTCAGAATAGAACTCTGACAGTACACCAGAGTAGAACACTGACAGTATGTCAGAATAGAACACTGACAGTGTGTCAGAATAGAGCACTGACAGTATGTCAGAATAGAACAATACAGTATGTAAGAATAGAACACTGACAGTGTGTCAGAATAGAACACTGACAGTAAGTCAGAATAGAACAATACAGTATGTCAGAAAAGAACACTGACAGTGTGTCAGAATAGAAAAATACAGTATGTCAGAATAGAACACTGACAGTGTGTCAGAATAGAACACTGACAGTGTGTCAGAATAGAAAAATACAGTATGTCAGAATAGAACACTGACAATATGTCAGAATAGACCAATACAGTATGACAGAATAGAACAATACAGTATGTCAGAATAAAACAATACAGTATTTTAGAATAGAACACTGACAGTATGTCAGAATAGAACACTGACAGTATGTCAGAATAGAACACTGACAGTGTGTCAGAATAGAGCACTGACAGTATGTCAGAATAGAACAATACAGTATGAAAGAATAGAACACTGACAGTGTGTCAGAATAGAACACTGACAGTAAGTCAGAATAGAACAATACAGTATGTCAGAAAAGAACACTGACAGTGTGTCAGAATAGAAAAATACAGTATGTCAGAATAGAACACTGACAGTATGTCAGAATAGAACAATGACAATGTGTCAGAATAGAAAAATACAGTATGTCAGAATAGAACACTGACAGAATGTCAGAATAGAACACTGACAGTTTGTCAGAATAGAACACTGACAGTATGTCAGAATCGAACACTGACAGTGAGTCAGAATAGAACAGTACAGTATGTCAGAATAGAACACTGACAGTATGTCAGAATAGAACACTGACAGTATGTCAGAATAGAACAATACAGTATGTCAGAATAGAACACTGACAGTATGTCAGAATAGAACACTGACAGTATGTCAGAATAGAAAACTGACAGTATGTCAGAAAAGAACACTGACAGTGTGTCAGAATAGAACAATACAGTATGTCAGAATAGAACACTGACAGTATGTCAGAATCGAACACAGACAGTGTGTCAGAATATTTCAATACAGTAAGTCAGAATAGAACACTGACAGTACGTCAGAATAGAACACTGACAGTGTGTCAGAATAAAACACTGACAGTGTGTCAGAAAAGAACAATACAGTATGTCAGAATAAAGCAATACAGTATGTCAGAATAGAACACTGACAGTGTGTCAGAATAAAGCAATACAGTATGTCAGAATAGAACGCTGACAGAATGTCAAAATATAACACTGACAGTTCTTCAGAATAGAACACTGACAGTGTGTCAGAATAGAACACTGACAGTGTGTCAGAATAGAACACTGACAGTGTGTCAGAATAGAACAATACAGTATGTCAATAGAACACTGACACTGTGTCAGAACAGAACACTGACAGTATGTCAGAATAGAACAATACAGTATGTCAGAATAGAACACTGACAGTGTGTCAGAATAAAGCAATACAGTATGTCAGAATAGAAAACTGACAGTATGTCAGAATCGAACACTGACAGTGAGTCAGAATAGAACAGTACAGTATGTCAGAATAGAACACTGACAGTATGTCAGAATAGAACACTGACAGTATGTCAGAATAGAACTCTGACAGTACACCAGAGTAGAACACTGACAGTATGTCAGAATAGAACACTGACAGTGTGTCAGAATAGAGCACTGACAGTATGTCAGAATAGAACAATACAGTATGTAAGAATAGAACACTGACAGTAAGTCAGAATAGAACAATACAGTATGTCAGAAAAGAACACTGACAGTGTGTCAGAATAGAAAAATACAGTATGTCAGAATAGAACACTGACAGTGTGTCAGAATAGAACACTGACAGTGTGTCAGAATAGAAAAATACAGTATGTCAGAATAGAACACTGACAATATGTCAGAATAGACCAATACAGTATGACAGAATAGAACAATACAGTATGTCAGAATAAAACAATACAGTATTTTAGAATAGAACACTGACAGTGTGTCAGAATAGACCAATACAGTATGTCAGAATAGAACAATACAGTATGTCAGAATAGAACACTGACAGTATGTCAGAATAGAACACTGACAGTATGTCAGAATAGAACAATGACAATGTGTCAGAATAGAAAAATACAGTATGTCAGAATAGTACACTGACAGAATGTCAGAATAGAACACTGACAGTTTGTCAGAATAGAACACTGACAGTATGTCAGAATAGAACAGTACAGTATGTCAGAATAGAACACTGACAGTATGTCAGAATAGAACACTGACAGTATGTCAGAATAGAACAATACAGTATGTCAGAATAGAACACTGACAGTATGTCAGAATATAACACTGACAGTATGTCAGAATAGAACTCTGACAGTACACCAGAGTAGAACACTGACAGTATGTCAGAATAGAACACTGACAGTATGTCAGAATAAAACACTGACAGTATGTCAGAATAGAAAACTGACAGTATGTCAGAAAAGAACACTGACAGTGTGTCAGAATAGAACAATACAGTATGTCAGAATAGAACACTGACAGTATGTCAGAATCGAACACAGACAGTGTGTCAGAATATTTCAATACAGTAAGTCAGAATAGAACACTGACAGTACGTCAGAATAGAACACTGACAGTGTGTCAGAATAAAACACTGACAGTGTGTCAGAATAGAACAATACAGTATGTCAGAATAAAGCAATACAGTATGTCAGAATAGAACACTGACAGTGTGTCAGAATAAAGCAATAGAGTATGTCAGAATAGAACGCTGACAGAATGTCAGAATATAACACTGACAGTTCTTCAGAATAGAACACTGACAGTGTGTCAGAATAGAACACTGACAGTATGTCAGAATAGAACAATACAGTATGTCAGAATAGAACACTGACAGTATGTCAGAATAGAACACTGACAGTATGTCAGAATAGAACAATGACAATGTGTCAGAATAGAAAAATACAGTATGTCAGAATAGAACACTGACAGAATGTCAGAATAGAACACTGACAGTTTGTCAGAATAGAACACTGACAGTATGTCAGAATCGAACACTGACAGTGAGTCAGAATAGAACAGTACAGTATGTCAGAATAGAACACTGACAGTATGTCAGAATAGAACACTGACAGTATGTCAGAATAGAACAATACAGTATGTCAGAATAGAACACTGACAGTATGTCAGAATAGAACACTGACAGTATGTCAGAATAGAAAACTGACAGTATGTCAGAAAAGAACACTGACAGTGTGTCAGAATAGAACAATACAGTATGTCAGAATAGAACACTGACAGTATGTCAGAATCGAACACAGACAGTGTGTCAGAATATTTCAATACAGTAAGTCAGAATAGAACACTGACAGTACGTCAGAATAGAACACTGACAGTGTGTCAGAATAAAACACTGACAGTGTGTCAGAAAAGAACAATACAGTATGTCAGAATAAAGCAATACAGTATGTCAGAATAGAACACTGACAGTGTGTCAGAATAAAGCAATACAGTATGTCAGAATAGAACGCTGACAGAATGTCAAAATATAACACTGACAGTTCTTCAGAATAGAACACTGACAGTGTGTCAGAATAGAACACTGACAGTGTGTCAGAATAGAACACTGACACTGTGTCAGAATAGAACAATACAGTATGTCAATAGAACATTTACACTGTGTCAGAACAGAACACTGACAGTATGTCAGAATAGAACAATACAGTATGTCAGAATAGAACACTGACAGTGTGTCAGAATAAAGCAATACAGTATGTCAGAATAGAAAACTGACAGTATGTCAGAATCGAACACTGACAGTGAGTCAGAATAGAACAGTACAGTATGTCAGAATAGAACACTGACAGTATGTCAGAATAGAACACTGACAGTATGTCAGAATAGAACTCTGACAGTACACCAGAGTAGAACACTGACAGTATGTCAGAATAGAACACTGACAGTGTGTCAGAATAGAGCACAGACAGTATGTCAGAATAGAACAATACAGTATGTAAGAATAGAACACTGACAGTAAGTCAGAATAGAACAATACAGTATGTCAGAAAAGAACACTGACAGTGTGTCAGAATAGAAAAATACAGTATGTCAGAATAGAACACTGACAGTGTGTCAGAATAGAACACTGACAGTGTGTCAGAATAGAAAAATACAGTATGTCAGAATAGAACACTGACAATATGTCAGAATAGACCAATACAGTATGACAGAATAGAACAATACAGTATGTCAGAATAAAACAATACAGTATTTTAGAATAGAACACTGACAGTGTGTCAGAATAGACCAATACAGTATGTCAGAATAGAACAATACAGTATGTCAGAATAGAACACTGACAGTATGTCAGAATAGAACACTGACAGTATGTCAGAATAGAACACTGACAGTATGTCAGAATAGAACACTGACAGTTTGTCAGAATAGAACACTGACAGTATGTCAGAATAGAACAATACAGTATGTCAGAATAGAACACTGACAGTATGTCAGAATGTAACACTGACAGTATGTCAGAATAGAACTCTGACAGTACACCAGAGTAGAACACTGACAGTATGTCAGAATAGAACACTGACAGTATGTCAGAATAAAACACTGACAGTATGTCAGAATAGAAAACTGACAGTATGTCAGAAAAGAACACTGACAGTGTGTCAGAATAGAACAATACAGTATGTCAGAATAGAACACTGACAGTATGTCAGAATCGAACACAGACAGTGTGTCAGAATATTTCAATACAGTAAGTCAGAATAGAACACTGACAGTACGTCAGAATAGAACACTGACAGTGTGTCAGAATAAAACACTGACAGTGTGTCAGAATAGAACAATACAGTATGTCAGAATAAAGCAATACAGTATGTCAGAATAGAACACTGACAGTGTGTCAGAATAAAGCAATAGAGTATGTCAGAATAGAACGCTGACAGAATGTCAGAATATAACACTGACAGTTCTTCAGAATAGAACACTGACAGTGTGTCAGAATAGAACACTGACAGTGTGTCAGAATAGAACACTGACAATATGTCAGAATAGAACAATACAGTATGTCAGAATAGAACACTGACAGTGTGTCAGAATAAAGCAATACAGTATGTCAGAATAGAAAACTGACAGTATGTCAGAATCGAACACTGACAGTGAGTCAGAATAGAACACTGACAGTATGTCAGAATAAAACAATACAGTATGTCAGAATAGAACACTGACAGTGTGTCAGAATAGACCAATACAGTATGTCAGAATAGAACAATACAGTATGTCAGAATAGAACACTGACAGTATGTCAGAATAGAACACTGACAGTATGTCAGAATAGAACACTGACAGTATGTCAGAATAGAACACTGACAGTGTGTCAGAATAGAGCACTGACAGTATGTCAGAATAGAACAATACAGTATGTAAGAATAGAACACTGACAGTAAGTCAGAATAGAACAATACAGTATGTCAGAAAAGAACACTGACAGTGTGTCAGAATAGAAAAATACAGTATGTCAGAATAGAACACTGACAGTGTGTCAGAATAGAACACTGACAGTGTGTCAGAATAGAAAAATACAGTATGTCAGAATAGAACACTGACAATATGTCAGAATAGACCAATACAGTATGACAGAATAGAACAATACAGTATGTCAGAATAAAACAATACAGTATTTTAGAATAGAACACTGACAGTGTGTCAGAATAGACCAATACAGTATGTCAGAATAGAACAATACAGTATGTCAGAATAGAACACTGACAGTATGTCAGAATAGAACACTGACAGTATGTCAGAATAGAACAATGACAATGTGTCAGAATAGAAAAATACAGTATGTCAGAATAGTACACTGACAGAATGTCAGAATAGAACACTGACAGTTTGTCAGAATAGAACACTGACAGTATGTCAGAATAGAACAGTACAGTATGTCAGAATAGAACACTGACAGTATGTCAGAATAGAACACTGACAGTATGTCAGAATAGAACAATACAGTATGTCAGAATAGAACACTGACAGTATGTCAGAATGTAACACTGACAGTATGTCAGAATAGAACTCTGACAGTACACCAGAGTAGAACACTGACAGTATGTCAGAATAGAACACTGACAGTATGTCAGAATAAAACACTGACAGTATGTCAGAATAGAAAACTGACAGTATGTCAGAAAAGAACACTGACAGTGTGTCAGAATAGAACAATACAGTATGTCAGAATAGAACACTGACAGTATGTCAGAATCGAACACAGACAGTGTGTCAGAATATTTCAATACAGTAAGTCAGAATAGAACACTGACAGTACGTCAGAATAGAACACTGACAGTGTGTCAGAATAAAACACTGACAGTGTGTCAGAATAGAACAATACAGTATGTCAGAATAAAGCAATACAGTATGTCAGAATAGAACACTGACAGTGTGTCAGAATAAAGCAATAGAGTATGTCAGAATAGAACGCTGACAGAATGTCAGAATATAACACTGACAGTTCTTCAGAATAGAACACTGACAGTGTGTCAGAATAGAACACTGACAGTGTGTCAGAATAGAACACTGACAATATGTCAGAATAGAACAATACAGTATGTCAGAATAGAACACTGACAGTGTGTCAGAATAAAGCAATACAGTATGTCAGAATAGAAAACTGACAGTATGTCAGAATCGAACACTGACAGTGAGTCAGAATAGAACACTGACAGTATGTCAGAATAAAACAATACAGTATGTCAGAATAGAACACTGACAGTGTGTCAGAATAGACCAATACAGTATGTCAGAATAGAACAATACAGTATGTCAGAATAGAACACTGACAGTATGTCAGAATAGAACACTGACAGTATGTCAGAATAGAACACTGACAGTATGTCAGAATAGAACTCTGACAGTACACCAGAGTAGAACACTGACAGTATGTCAGAATAGAACACTGACAGTATGTCAGAATAGAACACTGACAGTATGTCAGAATAGAAAACTGACAGTATGTCAGAAAAGAACACTGACAGTGTGTCAGAATAGAACAATACAGTATGTCAGTATAGAACACTGACAGTATGTCAGAATCGAACACAGACAGTGTGTCAGAATAGAACAATACAGTAAGTCAGAATAGAACACTGACAGTACGTCAGAATAGAACACTGACAGTGTGTCAGAATAGAACAATACAGTATGTCAGAATAAAGCAATACAGTATGTCAGAATAGAACACTGACAGTGTGTCAGAATAAAGCAATACAGTATGTCAGAATAGAACGCTGACAGAATGTCAGAATATAACACTGACAGTTCTTCAGAATAGAACACTGACAGTGTGTCAGAAGAGAACACTGACAGTGTTTCAGAATAGAACAATACAGTATGTCAATAGAACACTGACAGTGTGTCAGAATAGAACACTGACAGTATGTCAGAATAGAACAATACAGTATGTCAGAATAGAACACTGACAGTGTGTCAGAATAAAACAATACAGTATGTCAGAATAGAAAACTGACAGTATGTCAGAATCGAACACTGACAGTGAGTCAGAATAGAACAGTACAGTATGTCAGAATAGAACACTGACAGTATGTCAGAATAGAACACTGACAGTATGTCAGAATAGAACTCTGACAGTACACCAGAGTAGAACACTGACAGTATGTCAGAATAGAACACTGACAGTGTGTCAGAATAGAACAATACAGTATGTAAGAATAGAACACTGACAGTGTGTCAGAATAGAACACTGACAGTAAGTCAGAATAGAACAATACAGTATGTCAGAAAAGAACACTGACAGTGTGTCAGAATAGAAAAATACAGTATGTCAGAATAGAACACTGACAGTGTGTCAGAATAGAACACTGACAGTGTGTCAGAATAGAAAAATACAGTATGTCAGAATAGAACACTGACAATATGTCAGAATAGACCAATACAGTATGACAGAATAGAACAATACAGTATGTCAGAATAAAACAATACAGTATTTTAGAATAGAACACTGACAGTGTGTCAGAATAGACCAATACAGTATGTCAGAATAGAACAATACAGTATGTCAGAATAGAACACTGACAGTATGTCAGAATAGAACAGTACAGTATGTCAGAATAGAACACTGACAGTATGTCAGAATAGAACACTAACAGTATGTCAGAATAAAGCAATACAGTATGTCAGAATAGAACGCTGACAGAATGTCAGAATAAAGCAATACAGTATGTCAGAATAGAACACTGACAGTGTGTCAGAATAGAACACTGACAGTGTGTCAGAATAGAACAATACAGTATGTCAATAGAACACTGACACTGTGTCAGAACAGAACACTGACAGTATGTCAGAATAGAACAATACAGTATGTCAGAATAGAACACTGACAGTGTGTCAGAATAAAGCAATACAGTATGTCAGAATAGAAAACTGACAGTATGTCAGAATCGAACACTGACAGTGAGTCAGAATAGAACAGTACAGTATGTCAGAATAGAACACTGACAGTATGTCAGAATAGAACACTGACAGTATGTCAGAATAGAACTCTGACAGTACACCAGAGTAGAACACTGACAGTATGTCAGAATAGAACACTGACAGTGTGTCAGAATAGAGCACTGACAGTATGTCAGAATAGAACAATACAGTATGTAAGAATAGAACACTGACAGTGTGTCAGAATAGAACACTGACAGTAAGTCAGAATAGAACAATACAGTATGTCAGAAAAGAACACTGACAGTGTGTCAGAATAGAAAAATACAGTATGTCAGAATAGAACACTGACAGTGTGTCAGAATAGAACACTGACAGTGTGTCAGAATAGAAAAATACAGTATGTCAGAATAGAACACTGACAATATGTCAGAATAGACCAATACAGTATGACAGAATAGAACAATACAGTATGTCAGAATAAAACAATACAGTATTTTAGAATAGAACACTGACAGTGTGTCAGAATAGACCAATACAGTATGTCAGAATAGAACAATACAGTATGTCAGAATAGAACACTGACAGTATGTCAGAATAGAACACTGACAGTATGTCAGAATAGAACAATGACAATGTGTCAGAATAGAAAAATACAGTATGTCAGAATAGAACACTGACAGAATGTCAGAATAGAACACTGACAGTTTGTCAGAATAGAACACTGACAGTATGTCAGAATAGAACAGTACAGTATGTCAGAATAGAACACTGACAGTATGTCAGAATAGAACACTGACAGTATGTCAGAATAGAACAATACAGTATGTCAGAATAGAACACTGACAGTATGTCAGAATAGAACACTGACAGTATGTCAGTATAGAACTCTGACAGTACACCAGAGTAGAACACTGACAGTATGTCAGAATAGAACACTGACAGTATGTCAGAATAAAACACTGACAGTATGTCAGAATAGAAAACTGACAGTATGTCAGAAAAGAACACTGACAGTGTGTCAGAATAGAACAATACAGTATGTCAGAATAGAACACTGACAGTATGTCAGAATCGAACACAGACAGTGTGTCAGAATATTTCAATACAGTAAGTCAGAATAGAACACTGACAGTACGTCAGAATAGAACACTGACAGTGTGTCAGAATAAAACACTGACAGTGTGTCAGAATAGAACAATACAGTATGTCAGAATAAAGCAATACAGTATGTCAGAATAGAACACTGACAGTGTGTCAGAATAAAGCAATACAGTATGTCAGAATAGAACGCTGACAGAATGTCAAAATATAACACTGACAGTTCTTCAGAATAGAACACTGACAGTGTGTCAGAATAGAACACTGACAGTGTGTCAGAATAGAACACTGACAGTGTGTCAGAATAGAACAATACAGTATGTCAATAGAACACTGACACTGTGTCAGAACAGAACACTGACAGTATGTCAGAATAGAACAATACAGTATGTCAGAATAGAACACTGACAGTGTGTCAGAATAAAGCAATACAGTATGTCAGAATAGAAAACTGACAGTATGTCAGAATCGAACACTGACAGTGAGTCAGAATAGAACAGTACAGTATGTCAGAATAGAACACTGACAGTATGTCAGAATAGAACACTGACAGTATGTCAGAATAGAACTCTGACAGTACACCAGAGTAGAACACTGACAGTATGTCAGAATAGAACACTGACAGTGTGTCAGAATAGAGCACTGACAGTATGTCAGAATAGAACAATACAGTATGTAAGAATAGAACACTGACAGTAAGTCAGAATAGAACAATACAGTATGTCAGAAAAGAACACTGACAGTGTGTCAGAATAGAAAAATACAGTATGTCAGAATAGAACACTGACAGTGTGTCAGAATAGAATACTGACAGTGTGTCAGAATAGAAAAATACAGTATGTCAGAATAGAACACTGACAATATGTCAGAATAGACCAATACAGTATGACAGAATAGAACAATACAGTATGTCAGAATAAAAAAATACAGTATTTTAGAATAGAACACTGACAGTGTGTCAGAATAGACCAATACAGTATGTCAGAATAGAACAATACAGTATGTCAGAATAGAACACTGACAGTATGTCAGAATAGAACACTGACAGTATGTCAGAATAGAACAATGACAATGTGTCAGAATAGAAAAATACAGTATGTCAGAATAGTACACTGACAGAATGTCAGAATAGAACACTGACAGTTTGTCAGAATAGAACACTGACAGTATGTCAGAATAGAACAGTACAGTATGTCAGAATAGAACACTGACAGTATGTCAGAATAGAACACTGACAGTATGTCAGAATAGAACAATAAAGTATGTCAGAATAGAACACTGACAGTATGTCAGAATATAACACTGACAGTATGTCAGAATAGAACTCTGACAGTACACCAGAGTAGAACACTGACAGTATGTCAGAATAGAACACTGACAGTATGTCAGAATAAAACACTGACAGTATGTCAGAATAGAAAACTGACAGTATGTCAGAAAAGAACACTGACAGTGTGTCAGAATAGAACAATACAGTATGTCAGAATAGAACACTGACAGTATGTCAGAATCGAACACAGACAGTGTGTCAGAATATTTCAATACAGTAAGTCAGAATAGAACACTGACAGTACGTCAGAATAGAACACTGACAGTGTGTCAGAATAAAACACTGACAGTGTGTCAGAATAGAACAATACAGTATGTCAGAATAAAGCAATACAGTATGTCAGAATAGAACACTGACAGTGTGTCAGAATAAAGCAATACAGTATGTCAGAATAGAACGCTGACAGAATGTCAGAATATAACACTGACAGTTCTTCAGAATAGAACACTGACAGTGTGTCAGAATAGAACACTGACAGTGTGTCAGAATAGAACACTGACAGTATGTCAGAATAGAACAATACAGTATGTCAGAATAGAACACTGACAGTATGTCAGAATAAAGCAATACAGTATGTCAGAATAGAAAACTGACAGTATGTCAGAATCGAACACTGACAGTGAGTCAGAATAGAACACTGACAGTATGTCAGAATAAAACAATACAGTATGTCAGAATAGAACACTGACAGTGTGTCAGAATAGACCAATACAGTATGTCAGAATAGAACAATACAGTATGTCAGAATAGAACACTGACAGTATGTCAGAATAGAACACTGACAGTATGTCAGAATAGAACACTGACAGTATGTCAGAATAGAACTCTGACAGTACACCAGAGTAGAACACTGACAGTAAGTCAGAATAGAACACTGACAGTACGTCAGAATAGAACACTGACAGTGTGTCAGAATAGAACAATACAGTATGTCAGAATAAAGCAATACAGTATGTCAGAATAGAACACTGACAGTGTGTCAGAATAAAGCAATACAGTATGTCAGAATAGAACGCTGACAGAATGTCAGAATATAACACTGACAGTTCTTCAGAATAGAACACTGACAGTGTGTCAGAAGAGAACACTGACAGTGTTTCAGAATAGAACAATACAGTATGTCAATAGAACACTGACAGTGTGTCAGAATAGAACACTGACAGTATGTCAGAATAGAACAATACAGTATGTCAGAATAGAACACTGACAGTGTGTCAGAATAAAACAATACAGTATGTCAGAATAGAAAACTGACAGTATGTCAGAATCGAACACTGACAGTGAGTCAGAATAGAACAGTACAGTATGTCAGAATAGAACACTGACAGTATGTCAGAATAGAACACTGACAGTATGTCAGAATAGAACTCTGACAGTACACCAGAGTAGAACACTGACAGTATGTCAGAATAGAACACTGACAGTGTGTCAGAATAGAACAATACAGTATGTAAGAATAGAACACTGACAGTGTGTCAGAATAGAACACTGACAGTAAGTCAGAATAGAACAATACAGTATGTCAGAAAAGAACACTGACAGTGTGTCAGAATAGAAAAATACAGTATGTCAGAATAGAACACTGACAGTGTGTCAGAATAGAACACTGACAGTGTGTCAGAATAGAAAAATACAGTATGTCAGAATAGAACACTGACAATATGTCAGAATAGACCAATACAGTATGACAGAATAGAACAATACAGTATGTCAGAATAAAACAATACAGTATTTTAGAATAGAACACTGACAGTGTGTCAGAATAGACCAATACAGTATGTCAGAATAGAACAATACAGTATGTCAGAATAGAACACTGACAGTATGTCAGAATAGAACAGTACAGTATGTCAGAATAGAACACTGACAGTATGTCAGAATAGAACACTAACAGTATGTCAGAATAAAGCAATACAGTATGTCAGAATAGAACGCTGACAGAATGTCAGAATAAAGCAATACAGTATGTCAGAATAGAACACTGACAGTGTGTCAGAATAGAACACTGACAGTGTGTCAGAATAGAACAATACAGTATGTCAATAGAACACTGACACTGTGTCAGAACAGAACACTGACAGTATGTCAGAATAGAACAATACAGTATGTCAGAATAGAACACTGACAGTGTGTCAGAATAAAGCAATACAGTATGTCAGAATAGAAAACTGACAGTATGTCAGAATCGAACACTGACAGTGAGTCAGAATAGAACAGTACAGTATGTCAGAATAGAACACTGACAGTATGTCAGAATAGAACACTGACAGTATGTCAGAATAGAACTCTGACAGTACACCAGAGTAGAACACTGACAGTATGTCAGAATAGAACACTGACAGTGTGTCAGAATAGAGCACTGACAGTATGTCAGAATAGAACAATACAGTATGTAAGAATAGAACACTGACAGTGTGTCAGAATAGAACACTGACAGTAAGTCAGAATAGAACAATACAGTATGTCAGAAAAGAACACTGACAGTGTGTCAGAATAGAAAAATACAGTATGTCAGAATAGAACACTGACAGTGTGTCAGAATAGAACACTGACAGTGTGTCAGAATAGAAAAATACAGTATGTCAGAATAGAACACTGACAATATGTCAGAATAGACCAATACAGTATGACAGAATAGAACAATACAGTATGTCAGAATAAAACAATACAGTATTTTAGAATAGAACACTGACAGTGTGTCAGAATAGACCAATACAGTATGTCAGAATAGAACAATACAGTATGTCAGAATAGAACACTGACAGTATGTCAGAATAGAACACTGACAGTATGTCAGAATAGAACAATGACAATGTGTCAGAATAGAAAAATACAGTATGTCAGAATAGAACACTGACAGAATGTCAGAATAGAACACTGACAGTTTGTCAGAATAGAACACTGACAGTATGTCAGAATAGAACAGTACAGTATGTCAGAATAGAACACTGACAGTATGTCAGAATAGAACACTGACAGTATGTCAGAATAGAACAATACAGTATGTCAGAATAGAACACTGACAGTATGTCAGAATAGAACACTGACAGTATGTCAGTATAGAACTCTGACAGTACACCAGAGTAGAACACTGACAGTATGTCAGAATAGAACACTGACAGTATGTCAGAATAAAACACTGACAGTATGTCAGAATAGAAAACTGACAGTATGTCAGAAAAGAACACTGACAGTGTGTCAGAATAGAACAATACAGTATGTCAGAATAGAACACTGACAGTATGTCAGAATCGAACACAGACAGTGTGTCAGAATATTTCAATACAGTAAGTCAGAATAGAACACTGACAGTACGTCAGAATAGAACACTGACAGTGTGTCAGAATAAAACACTGACAGTGTGTCAGAATAGAACAATACAGTATGTCAGAATAAAGCAATACAGTATGTCAGAATAGAACACTGACAGTGTGTCAGAATAAAGCAATACAGTATGTCAGAATAGAACGCTGACAGAATGTCAAAATATAACACTGACAGTTCTTCAGAATAGAACACTGACAGTGTGTCAGAATAGAACACTGACAGTGTGTCAGAATAGAACACTGACAGTGTGTCAGAATAGAACAATACAGTATGTCAATAGAACACTGACACTGTGTCAGAACAGAACACTGACAGTATGTCAGAATAGAACAATACAGTATGTCAGAATAGAACACTGACAGTGTGTCAGAATAAAGCAATACAGTATGTCAGAATAGAAAACTGACAGTATGTCAGAATCGAACACTGACAGTGAGTCAGAATAGAACAGTACAGTATGTCAGAATAGAACACTGACAGTATGTCAGAATAGAACACTGACAGTATGTCAGAATAGAACTCTGACAGTACACCAGAGTAGAACACTGACAGTATGTCAGAATAGAACACTGACAGTGTGTCAGAATAGAGCACTGACAGTATGTCAGAATAGAACAATACAGTATGTAAGAATAGAACACTGACAGTAAGTCAGAATAGAACAATACAGTATGTCAGAAAAGAACACTGACAGTGTGTCAGAATAGAAAAATACAGTATGTCAGAATAGAACACTGACAGTGTGTCAGAATAGAATACTGACAGTGTGTCAGAATAGAAAAATACAGTATGTCAGAATAGAACACTGACAATATGTCAGAATAGACCAATACAGTATGACAGAATAGAACAATACAGTATGTCAGAATAAAACAATACAGTATTTTAGAATAGAACACTGACAGTGTGTCAGAATAGACCAATACAGTATGTCAGAATAGAACAATACAGTATGTCAGAATAGAACACTGACAGTATGTCAGAATAGAACACTGACAGTATGTCAGAATAGAACAATGACAATGTGTCAGAATAGAAAAATACAGTATGTCAGAATAGTACACTGACAGAATGTCAGAATAGAACACTGACAGTTTGTCAGAATAGAACACTGACAGTATGTCAGAATAGAACAGTACAGTATGTCAGAATAGAACACTGACAGTATGTCAGAATAGAACACTGACAGTATGTCAGAATAGAACAATAAAGTATGTCAGAATAGAACACTGACAGTATGTCAGAATATAACACTGACAGTATGTCAGAATAGAACTCTGACAGTACACCAGAGTAGAACACTGACAGTATGTCAGAATAGAACACTGACAGTATGTCAGAATAAAACACTGACAGTATGTCAGAATAGAAAACTGACAGTATGTCAGAAAAGAACACTGACAGTGTGTCAGAATAGAACAATACAGTATGTCAGAATAGAACACTGACAGTATGTCAGAATCGAACACAGACAGTGTGTCAGAATATTTCAATACAGTAAGTCAGAATAGAACACTGACAGTACGTCAGAATAGAACACTGACAGTGTGTCAGAATAAAACACTGACAGTGTGTCAGAATAGAACAATACAGTATGTCAGAATAAAGCAATACAGTATGTCAGAATAGAACACTGACAGTGTGTCAGAATAAAGCAATACAGTATGTCAGAATAGAACGCTGACAGAATGTCAGAATATAACACTGACAGTTCTTCAGAATAGAACACTGACAGTGTGTCAGAATAGAACACTGACAGTGTGTCAGAATAGAACACTGACAGTATGTCAGAATAGAACAATACAGTATGTCAGAATAGAACACTGACAGTATGTCAGAATAAAGCAATACAGTATGTCAGAATAGAAAACTGACAGTATGTCAGAATCGAACACTGACAGTGAGTCAGAATAGAACACTGACAGTATGTCAGAATAAAACAATACAGTATGTCAGAATAGAACACTGACAGTGTGTCAGAATAGACCAATACAGTATGTCAGAATAGAACAATACAGTATGTCAGAATAGAACACTGACAGTATGTCAGAATAGAACACTGACAGTATGTCAGAATAGAACACTGACAGTATGTCAGAATAGAACTCTGACAGTACACCAGAGTAGAACACTGACAGTATGTCAGAATAGAACACTGACAGTATGTCAGAATAGAACACTGACAGTATGTCAGAATAGAAAACTGACAGTATGTCAGAAAAGAACACTGACAGTGTGTCAGAATAGAACAATACAGTATGTCAGTATAGAACACTGACAGTATGTCAGAATCGAACACAGACAGTGTGTCAGAATAGAACAATACAGTAAGTCAGAATAGAACACTGACAGTACGTCAGAATAGAACACTGACAGTGTGTCAGAATAGAACAATACAGTATGTCAGAATAAAGCAATACAGTATGTCAGAATAGAACACTGACAGTGTGTCAGAATAAAGCAATACAGTATGTCAGAATAGAACGCTGACAGAATGTCAGAATATAACACTGACAGTTCTTCAGAATAGAACACTGACAGTGTGTCAGAAGAGAACACTGACAGTGTTTCAGAATAGAACAATACAGTATGTCAATAGAACACTGACAGTGAGTCAGAATAGAACACTGACAGTATGTCAGAATAGAACAATACAGTATGTCAGAATAGAACACTGACAGTGTGTCAGAATAAAACAATACAGTATGTCAGAATAGAAAACTGACAGTATGTCAGAATCGAACACTGACAGTGAGTCAGAATAGAACAGTACAGTATGTCAGAATAGAACACTGACAGTATGTCAGAATAGAACACTGACAGTATGTCAGAATAGAACTCTGACAGTACACCAGAGTAGAACACTGACAGTATGTCAGAATAGAACACTGACAGTGTGTCAGAATAGAACAATACAGTATGTAAGAATAGAACACTGACAGTGTGTCAGAATAGAACACTGACAGTAAGTCAGAATAGAACAATACAGTATGTCAGAAAAGAACACTGACAGTGTGTCAGAATAGAAAAATACAGTATGTCAGAATAGAACACTGACAGTGTGTCAGAATAGAACACTGACAGTGTGTCAGAATAGAAAAATACAGTATGTCAGAATAGAACACTGACAATATGTCAGAATAGACCAATACAGTATGACAGAATAGAACAATACAGTATGTCAGAATAAAACAATACAGTATTTTAGAATAGAACACTGACAGTGTGTCAGAATAGACCAATACAGTATGTCAGAATAGAACAATACAGTATGTCAGAATAGAACACTGACAGTATGTCAGAATAGAACAGTACAGTATGTCAGAATAGAACACTGACAGTATGTCAGAATAAAGCAATACAGTATGTCAGAATAGAACGCTGACAGAATGTCAGAATAAAGCAATACAGTATGTCAGAATAGAACACTGACAGTGTGTCAGAATAGAACACTGACAGTGTGTCAGAATAGAACAATACAGTATGTCAATAGAACACTGACACTGTGTCAGAACAGAACACTGACAGTATGTCAGAATAGAACAATACAGTATGTCAGAATAGAACACTGACAGTGTGTCAGAATAAAGCAATACAGTATGTCAGAATAGAAAACTGACAGTATGTCAGAATCGAACACTGACAGTGAGTCAGAATAGAACAGTACAGTATGTCAGAATAAAACAATACAGTATGTCAGAATAGAACACTGACAGTGTGTCAGAATAGACCAATACAGTATGTCAGAATAGAACAATACAGTATGTCAGAATAGAACACTGACAGTATGTCAGAATAGAACACTGACAGTATGTCAGAATAGAACACTGACAGTATGTCAGAATAGAACTCTGACAGTACACCAGAGTAGAACACTGACAGTATGTCAGAATAGAACACTGACAGTATGTCAGAATAGAACACTGACAGTATGTCAGAATAGAAAACTGACAGTATGTCAGAAAAGAACACTGACAGTGTGTCAGAATAGAACAATACAGTATGTCAGTATAGAACACTGACAGTATGTCAGAATCGAACACAGACAGTGTGTCAGAATAGAACAATACAGTAAGTCAGAATAGAACACTGACAGTACGTCAGAATAGAACACTGACAGTGTGTCAGAATAGAACAATACAGTATGTCAGAATAAAGCAATACAGTATGTCAGAATAGAACACTGACAGTGTGTCAGAATAAAGCAATACAGTATGTCAGAATAGAACGCTGACAGAATGTCAGAATATAACACTGACAGTTCTTCAGAATAGAACACTGACAGTGTGTCAGAAGAGAACACTGACAGTGTGTCAGAATAGAACAATACAGTATGTCAATAGAACACTGACACTGTGTCAGAACAGAACACTGACAGTATGTCAGAATAGAACAATACAGTATGTCAGAATAGAACACTGACAGTGTGTCAGAATAAAGCAATACAGTATGTCAGAATAGAAAACTGACAGTATGTCAGAATCGAACACTGACAGTGTGTCAGAATAGAACAGTACAGTATGTCAGAATAGAACACTGACAGTATGTCAGAATAGAACACTGACAGTATGTCAGAATAAAACAATACAGTATGTCAGAATAGAACACTGACAGTGTGTCAGAATAGACCAATACAGTATGTCAGAATAGAACAATACAGTATGTCAGAATAGAACACTGACAGTATGTCAGAATAGAACACTGACAGTATGTCAGAATAGAACACTGACAGTATGTCAGAATAGAACTCTGACAGTACACCAGAGTAGAACACTGACAGTATGTCAGAATAGAACACTGACAGTATGTCAGAATAGAACACTGACAGTATGTCAGAATAGAAAACTGACAGTATGTCAGAAAAGAACACTGACAGTGTGTCAGAATAGAACAATACAGTATGTCAGTATAGAACACTGACAGTATGTCAGAATCGAACACAGACAGTGTGTCAGAATAGAACAATACAGTAAGTCAGAATAGAACACTGACAGTACGTCTGAATAGAACACTGACAGTGTGTCAGAATAGAACAATACAGTATGTCAGAATAAAGCAATACAGTATGTCAGAATAGAACACTGACAGTGTGTCAGAATAAAGCAATACAGTATGTCAGAATAGAACGCTGACAGAATGTCAGAATATAACACTGACAGTTCTTCAGAATAGAACACTGACAGTGTGTCAGAAGAGAACACTGACAGTGTGTCAGAATAGAACAATACAGTATGTCAATAGAACACTGACAGTGTGTCAGAATAGAACACTGACAGTATGTCAGAATAGAACAATACAGTATGTCAGAATAGAACACTGACAGTGTGTCAGAATAAAGCAATACAGTATGTCAGAATAGAAAACTGACAGTATGTCAGAATCGAACACTGACAGTGAGTCAGAATAGAACAGTACAGTATGTCAGAATAGAACACTGACAGTATGTCAGAATAGAACACTGACAGTATGTCAGAATAGAACTCTGACAGTACACCAGAGTAGAACACTGACAGTATGTCAGAATAGAACACTGACAGTGTGTCAGAATAGAACAATACAGTATGTAAGAATAGAACACTGACAGTGTGTCAGAATAGAACACTGACAGTAAGTCAGAATAGAACAATACAGTATGTCAGAAAAGAACACTGACAGTGTGTCAGAATAGAAAAATACAGTATGTCAGAATAGAACACTGACAATATGTCAGAATAGACCAATACAGTATGACAGAATAGAACAATACAGTATGTCAGAATAAAACAATACAGTATTTTAGAATAGAACACTGACAGTGTGTCAGAATAGACCAATACAGTATGTCAGAATAGAACAATACAGTATGTCAGAATAGAACACTGACAGTATGTCAGAATAGAACACTGACAGTATGTCAGAATAGAACAATGACAATGTGTCAGAATAGAAAAATACAGTATGTCAGAATAGAACACTGACAGAATGTCAGAATAGAACACTGACAGTATGTCAGAATCGAACACTGACATTGAGTCAGAATAGAACAGTACAGTATGTCAGAATAGAACACTGACAGTATGTCAGAATAGAACAATACAGTATGTCAGAATAGAACACTGACAGTATGTCAGAATAGAACACTGACAGTATGTCAGAATAGAACTCTGACAGTACACCAGAGTAGAACACTGACAGTATGTCAGAATAGAACACTGACAGTATGTCAGAATAGAACACTGACAGTATGTCAGAATAGAAAACTGACAGTATGTCAGAAAAGAACACTGACAGTGTGTCAGAATAGAACAATACAGTATGTCAGAATAGAACACTGACAGTATGTCAGAATCGAACACAGACAGTGTGTCAGAATATTTCAATACAGTAAGTCAGAATAGAACACTGACAGTACGTCAGAATAGAACACTGACAGTGTGTCAGAATAAAACACTGACAGTGTGTCAGAATAGAACAATACAGTATGTCAGAATAAAGCAATACAGTATGTCAGAATAGAACACTGACAGTGTGTCAGAATAAAGCAATACAGTATGTCAGAATAGAACGCTGACAGAATGTCAGAATATTACACTGACAGTTCTTCAGAATAGAACACTGACAGTGTGTCAGAATAGAACACTGACAGTGTGTCAGAATAGAACACTGACAGTGTGTCAGAATAGAACAATACAGTATGTCAATAGAACACTGACAGTGTGTCAGAATAGAACACTGACAGTATGTCAGAATAGAACAATACAGTATGTCAGAATAGAACACTGACAGTGTGTCAGAATAAAGCAATACAGTATGTCAGAATAGAAAACTGACAGTATGTCAGAATCGAACACTGACAGTGAGTCAGAATAGAACAGTACAGTATGTCAGAATAGAACACTGACAGTATGTCAGAATAGAACACTGACAGTATGTCAGAATAAAACAATACAGTATGTCAGAATAGAACACTGACAGTGTGTCAGAATAGACCAATACAGTATGTCAGAATAGAACAATACAGTATGTCAGAATAGAACACTGACAGTATGTCAGAATAGAACACTGACAGTATGTCAGAATAGAACAATGACAATGTGTCAGAATAGAAAAATACAGTATGTCAGAATAGTACACTGACAGAATGTCAGAATAGAACACTGACAGTTTGTCAGAATAGAACACTGACAGTATGTCAGAATAGAACAGTACAGTATGTCAGAATAGAACACTGACAGTATGTCAGAATAGAACACTGACAGTATGTCAGAATAGAACTCTGACAGTACACCAGAGTAGAACACTGACAGTATGTCAGAATAGAACACTGACAGTATGTCAGAATAAAACACTGACAGTATGTCAGAATAGAAAACTGACAGTATGTCAGAAAAGAACACTGACAGTGTGTCAGAATAGAACAATACAGTATGTCAGAATAGAACACTGACAGTATGTCAGAATCGAACACAGACAGTGTGTCAGAATATTTCAAAACAGTAAGTCAGAATAGAACACTGACAGTACGTCAGAATAGAACACTGACAGTGTGTCAGAATAAAACACTGACAGTGTGTCAGAATAGAACAATACAGTATGTCAGAATAAAGCAATACAGTATGTCAGAATAGAACACTGACAGTGTGTCAGAATAAAGCAATACAGTATGTCAGAATAGAACGCTAACAGAATGTCAGAATATAACACTGAGAGTTCTTCAGAATAGAACACTGACAGTGTGTCAGAATAGAACACTGACAGTGTGTCAGAATAGAACACTGACAGTATGTCAGAATAGAACAATACAGTATGTCAGAATAGAACACTGACAGTGTGTCAGAATAAAGCAATACAGTATGTCAGAATAGAAAACTGACAGTATGTCAGAATCGAACACTGACAGTGAGTCAGAATAGAACACTGACAGTATGTCAGAATAAAACAATACAGTATGTCAGAATAGAACACTGACAGTGTGTCAGAATAGACCAATACAGTATGTCAGAATAGAACAATACAGTATGTCAGAATAGAACACTGACAGTATGTCAGAATAGAACACTGACAGTATGTCAGAATAGAACACTGACAGTATGTCAGAATAGAACTCTGACAGTACACCAGAGTAGAACACTGACAGTATGTCAGAATAGAACACTGACAGTATGTCAGAATAGAAAACTGACAGTATGTCAGAAAAGAACACTGACAGTGTGTCAGAATAGAACAATACAGTATGTCAGTATAGAACACTGACAGTATGTCAGAATCGAACACAGACAGTGTGTCAGAATAGAACAATACAGTAAGTCAGAATAGAACACTGACAGTACGTCAGAATAGAACACTGACAGTGTGTCAGAATAGAACAATACAGTATGTCAGAATAAAGCAATACAGTATGTCAGAATAGAACACTGACAGTGTGTCAGAATAAAGCAATACAGTATGTCAGAATAGAACGCTGACAGAATGTCAGAATATAACACTGACAGTTCTTCAGAATAGAACACTGACAGTGTGTCAGAAGAGAACACTGACAGTGTTTCAGAATAGAACAATACAGTATGTCAATAGAACACTGACAGTGTGTCAGAATAGAACACTGACAGTATGTCAGAATAGAACAATACAGTATGTCAGAATAGAAAACAGACAGTGTGTCAGAATAAAACAATACAGTATGTCAGAATAGAAAACTGACAGTATGTCAGAATCGAACACTGACAGTGAGTCAGAATAGAACAGTACAGTATGTCAGAATAGAACACTGACAGTATGTCAGAATAGAACACTGACAGTATGTCAGAATAGAACTCTGACAGTACACCAGAGTAGAACACTGACAGTATGTCAGAATAGAACACTGACAGTGTGTCAGAATAGAACAATACAGTATGTAAGAATAGAACACTGACAGTGTGTCAGAATAGAACACTGACAGTAAGTCAGAATAGAACAATACAGTATGTCAGAAAAGAACACTGACAGTGTGTCAGAATAGAAAAATACAGTATGTCAGAATAGAACACTGACAGTGTGTCAGAATAGAACACTGACAGTGTGTCAGAATAGAAAAATACAGTATGTCAGAATAGAACACCGACAATATGTCAGAATAGACCAATACAGTATGACAGAATAGAACAATACAGTATGTCAGAATAAAACAATACAGTATTTTAGAATAGAACACTGACAGTGTGTCAGAATAGACCAATACAGTATGTCAGAATAGAACACTGACAGTATGTCAGAATAGAACACTGACAGTATGTCAGAATAGAACAGTACAGTATGTCAGAATAGAACACTGACAGTATGTCAGAATAAAGCAATACAGTATGTCAGAATAGAACGCTGACAGAATGTCAGAATAAAGCAATACAGTATGTCAGAATAGAACACTGACAGTGTGTCAGAATAGAACACTGACAGTGTGTCAGAATAGAACAATACAGTATGTCAATAGAACACTGACACTGTGTCAGAACAGAACACTGACAGTATGTCAGAATAGAACAATACAGTATGTCAGAATAGAACACTGACAGTGTGTCAGAATAAAGCAATACAGTATGTCAGAATAGAAAACTGACAGTATGTCAGAATCGAACACTGACAGTGAGTCAGAATAGAACAGTACAGTATGTCAGAATAGAACACTGACAGTATGTCAGAATAGAACACTGACAGTATGTCAGAATAGAACTCTGACAGTACAACAGAGTAGAACACTGACAGTATGTCAGAATAGAACACTGACAGTGTGTCAGAATAGAGCACTGACAGTATGTCAGAATAGAACAATACAGTATGTAAGAATAGAACACTGACAGTGTGTCAGAATAGAACACTGACAGTAAGTCAGAATAGAACAATACAGTATGTCAGAAAAGAACACTGACAGTGTGTCAGAATAGAAAAATACAGTATGTCAGAATAGAACACTGACAGTGTGTCAGAATAGAACACTGACAGTGTGTCAGAATAGAAAAATACAGTATGTCAGAATAGAACACTGACAATATGTCAGAATAGACCAATACAGTATGACAGAATAGAACAATACAGTATGTCAGAATAAAACAATACAGTATTTTAGAATAGAACACTGACAGTGTGTCAGAATAGACCAATACAGTATGTCAGAATAGAACAATACAGTATGTCAGAATAGAACACTGACAGTATGTCAGAATAGAACAATGACAATGTGTCAGAATAGAAAAATACAGTATGTCAGAATAGAACACTGACAGAATGTCAGAATAGAACACTGACAGTTTGTCAGAATAGAACACTGACAGTATGTCAGAATAGAACAGTACAGTATGTCAGAATAGAACACTGACAGTATGTCAGAATAGAACACTGACAGTATGTCAGAATAGAACAATACAGTATGTCAGAATAGAACACTGACAGTATGTCAGAATAGAACTCTGACAGTACACCAGAGTAGAACACTGACAGTATGTTAGAATAGAACACTGACAGTATGTCAGAATAAAACACTGACAGTATGTCAGAATAGAAAACTGACAGTATGTCAGAAAAGAACACTGACAGTGTGTCAGAATAGAACAATACAGTATGTCAGAATAGAACACAGACAGTGTGTCAGAATATTTCAATACAGTAAGTCAGAATAAAGCAATACAGTATGTCAGAATAGAACACTGACAGTGTGTCAGAATAAAGCAATACAGTATGTCAGAATAGAACGCTGACAGAATGTCAGAATATAACACTGACAGTTCTTCAGAATAGAACACTGACAGTGTGTCAGAATAGAACACTGACAGTGTGTCAGAATAGATCAATACAGTATGTCAGAATAGAACACTGACAGTGTGTCAGAATAGAACACTGACAGTATGTCAGAATAGAACAATACAGTATGTCAGAATAGAACACTGACAGTGTGTCAGAATAAAGCAATACAGTATGTCAGAATAGAAAACTGACAGTATGTCAGAATCGAACACTGACAGTGAGTCAGAATAGAACAGTACAGTATGTCAGAATAGAACACTGACAGTATGTCAGAATAGAAAACTGACAGTATGTCAGAATAAAACAATACAGTATGTCAGAATAGAACACTGACAGTGTGTCAGAATAGACCAATACAGTATGTCAGAATAGAACAATACAGTATGTCAGAATAGAACACTGACAGTATGTCAGAATAGAACACTGACAGTATGTCAGAATAGAACTCTGACAGTACACCAGAGTAGAACACTGACAGTATGTCAGAATAGAACACTGACAGTATGTCAGAATAGAACACTGACAGTATGTCAGAATAGAAAACTGACAGTATGTCAGAAAAGAACACTGACAGTGTGTCAGAATAGAACAATACAGTATGTCAGAATAGAACACTGACAGTATGTCAGAATCGAACACAGACAGTGTGTCAGAATATTTCAATACAGTAAGTCAGAATAGAACACTGACAGTACGTCAGAATAGAACACTGACAGTGTGTCAGAATAAAACACTGACAGTGTGTCAGAATAGAACAATACAGTATGTCAGAATAAAGCAATACAGTATGTCAGAATAGAACACTGACAGTGTGTCAGAATAAAGCAATACAGTATGTCAGAATAGAACGCTGACAGAATGTCAGAATATAACACTGACAGTTCTTCAGAATAGAACACTGACAGTGTGTCAGAATAGAACACTGACAGTGTGTCAGAATAGAACAATACAGTATGTCAATAGAACACTGACAGTGTGTCAGAATAGAACACTGACAGTATGTCAGAATAGAACAATACAGTATGTCAGAATAGAACACTGACAGTGTGTCAGAATAAAGCAATACAGTATGTCAGAATAGAAAACTGACAGTATGTCAGAATCGAACACTGACAGTGAGTCAGAATAGAACAGTACAGTATGTCAGAATAGAACACTGACAGTATGTCAGAATAGAACACTGACAGTATGTCAGAATAAAACAATACAGTATGTCAGAATAGAACACTGACAGTGTGTCAGAATAGACCAATACAGTATGTCAGAATAGAACAATACAGTATGTCAGAATAGAATACTGACAGTATGTCAGAATAGAACACTGACAGTATGTCAGAATAGAACACTGACAGTATGTCAGAATAGAACTCTGACAGTACACCAGAGTAGAACACTGACAGTATGTCAGAATAGAACACTGACAGTATGTCAGAATAGAACACTGACAGTATGTCAGAATAGAAAACTGACAGTATGTCAGAAAAGAACACTGACAGTGTGTCAGAATAGAACAATACAGTATGTCAGTATAGAACACTGACAGTATGTCAGAATCGAACACAGACAGTGTGTCAGAATAGAACAATACAGTAAGTCAGAATAGAACACTGACAGTACGTCTGAATAGAACACTGACAGTGTGTCAGAATAGAACAATACAGTATGTCAGAATAAAGCAATACAGTATGTCAGAATAGAACACTGACAGTGTGTCAGAATAAAGCAATACAGTATGTCAGAATAGAACGCTGACAGAATGTCAGAATATAACACTGACAGTTCTTCAGAATAGAACAATACAGTATGTCAGAATAGAACACTGACAGTGTGTCAGAATAAAGCAATACAGTATGTCAGAATAGAAAACTGACAGTATGTCAGAATCGAACACTGACAGTGAGTCAGAATAGAACACTGACAGTATGTCAGAATAAAACAATACAGTATGTCAGAATAGAACACTGACAGTGTGTCAGAATAGACCAATACAGTATGTCAGAATAGAACAATACAGTATGTCAGAATAGAACACTGACAGTATGTCAGAATAGAACACTGACAGTATGTCAGAATAGAACACTGACAGTATGTCAGAATAGAACTCTGACAGTACACCAGAGTAGAACACTGACAGTATGTCAGAATAGAACACTGACAGTATGTCAGAATAGAAAACTGACAGTATGTCAGAAAAGAACACTGACAGTGTGTCAGAATAGAACAATACAGTATGTCAGTATAGAACACTGACAGTATGTCAGAATCGAACACAGACAGTGTGTCAGAATAGAACAATACAGTAAGTCAGAATAGAACACTGACAGTACGTCAGAATAGAACACTGACAGTGTGTCAGAATAGAACAATACAGTATGTCAGAATAAAGCAATACAGTATGTCAGAATAGAACACTGACAGTGTGTCAGAATAAAGCAATACAGTATGTCAGAATAGAACGCTGACAGAATGTCAGAATATAACACTGACAGTTCTTCAGAATAGAACACTGACAGTGTGTCAGAAGAGAACACTGACAGTGTTTCAGAATAGAACAATACAGTATGTCAATAGAACACTGACAGTGTGTCAGAATAGAACACTGACAGTATGTCAGAATAGAACAATACAGTATGTCAGAATAGAAAACAGACAGTGTGTCAGAATAAAACAATACAGTATGTCAGAATAGAAAACTGACAGTATGTCAGAATCGAACACTGACAGTGAGTCAGAATAGAACAGTACAGTATGTCAGAATAGAACACTGACAGTATGTCAGAATAGAACACTGACAGTATGTCAGAATAGAACTCTGACAGTACACCAGAGTAGAACACTGACAGTATGTCAGAATAGAACACTGACAGTGTGTCAGAATAGAACAATACAGTATGTAAGAATAGAACACTGACAGTGTGTCAGAATAGAACACTGACAGTAAGTCAGAATAGAACAATACAGTATGTCAGAAAAGAACACTGACAGTGTGTCAGAATAGAAAAATACAGTATGTCAGAATAGAACACTGACAGTGTGTCAGAATAGAACACTGACAGTGTGTCAGAATAGAAAAATACAGTATGTCAGAATAGAACACCGACAATATGTCAGAATAGACCAATACAGTATGACAGAATAGAACAATACAGTATGTCAGAATAAAACAATACAGTATTTTAGAATAGAACACTGACAGTGTGTCAGAATAGACCAATACAGTATGTCAGAATAGAACACTGACAGTATGTCAGAATAGAACACTGACAGTATGTCAGAATAGAACAGTACAGTATGTCAGAATAGAACACTGACAGTATGTCAGAATAAAGCAATACAGTATGTCAGAATAGAACGCTGACAGAATGTCAGAATAAAGCAATACAGTATGTCAGAATAGAACACTGACAGTGTGTCAGAATAGAACACTGACAGTGTGTCAGAATAGAACAATACAGTATGTCAATAGAACACTGACACTGTGTCAGAACAGAACACTGACAGTATGTCAGAATAGAACAATACAGTATGTCAGAATAGAACACTGACAGTGTGTCAGAATAAAGCAATACAGTATGTCAGAATAGAAAACTGACAGTATGTCAGAATCGAACACTGACAGTGAGTCAGAATAGAACAGTACAGTATGTCAGAATAGAACACTGACAGTATGTCAGAATAGAACACTGACAGTATGTCAGAATAGAACTCTGACAGTACAACAGAGTAGAACACTGACAGTATGTCAGAATAGAACACTGACAGTGTGTCAGAATAGAGCACTGACAGTATGTCAGAATAGAACAATACAGTATGTAAGAATAGAACACTGACAGTGTGTCAGAATAGAACACTGACAGTAAGTCAGAATAGAACAATACAGTATGTCAGAAAAGAACACTGACAGTGTGTCAGAATAGAAAAATACAGTATGTCAGAATAGAACACTGACAGTGTGTCAGAATAGAACACTGACAGTGTGTCAGAATAGAAAAATACAGTATGTCAGAATAGAACACTGACAATATGTCAGAATAGACCAATACAGTATGACAGAATAGAACAATACAGTATGTCAGAATAAAACAATACAGTATTTTAGAATAGAACACTGACAGTGTGTCAGAATAGACCAATACAGTATGTCAGAATAGAACAATACAGTATGTCAGAATAGAACACTGACAGTATGTCAGAATAGAACAATGACAATGTGTCAGAATAGAAAAATACAGTATGTCAGAATAGAACACTGACAGAATGTCAGAATAGAACACTGACAGTTTGTCAGAATAGAACACTGACAGTATGTCAGAATAGAACAGTACAGTATGTCAGAATAGAACACTGACAGTATGTCAGAATAGAACACTGACAGTATGTCAGAATAGAACAATACAGTATGTCAGAATAGAACACTGACAGTATGTCAGAATAGAACTCTGACAGTACACCAGAGTAGAACACTGACAGTATGTTAGAATAGAACACTGACAGTATGTCAGAATAAAACACTGACAGTATGTCAGAATAGAAAACTGACAGTATGTCAGAAAAGAACACTGACAGTGTGTCAGAATAGAACAATACAGTATGTCAGAATAGAACACAGACAGTGTGTCAGAATATTTCAATACAGTAAGTCAGAATAAAGCAATACAGTATGTCAGAATAGAACACTGACAGTGTGTCAGAATAAAGCAATACAGTATGTCAGAATAGAACGCTGACAGAATGTCAGAATATAACACTGACAGTTCTTCAGAATAGAACACTGACAGTGTGTCAGAATAGAACACTGACAGTGTGTCAGAATAGATCAATACAGTATGTCAGAATAGAACACTGACAGTGTGTCAGAATAGAACACTGACAGTATGTCAGAATAGAACAATACAGTATGTCAGAATAGAACACTGACAGTGTGTCAGAATAAAGCAATACAGTATGTCAGAATAGAAAACTGACAGTATGTCAGAATCGAACACTGACAGTGAGTCAGAATAGAACAGTACAGTATGTCAGAATAGAACACTGACAGTATGTCAGAATAGAAAACTGACAGTATGTCAGAATAAAACAATACAGTATGTCAGAATAGAACACTGACAGTGTGTCAGAATAGACCAATACAGTATGTCAGAATAGAACAATACAGTATGTCAGAATAGAACACTGACAGTATGTCAGAATAGAACACTGACAGTATGTCAGAATAGAACTCTGACAGTACACCAGAGTAGAACACTGACAGTATGTCAGAATAGAACACTGACAGTATGTCAGAATAGAACACTGACAGTATGTCAGAATAGAAAACTGACAGTATGTCAGAAAAGAACACTGACAGTGTGTCAGAATAGAACAATACAGTATGTCAGAATAGAACACTGACAGTATGTCAGAATCGAACACAGACAGTGTGTCAGAATATTTCAATACAGTAAGTCAGAATAGAACACTGACAGTACGTCAGAATAGAACACTGACAGTGTGTCAGAATAAAACACTGACAGTGTGTCAGAATAGAACAATACAGTATGTCAGAATAAAGCAATACAGTATGTCAGAATAGAACACTGACAGTGTGTCAGAATAAAGCAATACAGTATGTCAGAATAGAACGCTGACAGAATGTCAGAATATAACACTGACAGTTCTTCAGAATAGAACACTGACAGTGTGTCAGAATAGAACACTGACAGTGTGTCAGAATAGAACAATACAGTATGTCAATAGAACACTGACAGTGTGTCAGAATAGAACACTGACAGTATGTCAGAATAGAACAATACAGTATGTCAGAATAAAACACTGACAGTGTGTCAGAATAAAGCAATACAGTATGTCAGAATAGAAAACTGACAGTATGTCAGAATCGAACACTGACAGTGAGTCAGAATAGAACAGTACAGTATGTCAGAATAGAACACTGACAGTATGTCAGAATAGAACACTGACAGTATGTCAGAATAAAACAATACAGTATGTCAGAATAGAACACTGACAGTGTGTCAGAATAGACCAATACAGTATGTCAGAATAGAACAATACAGTATGTCAGAATAGAATACTGACAGTATGTCAGAATAGAACACTGACAGTATGTCAGAATAGAACACTGACAGTATGTCAGAATAGAACTCTGACAGTACACCAGAGTAGAACACTGACAGTATGTCAGAATAGAACACTGACAGTATGTCAGAATAGAACACTGACAGTATGTCAGAATAGAAAACTGACAGTATGTCAGAAAAGAACACTGACAGTGTGTCAGAATAGAACAATACAGTATGTCAGTATAGAACACTGACAGTATGTCAGAATCGAACACAGACAGTGTGTCAGAATAGAACAATACAGTAAGTCAGAATAGAACACTGACAGTACGTCTGAATAGAACACTGACAGTGTGTCAGAATAGAACAATACAGTATGTCAGAATAAAGCAATACAGTATGTCAGAATAGAACACTGACAGTGTGTCAGAATAAAGCAATACAGTATGTCAGAATAGAACGCTGACAGAATGTCAGAATATAACACTGACAGTTCTTCAGAATAGAACACTGACAGTGTGTCAGAAGAGAACACTGACAGTGTGTCAGAATAGAACAATACAGTATGTCAATAGAACACTGACAGTGTGTCAGAATAGAACACTGACAGTATGTCAGAATAGAACAATACAGTATGTCAGAATAGAACACTGACAGTGTGTCAGAATAAAGCAATACAGTATGTCAGAATAGAAAACTGACAGTATGTCAGAATCGAACACTGACAGTGAGTCAGAATAGAACAGTACAGTATGTCAGAATAGAACACTGACAGTATGTCAGAATAGAACACTGACAGTATGTCAGAATAGAACTCTGACAGTACACCAGAGTAGAACACTGACAGTATGTCAGAATAGAACACTGACAGTGTGTCAGAATAGAACAATACAGTATGTAAGAATAGAACACTGACAGTGTGTCAGAATAGAACACTGACAGTAAGTCAGAATAGAACAATACAGTATGTCAGAAAAGAACACTGACAGTGTGTCAGAATAGAAAAATACAGTATGTCAGAATAGAACACTGACAATATGTCAGAATAGACCAATACAGTATGACAGAATAGAACAATACAGTATGTCAGAATAAAACAATACAGTATTTTAGAATAGAACACTGACAGTGTGTCAGAATAGACCAATACAGTATGTCAGAATAGAACAATACAGTATGTCAGAATAGAACACTGACAGTATGTCAGAATAGAACACTGACAGTATGTCAGAATAGAACAATGACAATGTGTCAGAATAGAAAAATACAGTATGTCAGAATAGAACACTGACAGAATGTCAGAATAGAACACTGACAGTATGTCAGAATCGAACACTGACATTGAGTCAGAATAGAACAGTACAGTATGTCAGAATAGAACACTGACAGTATGTCAGAATAGAACAATACAGTATGTCAGAATAGAACACTGACAGTATGTCAGAATAGAACACTGACAGTATGTCAGAATAGAACTCTGACAGTACACCAGAGTAGAACACTGACAGTATGTCAGAATAGAACACTGACAGTATGTCAGAATAGAACACTGACAGTATGTCAGAATAGAAAACTGACAGTATGTCAGAAAAGAACACTGACAGTGTGTCAGAATAGAACAATACAGTATGTCAGAATAGAACACTGACAGTATGTCAGAATCGAACACAGACAGTGTGTCAGAATATTTCAATACAGTAAGTCAGAATAGAACACTGACAGTACGTCAGAATAGAACACTGACAGTGTGTCAGAATAAAACACTGACAGTGTGTCAGAATAGAACAATACAGTATGTCAGAATAAAGCAATACAGTATGTCAGAATAGAACACTGACAGTGTGTCAGAATAAAGCAATACAGTATGTCAGAATAGAACGCTGACAGAATGTCAGAATATTACACTGACAGTTCTTCAGAATAGAACACTGACAGTGTGTCAGAATAGAACACTGACAGTGTGTCAGAATAGAACACTGACAGTGTGTCAGAATAGAACAATACAGTATGTCAATAGAACACTGACAGTGTGTCAGAATAGAACACTGACAGTATGTCAGAATAGAACAATACAGTATGTCAGAATAGAACACTGACAGTGTGTCAGAATAAAGCAATACAGTATGTCAGAATAGAAAACTGACAGTATGTCAGAATCGAACACTGACAGTGAGTCAGAATAGAACAGTACAGTATGTCAGAATAGAACACTGACAGTATGTCAGAATAGAACACTGACAGTATGTCAGAATAAAACAATACAGTATGTCAGAATAGAACACTGACAGTGTGTCAGAATAGACCAATACAGTATGTCAGAATAGAACAATACAGTATGTCAGAATAGAACACTGACAGTATGTCAGAATAGAACACTGACAGTATGTCAGAATAGAACAATGACAATGTGTCAGAATAGAAAAATACAGTATGTCAGAATAGTACACTGACAGAATGTCAGAATAGAACACTGACAGTTTGTCAGAATAGAACACTGACAGTATGTCAGAATAGAACAGTACAGTATGTCAGAATAGAACACTGACAGTATGTCAGAATAGAACACTGACAGTATGTCAGAATAGAACTCTGACAGTACACCAGAGTAGAACACTGACAGTATGTCAGAATAGAACACTGACAGTATGTCAGAATAAAACACTGACAGTATGTCAGAATAGAAAACTGACAGTATGTCAGAAAAGAACACTGACAGTGTGTCAGAATAGAACAATACAGTATGTCAGAATAGAACACTGACAGTATGTCAGAATCGAACACAGACAGTGTGTCAGAATATTTCAAAACAGTAAGTCAGAATAGAACACTGACAGTACGTCAGAATAGAACACTGACAGTGTGTCAGAATAAAACACTGACAGTGTGTCAGAATAGAACAATACAGTATGTCAGAATAAAGCAATACAGTATGTCAGAATAGAACACTGACAGTGTGTCAGAATAAAGCAATACAGTATGTCAGAATAGAACGCTAACAGAATGTCAGAATATAACACTGAGAGTTCTTCAGAATAGAACACTGACAGTGTGTCAGAATAGAACACTGACAGTGTGTCAGAATAGAACACTGACAGTATGTCAGAATAGAACAATACAGTATGTCAGAATAGAACACTGACAGTGTGTCAGAATAAAGCAATACAGTATGTCAGAATAGAAAACTGACAGTATGTCAGAATCGAACACTGACAGTGAGTCAGAATAGAACACTGACAGTATGTCAGAATAAAACAATACAGTATGTCAGAATAGAACACTGACAGTGTGTCAGAATAGACCAATACAGTATGTCAGAATAGAACAATACAGTATGTCAGAATAGAACACTGACAGTATGTCAGAATAGAACACTGACAGTATGTCAGAATAGAACACTGACAGTATGTCAGAATAGAACTCTGACAGTACACCAGAGTAGAACACTGACAGTATGTCAGAATAGAACACTGACAGTATGTCAGAATAGAAAACTGACAGTATGTCAGAAAAGAACACTGACAGTGTGTCAGAATAGAACAATACAGTATGTCAGTATAGAACACTGACAGTATGTCAGAATCGAACACAGACAGTGTGTCAGAATAGAACAATACAGTAAGTCAGAATAGAACACTGACAGTACGTCAGAATAGAACACTGACAGTGTGTCAGAATAGAACAATACAGTATGTCAGAATAAAGCAATACAGTATGTCAGAATAGAACACTGACAGTGTGTCAGAATAAAGCAATACAGTATGTCAGAATAGAACGCTGACAGAATGTCAGAATATAACACTGACAGTTCTTCAGAATAGAACACTGACAGTGTGTCAGAAGAGAACACTGACAGTGTTTCAGAATAGAACAATACAGTATGTCAATAGAACACTGACAGTGTGTCAGAATAGAACACTGACAGTATGTCAGAATAGAACAATACAGTATGTCAGAATAGAAAACAGACAGTGTGTCAGAATAAAACAATACAGTATGTCAGAATAGAAAACTGACAGTATGTCAGAATCGAACACTGACAGTGAGTCAGAATAGAACAGTACAGTATGTCAGAATAGAACACTGACAGTATGTCAGAATAGAACACTGACAGTATGTCAGAATAGAACTCTGACAGTACACCAGAGTAGAACACTGACAGTATGTCAGAATAGAACACTGACAGTGTGTCAGAATAGAACAATACAGTATGTAAGAATAGAACACTGACAGTGTGTCAGAATAGAACACTGACAGTAAGTCAGAATAGAACAATACAGTATGTCAGAAAAGAACACTGACAGTGTGTCAGAATAGAAAAATACAGTATGTCAGAATAGAACACTGACAGTGTGTCAGAATAGAACACTGACAGTGTGTCAGAATAGAAAAATACAGTATGTCAGAATAGAACACCGACAATATGTCAGAATAGACCAATACAGTATGACAGAATAGAACAATACAGTATGTCAGAATAAAACAATACAGTATTTTAGAATAGAACACTGACAGTGTGTCAGAATAGACCAATACAGTATGTCAGAATAGAACACTGACAGTATGTCAGAATAGAACACTGACAGTATGTCAGAATAGAACAGTACAGTATGTCAGAATAGAACACTGACAGTATGTCAGAATAAAGCAATACAGTATGTCAGAATAGAACGCTGACAGAATGTCAGAATAAAGCAATACAGTATGTCAGAATAGAACACTGACAGTGTGTCAGAATAGAACACTGACAGTGTGTCAGAATAGAACAATACAGTATGTCAATAGAACACTGACACTGTGTCAGAACAGAACACTGACAGTATGTCAGAATAGAACAATACAGTATGTCAGAATAGAACACTGACAGTGTGTCAGAATAAAGCAATACAGTATGTCAGAATAGAAAACTGACAGTATGTCAGAATCGAACACTGACAGTGAGTCAGAATAGAACAGTACAGTATGTCAGAATAGAACACTGACAGTATGTCAGAATAGAACACTGACAGTATGTCAGAATAGAACTCTGACAGTACAACAGAGTAGAACACTGACAGTATGTCAGAATAGAACACTGACAGTGTGTCAGAATAGAGCACTGACAGTATGTCAGAATAGAACAATACAGTATGTAAGAATAGAACACTGACAGTGTGTCAGAATAGAACACTGACAGTAAGTCAGAATAGAACAATACAGTATGTCAGAAAAGAACACTGACAGTGTGTCAGAATAGAAAAATACAGTATGTCAGAATAGAACACTGACAGTGTGTCAGAATAGAACACTGACAGTGTGTCAGAATAGAAAAATACAGTATGTCAGAATAGAACACTGACAATATGTCAGAATAGACCAATACAGTATGACAGAATAGAACAATACAGTATGTCAGAATAAAACAATACAGTATTTTAGAATAGAACACTGACAGTGTGTCAGAATAGACCAATACAGTATGTCAGAATAGAACAATACAGTATGTCAGAATAGAACACTGACAGTATGTCAGAATAGAACAATGACAATGTGTCAGAATAGAAAAATACAGTATGTCAGAATAGAACACTGACAGAATGTCAGAATAGAACACTGACAGTTTGTCAGAATAGAACACTGACAGTATGTCAGAATAGAACAGTACAGTATGTCAGAATAGAACACTGACAGTATGTCAGAATAGAACACTGACAGTATGTCAGAATAGAACAATACAGTATGTCAGAATAGAACACTGACAGTATGTCAGAATAGAACTCTGACAGTACACCAGAGTAGAACACTGACAGTATGTTAGAATAGAACACTGACAGTATGTCAGAATAAAACACTGACAGTATGTCAGAATAGAAAACTGACAGTATGTCAGAAAAGAACACTGACAGTGTGTCAGAATAGAACAATACAGTATGTCAGAATAGAACACAGACAGTGTGTCAGAATATTTCAATACAGTAAGTCAGAATAAAGCAATACAGTATGTCAGAATAGAACACTGACAGTGTGTCAGAATAAAGCAATACAGTATGTCAGAATAGAACGCTGACAGAATGTCAGAATATAACACTGACAGTTCTTCAGAATAGAACACTGACAGTGTGTCAGAATAGAACACTGACAGTGTGTCAGAATAGAACAATACAGTATGTCAATAGAACACTGACAGTGTGTCAGAATAGAACACTGACAGTATGTCAGAATAGAACAATACAGTATGTCAGAATAGAACACTGACAGTGTGTCAGAATAAAGCAATACAGTATGTCAGAATAGAAAACTGACAGTATGTCAGAATCGAACACTGACAGTGAGTCAGAATAGAACAGTACAGTATGTCAGAATAGAACACTGACAGTATGTCAGAATAGAAAACTGACAGTATGTCAGAATAAAACAATACAGTATGTCAGAATAGAACACTGACAGTGTGTCAGAATAGACCAATACAGTATGTCAGAATAGAACAATACAGTATGTCAGAATAGAACACTGACAGTATGTCAGAATAGAACACTGACAGTATGTCAGAATAGAACTCTGACAGTACACCAGAGTAGAACACTGACAGTATGTCAGAATAGAACACTGACAGTATGTCAGAATAGAACACTGACAGTATGTCAGAATAGAAAACTGACAGTATGTCAGAAAAGAACACTGACAGTGTGTCAGAATAGAACAATACAGTATGTCAGAATAGAACACTGACAGTATGTCAGAATCGAACACAGACAGTGTGTCAGAATATTTCAATACAGTAAGTCAGAATAGAACACTGACAGTACGTCAGAATAGAACACTGACAGTGTGTCAGAATAAAACACTGACAGTGTGTCAGAATAGAACAATACAGTATGTCAGAATAAAGCAATACAGTATGTCAGAATAGAACACTGACAGTGTGTCAGAATAAAGCAATACAGTATGTCAGAATAGAACGCTGACAGAATGTCAGAATATAACACTGACAGTTCTTCAGAATAGAACACTGACAGTGTGTCAGAATAGAACACTGACAGTGTGTCAGAATAGAACAATACAGTATGTCAATAGAACACTGACAGTGTGTCAGAATAGAACACTGACAGTATGTCAGAATAGAACAATACAGTATGTCAGAATAGAACACTGACAGTGTGTCAGAATAAAGCAATACAGTATGTCAGAATAGAAAACTGACAGTATGTCAGAATCGAACACTGACAGTGAGTCAGAATAGAACAGTACAGTATGTCAGAATAGAACACTGACAGTATGTCAGAATAAAACAATACAGTATGTCAGAATAGAACACTGACAGTGTGTCAGAATAGACCAATACAGTATGTCAGAATAGAACAATACAGTATGTCAGAATAGAATACTGACAGTATGTCAGAATAGAACACTGACAGTATGTCAGAATAGAACACTGACAGTATGTCAGAATAGAACTCTGACAGTACACCAGAGTAGAACACTGACAGTATGTCAGAATAGAACACTGACAGTATGTCAGAATAGAACACTGACAGTATGTCAGAATAGAAAACTGACAGTATGTCAGAAAAGAACACTGACAGTGTGTCAGAATAGAACAATACAGTATGTCAGTATAGAACACTGACAGTATGTCAGAATCGAACACAGACAGTGTGTCAGAATAGAACAATACAGTAAGTCAGAATAGAACACTGACAGTACGTCAGAATAGAACACTGACAGTGTGTCAGAATAGAACAATACAGTATGTCAGAATAAAGCAATACAGTATGTCAGAATAGAACACTGACAGTGTGTCAGAATAAAGCAATACAGTATGTCAGAATAGAACGCTGACAGAATGTCAGAATATAACACTGACAGTTCTTCAGAATAGAACACTGACAGTGTGTCAGAAGAGAACACTGACAGTGTGTCAGAATAGAACAATACAGTATGTCAATAGAACACTGACAGTGTGTCAGAATAGAACACTGACAGTATGTCAGAATAGAACAATACAGTATGTCAGAATAGAACACTGACAGTGTGTCAGAATAAAGCAATACAGTATGTCAGAATAGAAAACTGACAGTATGTCAGAATCGAACACTGACAGTGAGTCAGAATAGAACAGTACAGTATGTCAGAATAGAACACTGACAGTATGTCAGAATAGAACACTGACAGTATGTCAGAATAGAACTCTGACAGTACACCAGAGTAGAACACTGACAGTATGTCAGAATAGAACACTGACAGTGTGTCAGAATAGAACAATACAGTATGTAAGAATAGAACACTGACAGTGTGTCAGAATAGAACACTGACAGTAAGTCAGAATAGAACAATACAGTATGTCAGAAAAGAACACTGACAGTGTGTCAGAATAGAAAAATACAGTATGTCAGAATAGAACACTGACAGTGTGTCAGAATAGAACACTGACAGTGTGTCAGAATAGAAAAATACAGTATGTCAGAATAGAACACTGACAATATGTCAGAATAGACCAATACAGTATGACAGAATAGAACAATACAGTATGTCAGAATAAAACAATACAGTATTTTAGAATAGAACACTGACAGTGTGTCAGAATAGACCAATACAGTATGTCAGAATAGAACAATACAGTATGTCAGAATAGAACACTGACAGTATGTCAGAATAGAACACTGACAGTATGTCAGAATAGAACAATGACAATGTGTCAGAATAGAAAAATACAGTATGTCAGAATAGAACACTGACAGAATGTCAGAATAGAACACTGACAGTATGTCAGAATCGAACACTGACAGTGAGTCAGAATAGAACAGTACAGTATGTCAGAATAGAACACTGACAGTATGTCAGAATAGAACAATACAGTATGTCAGAATAGAACACTGACAGTATGTCAGAATAGAACACTGACAGTATGTCAGAATAGAACTCTGACAGTACACCAGAGTAGAACACTGACAGTATGTCAGAATAGAACACTGACAGTATGTCAGAATAGAACACTGACAGTATGTCAGAATAGAAAACTGACAGTATGTCAGAAAAGAACACTGACAGTGTGTCAGAATCGAACACAGACAGTGTGTCAGAATATTTCAATACAGTAAGTCAGAATAGAACACTGACAGTACGTCAGAATAGAACACTGACAGTGTGTCAGAATAAAACACTGACAGTGTGTCAGAATAGAACAATACAGTATGTCAGAATAAAGCAATACAGTATGTCAGAATAGAACACTGACAGTGTGTCAGAATAAAGCAATACAGTATGTCAGAATAGAACGCTGACAGAATGTCAGAATATTACACTGACAGTTCTTCAGAATAGAACACTGACAGTGTGTCAGAATAGAACACTGACAGTGTGTCAGAATAGAACACTGACAGTGTGTCAGAATAGAACAATACAGTATGTCAATAGAACACTGACAGTGTGTCAGAATAGAAAACTGACAGTATGTCAGAATAGAACAATACAGTATGTCAGAATAGAACACTGACAGTGTGTCAGAATAAAGCAATACAGTATGTCAGAATAGAAAACTGACAGTATGTCAGAATCGAACACTGACAGTGAGTCAGAATAGAACAGTACAGTATGTCAGAATAGAACACTGACAGTATATCAGAATAGAACACTGACAGTATGTCAGAATAAAACAATACAGTATGTCAGAATAGAACACTGACAGTGTGTCAGAATAGACCAATACAGTATGTCAGAATAGAACAATACAGTATGTCAGAATAGAACACTGACAGTATGTCAGAGTAGAACACTGACAGTATGTCAGAATAGAACACTGACAGTATGTCAGAATAGAACACTGACAGTATGTCAGAATAGAAAACTGACAGTATGTCAGAAAAGAACACTGACAGTGTGTCAGAATAGAACAATACAGTATGTCAGTATAGAACACTGACAGTATGTCAGAATCGAACACAGACAGTGTGTCAGAATAGAACAATACAGTAAGTCAGAATAGAACACTGACAGTACGTCAGAATAGAACACTGACAGTGTGTCAGAATAGAACAATACAGTATGTCAGAATAAAGCAATACAGTATGTCAGAATAGAACACTGACAGTGTGTCAGAATAAAGCAATACAGTATGTCAGAATAGAACGCTGACAGAATGTCAGAATATAACACTGACAGTTCTTCAGAATAGAACACTGACAGTGTGTCAGAAGAGAACACTGACAGTGTGTCAGAATAGAACAATACAGTGTGTCAGAATAGAACACTGACAGTGTGTCAGAATAGAACACTGACAGTATGTCAGAATAGAACAATACAGTATGTCAGAATAGAACACTGACAGTGTGTCAGAATAAAGCAATACAGTATGTCAGAATAGAAAACTGACAGTATGTCAGAATCGAACACTCACAGTGAGTCAGAATAGAACAGTACAGTATGTCAGAATAGAACACTGACAGTATGTCAGAATAGAACACTGACAGTATGTCAGGATAGAACACTGACAGTATGTCAGAATAAAACAATACAGTATGTCAGAATAGAACACTGACAGTGTGTCAGAATAGACTAATACAGTATGTCAGAATAGAACAATACAGTATGTCAGAATATAACACTGACAGTATGTCAGAATAGAATACTGACAGTATGTCAGAATAGAACTCTGACAGTACACCAGAGTAGAACACTGACAGTATGTCAGAATAGAACACTGACAGTATGTCAGAATAGAACACTGACAGTATGTCAGAATAGAAATTTGACAGTATGTCAGAAAAGAACACTGACAGTGTGTCAGAAAAGAACAATACAGTATGTCAGTATAGAACACTGACAGTACGTCAGAATAGAACACTGACAGTGTGTCAGAATAAAACACTGACACTGTGTCAGAATAGAACAATACAGTATGTCAGAATAGAACACTGACAGTGTGTCAGAATAAAGCAATACAGTATGTCAGAATAGAACGCTGACAGAATGTCAGAATAGAACACTGACAGTTCTTCAGAATAGAACACTGACAGTGTGTCAGAATAGAACACTGACAGTGTGTCAGAATAGAACACTGACAGTGTGTCAGAATAGAACACTGACAGTGTGTCAGAATAGAACACTGACAATGTGTCAGAATAGAACACTGACAGTATGTCAGAATAGAACAATACAGTATATCAGAATAGAACACTGGCAGTGTGTCAGAATAGAGCAATACAGAATGTCAGAATAGAACACTGACAGCATGTCAGAATAGAAAATTGACAATATGTCAGAATAGAACAGTGACAGAATGTCAGAATAGAACAATACAGTATGTCAGAATAGAACACTGACAGTGTGTCAGAATACCACACTGACAGTGTGTCAGAATAGAACACTGACAGTATGTCAGAATAGAACAATACAGTATGTCAGAATAGAACACTGACAGTGTGTCAGAATAGAGCACTGACAGTATGTCAGAATAGAACAATACAGTATGTAAGAATAGAACACTGACAGTGTGTCAGAATAGAACACTGACAGTAAGTCAGAATAGAACAATACAGTATGTCAGAAAAGAACACTGACAGTGTGTCAGAATAGAAAAATACAGTATGTCAGAATAGAACACTGACAGTGTGTCAGAATAGAACACTGACAGTGTGTCAGAATAGAAAAATACAGTATGTCAGAATAGAACACTGACAGAATGTCAGAATAGAACACTGACAGTTTGTCAGAATAGAACACTGACAGTATGTCAGAATAGAAGACTGACAGTATGTCAGAATAAAACAATACAGTATGTCAGAATCGAACACTGACAGTGAGTCAGAATAGAACAATACAGTATGTCAGAATAGAACACTGACAGTATGTCAGAATAGACCAATACAGTATGACAGAATAGAACAATACAGTATGTCAGAATAAAACAATACAGTATGTCAGAATAGAACACTGACAGTGTGTCAGAATAGACCAATACAGTATGTCAGAATAGAACAATACAGTATGTCAGAATAGAACACTGACAGTATGTCAAAATAGAACAATACAGTATGTCAGAATAGAACATTGACAGTGTGTCAGAATAGCACACTGACAGTGTGTCAGAATAGCACACTGACATTGTGTCAGAATAGAACACTGACAGTATGTCAGAATAGAACAATACAGTATGTCAGAATAGAACACTGACAGTGTGTCAGAATAGAGCACTGACAGTATGTCAGAATAGAACAATACAGTATGTAAGAATAGAACACTGACAGTGTGTCAGAATAGAACACTGACAGTAAGTCAGAATAGAACAATACAGTATGTCAGAATAGAACACTGACAGTGTGTCAGAATAGAACACTGACAGTGTGTCAGAATAGCAAAATACAGTATGTCAGAATAGAACACTGACAGAATGTCAGAATAGAACACTGACAGTTTGTCAGAATAGAACACTGACAGTATGTCAGAATAGAACACTGACAGTATGTCAGGATAGAACACTGACAGTATGTCAGAATAAAACAATACAGTATGTCAGAATAGAACACTGACAGTGTGTCAGAATAGACTAATACAGTATGTCAGAATAGAACAATACAGTATGTCAGAATATAACACTGACAGTATGTCAGAATAGAACACTGACAGTATGTCAGAATAGAACTCTGACAGTACACCAGAGTAGAACACTGACAGTATGTCAGAATAGAACACTGACAGTATGTCAGAATAGAACACTGACAGTATGTCAGAATAGAAATTTGACAGTATGTCAGAAAAGAACACTGACAGTGTGTCAGAAAAGAACAATACAGTATGTCAGTATAGAACACTGACAGTACGTCAGAATAGAACACTGACAGTGTGTCAGAATAAAACACTGACACTGTGTCAGAATAGAACAATACAGTATGTCAGAATAGAACACTGACAGAATGTCAGAATAGAACACTGACAGTTCTTCAGAATAGAACACTGACAGTGTGTCAGAATAGAACACTGACAGTGTGTCAGAATAGAACACTGACAGTGTGTCAGAATAGAACACTGACAGTGTGTCAGAATAGAACACTGACAATGTGTCAGAATAGAACACTGACAGTATGTCAGAATAGAACAATACAGTATATCAGAATAGAACACTGGCAGTGTGTCAGAATAGAGCAATACAGAATGTCAGAATAGAACACTGACAGCATGTCAGAATAGAAAATTGACAATATGTCAGAATAGAACAGTGACAGAATGTCAGAATAGAACACTGACAGTTTGTCAGAATAGAACACTGACAGTATGTCAGAATAGAACACTGACAGTATGTCAGGATAGAACACTGACAGTATGTCAGAATAAAACAATACAGTATGTCAGAATAGAACACTGACAGTGTGTCAGAATAGACTAATACAGTATGTCAGAATAGAACAATACAGTATGTCAGAATATAACACTGACAGTATGTCAGAATAGAACACTGACAGTATGTCAGAATAGAACTCTGACAGTACACCAGAGTAGAACACTGACAGTATGTCAGAATAGAACACTGACAGTATGTCAGAATAGAACACTGACAGTATGTCAGAATAGAAATTTGACAGTATGTCAGAAAAGAACACTGACAGTGTGTCAGAAAAGAACAATACAGTATGTCAGTATAGAACACTGACAGTACGTCAGAATAGAACACTGACAGTGTGTCAGAATAAAACACTGACACTGTGTCAGAATAGAACAATACAGTATGTCAGAATAGAACACTGACAGTGTGTCAGAATAAAGCAATACAGTATGTCAGAATAGAACGCTGACAGAATGTCAGAATAGAACACTGACAGTTCTTCAGAATAGAACACTGACAGTGTGTCAGAATAGAACACTGACAGTGTGTCAGAATAGAACACTGACAGTGTGTCAGAATAGAACACTGACAGTGTGTCAGAATAGAACACTGACAATGTGTCAGAATAGAACACTGACAGTATGTCAGAATAGAACAATACAGTATATCAGAATAGAACACTGGCAGTGTGTCAGAATAGAGCAATACAGAATGTCAGAATAGAACACTGACAGCATGTCAGAATAGAAAATTGACAATATGTCAGAATAGAACAGTGACAGAATGTCAGAATAGAACAATACAGTATGTCAGAATAGAACACTGACAGTGTGTCAGAATACCACACTGACAGTGTGTCAGAATAGAACACTGACAGTATGTCAGAATAGAGCACTGACAGTATGTCAGAATAGAACAATACAGTATGTAAGAATAGAACACTGACAGTGTGTCAGAATAGAACACTGACAGTAAGTCAGAATAGAACAATACAGTAAGTCAGAAAAGAACACTGACAGTGTGTCAGAATAGAAAAATACAGTATGTCAGAATAGAACACTGACAGTGTGTCAGAATAGAACACTGACAGTGTGTCAGAAAAGAAAAATACAGTATGTCAGAATAGAACACTGACAGAATGTCAGAATAGAACACTGACAGTTTGTCAGAATAGAACACTGACAGTATGTCAGAATAGAAGACTGACAGTATGTCAGAATAAAACAATACAGTATGTCAGAATCGAACACTGACAGTGAGTCAGAATAGAACAATACAGTATGTCAGAATAGAACACTGACAGTATGTCAGAATAGACCAATACAGTATGACAGAATAGAACAATACAGTATGTCAGAATAAAACAATACAGTATGTCAGAATAGAACACTGACAGTGTGTCAGAATAGACCAATACAGTATGTCAGAATAGAACAATACAGTATGTCAGAATAGAACACTGACAGTATGTCAAAATAGAACAATACAGTATGTCAGAATAGAACATTGACAGTGTGTCAGAATAGCACACTGACAGTGTGTCAGAATAGCACACTGACATTGTGTCAGAATAGAACACTGACAGTATGTCAGAATAGAGCACTGACAGTATGTCAGAATAGAACAATACAGTATGTAAGAATAGAACACTGACAGTGTGTCAGAAAAGAACACTGACAGTAAGTCAGAATAGAACAATACAGTATGTCAGAATAGAACACTGACAGTGTGTCAGAATAGAACACTGACAGTGTGTCAGAATAGCAAAATACAGTATGTCAGAATAGAACACTGACAGAATGTCAGAATAGAACACTGACAGTTTGTCAGAATAGAACACTGACAGTATGTCAGAATAGAACACTGACAGTATGTCAGAATAAAACAATACAGTATGTCAGAATCGAACACTGACAGTGAGTCAGAATAGAACAATACAGTATGTCAGAATAGAACACAGACAGTATGTCAGAATAGACCAATACAGTATGACAGAATAGAAAAATACAGTATGTCAGAATAAAACAATACAGTATGTCAGAAAAGAACACTGACAGTGTGTCAGAATAGACCAATACAGTATGTCAGAATAGAACAATAGAGTATGTCAGAATAGAACACTGACAGTATGTCAGAATAGAACACTGACAGTATGTCAGAATAGAACTCTGACAGTACACCAGAGTAGAACACTGACAGTATGTCAGAATAGACCAATACAGTATGTCAGAATAGAACAATACAGTATGTCAGAATAGAACACTGACAGTATGTCAGAATAGAACACTGACAGTATGTCAGAATAGAACAATGACAATGTGTCAGAATAGAAAAATACAGTTTGTCAGAATAGAACACTGACAGAATGTCAGAATAGAACACTGACAGTTTGTCAGAATAGAACACTGACAGTATGTCAGAATCGAACACTGACAGTGAGTCAGAATAGAACAGTACAGTATGTCAGAATAGAACACTGACAGTATGTCAGAATAGAACACTGACAGTATGTCAGAATAAAACAATACAGTATGTCAGAATAGAACACTGACAGTATGTCAGAATAGAACACTGACAGTACGTCAGAATAGAACACTGACAGTGTGTCAGAATAAAACACTGACAGTGTGTCAGAATAGAACAATACAGTATGTCAGAATAGAACACTGACAGTGTGTCAGAATAAAGCAATACAGTATGTCAGAATAGAACGCTGACAGAATGTCAGAATAGAACACTGACAGTTCTTCATAATAGAACACTGACAGTGTGTCAGAATAGAACACTGACAGTGTGTCAGAATAGAACACTGACAGTGTGTCAGAGTAGAACAATACAGTATGCCAGAATAGAACACTGACAGTGTGTCAGAATAGAACACTGACAGTATGTCAGAATAGAACAATACAGTATGTCAGAATAGAACACTGACAGTGTGTAAGAATAAAGCAATACAGTATGTCAGAATAGAACACTGACAGTATGTCAGAATAGAAAACTGACAGTATGTCAGAATCGAACACTGACAGTGAGTCAGAATAGAACAGTACAGTATGTCAGAATAGAACACTGACAGTATGTCAGAATAGAACACTGACAGTATGTCAGAATAAAACAATACAGTATGTCAGAATAGAACACTGACAGTGTGTCAGAATAGACCAATACAGTATGTCAGAATAGAACAATACAGTATGTCAGAATAGAACACTGACAGTATGTCAGAATAGAACACTGACAGTATGTCAGAATAGAACTCTGACAGTACACCAGAGTAGAACACTGACAGTATGTCAGAATAGAACACTGACAGTATGTCAGAATAGAACACTGACAGTATGTCAGAATAGAAAACTGACAGTATGTCAGAAAAGAACACTGACAGTGTGTCAGAATAGAACAATACAGTAAGTCAGAATAGAACACTGACAGTACGTCAGAATAGAACACTGACAGTGTGTCAGAATAAAACACTGACAGTGTGTCAGAATAGAACAATACAGTATGTCAGAATAGAACACTGACAGTGTGTCAGAATAAAGCAATACAGCATGTCAGAATAGAACGCTGACAGAATGTCAGAATAGAACACTGACAGTTCTTCAGAATAGAACAATGACAGTGTGTCAGAATAGAACACTGACAGTGTGTCAGAATAGAACACTGACAGTGTGTCAGAATAGAAAAATACAGTATGTCAGAATAGAACACTGACAATGTGTAAGAATAGAACACTGACAGCATGTCAGAATAGAAAACTGACAATATGTCAGAATAGAACAGTGACAGAATGTCAGAATAGAACAATACAGTATGTCAGAATAGAACACTGACAGTGTGTCAGAATGGCACACTGACAGTGTGTCAGAATAGAACACTGACAGTATGTCAGAATAGAACAATACAGTATGTCAGAATAGAACACTGACAGTGTGTCAGAATAGAGCACTGACAGTATGTCAGAATAGAACAATACAGTATGTAAGAATAGAACACTGACATTGTGTCAGAATAGAACACTGACAGTAAGTCAGAATAGAACAATACAGTATGTCAGAAAAGAACACTGACAGTGTGTCAGAATAGAAAAATACAGTATGTCAGAATAGAACACTGACAGTGTGTCAGAATAGAACACTGACAGTGTGTCAGAATAGAAAAAATCAGTATGTCAGAATAGAACACTGACAGAATGTCAGAATAGATCACTGACAGTTTGTCAGAATAGAACACTGACAGTATGTCAGAATAGAAAACTGACAGTATGTCAGAATAAAACAATACAGTATGTCAGAATCGAACACTGACAGTGAGTCAGAATAGAACAACACAGTATGTCAGAATAGAACACTGACAGTATGTCAGAATAGACCAATACAGTATGACAGAATAGAACAATACAGTATGTCAGAATAAAACAATACAGTATGTCAGAATATAACACTGACAGTGTGTCAGAATAGACCAATACAGTATGTCAGAATAGAACAATACAGTATGTCAGAATAGAACACTGACAGTATGACAGAATAGAACACTGACAGTATGTCAGAATAGAACTCTGACAGTACACCAGAGTAGAACACTGACAGTATGTCAGAATAGATCACTGACAGTATGTCAGAATAGAACACTGACAGTATGTCAGAATAGAAAACTGACAGTATGTCAGAAAAGAACACTGACAGTGTGTCAGAATAGAACAATACAGTATGTCAGAATAGAACACTGACAGTATGTCAGAATCGAACACAGACAGTGTGTCAGAATAGAACAATACAGTAAGTCAGAATAGAACACTGACAGTACGTCAGAATAGAACACTGACAGTGTGTCAGAATAAAACACTGACAGTGTGTCAGAATAGAACAATACAGTGTGTCAGAATAGAACACTGACAGTGTGTCAGAATAAAGCAATACAGTATGTCAGAATAGAACGCTGACAGAATGTCAGAATAGAACACTGACAGTTTGTCAGAATAGAACAATACAGTAAGTCAGAATAGAACACTGACAGTACGTCAGAATAGAACACTGACAGTGTGTCAGAATAGAACAATACAGTATGTCAGAATAAAGCAATACAGTATGTCAGAATAGAACACTGACAGAATGTCAGAATATAACACTGACAGTTCTTCAGAATAGAACACTGGCAGTATGTCAGAATAGAACAATACAGTATGTCAGAATAGAACACTGACAGTGTGTCAGAATAGAACACTGACAGTGTGTCAGAATAGAACAATACAGTATGTCAGAATAGAACACTGACAGTGTGTCAGAATAGAACACTGACAGTATGTCAGAATAGAACAATACAGTATGTCAGAATAGAACACTGACAGTGTGTCAGAATAAAGCAATACAGTATGTCAGAATAGAAAACTGACAGTATGTCAGAATCGAACACTGACAGTGAGTCAGAATAGAACAGTACAGTATGTCAGAATAGAACACTGACAGTATGTCAGAATAGAACACTGACAGTATGTCAGAATAAAACAATACAGTATGTCAGAATAGAACACTGACAGAATGTCAGAATAGAACACTGACAGTTTGTCAGAATAGAACACTGAGAGTATGTCAGAATAGAAAACTGACAGTATGTCAGAATAGAACACTGACAATATGTCAGAATAGAACTCTGACAGTACACTAGAGTAGAAAACTGACAGTATGTCAGAATAGAACACTGACAGTATGTCAGAATAGAACACTGACAGTATGTCAGAATAGAAAACTGACAGTATGTCAGAAAAGAACACTGACAGTGTGTCAGAATAGAACAATACAGTATGTCAGTATAGAACACTGACAGTATGTCAGAATCGAACACAGACAGTGTGTCAGAATAGAACAATACAGTAAGTCAGAATAGAACAATACAGTAAGTCAGAATAGAACACTGACAGTACGTCAGAATAGAACACTGACAGTGTGTTAGAATAAAACACTGACAGTGTGTCAGAATAGAACAATACAGTATGTCAGAATAGAACACTGACAGTGTGTCAGAATAAAGCAATACAGTATGTCAGAATAGAACGCTGACAGAATATCAGAATAGAACACTGACAGTTCTTCAGAATAGAACACTGACAGTGTGTCAGAATAGAACACTGACAGTGTGTCAGAATAGAACACTGACAGTGTGTCAGAATAGAAAAATACAGTATGTCAGAATAGAACACTGAAAATGTGTCAGAATAGAACACTGACAGTATGTCAGAATAGAACAATACAGTATATCAGAATAGAACACTGGCAGTGTGTCAGAATAGAGCAATACAGAATGTCAGAATAGAACACTGACAGCATGTCAGAATAGAAAACTGACAATATGTCAGAATAGAACAGTGACAGAATGTCAAAATAGAACAATACAGTATGTCAGAATAGAACACTGACAGTGTGTCAGAATACCACACTGACAGTGTGTCAGAATAGAACACTGACAGTATGTCAGAATAGAACACTGACAGTATGTCAGAATAGAACTCTGACAGTACACCAGAGTAGAACACTGACAGTATGTCAGAATAGAACACTGACAGTATGTCAGAATAGAAAACTGACAGTATGTCAGAAAAGAACACTGACAGTGTGTCAGAAAAGAACAATACAGTATGTCAGTATAGAACACTGACAGTACGTCAGAATAGAACACTGACAGTGTGTCAGAATAAAACACTGACACTGTGTCAGAATAGAACAATACAGTATGTCAGAATAGAACACTGACAGTGTGTCAGAATAAAGCAATACAGTATGTCAGAATAGAACGCTGACAGAATGTCAGAATAGAACACTGACAGTTCTTCAGAATAGAACACTGACAGTGTGTCAGAATAGAACACTGACAGTGTGTCAGAATAGAACACTGACAGTGTGTCAGAATAGAACACTGACAGTGTGTCAGAATAGAACACTGACAATGTGTCAGAATAGAATACTGACAGTATGTCAGAATAGAACAATACAGTATATCAGAATAGAACACTGGCAGTGTGTCAGAATAGAGCAATACAGAATGTCAGAATAGAACACTGACAGCATGTCAGAATAGAAAATTGACAATATGTCAGAATAGAACAGTGACAGAATGTCAGAATAGAACAATACAGTATGTCAGAATAGAACACTGACAGTGTGTCAGAATACCACACTGACAGTGTGTCAGAATAGAACACTGACAGTATGTCAGAATAGAACAATACAGTATGTCAGTATAGAACACTGACAGTGTGTCAGAATAGAGCACTGACAGTATGTCAGAATAGAACAATACAGTATGTAAGAATAGAACACTGACAGTGTGTCAGAATAGAACACTGACAGTAAGTCAGAATAGAACAATACAGTATGTCAGAAAAGAACACTGACAGTGTGTCAGAATAGAAAAATACAGTATGTCAGAATAGAACACTGACAGTGTGTCAGAATAGAACACTGACAGTGTGTCAGAATAGAAAAATACAGTATGTCAGAATAGAACACTGACAGAATGTCAGAATAGAACACTGACAGTTTGTCAGAATAGAACACTGACAGTATGTCAGAATAGAAGACTGACAGTATGTCAGAATAAAACAATACAGTATGTCAGAATCGAACACTGACAGTGAGTCAGAATAGAACAATACAGTATGTCAGAATAGAACACTGACAGTATGTCAGAATAGACCAATACAGTATGACAGAATAGAACAATACAGTATGTCAGAATAAAACAATACAGTATGTCAGAATAGAACACTGACAGTGTGTCAGAATAGACCAATACAGTATGTCAGAATAGAACAATACAGTATGTCAGAATAGAACACTGACAGTATGTCAAAATAGAACAATACAGTATGTCAGAATAGAACACTGACAGTGTGTCAGAATAGCACACTGACAGTGTGTCAGAATAGCACACTGACATTGTGTCAGAATAAAACACTGACAGTATGTCAGAATAGAACAATACAGTATGTCAGAATAGAACACTGACAGTGTGTCAGAATAGAGCACTGACAGTATGTCAGAATAGAACAATACAGTATGTAAGAATAGAACACTGACAGTGTGTCAGAATAGAACACTGACAGTAAGTCAGAATAGAACAATACAGTATGTCAGAATAGAACACTGACAGTGTGTCAGAATAGAACACTGACAGTGTGTCAGAATAGCAAAATACAGTATGTCAGAATAGAACACTGACAGAATGTCAGAATAGAACACTGACAGTTTGTCAGAATAGAACACTGACAGTATGTCAGAATAGAACACTGACAGTATGTCAGAATAAAACAATACAGTATGTCAGAATCGAACACTGACAGTGAGTCAGAATAGAACAATACAGTATGTCAGAATAGAACACAGACAGTATGTCAGAATAGACCAATACAGTATGACAGAATAGAAAAATACAGTATGTCAGAATAAAACAATACAGTATGTCAGAAAAGAACACTGACAGTGTGTCAGAATAGACCAATACAGTATGTCAGAATAGAACAATACAGTATGTCAGAATAGAACACTGACAGTATGTCAGAATAGAACACTGACAGTATGTCAGAATAGAACTCTGACAGTACACCAGAGTAGAACAATGACAATGTGTCAGAATAGAAAAATACAGTTTGTCAGAATAGAACACTGACAGAATGTCAGAATAGAACACTGACAGTTTGTCAGAATAGAACACTGACAGTATGTCAGAATCGAACACTGACAGTGAGTCAGAATAGAACAGTACAGTATGTCAGAATAGAACACTGACAGTATGTCAGAATAGAACACTGACAGTATGTCAGAATAAAACAATACAGTATGTCAGAATAGAACACTGACAGTATGTCAGAATAGAACACTGACAGTACGTCAGAATAGAACACTGACAGTGTGTCAGAATAAAACACTGACAGTGTGTCAGAATAGAACAATACAGTATGTCAGAATAGAACACTGACAGTGTGTCAGAATAAAGCAATACAGTATGTCAGAATAGAACGCTGACAGAATGTCAGAATAGAACACTGACAGTTCTTCATAATAGAACACTTACAGTGTGTCAGAATAGAACACTGACAGTATGTCAGAATAAAACAATACAGTATGTCAGAATAGAACACTGACAGTATGTCAGAATAGAACACTGACAGTACGTCAGAATAGAACACTGACAGTGTGTCAGAATAAAACACTGACAGTGTGTCAGAATAGAACAATACAGTATGTCAGAATAGAACACTGACAGTGTGTCAGAATAAAGCAATACAGTATGTCAGAATAGAACGCTGACAGAATGTCAGAATAGAACACTGACAGTTCTTCATAATAGAACACTTACAGTGTGTCAGAATAGAACACTGACAGTGTGTCAGAATAGAACACTGACAGTGTGTCAGAATAGAACAATACAGTATGCCAGAATAGAACACTGACAGTGTGTCAGAATAGAACACTGACAGTATGTCAGAATAGAACAATACAGTATGTCAGAATAGAACACTGACAGTGTGTCAGAATAAAGCAATACAGTATGTCAGAATAGAACACCGACAGTATGTCAGAATAGAAAACTGACAGTATGTCAGAATCGAACACTGACAGTGAGTCAGAATAGAACAGTACAGTATGTCAGAATAGAACACTGACAGTATGTCAGAATAGACCAATACAGTATGTCAGAATAGAACAATACAGTATGTCAGAATAGAACACTGACAGTATGTCAGAATAGAACACTGACAGTATGTCAGAATAGAACTCTGACAGTACACCAGAGTAGAACACTGACAGTATGTCAGAATAGAACACTGAGAGTATGTCAGAATAGAACACTGACAGTATGTCAGAATAGAAAACTGACAGTATGTCAGAAAAGAACACTGACAGTGTGTCAGAATAAAGCAATACAGTATGTCAGAATAGAACGCTGACAGAATGTCAGAATAGAACACTGACAGTTCTTCAGAATAGAACAATGACAGTGTGTCAGAATAGAACACTGACAGTGTGTCAGAATAGAACACTGACAGTGTGTCAGAATAGAAAAATACAGTATGTCAGAATAGAACACTGACAATGTGTAAGAATAGAACACTGACAGCATGTCAGAATAGAAAACTGACAATATGTCAGAATAGAACAGTGACAGAATGTCAGAATAGAACAATACAGTATGTCAGAATAGAACACTGACAGTGTGTCAGAATGGCACACTGACAGTGTGTCAGAATAGAACACTGACAGTATGTCAGAATAGAACAATACAGTATGTCAGAATAGAACACTGACAGTGTGTCAGAATAGAGCACTGACAGTATGTCAGAATAGAACAATACAGTGTGTAAGAATAGAACACTGACATTGTGTCAGAATAGAACACTGACAGTAAGTCAGAATAGAACAATACAGTATGTCAGAAAAGAACACTGACAGTGTGTCAGAATAGAAAAATACAGTATGTCAGAATAGAACACTGACAGTGTGTCAGAATAGAACACTGACAGTGTGTCAGAATAGAAAAAATCAGTATGTCAGAATAGAACACTGACAGAATGTCAGAATAGATCACTTACAGTTTGTCAGAATAGAACACTGACAGTATGTCAGAATAGAAAACTGACAGTATGTCAGAATAAAACAATACAGTATGTCAGAATCGAACACTGACAGTGAGTCAGAATAGAACAACACAGTATGTCAGAATAGAACACTGACAGTATGTCAGAATAGACCAATACAGTATGACAGAATAGAACAATACAGTATGTCAGAATAAAACAATACAGTATGTCAGAATATAACACTGACAGTGTGTCAGAATAGACCAATACAGTATGTCAGAATAGAACAATACAGTATGTCAGAATAGAACACTGACAGTATGACAGAATAGAACACTGACAGTATGTCAGAATAGAACTCTGACAGTACACCAGAGTAGAACACTGACAGTATGTCAGAATAGATCACTGACAGTATGTCAGAATAGAACACTGACAGTATGTCAGAATAGAACACTGACAGTATGTAAGAATAAAACAATACAGTATGTCAGAATAGAACACTGACAGTGTGTCAGAATAGACCAATACAGTATGTCAGAATAGAACAATACAGTATGTCAGAATAGAACACTGACAGTATGTCAGAATAGAACACTGACAGTATGTCAGAATAGAACTCTGACAGTACACCAGAGTAGAACACTGACAGTATGTCAGAATAGAACACTGAGAGTATGTCAGAATAGAACACTGACAGTATGTCAGAATAGAAAACTGACAGTATGTCAGAAAAGAACACTGACAGTGTGTCAGAATAGAACAATACAGTATGTCAGAATAGAACACTGACAGTGTGTCAGAATAAAGCAATACAGTATGTCAGAATAGAACGCTGACAGAATGTCAGAATAGAACACTGACAGTTCTTCAGAATAGAACAATGACAGTGTGTCAGAATAGAACACTGACAGTGTGTCAGAATAGAACACTGACAGTGTGTCAGAATAGAAAAATACAGTATGTCAGAATAGAACACTGACAATGTGTAAGAATAGAACACTGACAGCATGTCAGAATAGAAAACTGACAATATGTCAGAATAGAACAGTGACAGAATGTCAGAATAGAACAATACAGTATGTCAGAATAGAACACTGACAGTGTGTCAGAATGGCACACTGACAGTGTGTCAGAATAGAACACTGACAGTATGTCAGAATAGAACAATACAGTATGTCAGAATAGAACACTGACAGTGTGTCAGAATAGAGCACTGACAGTATGTCAGAATAGAACAATACAGTATGTAAGAATAGAACACTGACATTGTGTCAGAATAGAACACTGACAGTAAGTCAGAATAGAACAATACAGTATGTCAGAAAAGAACACTGACAGTGTGTCAGAATAGAAAAATACAGTGTGTCAGAATAGAACACTGACAGTGTGTCAGAATAGAACACTGACAGTGTGTCAGAATAGAAAAAATCAGTATGTCAGAATAGAACACTGACAGAATGTCAGAATAGATCACTGACAGTTTGTCAGAATAGAACACTGACAGTATGTCAGAATAGAAAACTGACAGTATGTCAGAATAAAACAATACAGTATGTCAGAATCGAACACTGACAGTGAGTCAGAATAGAACAACACAGTATGTCAGAATAGAACACTGACAGTATGTCAGAATAGACCAATACAGTATGACAGAATAGAACAATACAGTAGGTCAGAATAAAACAATACAGTATGTCAGAATATAACACTGACAGTGTGTCAGAATAGACCAATACAGTATGTCAGAATAGAACAATACAGTATGTCAGAATAGAACACTGACAGTATGACAGAATAGAACACTGACAGTATGTCAGAATAGAACTCTGACAGTACACCAGAGTAGAACACTGACAGTATGTCAGAATAGATCACTGACAGTATGTCAGAATAGAACACTGACAGTATGTCAGAATAGAAAACTGACAGTATGTCAGAAAAGAACACTGACAGTGTGTCAGAATAGAACAATACAGTATGTCAGAATAGAACACTGACAGTATGTCAGAATCGAACACAGACAGTGTGTCAGAATAGAACAATACAGTAAGTCAGAATAGAACACTGACAGTACGTCAGAATAGAACACTGACAGTGTGTCAGAATAAAACACTGACAGTGTGTCAGAATAGAACAATACAGTGTGTCAGAATAGAACACTGACAGTGTGTCAGAATAAAGCAATACAGTATGTCAGAATAGAACGCTGACAGAATGTCAGAATAGAACACTGACAGTTTGTCAGAATAGAACAATACAGTAAGTCAGAATAGAAAACTGACAGTACGTCAGAATAGAACACTGACAGTGTGTCAGAATAGAACAATACAGTATGTCAGAATAGAACACTGACAGAATGTCAGAATATAACACTGACAGTTCTTCAGAATAGAACACTGGCAGTATGTCAGAATAGAACAATACAGTATGTCAGAATAGAACACTGACAGTGTGTCAGAATAAAGCAATACAGTATGTCAGAATAGAACACTGACAGTGTGTCAGAATAGAACACTGACAGTGTGTCAGAATAGAACAATACAGTATGTCAGAATAGAACACTGACAGTGTGTCAGAATAGAACACTGACAGTATGTCAGAATAGAACAATACAGTATGTTAGAATAGAACACTGACAGTGTGTCAGAATAAAGCAATACAGTATGTCAGAATAGAAAACTGACAGTATGTCAGAATCGAACACTGACAGTGAGTCAGAATAGAACAGTACAGTATGTCAGAATAGAACACTGACAGTATGTCAGAATAGAACACTGACAGTATGTCAGAATAAAACAATACAGTATGTCAGAATAGAACACTGACAGAATGTCAGAATAGAACACTGACAGTTTGTCAGAATAGAACACTGACAGTATGTCAGAATAGAAAACTGACAGTATGTCAGAATAGAACACTGACAATATGTCAGAATAGAACTCTGACAGTACACTAGAGTAGAAAACTGACAGTATGTCAGAATAGAACACTGACAGTATGTCAGAATAGAACACTGACAGTATGTCAGAATAGAAAACTGACAGTATGTCAGAAAAGAACACTGACAGTGTGTCAGAATAGAACAATACAGTATGTCAGTATAGAACACTGACAGTATGTCAGAATCGAACACAGACAGTGTGTCAGAATAGAACAATACAGTAAGTCAGAATAGAACAATACAGTAAGTCAGAATAGAACACTGACAGTACGTCAGAATAGAACACTGACAGTGTGTTAGAATAAAACACTGACAGTGTGTCAGAATAGAACAATACAGTATGTCAGAATAGAACACTGACAGTGTGTCAGAATAAAGCAATACAGTATGTCAGAATAGAACGCTGACAGAATGTCAGAATAGAACACTGACAGTTCTTCAGAATAGAACACTGACAGTGTGTCAGAATAGAACACTGACAGTGTGTCAGAATAGAACACTGACAGTGTGTCAGAATAGAAAAATACAGTATGTCAGAATAGAACACTGAAAATGTGTCAGAATAGAACCCTGACAGTATGTCAGAATAGAACAATACAGTATATCAGAATAGAACACTGTCAGTGTGTCAGAATAGAGCAATACAGAATGTCAGAATAGAACACTGACAGCATGTCAGAATAGAAAACTGACAATATGTCAGAATAGAACAGTGACAGAATGTCAGAATAGAACAATACAGTATGTCAGAATCGAACACTGACAGTGAGTCAGAATAGAACAATACAGAATGTCAGAATAGAACACTGACAGTATGTCAGAATAGACCAATACAGTATGACAGAATAGAACAATACAGTATGTCAGAATAAAACAATACAGTATGTCAGAATAGAACACTGACGGTGTGTCAAAATAGACCAATACAGTATGTCAGAATAGAACAATACAGTATGTCAGAATAGAACACTGACAGTATGTCAGAATAGAACACTGACAGTATGTCAGAATAGAACAATGACAATGTGTCAGAATAAAAAAATACAGTATGTCAGAATAGAACACTGACAGAATGTCAGAATAGAACACTGACAGTTTGTCAGAATAGAACACTGACAGTATGTCAGAATCGAACACTGACAGTGAGTCAGAATAGAACAGTACAGTATGTCAGAATAGAACACTGACAGTATGTCAGAATAGAACACTGACAGTATGTCAGAATAAAACAATACAGTATGTCAGAATAGAACACTGACAGTGTGTCAGAATAAAACACTGACAGTGTGTCAGAATAGAACAATACAGTATGTCAGAATAGAACACTGACAGTGTGTCAGAATAAAGCAATACAGTATGTCAGAATAGAACGCTGACAGAATGTCAGAATAGAACACTGACAGTTCTTCAGAATAGAACACTGACAGTGTGTCAGAATAGAACACTGACAGTGTGTCAGAATAGAAAAATACAGTATGTCAGAATAGAACACTGACAATGTGTCAGAATAGAACACTGACAGTATGTCAGAATAGAACAATACAGTATATCAGAATAGAACACTGGCAGTGTGTCAGAATAGAGCAATACAGAATGTCAGAATAGAACACTGACAGCATGTCAGAATAGAAAACTGACAATATGTCAGAATAGAACAGTGACAGAATGTCAGAATAGAACAATACACTATGTCAGAATAGAACACTGACAGTGTGTCAGAATAGCACACTGACAGTGTGTCAGAATAGAACACTGACAGTATGTCAGAATAGAACAATACAGTATGTCAGAATAGAACACTGACAGTGTGTCAGAATAGAGCACTGACAGTATGTCAGAATAGAACAATACAGTATGTAAGAATAGAACACTGACAGTGTGTCAGAATAGAACACTGACAGTTTGTCAGAATAGAACACTGACAGTATGTCAGAATAGAACACTGACAGTATGTCAGAATAAAACAATACAGTATGTCAGAAAAGAACACTGACAGTGTGTCCGAATAGAAAAATACAGTATGTCAGTATAGAACACTGACAGTGTGTCAGAATAGAAAAATACAGTATGTCAGAATAGAACACTGACAGAATGTCAGAATAGAACACTGACAGTTTGTCAGAATAGAACACTGACAGTATGTCAGAATAGAACACTGACAGTATGTCAGAATAAAACAATACAGTATGTCAGAATCGAACACTGACAGTGAGTCAGAATAGAACAATACAGTATGTCAGAATAGAACAATGACAGTATGTCAGAATAGACCAATACAGTATGATAGAATAGAACAATACAGTATGTCAGAATAAAACAATACAGTATGTCAGAATAGAACACTGACAGTGTGTCAGAATAGACCAATACAGTATGTCAGAATAGAACAATACAGTATGTCAGAATAGAACACTGACAGTATGTCAGAATAGAACACTGACAGTATGTCAGAATAGAACAATGACAATGTGTCAGAATAAAAAAATACAGTATGTCAGAATAGAACACTGACAGAATGTCAGAATAGAACACTGACAGTTTGTCAGAATAGAACACTGACAGTATGTCAGAATCGAACACTGACAGTGAGTCAGAATAGAACAGTACAGTATGTCAGAATAGAACACTGACAGTGTGTCAGAATAGAGCACTGACAGTATGTCAGAATAGAACAATACAGTATGTAAGAATAGAACACTGACAGTGTGTCAGAATAGAACACTGACAGTTTGTCAGAATAGAACACTGACAGTATGTCAGAATAGAACACTGACAGTATGTCAGAATAAAACAATACAGTATGTCAGAAAAGAACACTGACAGTGTGTCCGAATAGAAAAATACAGTATGTCAGAATAGAACACTGACAGTGTGTCAGAATAGAAAAATACAGTATGTCAGAATAGAACACTGACAGAATGTCAGAATAGAACACTGACAGTGTGTCAGAATAGAAAAATACAGTATGTCAGAATAGAACACTGACAGAATGTCAGAATAGAACACTGACAGTTTGTCAGAATAGAACACTGACAGTATGTCAGAATAGAACAATACAGTATGTCAGAATAGAACACTGACAGTGTGTCAGAATAAAGCAATACAGTATGTCAGAATAGAAAACTGACAGTATGTCAGAATCGAACACTGACAGTGAGTCAGAATAGAACAGTACAGTATGTCAGAATAGAACACTGACAGTATGTCAGAATAGAACACTGACAGTATGTCAGAATAAAACAATACAGTATGTCAGAATAGAACACTGACAGAATGTCAGAATAGAACACTGACAGTTTGTCAGAATAGAACACTGACAGTATGTCAGAATAGAAAACTGACAGTATGTCAGAATAGAACACTGACAATATGTCAGAATAGAACTCTGACAGTACACTAGAGTAGAAAACTGACAGTATGTCAGAATAGAACACTGACAGTATGTCAGAATAGAACACTGACAGTATGTCAGAATAGAAAACTGACAGTATGTCAGAAAAGAACACTGACAGTGTGTCAGAATAGAACAATACAGTATGTCAGTATAGAACACTGACAGTATGTCAGAATCGAACACAGACAGTGTGTCAGAATAGAACAATACAGTAAGTCAGAATAGAACAATACAGTAAGTCAGAATAGAACACTGACAGTACGTCAGAATAGAACACTGACAGTGTGTTAGAATAAAACACTGACAGTGTGTCAGAATAGAACAATACAGTATGTCAGAATAGAACACTGACAGTGTGTCAGAATAAAGCAATACAGTATGTCAGAATAGAACGCTGACAGAATGTCAGAATAGAACACTGACAGTTCTTCAGAATAGAACACTGACAGTGTGTCAGAATAGAACACTGACAGTGTGTCAGAATAGAACACTGACAGTGTGTCAGAATAGAAAAATACAGTATGTCAGAATAGAACACTGAAAATGTGTCAGAATAGAACCCTGACAGTATGTCAGAATAGAACAATACAGTATATCAGAATAGAACACTGTCAGTGTGTCAGAATAGAGCAATACAGAATGTCAGAATAGAACACTGACAGCATGTCAGAATAGAAAACTGACAATATGTCAGAATAGAACAGTGACAGAATGTCAGAATAGAACAATACAGTATGTCAGAATCGAACACTGACAGTGAGTCAGAATAGAACAATACAGAATGTCAGAATAGAACACTGACAGTATGTCAGAATAGACCAATACAGTATGACAGAATAGAACAATACAGTATGTCAGAATAAAACAATACAGTATGTCAGAATAGAACACTGACAGTGTGTCAGAATAGACCAATACAGTATGTCAGAATAGAACAATACAGTATGTCAGAATAGAACACTGACAGTATGTCAGAATAGAACACTGACAGTATGTCAGAATAGAACAATGACAATGTGTCAGAATAAAAAAATACAGTATGTCAGAATAGAACACTGACAGAATGTCAGAATAGAACACTGACAGTTTGTCAGAATAGAACACTGACAGTATGTCAGAATCGAACACTGACAGTGAGTCAGAATAGAACAGTACAGTATGTCAGAATAGAACACTGACAGTATGTCAGAATAGAACACTGACAGTATGTCAGAATAAAACAATACAGTATGTCAGAATAGAACACTGACAGTGTGTCAGAATAAAACACTGACAGTGTGTCAGAATAGAACAATACAGTATGTCAGAATAGAACACTGACAGTGTGTCAGAATAAAGCAATACAGTATGTCAGAATAGAACGCTGACAGAATGTCAGAATAGAACACTGACAGTTCTTCAGAATAGAACACTGACAGTGTGTCAGAATAGAACACTGACAGTGTGTCAGAATAGAAAAATACAGTATGTCAGAATAGAACACTGACAATGTGTCAGAATAGAACACTGACAGTATGTCAGAATAGAACAATACAGTATATCAGAATAGAACACTGGCAGTGTGTCAGAATAGAGCAATACAGAATGTCAGAATAGAACACTGACAGCATGTCAGAATAGAAAACTGACAATATGTCAGAATAGAACAGTGACAGAATGTCAGAATAGAACAATACACTATGTCAGAATAGAACACTGACAGTGTGTCAGAATAGCACACTGACAGTGTGTCAGAATAGAACACTGACAGTATGTCAGAATAGAACAATACAGTATGTCAGAATAGAACACTGACAGTGTGTCAGAATAGAGCACTGACAGTATGTCAGAATAGAACAATACAGTATGTAAGAATAGAACACTGACAGTGTGTCAGAATAGAACACTGACAGTTTGTCAGAATAGAACACTGACAGTATGTCAGAATAGAACACTGACAGTATGTCAGAATAAAACAATACAGTATGTCAGAAAAGAACACTGACAGTGTGTCCGAATAGAAAAATACAGTATGTCAGTATAGAACACTGACAGTGTGTCAGAATAGAAAAATACAGTATGTCAGAATAGAACACTGACAGAATGTCAGAATAGAACACTGACAGTTTGTCAGAATAGAACACTGACAGTATGTCAGAATAGAACACTGACAGTATGTCAGAATAAAACAATACAGTATGTCAGAATCGAACACTGACAGTGAGTCAGAATAGAACAATACAGTATGTCAGAATAGAACAATGACAGTATGTCAGAATAGACCAATACAGTATGACAGAATAGAACAATACAGTATGTCAGAATAAAACAATACAGTATGTCAGAATAGAACACTGACAGTGTGTCAGAATAGACCAATACAGTATGTCAGAATAGAACAATACAGTATGTCAGAATAGAACACTGACAGTATGTCAGAATAGAACACTGACAGTATGTCAGAATAGAACAATGACAATGTGTCAGAATAAAAAAATACAGTATGTCAGAATAGAACACTGACAGAATGTCAGAATAGAACACTGACAGTTTGTCAGAATAGAACACTGACAGTATGTCAGAATCGAACACTGACAGTGAGTCAGAATAGAACAGTACAGTATGTCAGAATAGAACACTGACAGTGTGTCAGAATAGAGCACTGACAGTATGTCAGAATAGAACAATACAGTATGTAAGAATAGAACACTGACAGTGTGTCAGAATAGAACACTGACAGTTTGTCAGAATAGAACACTGACAGTATGTCAGAATAGAACACTGACAGTATGTCAGAATAAAACAATACAGTATGTCAGAAAAGAACACTGACAGTGTGTCCGAATAGAAAAATACAGTATGTCAGAATAGAACACTGACAGTGTGTCAGAATAGAAAAATACAGTATGTCAGAATAGAACACTGACAGAATGTCAGAATAGAACACTGACAGTGTGTCAGAATAGAAAAATACAGTATGTCAGAATAGAACACTGACAGAATGTCAGAATAGAACACTGACAGTTTGTCAGAATAGAACACTGACAGTATGTCAGAATAGAACACTGACAGTATGTCAGAATAAAACAATACAGTATGTCAGAATCGAACACTGACAGTGAGTCAGAATAGAACAATACAGTATATCAGAATAGAACACTGACAGTATGTCAGAATAGACCAATACAGTATGACAGAATAGAACAATACAGTATGTCAGAATAAAACAATACAGTATGTCAGAATAGAACACTGACAGAATGTCAGAATAGACCAATACAGTATGTCAGAATAGAACAATACAGTATGTCAGAATAGAACACTGACAGTATGTCAGAATAGAACACTGACAGTATGTCAGAATAGAACAATGACAATGTGTCAGAATAAAAAAATACAGTATGTCAGAATAGAACACTGACAGAATGTCAGAATAGAACACTGACAGTTTGTCAGAATAGAACACTGACAGTATGTCAGAATCGAACACTGACAGTGAGTCAGAATAGAACAGTACAGTATGTCAGAATAGAACACTGACAGTATGTCAGAATAGAACACTGACAGTATGTCAGAATAAAACAATACAGTATGTCAGAATAGAACACTGACAGTCTGTCAGAATAAAACACTGACAGTGTGTCAGAATAGAACAATACAGTATGTCAGAATAGAACACTGACAGTGTGTCAGAATAAAGCAATACAGTATGTCAGAATAGAACGCTGACAGAATGTCAGAATAGAACACTGACAGTTCTTCAGAATAGAACACTGACAGTGTGTCAGAATAGAACACTGACAGTGTGTCAGAATAGAAAAATACAGTATGTCAGAATAGAACACTGACAATGTGTCAGAATAGAACACTGACAGTATGTCAGAATAGAACAATACAGTATATCAGAATAGAACACTGGCAGTGTGTCAGAATAGAGCAATACAGAATGTCAGAATAGAACACTGACAGCATGTCAGAATAGAAAACTGACAATATGTCAGAATAGAACAGTGACAGAATGTCAGAATAGAACAATACAGTATGTCAGAATAGAACACTGACAGTGTGTCAGAATAGCACACTGACAGTGTGTCAGAATAGAACACTGACAGTATGTCAGAATAGAACAATACAGTATGTCAGAATAGAACACTGACAGTGTGTCAGAATAGAGCACTGACAGTATGTCAGAATAGAACAATACAGTATGTAAGAACAGAACACTGACAGTGTGTCAGAATAGAACACTGACAGTTTGTCAGAATAGAACACTGACAGTATGTCAGAATAGAACACTGACAGTATGTCAGAATAAAACAATACAGTATGTCAGAAAAGAACACTGACAGTGTGTCCGAATAGAAAAATACAGTATGTCCGAATAGAACACTGACAGTGTGTCAGAATAGAAAAATACAGTATGTCAGAATAGAACACTGACAGAATGTCAGAATAGAACACTGGCAGTTTGTCAGAATAGAACACTGACAGTATGTCAGAATAGAACACTGACAGTATGTCAGAATAAAACAATACAGTATGTCAGAATCGAACACTGACAGTGAGTCAGAATAGACCAATACAGTATGACAGAATAGAACAATACAGTATGTCAGAATAAAACAATACAGTATGTCAGAAAAGAACACTGACAGTGTGTCAGAATAGACCAATACAGTATGTCAGAATAGAACAATACAGTATCTCAGAATAGAACACTGACAGTATGTCAGAATAGAACACTGACAGTATGTCAGAATAGAACAATGACAATGTGTCAGAATAGAAAAATACAGTATGTCAGAATAGAACACTGACAGAATGTCAGAATAGAACACTGACAGTTTGTCAGAATAGAACACTGACAGTATGTCAGAATCGAACACTGACAGTGAGTCAGAATAGAGCACTGACAGTATGTCAGAATAGAACAATACAGTATGTCAGAATAGAACACTGACAGTGTGTCAGAATAGAGCACTGACAGTATGTCAGAATAGAACAATACACTATGTAAGAACAGAACACTGACAGTGTGTCAGAATAGAACACTGACAGTTTGTCAGAATAGAACACTGACAGTATGTCAGAATAGAACACTGACAGTATGTCAGAATAAAACAATACAGTATGTCAGAAAAGAACACTGACAGTGTGTCCGAATAGAAAAATACAGTATGTCAGAATAGAACACTGACAGTGTGTCAGAATAGAAAAATACAGTATGTCAGAATAGAACACTGACAGAATGTCAGAATAGAACACTGACAGTTTGTCAGAATAGAACACTGACAGTATGTCAGAATAGAACACTGACAGTATGTCAGAATAAAACAATACAGTATGTCAGAAAAGAACACTGACAGTGTGTCAGGATAGACCAATACAGTATGACAGAATAGAACAATACAGTATGTCAGAATAAAACAATACAGTATGTCAGAAAAGAACACTGACAGTGTGTCAGAATAGACCAATACAGTATGTCAGAATAGAACAATACAGTATGTCAGAATAGAACACTGACAGTATGTCAGAATAGAACACTGACAGTATGTCAGAATAGAACAATGACAATGTGTCAGAATAGAAAAATACAGTATGTCAGAATAGAACACTGACAGAATGTCAGAATAGAACACTGACAGTTTGTCAGAATAGAACACTGACAGTATGTCAGAATCGAACACTGACAGTGAGTCAGAATAGAACAGTACAGTATGTCAGAATAGAACACTGACAGTATGTCAGAATAGAACACTGACAGTATGTCAGAATAAAACAATACAGTATGTCAGAATAGAACACTGACAGTGTGTCAGAATAGACCAATACAGTATGTCAGAATAGAACAATACAGTATGTCAGAATAGAACACTGACAGTATGTCAGAATAGAACACTGACAGTATGTCAGAGTAGAACTCTGACAGTACACCAGAGTAGAACACTGACAGTATGTCAAAATAGACCAATACAGTATGTCAGAATAGAACAATACAGTATGTCAGAATAGAACACTGACAGTATGTCAGAATAGAACACTGACAGGATGTCAGAATAGAACAATGACAATGTGTCAGAATACAAAAATACAGTATGTCAGAATAGAACACTGACAGAATGTCAGAATAGAACACTGACAGTTTGTCAGAATAGAACACTGACAGTATGTCAGAATCGAACACTGACAGTGAGTCAGAATAGAACAGTACAGTATGTCAGAATAGAACACTGACAGTATGTCAGAATAGAACACTGACAGAATGTCAGAATAAAACAATACAGTATGTCAGAATAGAACACTGACAGTGTGTCAGAATAGACCAATACAGTATGTCAGAATAGAACAATACAGTATGTCAGAATAGAACACTGACAGTATGACAGAATAGAACACTGACAGTATGTCAGAATAGAACTCTGACAGTACACCAGAGTAGAACACTGACAGTATGTCAGAATAGAACACTGACAGTATGTCAGAATAGAACACTGACAGTATGTCAGAATAGAAAACTGACAGTATGTCAAAAAAGAACACTGACAGTGTGTCAGAATAGAACAATACAGTATGTCAGAATAGAACACTGACAGTATGTCAGAATCGAACACAGACAGTGTGTCAGAATAGAACAATACAGTAGGTCAGAATAGAACACTGACAATACGTCAGAATAGAACACTGACAGTGTGTCAGAATAAAACACTGACAGTGTGTCAGAATAGAACAATACAGTATGTCAGAATAGAACACTGACAGTGTGTCAGAATAAAGCAATACAGTATGTCAGAATAGAACGCTGACAGAATGTCAGAATAGAACACTGACAGTTCTTCAGAATAGAACACTGACAGTGTGTCAGAATAGAACACTGACAGTGTGTCAGAATAGAACAATACAGTATGTCAGAATAGAACACAGACAGTGTGTCAGAATAGAACACTGACAGTATGTCAGAATAGAACAATACAGTATGTCAGAATAGAACACTGACAGTGTGTCAGAATAGAATGCTGACAGTATGTCAGAATATAACAATACAGTATGTCAGAATAGAACACTCACAGTGTGTCAGAATAGAAAAATACAGTATGTCAGAATAGAACACTGACAGAATGTCAGAATAGAACACTGACAGTTTGTCAGAATAGAACACTGACAGTATGTCAGAATAGAACACTGGCAGTATGTCAGAATAAAACAATACAGTATGTCAGAATTGAACACTGACAGTGAGTCAGAATAGAACAATACAGTATGTCAGAATAGAACACTGTCAGTATGTCAGAATAGACCAATACAGTATGTCAGAATAGAACAATACAGTATGTCAGAATAAAACAATACAGTATATCAGAATAGAACACTGACAGTGTGTCAGAATAGACCAATACAGTATGTCAGAATAGAACACTGACAGAATGTCAGAATAGAACACTGACAGCTGGTCAGAATAGAACACTGACAGTATGTCAGAATCGAACACTGACAGTGAATCAGAATAGAACTGTACAGTATGTCAGAATAGAACACTGACAGTATGTCAGAATAGAACACTGACAGTATGTCAGAATAAAACAATACAGTTTGTCAGAATAGAACACTGACAGTGTGTCAGAATAGACCAATACAGTATGTCAGAATAGAACAATACAGTATGTCAGAATAGAACACTGACAGTATGTCAGAATAGAACACTGACAGTATGTCAGAATAGAACTCTGACAGTACACCAGAGTAGAACACTGACAGTATGTCAGAATAGAACACTGACAGTATGTCAGAATAGAACACTGACAGTATGTCAGAATAGAAAACTGACAGTATGTCAGAAAAGAACACTGACAGTGTGTCAGAATAGAACAATACAGTATGTCAGAATAGAACACTGACAGTATGTCAGAATTGAACACAGACAGTGTGTCAGAATAGAACAATACAGTAAGTCAGAATAGAACACTGACAGTACGTCAGAATAGAACACTGACAGTTTGTCAGAATAAAACACTGACAGTGTGTCAGAATAGAACAATACAGTATGTCAGAATAGAACACTGACAGTGTGTCAGAATAAAGCAATACAGTATGTCAGAATAGAACGCTGACAGAATGTCAGAATAGAACACTGACAGTTCTTCAGAATAGAACACTGACAGTGTGTCAGAATAGAACACTGACAGTGTGTCAGAATAGAACAATACAGTATGTCAGAATAGAACACTGACAGTGTGTCAGAATAGAACACTGACAGTATGTCAGAATAGAACAATACAGTATGTCAGATAAGAACACTGACAGTGTGTCAGAATAGACCAATACAGTATGTCAGAATAGAACAATACAGTATGTCAGAATAGAACACTGACAGTATGTCAGAATAGAACACTGACAGTATGTCAGAATAGGACACTGACAGTATGTCAGAATAGAACTCTGACAGTACACCAGAGTAGAACACTGACAGTATGTCAGAATAGAACACTGACAGTATGTCAGAATAGAACACTGACAGTATGTCAGAATAGAAAACTGACAGTATGTCAGAAAAGAACACTGACAGTGTGTCAGAATAGAACAATACAGTATGTCAGTATAGAACACTGACAGTATGTCAGAATCGAACACAGACAGTGTGTCAGAATAGAACAATACAGTAAGTCAGAATAGAACACTGACAGTACGTCAGAATAGAACACTGACAGTGTGTCAGAATAGAACAATACAGTATGTCAGAATAAAGCAATACAGTATGTCAGAATAGAACACTGACAGTGTGTCAGAATAAAGCAATACAGTATGTCAGAATAGAACGCTGACAGAATGTCAGAATATAACACTGACAGTTTGTCAGAATAAAACAATACAGTTTGTCAGAATAGAACACTGACAGTGTGTCAGAATAGACCAATACAGTATGTCAGAATAGAACAATACAGTATGTCAGAATAGAACACTGACAGTATGTCAGAATAGAACACTGACAGTGTGTCAGAATAGACCAATACAGTATGTCAGAATAGAACAATACAGTATGTCAGAATAGAACACTGACAGTATGTCAGAATAGAACACTGACAGTATGTCAGAATAGAACTCTGACAGTACACCAGAGTAGAACACTGACAGTATGTCAGAATAGAACACTGACAGTATGTCAGAATAGAACACTGACAGTATGTCAGAATAGAAAACTGACAGTATGTCAGAAAAGAACACTGACAGTGTGTCAGAATAGAACAATACAGTATGTCAGAATAGAACACTGACAGTATGTCAGAATTGAACACAGACAGTGTGTCAGAATAGAACAATACAGTAAGTCAGAATAGAACACTGACAGTACGTCAGAATAGAACACTGACAGTTTGTCAGAATAAAACACTGACAGTGTGTCAGAATAGAACAATACAGTATGTCAGAATAGAACACTGACAGTGTGTCAGAATAAAGCAATACAGTATGTCAGAATAGAACGCTGACAGAATGTCAGAATAGAACACTGACAGTTCTTCAGAATAGAACACTGACAGTGTGTCAGAATAGAACACTGACAGTGTGTCAGAATAGAACAATACAGTATGTCAGAATAGAACACTGACAGTGTGTCAGAATAGAACACTGACAGTATGTCAGAATAGAACAATACAGTATGTCAGAATAGAACACTGACAGTGTGTCAGAATAGACCAATACAGTATGTCAGAATAGAACAATACAGTATGTCAGAATAGAACACTGACAGTATGTCAGAATAGAACACTGACAGTATGTCAGAATAGAACACTGACAGTATGTCAGAATAGAACTCTGACAGTACACCAGAGTAGAACACTGACAGTATGTCAGAATAGAACACTGACAGTATGTCAGAATAGAACACTGACAGTATGTCAGAATAGAAAACTGACAGTATGTCAGAAAAGAACACTGACAGTGTGTCAGAATAGAACAATACAGTATGTCAGAATAGAACACTGACAGTATGTCAGAATTGAACACAGACAGTGTGTCAGAATAGAACAATACAGTAAGTCAGAATAGAACACTGACAGTATGTCAGAATAGAACACTGACAGTATGTCAGAATAAAACAATACAGTTTGTCAGAATAGAACACTGACAGTGTGTCAGAATAGACCAATACAGTATGTCAGAATAGAACAATACAGTATGTCAGAATAGAACACTGACAGTATGTCAGAATAGAACACTGACAGTATGTCAGAATAGAACTCTGACAGTACACCAGAGTAGAACACTGACAGTATGTCAGAATAGAACACTGACAGTATGTCAGAATAGAACACTGACAGTATGTCAGAATAGAAAACTGACAGTATGTCAGAAAAGAACACTGACAGTGTGTCAGAATAGAACAATACAGTATGTCAGAATAGAACACTGACAGTATGTCAGAATTGAACACAGACAGTGTGTCAGAATAGAACAATACAGTAAGTCAGAATAGAACACTGACAGTACGTCAGAATAGAACACTGACAGTTTGTCAGAATAAAACACTGACAGTGTGTCAGAATAGAACAATACAGTATGTCAGAATAGAACACTGACAGTGTGTCAGAATAAAGCAATACAGTATGTCAGAATAGAACGCTGACAGAATGTCAGAATAGAACACTGACAGTTCTTCAGAATAGAACACTGACAGTGTGTCAGAATAGAACACTGACAGTGTGTCAGAATAGAACAATACAGTATGTCAGAATAGAACACTGACAGTGTGTCAGAATAGAACACTGACAGTATGTCAGAATAGAACAATACAGTATGTCAGAATAGAACACTGACAGTGTGTCAGAATAGACCAATACAGTATGTCAGAATAGAACAATACAGTATGTCAGAATAGAACACTGACAGTATGTCAGAATAGAACACTGACAGTATGTCAGAATAGAACACTGACAGTATGTCAGAATAGAACTCTGACAGTACACCAGAGTAGAACACTGACAGTATGTCAGAATAGAACACTGACAGTATGTCAGAATAGAACACTGACAGTATGTCAGAATAGAAAACTGACAGTATGTCAGAAAAGAACACTGACAGTGTGTCAGAATAGAACAATACAGTATGTCAGTATAGAACACTGACAGTATGTCAGAATCGAACACAGACAGTGTGTCAGAATAGAACAATACAGTAATTCAGAATAGAACACTGACAGTACGTCAGAATAGAACACTGACAGTGTGTCAGAATAGAACAATACAGTATGTCAGAATAAAGCAATACAGTATGTCAGAATAGAACACTGACAGTGTGTCAGAATAAAGCAATACAGTATGTCAGAATAGAACGCTGACAGAATGTCAGAATATAACACTGACAGTTTGTCAGAATAAAACAATACAGTTTGTCAGAATAGAACACTGACAGTGTGTCAGAATAGACCAATACAGTATGTCAGAATAGAACAATACAGTATGTCAGAATAGAACACTGACAGTATGTCAGAATAGAACACTGACAGTGTGTCAGAATAGACCAATACAGTATGTCAGAATAGAACAATACAGTATGTCAGAATAGAACACTGACAGTATGTCAGAATAGAACACTGACAGTATGTCAGAATAGAACTCTGACAGTACACCAGAGTAGAACACTGACAGTATGTCAGAATAGAACACTGACAGTATGTCAGAATAGAACACTGACAGTATGTCAGAATAGAAAACTGACAGTATGTCAGAAAAGAACACTGACAGTGTGTCAGAATAGAACAATACAGTATGTCAGAATAGAACACTGACAGTATGTCAGAATTGAACACAGACAGTGTGTCAGAATAGAACAATACAGTAAGTCAGAATAGAACACTGACAGTACGTCAGAATAGAACACTGACAGTTTGTCAGAATAAAACACTGACAGTGTGTCAGAATAGAACAATACAGTATGTCAGAATAGAACACTGACAGTGTGTCAGAATAAAGCAATACAGTATGTCAGAATAGAACGCTGACAGAATGTCAGAATAGAACACTGACAGTTCTTCAGAATAGAACACTGACAGTGTGTCAGAATAGAACACTGACAGTGTGTCAGAATAGAACAATACAGTATGTCAGAATAGAACACTGACAGTGTGTCAGAATAGAACACTGACAGTATGTCAGAATAGAACAATACAGTATGTCAGAATAGAACACTGACAGTGTGTCAGAATAGACCAATACAGTATGTCAGAATAGAACAATACAGTATGTCAGAATAGAACACTGACAGTATGTCAGAATAGAACACTGACAGTATGTCAGAATAGAACACTGACAGTATGTCAGAATAGAACTCTGACAGTACACCAGAGTAGAACACTGACAGTATGTCAGAATAGAACACTGACAGTATGTCAGAATAGAACACTGACAGTATGTCAGAATAGAAAACTGACAGTATGTCAGAAAAGAACACTGACAGTGTGTCAGAATAGAACAATACAGTATGTCAGAATAGAACACTGACAGTATGTCAGAATTGAACACAGACAGTGTGTCAGAATAGAACAATACAGTAAGTCAGAATAGAACACTGACAGTATGTCAGAATAGAACACTGACAGTATGTCAGAATAAAACAATACAGTTTGTCAGAATAGAACACTGACAGTGTGTCAGAATAGACCAATACAGTATGTCAGAATAGAACAATACAGTATGTCAGAATAGAACACTGACAGTATGTCAGAATAGAACACTGACAGTATGTCAGAATAGAACTCTGACAGTACACCAGAGTAGAACACTGACAGTATGTCAGAATAGAACACTGACAGTATGTCAGAATAGAACACTGACAGTATGTCAGAATAGAAAACTGACAGTATGTCAGAAAAGAACACTGACAGTGTGTCAGAATAGAACAATACAGTATGTCAGAATAGAACACTGACAGTATGTCAGAATTGAACACAGACAGTGTGTCAGAATAGAACAATACAGTAAGTCAGAATAGAACACTGACAGTACGTCAGAATAGAACACTGACAGTTTGTCAGAATAAAACACTGACAGTGTGTCAGAATAGAACAATACAGTATGTCAGAATAGAACACTGACAGTGTGTCAGAATAAAGCAATACAGTATGTCAGAATAGAACGCTGACAGAATGTCAGAATAGAACACTGACAGTATGTCAGAATCGAACACTGACAGTGAGTCAGAATAGAACAGTACAGTATGTCAGAATAGAACACTGACAGTATGTCAGAATAGAACAATACAGTATGTCAGAATAGAACACTGACAGTATGTCAGAATAGAACACTGACAGTATGTCAGAATAGAACTCTGACAGTACACCAGAGTAGAACACTGACAGTATGTCAGAATAGAACACTGACAGTATGTCAGAATAGAACACTGACAGTATGTCAGAATAGAAAACTGACAGTATGTCAGAAAAGAACACTGACAGTGTGTCAGAATAGAACAATACAGTATGTCAGAATAGAACACTGACAGTATGTCAGAATCGAACACAGACAGTGTGTCAGAATATTTCAATACAGTAAGTCAGAATAGAACACTGACAGTACGTCAGAATAGAACACTGACAGTGTGTCAGAATAAAACACTGACAGTGTGTCAGAATAGAACAATACAGTATGTCAGAATAAAGCAATACAGTATGTCAGAAAAGAACACTGACAGTGTGTCAGAATAGAAAAATACAGTATGTCAGAATAGAACACTGACAGTGTGTCAGAATAGAACACTGACAGTGTGTCAGAATAGAAAAATACAGTATGTCAGAATAGAACACTGACAATATGTCAGAATAGACCAATACAGTATGACAGAATAGAACAATACAGTATGTCAGAATAAAACAATACAGTATTTTAGAATAGAACACTGACAGTGTGTCAGAATAGACCAATACAGTATGTCAGAATAGAACAATACAGAATGTCAGAATAGAACACTGACAGTATGTCAGAATAGAACACTGACAGTATGTCAGAATAGAACAATGACAATGTGTCAGAATAGAAAAATACAGTATGTCAGAATAGAACACTGACAGAATGTCAGAATAGAACACTGACAGTATGTCAGAATCGAACACTGACAGTGAGTCAGAATAGAACAGTACAGTATGTCAGAATAGAACACTGACAGTATGTCAGAATAGAACAATACAGTATGTCAGAATAGAACACTGACAGTATGTCAGAATAGAACACTGACAGTATGTCAGAATAGAACTCTGACAGTACACCAGAGTAGAACACTGACAGTATGTCAGAATAGAACACTGACAGTATGTCAGAATAGAACACTGACAGTATGTCAGAATAGAAAACTGACAGTATGTCAGAAAAGAACACTGACAGTGTGTCAGAATAGAACAATACAGTATGTCAGAATAGAACACTGACAGTATGTCAGAATCGAACACAGACAGTGTGTCAGAATATTTCAATACAGTAAGTCAGAATAGAACACTGACAGTACGTCAGAATAGAACACTGACAGTGTGTCAGAATAAAACACTGACAGTGTGTCAGAATAGAACAATACAGTATGTCAGAATAAAGCAATACAGTATGTCAGAATAGAACACTGACAGTGTGTCAGAATAAAGCAATACAGTATGTCAGAATAGAACGCTGACAGAATGTCAGAATATTACACTGACAGTTCTTCAGAATAGAACACTGACAGTGTGTCAGAATAGAACACTGACAGTGTGTCAGAATAGAACACTGACAGTGTGTCAGAATAGAACAATACAGTATGTCAATAGAACACTGACAGTGTGTCAGAATAGAACACTGACAGTATGTCAGAATAGAACAATACAGTATGTCAGAATAGAACACTGACAGTGTGTCAGAATAAAGCAATACAGTATGTCAGAATAGAAAACTGACAGTATGTCAGAATCGAACACTGACAGTGAGTCAGAATAGAACAGTACAGTATGTCAGAATAGAACACTGACAGTATGTCAGAATAGAACACTGACAGTATGTCAGAATAAAACAATACAGTATGTCAGAATAGAACACTGACAGTGTGTCAGAATAGACCAATACAGTATGTCAGAATAGAACAATACAGTATGTCAGAATAGAACACTGACAGTATGTCAGAATAGAACACTGACAGTATGTCAGAATAGAACACTGACAGTATGTCAGAATAGAACTCTGACAGTATGTCAGAATAGAACTCTGACAGTATGTCAGAATAGAACACTGACAGTGTGTCAGAATAGAACAATACAGTATGTAAGAATAGAACACTGACAGTGTGTCAGAATAGAACACTGACAGTAAGTCAGAATAGAACAATACAGTATGTCAGAAAAGAACACTGACAGTGTGTCAGAATAGAAAAATACAGTATGTCAGAATAGAACACTGACAGTGTGTCAGAATAGAACACTGACAGTGTGTCAGAATAGAAAAATACAGTATGTCAGAATAGAACACTGACAATATGTCAGAATAGACCAATACAGTATGACAGAATAGAACAATACAGTATGTCAGAATAAAACAATACAGTATTTTAGAATAGAACACTGACAGTGTGTCAGAATAGACCAATACAGTATGTCAGAATAGAACAATACAGAATGTCAGAATAGAACACTGACAGTATGTCAGAATAGAACACTGACAGTATGTCAGAATAGAACAATGACAATGTGTCAGAATAGAAAAATACAGTATGTCAGAATAGAACACTGACAGGATGTCAGAATAGAACACTGACAGTATGTCAGAATCGAACACTGACAGTGAGTCAGAATAGAACAGTACAGTATGTCAGAATAGAACACTGACAGTATGTCAGAATAGAACAATACAGTATGTCAGAATAGAACACTGACAGTATGTCAGAATAGAACACTGACAGTATGTCAGAATAGAACTCTGACAGTACACCAGAGTAGAACACTGACAGTATGTCAGAATAGAACACTGACAGTATGTCAGAATAGAACACTGACAGTATGTCAGAATAGAAAACTGACAGTATGTCAGAAAAGAACACTGACAGTGTGTCAGAATAGAACAATACAGTATGTCAGAATAGAACACTGACAGTATGTCAGAATCGAACACAGACAGTGTGTCAGAATATTTCAATACAGTAAGTCAGAATAGAACACTGACAGTACGTCAGAATAGAACACTGACAGTGTGTCAGAATAAAACACTGACAGTGTGTCAGAATAGAACAATACAGTATGTCAGAATAAAGCAATACAGTATGTCAGAAAAGAACACTGACAGTGTGTCAGAATAGAAAAATACAGTATGTCAGAATAGAACACTGACAGTGTGTCAGAATAGAACACTGACAGTGTGTCAGAATAGAAAAATACAGTATGTCAGAATAGAACACTGACAATATGTCAGAATAGACCAATACAGTATGACAGAATAGAACAATACAGTATGTCAGAATAAAACAATACAGTATTTTAGAATAGAACACTGACAGTGTGTCAGAATAGACCAATACAGTATGTCAGAATAGAACAATACAGAATGTCAGAATAGAACACTGACAGTATGTCAGAATAGAACACTGACAGTATGTCAGAATAGAACAATGACAATGTGTCAGAATAGAAAAATACAGTATGGTAGAATAGAACACTGACAGAATGTCAGAATAGAACACTGACAGTATGTCAGAATCGAACACTGACAGTGAGTCAGAATAGAACAGTACAGTATGTCAGAATAGAACACTGACAGTATGTCAGAATAGAACAATACAGTATGTCAGAATAGAACACTGACAGTATGTCAGAATAGAACACTGACAGTATGTCAGAATAGAACTCTGACAGTACACCAGAGTAGAACACTGACAGTATGTCAGAATAGAACACTGACAGTATGTCAGAATAGAACACTGACAGTATGTCAGAATAGAAAACTGACAGTATGTCAGAAAAGAACACTGACAGTGTGTCAGAATAGAACAATACAGTATGTCAGAATAGAACACTGACAGTGTGTCAGAATAGAACACTGACAGTATGTCAGAATAGAACAATACAGTATGTCAGAATAGAACATTGACAGTGTGTCAGAATAAAGCAATACAGTATGTCAGAATAGAAAACTGACAGTATGTCAGAATCGAACACTCACAGTCTGTCAGAATATTTCAATACAGTAAGTCAGAATAGAACACTGACAGTACGTCAGAATAGAACACTGACAGTGTGTCAGAATAAAACACTGACAGTGTGTCAGAATAGAACAATACAGTATGTCAGAATAAAGCAATACAGTATGTCAGAATAGAACACTGACAGTGTGTCAGAATAAAGCAATACAGTATGTCAGAATAGAACGCTGACAGAATGTCAGAATATTACACTGACAGTTCTTCAGAATAGAACACTGACAGTGTGTCAGAATAGAACACTGACAGTGTGTCAGAATAGAACACTGACAGTGTGTCAGAATAGAACAATACAGTATGTCAATAGAACACTGACAGTGTGTCAGAATAGAACACTGACAGTATATCAGAATAGAACAATACAGTATGTCAGAATAGAACACTGACAGTGTGTCAGAATAAAGCAATACAGTATGTCAGAATAGAAAACTGACAGTATGTCAGAATCGAACACTGACAGTGAGTCAGAATAGAACAGTACAGTATGTCAGAATAGAACACTGACAGTATGTCAGAATAGAACACTGACAGTATGTCAGAATAAAACAATACAGTATGTCAGAATAGAACACTGACAGTGTGTCAGAATAGACCAATACAGTATGTCAGAATAGAACAATACAGTATGTCAGAATAGAACACTGACAGTATGTCAGAATAGAACACTGACAGTATGTCAGAATAGAACTCTGACAGTACACCAGAGTAGAACACTGACAGTATGTCAGAATAGAACACTGACAGTATGTCAGAATAGAACACTGACAGTATGTCAGAATAGAAAACTGACAGTATGTCAGAAAAGAACACTGACAGTGTGTCAGAATAGAACAATACAGTATGTCAGTATAGAACACTGACAGTATGTCAGAATCGAACACAGACAGTGTGTCAGAATAGAACAATACAGTAAGTCAGAATAGAACACTGACAGTACGTCAGAATAGAACACTGACAGTGTGTCAGAATAGAACAATACAGTATGTCAGAATAAAGCAATACAGTATGTCAGAATAGAACACTGACAGTGTGTCAGAATAAAGCAATACAGTATGTCAGAATAGAACGCTGACAGAATGTCAGAATATAACACTGACAGTTCTTCAGAGTAGAACACTGACAGTGTGTCAGAAGCGAACACTGACAGTGTCTCAGAATAGAACAATACAGTGTGTCAGAATAGAACACTGACAGTGTGTCAGAATAGAACACTGACAGTATGTCAGAATAGAACAATACAGTATGTCAGAATAGAACATTGACAGTGTGTCAGAATAAAGCAATACAGTATGTCAGAATAGAAAACTGACAGTATGTCAGAATCGAACACTCACAGTCTGTCAGAATATTTCAATACAGTAAGTCAGAATAGAACACTGACAGTACGTCAGAATAGAACACTGACAGTGTGTCAGAATAAAACACTGACAGTGTGTCAGAATAAAACAATACAGTATGTCAGAATAGAACACTGACAGTGTGTCAGAATAGACTAATACAGTATGTCAGAATAGAACAATACAGTATGTCAGAATATAACACTGACAGTATGTCAGAATAGAACACTGACAGTATGTCAGAATAGAACTCTGACAGTACACCAGAGTAGAACACTGACAGTATGTCAGAATAGAACACTGACAGTATGTCAGAATAGAACACTGACAGTATGTCAGAATAGAAAACTGACAGTATGTCAGAAAAGAACACTGACAGTGTGTCAGAAAAGAACAATACAGTATGTCAGTATAGAACACTGACAGTACGTCAGAATAGAACACTGACAGTGTGTCAGAATAAAACACTGACAGTGTGTCAGAATAGAACAATACAGTATGTCAGAATAGAACACTGACAGTGTGTCAGAATAAAGCAATACAGTATGTCAGAATAGAACGCTGACAGAATGTCAGAATAGAACACTGACAGTTCTTCAGAATAGAACACTGACAGTGTGTCAGAATAGAACACTGACAGTGTGTCAGAATAGAACACTGACAGTGTGTCAGAATAGAACACTGACAATGTGTCAGAATAGAACACTGACAGTATGTCAGAATAGAACAATACAGTATATCAGAATAGAACACTGGCAGTGTGTCAGAATAGAGCAATACAGAATGTCAGAATAGAACACTGACAGCATGTCAGAATAGAAAATTGACAATATGTCAGAATAGAACAGTGACAGAATGTCAGAATAGAACAATACAGTATGTCAGAATAGAACACTGACAGTGTGTCAGAATACCACACTGACAGTGTGTCAGAATAGAACACTGACAGTATGTCAGAATAGAACAATACAGTATGTCAGAATAGAACACTGACAGTGTGTCAGAATAGAGCACTGACAGTATGTCAGAATAGAACAATACAGTATGTAAGAATAGAACACTGACAGTGTGTCAGAATAGAACACTGACAGTAAGTCAGAATAGAACAATACAGTATGTCAGAAAAGAACACTGACAGTGTGTCAGAATAGAAAAATACAGTATGTCAGAATAGAACACTGACAGTGTGTCAGAATAGAACACTGACAGTGTGTCAGAATAGAAAAATACAGTATGTCAGAATAGAACACTGACAGAATGTCAGAATAGAACACTGACAGTTTGTCAGAATAGAACACTGACAGTATGTCAGAATAGAACACTGACAGTATGTCAGAATAAAACAATACAGTATGTCAGAATAGAACACTGACAGTATGTCAGAATAGACCAATACAGTATGACAGAATAGAACAATACAGTATGTCAGAATAAAACAATACAGTATGTCAGAATAGAACACTGACAGTGTGTCAGAATAGACCAATACAGTATGTCAGAATAGAACAATACAGTATGTCAGAATAGAACACTGACAGTATGTCAAAATAGAATAATACAGTATGTCAGAATAGAACACTGACAGTGTGTCAGAATAGCACACTGACAGTGTGTCAGAATAGCACACTGACAGTGTGTCAGAATAGAACACTGACAGTATGTCAGAATAGAACAATACAGTATGTCAGAATAGAACACTGACAGTGTGTCAGAATAGAGCACTGACAGTATGTCAGAATAGAACAATACAGTATGTAAGAATAGAACACTGACAGTGTGTCAGAATAGAACACTGACAGTAAGTCAGAATAGAACAATACAGTATGTCAGAATAGAACACTGACAGTGTGTCAGAATAGAACACTGACAGTGTGTCAGAATAGCAAAATACAGTATGTCAGAATAGAACACTGACAGAATGTCAGAATAGAACACTGACAGTTTGTCAGAATAGAACACTGACAGTATGTCAGAATAGAACACTGACAGTATGTCAGAATAAAACAATACAGTATGTCAGAATCGAACACTGACAGTGAGTCAGAATAGAACAATACAGTATGTCAGAATAGAACACAGACAGTATGTCAGAATAGACCAATACAGTATGACAGAATAGAAAAATACAGTATGTCAGAATAAAACAATACAGTATGTCAGAAAAGAACACTGACAGTGTGTCAGAATAGACCAATACAGTATGTCAGAATAGAACAATACAGTATGTCAGAATAGAACACTGACAGTATGTCAGAATAGAACACTGACAGTATGTCAGAATAGAACTCTGACAGTACACCAGAGTAGAACACTGACAGTATGTCAGAATAGACCAATACAGTATGTCAGAATAGAACAATACAGTATGTCAGAATAGAACACTGACAGTATGTCAGAATAGAACACTGACAGTATGTCAGAATAGAACAATGACAATGTGTCAGAATAGAAAAATACAGTTTGTCAGAATAGAACACTGACAGAATGTCAGAATAGAACACTGACAGTTTGTCAGAATAGAACACTGACAGTATGTCAGAATCGAACACTGACAGTGAGTCAGAATAGAACAGTACAGTATGTCAGAATAGAACACTGACAGTATGTCAGAATAGAACACTGACAGTATGTCAGAATAAAACAATACAGTATGTCAGAATAGAACACTGACAGTATGTCAGAATAGAACACTGACAGTACGTCAGAATAGAACACTGACAGTGTGTCAGAATAAAACACTGACAGTGTGTCAGAATAGAACAATACAGTATGTCAGAATAGAACACTGACAGTGTGTCAGAATAAAGCAATACAGTATGTCAGAATAGAACGCTGACAGAATGTCAGAATAGAACACTGACAGTTCTTCATAATAGAACACTGACAGTGTGTCAGAATAGAACACTGACAGTGTGTCAGAATAGAACACTGACAGTGTGTCAGAATAGAACAATACAGTATGCCAGAATAGAACACTGACAGTGTGTCAGAATAGAACACTGACAGTATGTCAGAATAGAACAATACAGTATGTCAGAATAGAACACTGACAGTGTGTCAGAATAAAGCAATACAGTATGTCAGAATAGAACACTGACAGTATGTCAGAATAGAAAACTGACAGTATGTCAGAATCGAACACTGACAGTGAGTCAGAATAGAACACTGACAGTATGTCAGAATAAAACAATACAGTATGTCAGAATAGAACACTGACAGTGTGTCAGAATAGACCAATACAGTATGTCAGAATAGAACAATACAGTATGTCAGAATAGAACACTGACAGTATGTCAGAATAGAACACTGACAGTATGTCAGAATAGAACACTGACAGTATGTCAGAATAGAACTCTGACAGTACACCAGAGTAGAACACTGACAGTATGTCAGAATAGAACACTGACAGTATGTCAGAATAGAACACTGACAGTATGTCAGAATAGAAAACTGACAGTATGTCAGAAAAGAACACTGACAGTGTGTCAGAATAGAACAATACAGTATGTCAGTATAGAACACTGACAGTATGTCAGAATCGAACACAGACAGTGTGTCAGAATAGAACAATAGAGTAAGTCAGAATAGAACACTGACAGTACGTCAGAATAGAACACTGACAGTGTGTCAGAATAGAACAATACAGTATGTCAGAATAAAGCAATACAGTATGTCAGAATAGAACACTGACAGTGTGTCAGAATAAAGCAATACAGTATGTCAGAATAGAACGCTGACAGAATGTCAGAATATAACACTGACAGTTCTTCAGAATAGAACACTGACAGTGTGTCAGAAGAGAACACTGACAGTGTTTCAGAATAGAACAATACAGTATGTCAATAGAACACTGACAGTGTGTCAGAATAGAACACTGACAGTATGTCAGAATAGAACAATACAGTATGTCAGAATAGAAAACTGACAGTGTGTCAGAATAAAACAATACAGTATGTCAGAATAGAAAACTGACAGTATGTCAGAATCGAACACTGACAGTGAGTCAGAATAGAACAGTACAGTATGTCAGAATAGAACACTGACAGTATGTCAGAATAGAACACTGACAGTATGTCAGAATAGAACTCTGACAGTACACCAGAGTAGAACACTGACAGTATGTCAGAATCGAACACTGACAGTGTGTCAGAATAGAACACTGACAGTGTGTCAGAATAGAAAAATACAGTATGTCAGAATAGAACACTGACAATATGTCAGAATAGACCAATACAGTATGACAGAATAGAACAATACAGTATGTCAGAATAAAACAATACAGTATTTTAGAATAGAACACTGACAGTGTGTCAGAATAGACCAATACAGTATGTCAGAATAGAACAATACAGTATGTCAGAATAGAACACTGACAGTATGTCAGAATAGAACAGTACAGTATGTCAGAATAGAACACTGACAGTATGTCAGAATAAAGCAATACAGTATGTCAGAATAGAACGCTGACAGAATGTCAGAATAAAGCAATACAGTATGTCAGAATAGAACACTGACAGTGTGTCAGAATAGAACACTGACAGTATGTCAGAATAGAACACTGACAGTATGTCAGAATAAAACAATACAGTATGTCAGAATCGAACACTGACAGTGAGTCAGAATAGAACAATACAGTATGTCAGAATAGAACACAGACAGTATGTCAGAATAGACCAATACAGTATGACAGAATAGAAAAATACAGTATGTCAGAATAAAACAATACAGTATGTCAGAAAAGAACACTGACAGTGTGTCAGAATAGACCAATACAGTATGTCAGAATAGAACAATACAGTATGTCAGAATAGAACACTGACAGTATGTCAGAATAGAACACTGACAGTATGTCAGAATAGAACTCTGACAGTACACCAGAGTAGAACACTGACAGTATGTCAGAATAGACCAATACAGTATGTCAGAATAGAACAATACAGTATGTCAGAATAGAACACTGACAGTATGTCAGAATAGAACACTGACAGTATGTCAGAATAGAACAATGACAATGTGTCAGAATAGAAAAATACAGTTTGTCAGAATAGAACACTGACAGAATGTCAGAATAGAACACTGACAGTTTGTCAGAATAGAACACTGACAGTATGTCAGAATCGAACACTGACAGTGAGTCAGAATAGAACAGTACAGTATGTCAGAATAGAACACTGACAGTATGTCAGAATAGAACACTGACAGTATGTCAGAATAAAACAATACAGTATGTCAGAATAGAACACTGACAGTATGTCAGAATAGAACACTGACAGTACGTCAGAATAGAACACTGACAGTGTGTCAGAATAAAACACTGACAGTGTGTCAGAATAGAACAATACAGTATGTCAGAATAGAACACTGACAGTGTGTCAGAATAAAGCAATACAGTATGTCAGAATAGAACGCTGACAGAATGTCAGAATAGAACACTGACAGTTCTTCATAATAGAACACTGACAGTGTGTCAGAATAGAACACTGACAGTGTGTCAGAATAGAACACTGACAGTGTGTCAGAATAGAACAATACAGTATGCCAGAATAGAACACTGACAGTGTGTCAGAATAGAACACTGACAGTATGTCAGAATAGAACAATACAGTATGTCAGAATAGAACACTGACAGTGTGTCAGAATAAAGCAATACAGTATGTCAGAATAGAACACTGACAGTATGTCAGAATAGAAAACTGACAGTATGTCAGAATCGAACACTGACAGTGAGTCAGAATAGAACAGTACAGTATGTCAGAATAGAACACTGACAGTATGTCAGAATAGAACACTGACAGTATGTCAGAATAGAACTCTGACAGTACACCAGAGTAGAACACTGACAGTATGTCAGAATAGAACACTGACAGTATGTCAGAATAGAACACTGACACTATGTCAGAATAGAAAACTGACAGTATGTCAGAAAAGAACACTGACAGTGTGTCAGAATAGAACAATACAGTAAGTCAGAATAGAACACTGACAGTACGTCAGAATAGAACACTGACAGTGTGTCAGAATAAAACACTGACAGTGTGTCAGAATAAAACACTGACAGTGTGTCAGAATAGAACAATACAGTATGTCAGAATAGAACACTGACAGTGTGTCAGAATAAAGCAATACAGTATGTCAGAATAGAACGCTGACAGAATGTCAGAATAGAACACTGACAGTTCTTCAGAATAGAACAATGACAGTGTGTCAGAATAGAACACTGACAGTGTGTCAGAATAGAACACTGACAGTGTGTCAGAATAGAACACTGACAGTGTGTCAGAATACAAAAATACAGTATGTCAGAATAGAACACTGACAATGTGTAAGAATAGAACACTGACAGCATGTCAGAATAGAAAACTGACAATATGTCAGAATAGAACAGTGACAGAATGTCAGAATAGAACAATACAGTATGTCAGAATAGAACACTGACAGTGTGTCAGAATGGCACACTGACAGTGTGTCAGAATAGAACACTGACAGTATGTCAGAATAGAACAATACAGTATGTCAGAATAGAACACTGACAGTGTGTCAGAATAGAGCACTGACAGTATGTCAGAATAGAACAATACAGTATGTAAGAATAGAACACTGACATTGTGTCAGAATAGAACACTGACAGTAAGTCAGAATAGAACAATACAGTATGTCAGAAAAGAACACTGACAGTGTGTCAGAATAGAAAAATACAGTATGTCAGAATAGAACACTGACAGTGTGTCAGAATAGAACACTGACAGTGTGTCAGAATAGAAAAAATCAGTATGTCAGAATAGAACACTGACAGAATGTCCGAATAGATCACTGACAGTTTGTCAGAATAGAACACTGACAGTAGTCAGAATAGAAAACTGACAGTATGTCAGAATAAAACAATACAGTATGTCAGAATCGAACACTGACAGTGAGTCAGAATAGAACAACACAGTATGTCAGAATAGAACACTGACAGTATGTCAGAATAGACCAATACAGTATGACAGAATAGAACAATACAGTATGTCAGAATAAAACAATACAGTATGTCAGAATATAACACTGACAGTGTGTCAGAATAGACCAATACAGTATGTCAGAATAGAACAATACAGTATGTCAGAATAGAACACTGACAGTATGACAGAATAGAACACTGACAGTATGTCAGAATAGAACTCTGACAGTACACCAGAGTAGAACACTGACAGTATGTCAGAATAGAACACTGACAGTATGTCAGAATAGAACACTGACAGTATGTCAGAATAGAAAACTGACAGTATGTCAGAAAAGAACACTGACAGTGTGTCAGAACAGAACAATACAGTATGTCAGAATAGAACACTGACAGTATGTCAGAATCGAACACAGACAGTGTGTCAGAATAGAACAATACAGTAAGTCAGAATAGAACACTGACAGTACGTCAGAATAGAACACTGACAGTGTGTCAGAATAAAACACTGACAGTGTGTCAGAATAGAACAATACAGTATGTCAGAATAGAACACTGACAGTGTGTCAGAATAAAGCAATACAGTATGTCAGAATAGAACACTGACAGCATGTCAGAATAGAAAACTGACAATATGTCAGAATAGAACAGTGACAGAATGTCAGAATAGAACAATACAGTATGTCAGAATAGAACACTGACAGTGTGTCAGAATAGCACACTGACAGTGTGTCAGAATAGAACACTGACAGTATGTCAGAATAGAACAATACAGTATGTCAGAATAGAACACTGACAGTGTGTCAGAATAGAGCACTGACAGTATGTCAGAATAGAACAATACAGTATGTAAGAATAGAACACTGACAGTGTGTCAGAATAGAACACTGACAGTAAGTCAGAATAGAACAATACAGTATGTCAGAAAAGAACACAGACAGTGTGTCAGAATAGAAAAATACAGTATGTCAGATTAGAACACTGACAGTGTGTCAGAATAGAACACTGACAGTGTGTCAGAATAGAAAAATACAGTATGTCAGAATAGAACACTGACAGTATGTCAGAATAAAACAATACAGTATGTCAGAATAGAACACTGACAGTGTGTCAGAATAGACTAATACAGTATGTCAGAATAGAACAATACAGTATGTCAGAATATAACACTGACAGTATGTCAGAATAGAACACTGACAGTATGTCAGAATAGAACTCTGACAGTGTGTCAGAATAAAGCAATACAGTATGTCAGAATAGAAAACTGACAGTATGTCAGAATCGAACACTGACAGTGAGTCAGAATAGAACAGTACAGTATGTCAGAATAGAACACTGACAGTATGTCAGAATAGAACACTGACAGTATGTCAGAATAAAACAATACAGTATGTCAGAATAGAACACTGACAGAATGTCAGAATAGAACACTGACAGTTTGTCAGAATAGAACACTGACAGTATGTCAGAATAGAAAACTGACAGTATGTCAGAATAGAACACTGACAATATGTCAGAATAGAACTCTGACAGTACACTAGAGTAGAAAACTGACAGTATGTCAGAATAGAACACTGACAGTATGTCAGAATAGAACACTGACAGTATGTCAGAATAGAAAACTGACAGTATGTCAGAAAAGAACACTGACAGTGTGTCAGAATAGAACAATACAGTATGTCAGTATAGAACACTGACAGTATGTCAGAATCGAACACAGACAGTGTGTCAGAATAGAACAATACAGTAAGTCAGAATAGAACAATACAGTAAGTCAGAATAGAACACTGACAGTACGTCAGAATAGAACACTGACAGTGTGTTAGAATAAAACACTGACAGTGTGTCAGAATAGAACAATACAGTATGTCAGAATAGAACACTGACAGTGTGTCAGAATAAAGCAATACAGTATGTCAGAATAGAACGCTGACAGAATGTCAGAATAGAACACTGACAGTGTGTCAGAATAGAACACTGACAGTGTGTCAGAATAGAACACTGACAGTGTGTCAGAATAGAAAAATACAGTATGTCAGAATAGAACACTGAAAATGTGTCAGAATAGAACACTGACAGTATGTCAGAATAGAACAATACAGTATATCAGAATAGAACACTGGCAGTGTGTCAGAATAGAGCAATACAGAATGTCAGAATAGAACACTGACAGCATGTCAGAATAGAAAACTGACAATATGTCAGAATAGAACAGTGACAGAATGTCAGAATAGAACAATACAGTATGTCAGAATAGAACACTGACAGTGTGTCAGAATAGCACACTGACAGTGTGTCAGAATAGAACACTGACAGTATGTCAGAATAGAACAATACAGTATGTCAGAATAGAACACTGACAGTGTGTCAGAATAGAGCACTGACAGTATGTCAGAATAGAACAATACAGTATGTAAGAATAGAACACTGACAGTGTGTCAGAATAGAACACTGACAGTAAGTCAGAATAGAACAATACAGTATGTCAGAAAAGAACACAGACAGTGTGTCAGAATAGAAAAATACAGTATGTCAGATTAGAACACTGACAGTGTGTCAGAATAGAACACTGACAGTGTGTCAGAATAGAAAAATACAGTATGTCAGAATAGAACACTGACAGTATGTCAGAATAAAACAATACAGTATGTCAGAATAGAACACTGACAGTGTGTCAGAATAGACTAATACAGTATGTCAGAATAGAACAATACAGTATGTCAGAATATAACACTGACAGTATGTCAGAATAGAACACTGACAGTATGTCAGAATAGAACTCTGACAGTACACCAGAGTAGAACACTGACAGTATGTCAGAATAGAACACTGACAGTATGTAAGAATAGAACACTAACAGTATGTCAGAATAGAAAACTGACAGTATGTCAGAAAAGAACACTGACAGTGTGTCAGAAAAGAACAATACAGTATGTCAGTATAGAACACTGACAGTACGTCAGAATAGAACACTGACAGTGTGTCAGAATAAAACACTGACAGTGTGTCAGAATAGAACAATACAGTATGTCAGAATAGAACACTGACAGTGTGTCAGAATAAAGCAATACAGTATGTCAGAATAGAATGCTGACAGAATGTCAGAATAGAACACTGACAGTTCTTCAGAATAGAACACTGACAGTGTGTCAGAATAGAACACTGACAGTGTGTCAGAATAGAACACTGACAGTGTGTCAGAATAGAACACTGACAGTGTGTCAGAATAGAACACTGACAATGTGTCAGAATAGAACACTGACAGTATGTCAGAATAGAACAATACAGTATATCAGAATAGAACACTGGCAGTGTGTCAGAATAGAGCAATACAGAATGTCAGAATAGAACACTGACAGCATGTCAGAATAGAAAATTGACAATATGTCAGAATAGAACAGTGACAGAATGTCAGAATAGAACAATACAGTATGTCAGAATAGAACACTGACAGTGTGTCAGAATAAAGCAATACAGTATGTCAGAATAGAACGCTGACAGAATGTCAGAATAGAACACTGACAGTTCTTCAGAATAGAACAATGACAGTGTGTCAGAATAGAACACTGACAGTGTGTCAGAATAGAACACTGACAGTGTGTCAGAATAGAACACTGACAGTGTGTCAGAATAGAAAAATACAGTATGTCAGAATAGAACACTGACAATGTGTAAGAATAGAACACTGACAGCATGTCAGAATAGAAAACTGACAATATGTCAGAATAGAACAGTGACAGAATGTCAGAATAGAACAATACAGTATGTCAGAATAGAACACTGACAGTGTGTCAGAATGGCACACTGACAGTGTGTCAGAATAGAACACTGACAGTATGTCAGAATAGAACAATACAGTATGTCAGAATAGAACACTGACAGTGTGTCAGAATAGAGCACTGACAGTATGTCAGAATAGAACAATACAGTATGTAAGAATAGAACACTGACATTGTGTCAGAATAGAACACTGACAGTAAGTCAGAATAGAACAATACAGTATGTCAGAAAAGAACACTGACAGTGTGTCAGAATAGAAAAATACAGTATGTCAGAATAGAACACTGACAGTGTGTCAGAATAGAACACTGACAGTGTGTCAGAATAGAAAAAATCAGTATGTCAGAATAGAACACTGACAGAATGTCCGAATAGATCACTGACAGTTTGTCAGAATAGAACACTGACAGTATGTCAGAATAGAACACTGACAGTATGTCAGAATAGAAAACTGACAGTATGTCAGAAAAGAACACTGACAGTGTGTCAGAATAGAACAATACAGTATGTCAGAATAGAACACTGACAGTATGTCAGAATCGAACACAGACAGTGTGTCAGAATAGAACAATACAGTAAGTCAGAATAGAACACTGACAGTACGTCAGAATAGAACACTGACAGTGTGTCAGAATAAAACACTGACAGTGTGTCAGAATAGAACAATACAGTATGTCAGAATAGAACACTGACAGTGTGTCAGAATAAAGCAATACAGTATGTCAGAATAGAACACTGACAGCATGTCAGAATAGAAAACTGACAATATGTCAGAATAGAACAGTGACAGAATGTCAGAATAGAACAATACAGTATGTCAGAATAGAACACTGACAGTGTGTCAGAATAGCACACTGACAGTGTGTCAGAATAGAACACTGACAGTATGTCAGAATAGAACAATACAGTATGTCAGAATAGAACACTGACAGTGTGTCAGAATAGAGCACTGACAGTATGTCAGAATAGAACAATACAGTATGTAAGAATAGAACACTGACAGTGTGTCAGAATAGAACACTGACAGTAAGTCAGAATAGAACAATACAGTATGTCAGAAAAGAACACAGACAGTGTGTCAGAATAGAAAAATACAGTATGTCAGATTAGAACACTGACAGTGTGTCAGAATAGAACACTGACAGTGTGTCAGAATAGAAAAATACAGTATGTCAGAATAGAACACTGACAGTATGTCAGAATAAAACAATACAGTATGTCAGAATAGAACACTGACAGTGTGTCAGAATAGACTAATACAGTATGTCAGAATAGAACAATACAGTATGTCAGAATATAACACTGACAGTATGTCAGAATAGAACACTGACAGTATGTCAGAATAGAACTCTGACAGTGTGTCAGAATAAAGCAATACAGTATGTCAGAATAGAAAACTGACAGTATGTCAGAATCGAACACTGACAGTGAGTCAGAATAGAACAGTACAGTATGTCAGAATAGAACACTGACAGTATGTCAGAATAGAACACTGACAGTATGTCAGAATAAAACAATACAGTATGTCAGAATAGAACACTGACAGAATGTCAGAATAGAACACTGACAGTTTGTCAGAATAGAACACTGACAGTATGTCAGAATAGAAAACTGACAGTATGTCAGAATAGAACACTGACAATATGTCAGAATAGAACTCTGACAGTACACTAGAGTAGAAAACTGACAGTATGTCAGAATAGAACACTGACAGTATGTCAGAATAGAACACTGACAGTATGTCAGAATAGAAAACTGACAGTATGTCAGAAAAGAACACTGACAGTGTGTCAGAATAGAACAATACAGTATGTCAGTATAGAACACTGACAGTATGTCAGAATCGAACACAGACAGTGTGTCAGAATAGAACAATACAGTAAGTCAGAATAGAACAATACAGTAAGTCAGAATAGAACACTGACAGTACGTCAGAATAGAACACTGACAGTGTGTTAGAATAAAACACTGACAGTGTGTCAGAATAGAACAATACAGTATGTCAGAATAGAACACTGACAGTGTGTCAGAATAAAGCAATACAGTATGTCAGAATAGAACGCTGACAGAATGTCAGAATAGAACACTGACAGTGTGTCAGAATAGAACACTGACAGTGTGTCAGAATAGAACACTGACAGTGTGTCAGAATAGAAAAATACAGTATGTCAGAATAGAACACTGAAAATGTGTCAGAATAGAACACTGACAGTATGTCAGAATAGAACAATACAGTATATCAGAATAGAACACTGGCAGTGTGTCAGAATAGAGCAATACAGAATGTCAGAATAGAACACTGACAGCATGTCAGAATAGAAAACTGACAATATGTCAGAATAGAACAGTGACAGAATGTCAGAATAGAACAATACAGTATGTCAGAATAGAACACTGACAGTGTGTCAGAATAGCACACTGACAGTGTGTCAGAATAGAACACTGACAGTATGTCAGAATAGAACAATACAGTATGTCAGAATAGAACACTGACAGTGTGTCAGAATAGAGCACTGACAGTATGTCAGAATAGAACAATACAGTATGTAAGAATAGAACACTGACAGTGTGTCAGAATAGAACACTGACAGTAAGTCAGAATAGAACAATACAGTATGTCAGAAAAGAACACAGACAGTGTGTCAGAATAGAAAAATACAGTATGTCAGATTAGAACACTGACAGTGTGTCAGAATAGAACACTGACAGTGTGTCAGAATAGAAAAATACAGTATGTCAGAATAGAACACTGACAGTATGTCAGAATAAAACAATACAGTATGTCAGAATAGAACACTGACAGTGTGTCAGAATAGACTAATACAGTATGTCAGAATAGAACAATACAGTATGTCAGAATATAACACTGACAGTATGTCAGAATAGAACACTGACAGTATGTCAGAATAGAACTCTGACAGTACACCAGAGTAGAACACTGACAGTATGTCAGAATAGAACACTGACAGTATGTCAGAATAGAACACTGACAGTATGTCAGAATAGAAAACTGACAGTATGTCAGAAAAGAACACTGACAGTGTGTCAGAAAAGAACAATACAGTATGTCAGTATAGAACACTGACAGTACGTCAGAATAGAACACTGACAGTGTGTCAGAATAAAACACTGACAGTGTGTCAGAATAGAACAATACAGTATGTCAGAATAGAACACTGACAGTGTGTCAGAATAAAGCAATACAGTATGTCAGAATAGAACGCTGACAGAATGTCAGAATAGAACACTGACAGTTCTTCAGAATAGAACACTGACAGTGTGTCAGAATAGAACACTGACAGTGTGTCAGAATAGAACACTGACAGTGTGTCAGAATAGAACACTGACAGTGTGTCAGAATAGAACACTGACAATGTGTCAGAATAGAACACTGACAGTATGTCAGAATAGAACAATACAGTATATCAGAATAGAACACTGGCAGTGTGTCAGAATAGAGCAATACAGAATGTCAGAATAGAACACTGACAGCATGTCAGAATAGAAAATTGACAATATGTCAGAATAGAACAGTGACAGAATGTCAGAATAGAACAATACAGTATGTCAGAATAGAACACTGACAGTGTGTCAGAATACCACACTGACAGTGTGTCAGAATAGAACACTGACAGTATGTCAGAATAGAACAATACAGTATGTCAGAATAGAACACTGACAGTGTGTCAGAATAGAGCACTGACAGTATGTCAGAATAGAACAATACAGTATGTAAGAATAGAACACTGACAGTGTGTCAGAATAGAACACTGACAGTAAGTCAGAATAGAACAATACAGTATGTCAGAAAAGAACACTGACAGTGTGTCAGAATAGAACACTGACAGTGTGTCAGAATAGAAAAATACAGTATGTCAGAATAGAACACTGACAGTGTGTCAGAATAGAACACTGACAGTGTGTCAGAATAGAAAAATACAGTATGTCAGAATAGAACACTGACAGAATGTCAGAATAGAACACTGACAGTTTGTCAGAATAGAACACTGACAGTATGTCAGAATAGAACACTGACAGTATGTCAGAATAAAACAATACAGTATGTCAGAATCGAACACTGACAGTGAGTCAGAATAGAACAATACAGTATGTCAGAATAGAACACTGACAGTATGTCAGAATAGACCAATACAGTATGACAGAATAGAACAATACAGTAGGTCAGAATAAAACAATACAGTATGTCAGAATAGAACACTGACAGTGTGTCAGAATAGACCAATACAGTATGTCAGAATAGAACAATACAGTATGTCAGAATAGAACACTGACAGTATGTCAAAATAGAACAATACAGTATGTCAGAATAGAACACTGACAGTGTGTCAGAATAGAAAACTGACAATATGTCAGAATAGAACAGTGACAGAATGTCAGAATAGAACAATACAGTATGTCAGAATAGAACACTGACAGTGTGTCAGAATGGCACACTGACAGTGTGTCAGAATAGAACACTGACAGTATGTCAGAATAGAACAATACAGTATGTCAGAATAGAACACTGACAGTGTGTCAGAATAGAGCACTGACAGTATGTCAGAATAGAACAATACAGTATGTAAGAATAGAACACTGACATTGTGTCAGAATAGAACACTGACAGTAAGTCAGAATAGAACAATACAGTATGTCAGAAAAGAACACTGACAGTGTGTCAGAATAGAAAAATACAGTATGTCAGAATAGAACACTGACAGTGTGTCAGAATAGAACACTGACAGTGTGTCAGAATAGAAAAAATCAGTATGTCAGAATAGAACACTGACAGAATGTCCGAATAGATCACTGACAGTTTGTCAGAATAGAACACTGACAGTATGTCAGAATAGAACACTGACAGTATGTCAGAATAGAAAACTGACAGTATGTCAGAAAAGAACACTGACAGTGTGTCAGAATAGAACAATACAGTATGTCAGAATAGAACACTGACAGTATGTCAGAATCGAACACAGACAGTGTGTCAGAATAGAACAATACAGTAAGTCAGAATAGAACACTGACAGTACGTCAGAATAGAACACTGACAGTGTGTCAGAATAAAACACTGACAGTGTGTCAGAATAGAACAATACAGTATGTCAGAATAGAACACTGACAGTGTGTCAGAATAGCACACTGACAGTGTGTCAGAATAGAACACTGACAGTATGTCAGAATAGAACAATACAGTATGTCAGAATAGAACACTGACAGTGTGTCAGAATAGAGCACTGACAGTATGTCAGAATAGAACAATACAGTATGTAAGAATAGAACACTGACAGTGTGTCAGAATAGAACACTGACAGTAAGTCAGAATAGAACAATACAGTATGTCAGAAAAGAACACAGACAGTGTGTCAGAATAGAAAAATACAGTATGTCAGATTAGAACACTGACAGTGTGTCAGAATAGAACACTGACAGTGTGTCAGAATAGAAAAATACAGTATGTCAGAATAGAACACTGACAGTATGTCAGAATAAAACAATACAGTATGTCAGAATAGAACACTGACAGTGTGTCAGAATAGACTAATACAGTATGTCAGAATAGAACAATACAGTATGTCAGAATATAACACTGACAGTATGTCAGAATAGAACACTGACAGTATGTCAGAATAGAACTCTGACAGTGTGTCAGAATAAAGCAATACAGTATGTCAGAATAGAAAACTGACAGTATGTCAGAATCGAACACTGACAGTGAGTCAGAATAGAACAGTACAGTATGTCAGAATAGAACACTGACAGTATGTCAGAATAGAACACTGACAGATTGTCAGAATAGAACACTGACAGTTTGTCAGAATAGAACACTGACAGTATGTCAGAATAGAAAACTGACAGTATGTCAGAATAGAACACTGACAATATGTCAGAATAGAACTCTGACAGTACACTAGAGTAGAAAACTGACAGTATGTCAGAATAGAACACTGACAGTATGTCAGAATAGAACACTGACAGTATGTCAGAATAGAAAACTGACAGTATGTCAGAAAAGAACACTGACAGTGTGTCAGAATAGAACAATACAGTATGTCAGTATAGAACACTGACAGTATGTCAGAATCGAACACAGACAGTGTGTCAGAATAGAACAATACAGTAAGTCAGAATAGAACAATACAGTAAGTCAGAATAGAACACTGACAGTACGTCAGAATAGAACACTGACAGTGTGTTAGAATAAAACACTGACAGTGTGTCAGAATAGAACAATACAGTATGTCAGAATAGAACACTGACAGTGTGTCAGAATAAAGCAATACAGTATGTCAGAATAGAACGCTGACAGAATGTCAGAATAGAACACTGACAGTGTGTCAGAATAGAACACTGACAGTGTGTCAGAATAGAACACTGACAGTGTGTCAGAATAGAAAAATACAGTATGTCAGAATAGAACACTGAAAATGTGTCAGAATAGAACACTGACAGTATGTCAGAATAGAACAATACAGTATATCAGAATAGAACACTGGCAGTGTGTCAGAATAGAGCAATACAGAATGTCAGAATAGAACACTGACAGCATGTCAGAATAGAAAACTGACAATATGTCAGAATAGAACAGTGACAGAATGTCAGAATAGAACAATACAGTATGTCAGAATAGAACACTGACAGTGTGTCAGAATAGCACACTGACAGTGTGTCAGAATAGAACACTGACAGTATGTCAGAATAGAACAATACAGTATGTCAGAATAGAACACTGACAGTGTGTCAGAATAGAGCACTGACAGTATGTCAGAATAGAACAATACAGTATGTAAGAATAGAACACTGACAGTGTGTCAGAATAGAACACTGACAGTAAGTCAGAATAGAACAATACAGTATGTCAGAAAAGAACACAGACAGTGTGTCAGAATAGAAAAATACAGTATGTCAGATTAGAACACTGACAGTGTGTCAGAATAGAACACTGACAGTGTGTCAGAATAGAAAAATACAGTATGTCAGAATAGAACACTGACAGTATGTCAGAATAAAACAATACAGTATGTCAGAATAGAACACTGACAGTGTGTCAGAATAGACTAATACAGTATGTCAGAATAGAACAATACAGTATGTCAGAATATAACACTGACAGTATGTCAGAATAGAACACTGACAGTATGTCAGAATAGAACTCTGACAGTACACCAGAGTAGAACACTGACAGTATGTCAGAATAGAACACTGACAGTATGTCAGAATAGAACACTGACAGTATGTCAGAATAGAAAACTGACAGTATGTCAGAAAAGAACACTGACAGTGTGTCAGAAAAGAACAATACAGTATGTCAGTATAGAACACTGACAGTATGTCAGAATAGAACACTGACAGTGTGTCAGAATAAAACACTGACAGTGTGTCAGAATAGAACAATACAGTATGTCAGAATAGAACACTGACAGTGTGTCAGAATAAAGCAATACAGTATGTCAGAATAGAACGCTGACAGAATGTCAGAATAGAACACTGACAGTTCTTCAGAATAGAACACTGACAGTGTGTCAGAATAGAACACTGACAGTGTGTCAGAATAGAACACTGACAGTGTGTCAGAATAGAACACTGACAGTGTGTCAGAATAGAACACTGACAATGTGTCAGAATAGAACACTGACAGTATGTCAGAATAGAACAATACAGTATATCAGAATAGAACACTGGCAGTGTGTCAGAATAGAGCAATACAGAATGTCAGAATAGAACACTGACAGCATGTCAGAATAGAAAATTGACAATATGTCAGAATAGAACAGTGACAGAATGTCAGAATAGAACAATACAGTATGTCAGAATAGAACACTGACAGTGTGTCAGAATACCACACTGACAGTGTGTCAGAATAGAACACTGACAGTATGTCAGAATAGAACAATACAGTATGTCAGAATAGAACACTGACAGTGTGTCAGAATAGAGCACTGACAGTATGTCAGAATAGAACAATACAGTATGTAAGAATAGAACACTGACAGTGTGTCAGAATAGAACACTGACAGTAAGTCAGAATAGAACAATACAGTATGTCAGAAAAGAACACTGACAGTGTGTCAGAATAGAACACTGACAGTGTGTCAGAATAGAAAAATACAGTATGTCAGAATAGAACACTGACAGTGTGTCAGAATAGAACACTGACAGTGTGTCAGAATAGAAAAATACAGTATGTCAGAATAGAACACTGACAGAATGTCAGAATAGAACACTGACAGTTTGTCAGAATAGAACACTGACAGTATGTCAGAATAGAACACTGACAGTATGTCAGAATAAAACAATACAGTATGTCAGAATCGAACACTGACAGTGAGTCAGAATAGAACAATACAGTATGTCAGAATAGAACACTGACAGTATGTCAGAATAGACCAATACAGTATGACAGAATAGAACAATACAGTAGGTCAGAATAAAACAATACAGTATGTCAGAATAGAACACTGACAGTGTGTCAGAATAGACCAATACAGTATGTCAGAATAGAACAATACAGTATGTCAGAATAGAACACTGACAGTATGTCAAAATAGAACAATACAGTATGTCAGAATAGAACACTGACAGTGTGTCAGAATAGCACACTGACAGTGTGTCAGAATAGCACACTGACAGTGTGTCAGAATAGAACACTGACAGTATGTCAGAATAGAACAATACAGTATGTCAGAATAGAACACTGACAGTGTGTCAGAATAGAGCACTGACAGTATGTCAGAATAGAACAATACAGTATGTAAGAATAGAACACTGACAGTGTGTCAGAATAGAACACTGACAGTAAGTCAGAATAGAACAATACAGTATGTCAGAATAGAACACTGACAGTGTGTCAGAATAGAACACTGACAGTGTGTCAGAATAGCAAAATACAGTATGTCAGAATAGAACACTGACAGAATGTCAGAATAGAACACTGACAGTTTGTCAGAATAGAACACTGACAGTATGTCAGAATAGAACACTGACAGTATGTCAGAATAAAACAATACAGTATGTCAGAATCGAACACTGACAGTGAGTCAGAATAGAACAATACAGTATGTCAGAATAGAACACAGACAGTATGTCAGAATAGACCAATACAGTATGACAGAATAGAAAAATACAGTATGTCAGAATAAAACAATACAGTATGTCAGAAAAGAACAATGACAGTGTGTCAGAATAGACCAATACAGTATGTCAGAATAGAACAATACAGTATGTCAGAATAGAACACTGACAGTATGTCAGAATAGAACACTGACAGTATGTCAGAATAGAACAATGACAATGTGTCAGAATAGAAAAATACAGTTTGTCAGAATAGAACACTGACAGAATGTCAGAATAGAACACTGACAGTTTGTCAGAATAGAACACTGACAGTATGTCAGAATCGAACACTGACAGTGAGTCAGAATAGAACAGTACAGTATGTCAGAATAGAACACTGACAGTATGTCAGAATAGAACACTGACAGTATGTCAGAATAAAACAATACAGTATGTCAGAATAGAACACTGACAGTATGTCAGAATAGAACACTGACAGTACGTCAGAATAGAACACTGACAGTGTGTCAGAATAAAACACTGACAGTGTGTCAGAATAGAACAATACAGTATGTCAGAATAGAACACTGACAGTGTGTCAGAATAAAGCAATACAGTATGTCAGAATAGAACGCTGACAGAATGTCAGAATAGAACACTGACAGTTCTTCATAATAGAACACTGACAGTGTGTCAGAATAGAACACTGACAGTGTGTCAGAATAGAACACTGACAGTGTGTCAGAATAGAACAATACAGTATGCCAGAATAGAACACTGACAGTGTGTCAGAATAGAACACTGACAGTATGTCAGAATAGAACAATACAGTATGTCAGAATAGAACACTGACAGTGTGTCAGAATAAAGCAATACAGTATGTCAGAATAGAACACTGACAGTATGTCAGAATAGAAAACTGACAGTATGTCAGAATCGAACACTGACAGTGAGTCAGAATAGAACAGTACAGTATGTCAGAATAGAACACTGACAGTATGTCAGAATAAAACAATACAGTATGTCAGAATAGAACACTGACAGTGTGTCAGAATAGACCAATACAGTATGTCAGAATAGAACAATACAGTATGTCAGAATAGAACACTGACAGTATGTCAGAATAGAACACTGACAGTATGTCAGAATAGAACTCTGACAGTACACCAGAGTAGAACACTGACAGTATGTCAGAATAGAACACTGACTGTATGTCAGAATAGAACACTGACAGTATGTCAGAATAGAAAACTGACAGTATGTCAGAAAAGAACACTGACAGTGTGTCAGAATAGAACAATACAGTAAGTCAGAATAGAACACTGACAGTACGTCAGAATAGAACACTGACAGTGTGTCAGAATAAAACACTGACAGTGTGTCAGAATAGAACAATACAGTATGTCAGAATAGAACACTGACAGTGTGTCAGAATAAAGCAATACAGTATGTCAGAATAGAACGCTGACAGAATGTCAGAATAGAACACTGACAGTTCTTCAGAATAGAACAATGACAGTGTGTCAGAATAGAACACTGACAGTGTGTCAGAATAGAACACTGACAGTGTGTCAGAATAGAAAAATACATTATGTCAGAATAGAACACTGACAATGTGTAAGAATGGAACACTGACAGCATGTCAGAATAGAAAACTGACAATATGTCAGAATAGAACAGTGACAGAATGTCAGAATAGAACAATACAGTATGTCAGAATAGAACACTGACAGTGTGTCAGAATGGCACACTGACAGTGTGTCAGAATAGAACACTGACAGTATGTCAGAATAGAACAATACAGTATGTCAGAATAGAACACTGACAGTGTGTCAGAATAGAGCACTGACAGTATGTCAGAATAGAACAATACAGTATGTAAGAATAGAACACTGACATTGTGTCAGAATAGAACACTGACAGTAAGTCAGAATAGAACAATACAGTATGTCAGAAAAGAACACTGACAGTGTGTCAGAATAGAAAAATACAGTATGTCAGAATAGAACACTGACAGTGTGTCAGAATAGAACACTGACAGTGTGTCAGAATAGAAAAAATCAGTATGTCAGAATAGAACACTGACAGAATGTCAGAATAGATCACTGACAGTTTGTCAGAATAGAACACTGACAGTATGTCAGAATAGAAAACTGACAGTATGTCAGAATAAAACAATACAGTATGTCAGAATCGAACACTGACAGTGAGTCAGAATAGAACAACACAGTATGTCAGAATAGAACACTGACAGTATGTCAGAATAGACCAATACAGTATGACAGAATAGAACAATACAGTATGTCAGAATAAAACAATACAGTATGTCAGAATATAACACTGACAGTGTGTCAGAATAGACCAATACAGTATGTCAGAATAGAACAATACAGTATGTCAGAATAGAACACTGACAGTATGACAGAATAGAACACTGACAGTATGTCAGAATAGAACTCTGACAGTACACCAGAGTAGAACACTGACAGTATGTCAGAATAGAACACTGACAGTATGTCAGAATAGAACACTGACAGTATGTCAGAATAGAAAACTGACAGTATGTCAGAAAAGAACACTGACAGTGTGTCAGAATAGAACAATACAGTATGTCAGAATAGAACACTGACAGTATGTCAGAATAAAACAATACAGTATGTCAGAATAGAACACTGACAGTGTGTCAGAATAGACCAATACAGTATGTCAGAATAGAACAATACAGTATGTCAGAATAGAACACTGACAGTATGTCAGAATAGAACACTGACAGTATGTCAGAATAGAACTCTGACAGTACACCAGAGTAGAACACTGACAGTATGTCAGAATAGAACACTGACTGTATGTCAGAATAGAACACTGACAGTATGTCAGAATAGAAAACTGACAGTATGTCAGAAAAGAACACTGACAGTGTGTCAGAATAGAACAATACAGTAAGTCAGAATAGAACACTGACAGTACGTCAGAATAGAACACTGACAGTGTGTCAGAATAAAACACTGACAGTGTGTCAGAATAGAACAATACAGTATGTCAGAATAGAACACTGACAGTGTGTCAGAATAAAGCAATACAGTATGTCAGAATAGAACGCTGACAGAATGTCAGAATAGAACACTGACAGTTCTTCAGAATAGAACAATGACAGTGTGTCAGAATAGAACACTGACAGTGTGTCAGAATAGAACACTGACAGTGTGTCAGAATAGAAAAATACATTATGTCAGAATAGAACACTGACAATGTGTAAGAATGGAACACTGACAGCATGTCAGAATAGAAAACTGACAATATGTCAGAATAGAACAGTGACAGAATGTCAGAATAGAACAATACAGTATGTCAGAATAGAACACTGACAGTGTGTCAGAATGGCACACTGACAGTGTGTCAGAATAGAACACTGACAGTATGTCAGAATAGAACAATACAGTATGTCAGAATAGAACACTGACAGTGTGTCAGAATAGAGCACTGAAAGTATGTCAGAATAGAACAATACAGTATGTAAGAATAGAACACTGACATTGTGTCAGAATAGAACACTGACAGTAAGTCAGAATAGAACAATACAGTATGTCAGAAAAGAACACTGACAGTGTGTCAGAATAGAAAAATACAGTATGTCAGAATAGAACACTGACAGTGTGTCAGAATAGAACACTGACAGTGTGTCAGAATAGAAAAAATCTGTATGTCAGAATAGAACACTGACAGAATGTCAGAATAGATCACTGACAGTTTGTCAGAATAGAACACTGACAGTATGTCAGAATCGAACACTGACAGTGAGTCAGAATAGAACAGTACAGTATGTCAGAATAGAACACTGACAGTATGTCAGAATAGAACACTGACAGTATGTCAGAATAAAACAATACAGTATGTCAGAATAGAACACTGACAGTATGTCAGAATAGAACACTGACAGTACGTCAGAATAGAACACTGACAGTGTGTCAGAATAAAACACTGACAGTGTGTCAGAATAGAACAATACAGTATGTCAGAATAGAACACTGACAGTGTGTCAGAATAAAGCAATACAGTATGTCAGAATAGAACGCTGACAGAATGTCAGAATAGAACACTGACAGTTCTTCATAATAGAACACTGACAGTGTGTCAGAATAGAACACTGACAGTGTGTCAGAATAGAACACTGACAGTGTGTCAGAATAGAACAATACAGTATGCCAGAATAGAACACTGACAGTGTGTCAGAATAGAACACTGACAGTATGTCAGAATAGAACAATACAGTATGTCAGAATAGAACACTGACAGTGTGTCAGAATAAAGCAATACAGTATGTCAGAATAGAACACTGACAGTATGTCAGAATAGAAAACTGACAGTATGTCAGAATCGAACACTGACAGTGAGTCAGAATAGAACAGTACAGTATGTCAGAATAGAACACTGACAGTATGTCAGAATAGAACACTGACAGTATGTCAGAATAAAACAATACAGTATGTCAGAATAGAACACTGACAGTGTGTCAGAATAGACCAATACAGTATGTCAGAATAGAACAATACAGTATGTCAGAATAGAACACTGACAGTATGTCAGAATAGAACACTGACAGTATGTCAGAATAGAACTCTGACAGTACACCAGAGTAGAACACTGACAGTATGTCAGAATAGAACACTGACTGTATGTCAGAATAGAACACTGACAGTATGTCAGAATAGAAAACTGACAGTATGTCAGAAAAGAACACTGACAGTGTGTCAGAATAGAACAATACAGTAAGTCAGAATAGAACACTGACAGTACGTCAGAATAGAACACTGACAGTGTGTCAGAATAAAACACTGACAGTGTGTCAGAATAGAACAATACAGTATGTCAGAATAGAACACTGACAGTGTGTCAGAATAAAGCAATACAGTATGTCAGAATAGAACGCTGACAGAATGTCAGAATAGAACACTGACAGTTCTTCAGAATAGAACAATGACAGTGTGTCAGAATAGAACACTGACAGTGTGTCAGAATAGAACACTGACAGTGTGTCAGAATAGAACACTGACAGTGTGTCAGAATAGAAAAATACATTATGTCAGAATAGAACACTGACAATGTGTAAGAATGGAACACTGACAGCATGTCAGAATAGAAAACTGACAATATGTCAGAATAGAACAGTGACAGAATGTCAGAATAGAACAATACAGTATGTCAGAATAGAACACTGACAGTGTGTCAGAATAGAGCACTGACAGTATGTCAGAATAGAACAATACAGTATGTAAGAATAGAACACTGACATTGTGTCAGAATAGAACACTGACAGTAAGTCAGAATAGAACAATACAGTATGTCAGAAAAGAACACTGACAGTGTGTCAGAATAGAAAAATACAGTATGTCAGAATAGAACACTGACAGTGTGTCAGAATAGAACACTGACAGTGTGTCAGAATAGAAAAAATCAGTATGTCAGAATAGAACACTGACAGAATGTCAGAATAGATCACTGACAGTTTGTCAGAATAGAACACTGACAGTATGTCAGAATAGAAAACTGACAGTATGTCAGAATAAAACAATACAGTATGTCAGAATCGAACACTGACAGTGAGTCAGAATAGAACAACACAGTATGTCAGAATAGAACACTGACAGTATGTCAGAATAGACCAATACAGTATGACAGAATAGAACAATACAGTATGTCAGAATAAAACAATACAGTATGTCAGAATATAACACTGACAGTGTGTCAGAATAGACCAATACAGTATGTCAGAATAGAACAATACAGTATGTCAGAATAGAACACTGACAGTATGACAGAATAGAACACTGACAGTATGTCAGAATAGAACTCTGACAGTACACCAGAGTAGAACACTGACAGTATGTCAGAATAGAACACTGACAGTATGTCAGAATAGAACACTGACAGTATGTCAGAATAGAAAACTGACAGTATGTCAGAAAAGAACACTGACAGTGTGTCAGAATAGAACAATACAGTATGTCAGAATAGAACACTGACAGTATGTCAGAATAAAACAATACAGTATGTCAGAATAGAACACTGACAGTGTGTCAGAATAGACCAATACAGTATGTCAGAATAGAACAATACAGTATGTCAGAATAGAACACTGACAGTATGTCAGAATAGAACACTGACAGTATGTCAGAATAGAACTCTGACAGTACCCCAGAGTAGAACACTGACAGTATGTCAGAATAGAACACTGACTGTATGTCAGAATAGAACACTGACAGTATGTCAGAATAGAAAACTGACAGTATGTCAGAAAAGAACACTGACAGTGTGTCAGAATAGAACAATACAGTAAGTCAGAATAGAACACTGACAGTACGTCAGAATAGAACACTGACAGTGTGTCAGAATAAAACACTGACCGTGTGTCAGAATAGAACAATACAGTATGTCAGAATAGAACACTGACAGTGTGTCAGAATAAAGCAATACAGTATGTCAGAATAGAACGCTGACAGAATGTCAGAATAGAACACTGACAGTTCTTCAGAATAGAACAATGACAGTGTGTCAGAATAGAACACTGACAGTGTGTCAGAATAGAACACTGACAGTGTGTCAGAATAGAAAAATACATTATGTCAGAATAGAACACTGACAATGTGTAAGAATGGAACACTGACAGCATGTCAGAATAGAAAACTGACAATATGTCAGAATAGAACAGTGACAGAATGTCAGAATAGAACAATACAGTATGTCAGAATAGAACACTGACAGTGTGTCAGAATGGCACACTGACAGTGTGTCAGAATAGAACACTGACAGTATGTCAGAATAGAACAATACAGTATGTCAGAATAGAACACTGACAGTGTGTCAGAATAGAGCACTGAAAGTATGTCAGAATAGAACAATACAGTATGTAAGAATAGAACACTGACATTGTGTCAGAATAGAACACTGACAGTAAGTCAGAATAGAACAATACAGTATGTCAGAAAAGAACACTGACAGTGTGTCAGAATAGAAAAATACAGTATGTCAGAATAGAACACTGACAGTGTGTCAGAATAGAACACTGACAGTGTGTCAGAATAGAAAAAATCAGTATGTCAGAATAGAACACTGACAGAATGTCAGAATAGATCACTGACAGTTTGTCAGAATAGAACACTGACAGTATGTCAGAATAGAAAACTGACAGTATGTCAGAATAAAACAATACAGTATGTCAGAATCGAACACTGACAGTGAGTCAGAATAGAACAACACAGTATGTCAGAATAGAACACTGACAGTATGTGAGAATAGACCAATACAGTATGACAGAATAGAACAATACAGTATGTCAGAATAAAACAATACAGTATGTCAGAATATAACACTGACAGTGTGTCAGAATAGACCAATACAGTATGTCAGAATAGAACAATACAGTATGTCAGAATAGAACACTGACAGTATGACAGAATAGAACACTGACAGTATGTCAGAATAGAACTCTGACAGTACACCAGAGTAGAACACTGACAGTATGTCAGAATAGAACACTGACAGTATGTCAGAATAGAACACTGACAGTATGTCAGAATAGAAAACTGACAGTATGTCAGAAAAGAACACTGACAGTGTGTCAGAATAGAACAATACAGTATGTCAGAATAGAACACTGACAGTATGTCAGAATCGAACACAGACAGTGTGTCAGAATAGAACAATACAGTAAGTCAGAATAGAACACTGACAGTACGTCAGAATAGAACACTGACAGTGTGTCAGAATAAAACACTGACAGTGTGTCAGAATAGAACAATACAGTATGTCAGAATAGAACACTGACAGTGTGTCAGAATAAAGCAATACAGTATGTCAGAATAGAACGCTGACAGAATGTCAGAATAGAACACTGACAGTTTGTCAGAATAGAACAATACAGTAAGTCAGGATAGAACACTGACAGTACGTCAGAATAGAACACTGACAGTGTGTCAGAATAGAACAATACAGTATGTCAGAATAGAACAATACAGTATGTCAGAATAGAACACTGACAGAATGTCAGAATATAACACTGACAGTTCTTCAGAATAGAACACTGGCAGTGTGTCAGAATAAAGCAATACAGTATGTCAGAATAGAACACTGACAGTGTGTCAGAATAGAACACTGACAGTATGTCAGAATAGAACAATACAGTATGTCAGAATAGAACACTGACAGTGTGTCAGAATAAAGCAATACAGTATGTCAGAATAGAAAACTGACAGTATGTCAGAATAAAGCAATACAGTATGTCAGAATAGAACACTGACAGTGTGTCAGAATAGAACACTGACAGTATGTCAGAATAGAACAATACAGTATGTCAGAATAGAACACTGACAGTGTGTCAGAATAAAGCAATACAGTATGTCAGAATAGAAAACTGACAGTATGTCAGAATCGAACACTGAGAGTGAGTCAGAATAGAACAGTACAGTATGTCAGAATAGAACACTGACAGTATGTCAGAATAGAACACTGACAGTATGTCAGAATAAAACAATATAGTATGTCAGAATAGAACACTGACAGAATGTCAGAATAGAACACTGACAGTTTGTCAGAATAGAACACTGACAGTATGTCAGAATAGAAAACTGACAGTATGTCAGAATAGAACACTGACAATATGTCAGAATAGAACAATACAGTATGTCAGTATAGAACACTGACAGTATGTCAGAATCGAACACAGACAGTGTGTCAGAATAGAACAATACAGTAAGTCAGAATAGAACAATACAGTAAGTCAGAATAGAACACTGACAGTACGTCAGAATAGAACACTGACAGTGTGTTAGAATAAAACACTGACAGTGTGTCAGAATAGAACAATACAGTATGTCAGAATAGAACACTGACAGTGTGTCAGAATAGAACACTGACAGTGTGTCAGAATAGAAAAATACAGTATGTCAGAATAGAACACTGAAAATGTGTCAGAATAGAACACTGACAGTATGTCAGAATAGAACAATACAGTATATCAGAATAGAACACTGGCAGTGTGTCAGAATAGAGCAATACAGAATGTCAGAATAGAACACTGACAGCATGTCAGAATAGAAAACTGACAATATGTCAGAATAGAACAGTGACAGAATGTCAGAATAGAACAATACAGTATGTCAGAATAGAACACTGACAATGTGTCAGAATAGCACACTGACAGTGTGTCAGAATAGAACACTGACAGTATGTCAGAATAGAACAATACAGTATGTCAGAATAGAACACTGACAGTGTGTCAGAATAGAGCACTGACAGTATGTCAGAATAGAACAATACAGTATGTAAGAATAGAACACTGACAGTGTGTCAGAATAGAACACTGACAGTAAGTCAGAATAGAACAATACAGTATGTCAGAAAAGAACACAGACAGTGTGTCAGAATAGAAAAATACAGTATGTCAGATTAGAACACTGACAGTGTGTCAGAATAGAACACTGACAGTGTGTCAGAATAGAAAAATACAGTATGTCAGAATAGAACACTGACAGTATGTCAGAATAAAACAATACAGTATGTCAGAATAGAACACTGACAGTGTGTCAGAATAGACTAATACAGTATGTCAGAATAGAACAATACAGTATGTCAGAATATAACACTGACAGTATGTCAGAATAGAACACTGACAGTATGTCAGAATAGAACTCTGACAGTACACCAGAGTAGAACACTGACAGTATGTCAGAATAGAACACTGACAGTATGTCAGAATAGAACACTGACAGTATGTCAGAATAGAAAACTGACAGTATGTCAGAAAAGAACACTGACAGTGTGTCAGAAAAGAACAATACAGTATGTCAGTATAGAACACTGACAGTACGTCAGAATAGAACACTGACAGTGTGTCAGAATAAAACACTGACAGTGTGTCAGAATAGAACAATACAGTATGTCAGAATAGAACACTGACAGTGTGTCAGAATAAAGCAATACAGTATGTCAGAATAGAACGCTGACAGAATGTCAGAATAGAACACTGACAGTTCTTCAGAATAGAACACTGACAGTGTGTCAGAATAGAACACTGACAGTGTGTCAGAATAGAACACTGACAGTGTGTCAGAATAGAACACTGACAATGTGTCAGAATAGAACACTGACAGTATGTCAGAATAGAACAATACAGTATATCAGAATAGAACACTGGCAGTGTGTCAGAATAGAGCAATACAGAATGTCAGAATAGAACACTGACAGCATGTCAGAATAGAAAATTGACAATATGTCAGAATAGAACAGTGACAGAATGTCAGAATAGAACAATACAGTATGTCAGAATAGAACACTGACAGTGTGTCAGAATACCACACTGACAGTGTGTCAGAATAGAACACTGACAGTATGTCAGAATAGAACAATACAGTATGTCAGAATAGAACACTGACAGTGTGTCAGAATAGAGCACTGACAGTATGTCAGAATAGAACAATACAGTATGTAAGAATAGAACACTGACAGTGTGTCAGAATAGAACACTGACAGTAAGTCAGAATAGAACAATACAGTATGTCAGAAAAGAACACTGACAGTGTGTCAGAATAGAACACTGACAGTGTGTCAGAATAGAAAAATACAGTATGTCAGAATAGAACACTGACAGTGTGTCAGAATAGAAAAATACAGTATGTCAGAATAGAACACTGACAGAATGTCAGAATAGAACACTGACAGTTTGTCAGAATAGAACACTGACAGTATGTCAGAATAGAACACTGACAGTATGTCAGAATAAAACAATACAGTATGTCAGAATCGAACACTGACAGTGAGTCAGAATAGAACAATACAGTATGTCAGAATAGAACACTGACAGTATGTCAGAATAGACCAATACAGTATGACAGAATAGAACAATACAGTAGGTCAGAATAAAACAATACAGTATGTCAGAATAGAACACTGACAGTGTGTCAGAATAGACCAATACAGTATGTCAGAATAGAACAATACAGTATGTCAGAATAGAACACTGACAGAATGTCAGAATAGAACACTGACAGTGTGTCAGAATAGAACACTGACAGTGTGTCAGAATAGAACACTGACAGTGTGTCAGAATAGAAAAATACAGTATGTCAGAATAGAACACTGAAAATGTGTCAGAATAGAACACTGACAGTATGTCAGAATAGAACAATACAGTATATCAGAATAGAACACTGGCAGTGTGTCAGAATAGAGCAATACAGAATGTCAGAATAGAACACTGACAGCATGTCAGAATAGAAAACTGACAATATGTCAGAATAGAACAGTGACAGAATGTCAGAATAGAACAATACAGTATGTCAGAATAGAACACTGACAGTGTGTCAGAATAGCACACTGACAGTGTGTCAGAATAGAACACTGACAGTATGTCAGAATAGAACAATACAGTATGTCAGAATAGAACACTGACAGTGTGTCAGAATAGAGCACTGACAGTATGTCAGAATAGAACAATACAGTATGTAAGAATAGAACACTGACAGTGTGTCAGAATAGAACACTGACAGTAAGTCAGAATAGAACAATACAGTATGTCAGAAAAGAACACAGACAGTGTGTCAGAATAGAAAAATACAGTATGTCAGATTAGAACACTGACAGTGTGTCAGAATAGAACACTGACAGTGTGTCAGAATAGAAAAATACAGTATGTCAGAATAGAACACTGACAGTATGTCAGAATAAAACAATACAGTATGTCAGAATAGAACACTGACAGTGTGTCAGAATAGACTAATACAGTATGTCAGAATAGAACAATACAGTATGTCAGAATATAACACTGACAGTATGTCAGAATAGAACACTGACAGTATGTCAGAATAGAACTCTGACAGTACACCAGAGTAGAACACTGACAGTATGTCAGAATAGAACACTGACAGTATGTCAGAATAGAACACTGACAGTATGTCAGAATAGAAAACTGACAGTATGTCAGAAAAGAACACTGACAGTGTGTCAGAAAAGAACAATACAGTATGTCAGTATAGAACACTGACAGTACGTCAGAATAGAACACTGACAGTGTGTCAGAATAAAACACTGACAGTGTGTCAGAATAGAACAATACAGTATGTCAGAATAGAACACTGACAGTGTGTCAGAATAAAGCAATACAGTATGTCAGAATAGAACGCTGACAGAATGTCAGAATAGAACACTGACAGTTCTTCAGAATAGAACACTGACAGTGTGTCAGAATAGAACACTGACAGTGTGTCAGAATAGAACACTGACAGTGTGTCAGAATAGAACACTGACAATGTGTCAGAATAGAACACTGACAGTATGTCAGAATAGAACAATACAGTATATCAGAATAGAACACTGGCAGTGTGTCAGAATAGAGCAATACAGAATGTCAGAATAGAACACTGACAGCATGTCAGAATAGAAAATTGACAATATGTCAGAATAGAACAGTGACAGAATGTCAGAATAGAACAATACAGTATGTCAGAATAGAACACTGACAGTGTGTCAGAATACCACACTGACAGTGTGTCAGAATAGAACACTGACAGTATGTCAGAATAGAACAATACAGTATGTCAGAATAGAACACTGACAGTGTGTCAGAATAGAGCACTGACAGTATGTCAGAATAGAACAATACAGTATGTAAGAATAGAACACTGACAGTGTGTCAGAATAGAACACTGACAGTAAGTCAGAATAGAACAATACAGTATGTCAGAAAAGAACACTGACAGTGTGTCAGAATAGAACACTGACAGTGTGTCAGAATAGAAAAATACAGTATGTCAGAATAGAACACTGACAGTGTGTCAGAATAGAACACTGACAGTGTGTCAGAATAGAAAAATACAGTATGTCAGAATAGAACACTGACAGAATGTCAGAATAGAACACTGACAGTTTGTCAGAATAGAACACTGACAGTATGTCAGAATAGAACACTGACAGTATGTCAGAATAAAACAATACAGTATGTCAGAATCGAACACTGACAGTGAGTCAGAATAGAACAATACAGTATGTCAGAATAGAACACTGACAGTATGTCAGAATAGACCAATACAGTATGACAGAATAGAACAATACAGTAGGTCAGAATAAAACAATACAGTATGTCAGAATAGAACACTGACAGTGTGTCAGAATAGACCAATACAGTATGTCAGAATAGAACAATACAGTATGTCAGAATAGAACACTGACAGTATGTCAAAATAGAACAATACAGTATGTCAGAATAGAACACTGACAGTGTGTCAGAATAGCACACTGACAGTGTGTCAGAATAGCACACTGACAGTGTGTCAGAATAGAACACTGACAGTATGTCAGAATAGAACAATACAGTATGTCAGAATAGAACACTGACAGTGTGTCAGAATAGAGCACTGACAGTATGTCAGAATAGAACAATACAGTATGTAAGAATAGAACACTGACAGTGTGTCAGAATAGAACACTGACAGTAAGTCAGAATAGAACAATACAGTATGTCAGAATAGAACACTGACAGTGTGTCAGAATAGAACACTGACAGTGTGTCAGAATAGCAAAATACAGTATGTCAGAATAGAACACTGACAGAATGTCAGAATAGAACACTGACAGTTTGTCAGAATAGAACACTGACAGTATGTCAGAATAGAACACTGACAGTATGTCAGAATAAAACAATACAGTATGTCAGAATCGAACACTGACAGTGAGTCAGAATAGAACAATACAGTATGTCAGAATAGAACACAGACAGTATGTCAGAATAGACCAATACAGTATGACAGAATAGAAAAATACAGTATGTCAGAATAAAACAATACAGTATGTCAGAAAAGAACACTGACAGTGTGTCAGAATAGACCAATACAGTATGTCAGAATAGCACAATACAGTATGTCAGAATAGAACACTGACAGTATGTCAGAATAGAACACTGACAGTATGTCAGAATAGAACTCTGACAGTACACCAGAGTAGAACACTGACAGTATGTCAGAATAGACCAATACAGTATGTCAGAATAGAACAATACAGTATGTCAGAATAGAACACTGACAGTATGTCAGAATAGAACACTGACAGTATGTCAGAATAGAACAATGACAATGTGTCAGAATAGAAAAATACAGTTTGTCAGAATAGAACACTGACAGAATGTCAGAATAGAACACTGACAGTTTGTCAGAATAGAACACTGACAGTATGTCAGAATCGAACACTGACAGTGAGTCAGAATAGAACAGTACAGTATGTCAGAATAGAACACTGACAGTATGTCAGAATAGAACACTGACAGTATGTCAGAATAAAACAATACAGTATGTCAGAATAGAACACTGACAGTATGTCAGAATAGAACACTGACAGTACGTCAGAATAGAACACTGACAGTGTGTCAGAATAAAACACTGACAGTGTGTCAGAATAGAACAATACAGTATGTCAGAATAGAACACTGACAGTGTGTCAGAATAAAGCAATACAGTATGTCAGAATAGAACGCTGACAGAATGTCAGAATAGAACACTGACAGTTCTTCATAATAGAACACTGACAGTGTGTCAGAATAGAACACTGACAGTGTGTCAGAATAGAACACTGACAGTGTGTCAGAATAGAACAATACAGTATGCCAGAATAGAACACTGACAGTGTGTCAGAATAGAACACTGACAGTATGTCAGAATAGAACAATACAGTATGTCAGAATAGAACACTGACAGTGTGTCAGAATAAAGCAATACAGTATGTCAGAATAGAACACTGACAGTATGTCAGAATAGAAAACTGACAGTATGTCAGAATCGAACACTGACAGTGAGTCAGAATAGAACAGTACAGTATGTCAGAATAGAACACTGACAGTATGTCAGAATAGAACACTGACAGTATGTCAGAATAAAACAATACAGTATGTCAGAATAGAACACTGACAGTGTGTCAGAATAGACCAATACAGTATGTCAGAATAGAACAATACAGTATGTCAGAATAGAACACTGACAGTATGTCAGAATAGAACACTGACAGTATGTCAGAATAGAACTCTGACAGTACACCAGAGTAGAACACTGACAGTATGTCAGAATAGAACACTGACTGTATGTCAGAATAGAACACTGACAGTATGTCAGAATAGAAAACTGACAGTATGTCAGAAAAGAACACTGACAGTGTGTCAGAATAGAACAATACAGTAAGTCAGAATAGAACACTGACAGTACGTCAGAATAGAACACTGACAGTGTGTCAGAATAAAACACTGACAGTGTGTCAGAATAGAACAATACAGTATGTCAGAATAGAACACTGACAGTGTGTCAGAATAAAGCAATACAGTATGTCAGAATAGAACGCTGACAGAATGTCAGAATAGAACACTGACAGTTCTTCAGAATAGAACAATGACAGTGTGTCAGAATATAACACTGACAGTGTGTCAGAATAGAACACTGACAGTGTGTCAGAATAGAAAAATACATTATGTCAGAATAGAACACTGACAATGTGTAAGAATGGAACACTGACAGCATGTCAGAATAGAAAACTGACAATATGTCAGAATAGAACAGTGACAGAATGTCAGAATAGAACAATACAGTATGTCAGAATAGAACACTGACAGTGTGTCAGAATGGCACACTGACAGTGTGTCAGAATAGAACACTGACAGTATGTCAGAATAGAACAATACAGTATGTCAGAATAGAACACTGACAGTGTGTCAGAATAGAGCACTGACAGTATGTCAGAATAGAACAATACAGTATGTAAGAATAGAACACTGACATTGTGTCAGAATAGAACACTGACAGTAAGTCAGAATAGAACAATACAGTATGTCAGAAAAGAACACTGACAGTGTGTCAGAATAGAAAAATACAGTATGTCAGAATAGAACACTGACAGTGTGTCAGAATAGAACACTGACAGTGTGTCAGAATAGAAAAAATCAGTATGTCAGAATAGAACACTGACAGAATGTCAGAATAGATCACTGACAGTTTGTCAGAATAGAACACTGACAGTATGTCAGAATAGAAAACTGACAGTATGTCAGAATAAAACAATACAGTATGTCAGAATCGAACACTGACAGTGAGTCAGAATAGAACAACACAGTATGTCAGAATAGAACACTGACAGTATGTCAGAATAGACCAATACAGTATGACAGAATAGAACAATACAGTATGTCAGAATAAAACAATACAGTATGTCAGAATATAACACTGACAGTGTGTCAGAATAGACCAATACAGTATGTCAGAATAGAACAATACAGTATGTCAGAATAGAACACTGACAGTATGACAGAATAGAACACTGACAGTATGTCAGAATAGAACTCTGACAGTACACCAGAGTAGAACACTGACAGTATGTCAGAATAGAACACTGACAGTATGTCAGAATAGAACACTGACAGTATGTCAGAATAGAAAACTGACAGTATGTCAGAAAAGAACACTGACAGTGTGTCAGAATAGAACAATACAGTATGTCAGAATAGAACACTGACAGTATGTCAGAATAAAACAATACAGTATGTCAGAATAGAACACTGACAGTGTGTCAGAATAGACCAATACAGTATGTCAGAATAGAACAATACAGTATGTCAGAATAGAACACTGACAGTATGTCAGAATAGAACACTGACAGTATGTCAGAATAGAACTCTGACAGTACACCAGAGTAGAACACTGACAGTATGTCAGAATAGAACACTGACTGTATGTCAGAATAGAACACTGACAGTATGTCAGAATAGAAAACTGACAGTATGTCAGAAAAGAACACTGACAGTGTGTCAGAATAGAACAATACAGTAAGTCAGAATAGAACACTGACAGTACGTCAGAATAGAACACTGACAGTGTGTCAGAATAAAACACTGACAGTGTGTCAGAATAGAACAATACAGTATGTCAGAATAGAACACTGACAGTGTGTCAGAATAAAGCAATACAGTATGTCAGAATAGAACGCTGACAGAATGTCAGAATAGAACACTGACAGTTCTTCAGAATAGAACAATGACAGTGTGTCAGAATAGAACACTGACAGTGTGTCAGAATAGAACACTGACAGTGTGTCAGAATAGAAAAATACATTATGTCAGAATAGAACACTGACAATGTGTAAGAATGGAACACTGACAGCATGTCAGAATAGAAAACTGACAATATGTCAGAATAGAACAGTGACAGAATGTCAGAATAGAACAATACAGTATGTCAGAATAGAACACTGACAGTGTGTCAGAATGGCACACTGACAGTGTGTCAGAATAGAACACTGACAGTATGTCAGAATAGAACAATACAGTATGTCAGAATAGAACACTGACAGTGTGTCAGAATAGAGCACTGAAAGTATGTCAGAATAGAACAATACAGTATGTAAGAATAGAACACTGACATTGTGTCAGAATAGAACACTGACAGTAAGTCAGAATAGAACAATACAGTATGTCAGAAAAGAACACTGACAGTGTGTCAGAATAGAAAAATACAGTATGTCAGAATAGAACACTGACAGTGTGTCAGAATAGAACACTGACAGTGTGTCAGAATAGAAAAAATCAGTATGTCAGAATAGAACACTGACAGAATGTCAGAATAGATCACTGACAGTTTGTCAGAATAGAACACTGACAGTATGTCAGAATAGAAAACTGACAGTATGTCAGAATAAAACAATACAGTATGTCAGAATCGAACACTGACAGTGAGTCAGAATAGAACAACACAGTATGTCAGAATAGAACACTGACAGTATGTGAGAATAGACCAATACAGTATGACAGAATAGAACAATACAGTATGTCAGAATAAAACAATACAGTATGTCAGAATATAACACTGACAGTGTGTCAGAATAGACCAATACAGTATGTCAGAATAGAACAATACAGTATGTCAGAATAGAACACTGACAGTATGACAGAATAGAACACTGACAGTATGTCAGAATAGAACTCTGACAGTACACCAGAGTAGAACACTGACAGTATGTCAGAATAGAACACTGACAGTATGTCAGAATAGAACACTGACAGTATGTCAGAATAGAAAACTGACAGTATGTCAGAAAAGAACACTGACAGTGTGTCAGAATAGAACAATACAGTATGTCAGAATAGAACACTGACAGTATGTCAGAATCGAACACAGACAGTGTGTCAGAATAGAACAATACAGTAAGTCAGAATAGAACACTGACAGTACGTCAGAATAGAACACTGACAGTGTGTCAGAATAAAACACTGACAGTGTGTCAGAATAGAACAATACAGTATGTCAGAATAGAACACTGACAGTGTGTCAGAATAAAGCAATACAGTATGTCAGAATAGAACGCTGACAGAATGTCAGAATAGAACACTGACAGTTTGTCAGAATAGAACAATACAGTAAGTCAGGATAGAACACTGACAGTACGTCAGAATAGAACACTGACAGTGTGTCAGAATAGAACAATACAGTATGTCAGAATAGAACAATACAGTATGTCAGAATAGAACACTGACAGAATGTCAGAATATAACACTGACAGTTCTTCAGAATAGAACACTGGCAGTGTGTCAGAATAAAGCAATACAGTATGTCAGAATAGAACACTGACAGTGTGTCAGAATAGAACACTGACAGTATGTCAGAATAGAACAATACAGTATGTCAGAATAGAACACTGACAGTGTGTCAGAATAAAGCAATACAGTATGTCAGAATAGAAAACTGACAGTATGTCAGAATAAAGCAATACAGTATGTCAGAATAGAACACTGACAGTGTGTCAGAATAGAACACTGACAGTATGTCAGAATAGAACAATACAGTATGTCAGAATAGAACACTGACAGTGTGTCAGAATAAAGCAATACAGTATGTCAGAATAGAAAACTGACAGTATGTCAGAATCGAACACTGACAGTGAGTCAGAATAGAACAGTACAGTATGTCAGAATAGAACACTGACAGTATGTCAGAATAGAACACTGACAGTATGTCAGAATAAAACAATACAGTATGTCAGAATAGAACACTGACAGAATGTCAGAATAGAACACTGACAGTTTGTCAGAATAGAACACTGACAGTATGTCAGAATAGAAAACTGACAGTATGTCAGAATAGAACACTGACAATATGTCAGAATAGAACTCTGACAGTACACTAGAGTAGAAAACTGACAGTATGTCAGAATAGAACACTGACAGTATGTCAGAATAGAACACTGACAGTATGTCAGAATAGAAAACTGACAGTATGTCAGAAAAGAACACTGACAGTGTGTCAGAATAGAACAATACAGTATGTCAGTATAGAACACTGACAGTATGTCAGAATCGAACACAGACAGTGTGTCAGAATAGAACAATACAGTAAGTCAGAATAGAACAATACAGTAAGTCAGAATAGAACACTGACAGTACGTCAGAATAGAACACTGACAGTGTGTTAGAATAAAACACTGACAGTGTGTCAGAATAGAACAATACAGTATGTCAGAATAGAACACTGACAGTGTGTCAGAATAAAGCAATACAGTATGTCAGAATAGAACGCTGACAGAATGTCAGAATAGAACACTGACAGTTCTTCAGAATAGAACACTGACAGTGTGTCAGAATAGAACACTGACAGTGTGTCAGAATAGAACACTGACAGTGTGTCAGAATAGAAAAATACAGTATGTCAGAATAGAACACTGACAATGTGTCAGAATAGAACACTGACAGTATGTCAGAATAGAACAATACAGTATATCAGAATAGAACACTGGCAGTGTGTCAGAATAGAGCAATACAGAATGTCAGAATAGAACACTGACAGCATGTCAGAATAGAAAACTGACAATATGTCAGAATAGAACAGTGACAGAATGTCAGAATAGAACACTGACAGTGTGTCAGAATACCACACTGACAGTGTGTCAGAATAGAACACTGACAGTATGTCAGAATAGAACAATACAGTATGTCAGAATAGAACACTGACAGTGTGTCAGAATAGAGCACTGACAGTATGTCAGAATAGAACAATACAGTATGTAAGAATAGAACACTGACAGTGTGTCAGAATAGAACACTGACAGTAAGTCAGAATAGAACAATACAGTATGTCAGAAAAGAACACAGACAGTGTGTCAGAATAGAAAAATACAGTATGTCAGATTAGAACACTGACAGTGTGTCAGAATAGAACACTGACAGTGTGTCAGAATAGAAAAATACAGTATGTCAGAATAGAACACTGACAGAATGTCAGAATAGAACACTGACAGTTTGTCAGAATAGAACACTGACAGTATGTCAGAATAGAACACTGACAGTATGTCAGAATAAAACAATACAGTATGTCAGAATCGAACACTGACAGTGAGTCAGAATAGAACAATACAGTATGTCAGAATAGAACACTGACAGTATGTCAGAATAGACCAATACAGTATGACAGAATAGAACAATACAGTATGTCAGAATAAAACAATACAGTATGTCAGAATAGAACACTGACAGTGTGTCAGAATAGACCAATACAGTATGTCAGAATAGAACAATACAGTATGTCAGAATAGAACACTGACAGTATGTCAGAATAGAACACTGACAGTATGTCAGAATAGAACAATGACAATGTGTCAGAATAAAAAACTGACAATATGTCAGAATAGAACAGTGACAGAATGTCAGAATAGAACAATACAGTATGTCAGAATAGAACACTGACAGTGTGTCAGAATACCACACTGACAGTGTGTCAGAATAGAACACTGACAGTATGTCAGAATAGAACAATACAGTATGTCAGAATAGAACACTGACAGTGTGTCAGAATAGAGCACTGACAGTATGTCAGAATAGAACAATACAGTATGTAAGAATAGAACACTGACAGTGTGTCAGAATAGAACACTGACAGTAAGTCAGAATAGAACAATACAGTATGTCAGAAAAGAACACAGACAGTGTGTCAGAATAGAAAAATACAGTATGTCAGATTAGAACACTGACAGTGTGTCAGAATAGAACACTGACAGTGTGTCAGAATAGAAAAATACAGTATGTCAGAATAGAACACTGACAGAATGTCAGAATAGAACACTGACAGTTTGTCAGAATAGAACACTGACAGTATGTCAGAATAGAACACTGACAGTATGTCAGAATAAAACAATACAGTATGTCAGAATCGAACACTGACAGTCAGTCAGAATAGAACAATACAGTATGTCAGAATAGAACACTGACAGTATGTCAGAATAGACCAATACAGTATGACAGAATAGAACAATACAGTATGTCAGAATAAAACAATACAGTATGTCAGAATAGAACACTGACAGTGTGTCAGAATAGACCAATACAGTATGTCAGAATAGAACAATACAGTATGTCAGAATAGAACACTGACAGTATGTCAGAATAGAACACTGACAGTATGTCAGAATAGAACAATGACAATGTGTCAGAATAAAAAAATACAGTATGTCAGAATAGAACACTGACAGAATGTCAGAATAGAACACTGACAGTTTGTCAGAATAGAACACTGACAGTATGTCAGAATCGAACACTGACAGTGAGTCAGAATAGAACAGTACAGTATGTCAGAATAGAACACTGACAGTATGTCAGAATAGAACACTGACAGTATGTCAGAATAAAACAATACAGTATGTCAGAATAGAACACTGACAGTGTGTCAGAATAAAACACTGACAGTGTGTCAGAATAGAAAAATACAGTATGTCAGAATAGAACACTGACAGTGTGTCAGAATAAAGCAATACAGTATGTCAGAATAGAACGCTGACAGAATGTCAGAATAGAACACTGACAGTTCTTCAGAATAGAACACTGACAGTGTGTCAGAATAGAACACTGACAGTGTGTCAGAATAGAAAAATACAGTATGTCAGAATAGAACACTGACAATGTGTCAGAATAGAACACTGACAGTATGTCAGAATAGAACAATACAGTATATCAGAATAGAACACTGGCAGTGTGTCAGAATAGAGCAATACAGAATGTCAGAATAGAACACTGACAGCATGTCAGAATAGAAAACTGACAATATGTCAGAATAGAACAGTGACAGAATGTCAGAATAGAACAATACAGTATGTCAGAATAGAACACTGACAGTGTGTCAGAATAGCACACTGACAGTGTGTCAGAATAGAACACTGACAGTATGTCAGAATAGAACAATACAGTATGTCAGAATAGAACACTGACAGTGTGTCAGAATAGAGCACTGACAGTATGTCAGAATAGAACAATACAGTATGTAAGAATAGAACACTGACAGTGTGTCAGAATAGAACACTGACAGTTTGTCAGAATAGAACACTGACAGTATGTCAGAATAGAACACTGACAGTATGTCAGAATAAAACAATACAGTATGTCAGAAAAGAACACTGACAGTGTGTCCGAATAGAAAAATACAGTATGTCAGTATAGAACACTGACAGTGTGTCAGAATAGAAAAATACAGTATGTCAGAATAGAACACTGACAGAATGTCAGAATAGAACACTGACAGTTTGTCAGAATAGAACACTGACAGTATGTCAGAATAGAACACTGACAGTATGTCAGAATAAAACAATACAGTATGTCAGAATCGAACACTGACAGTGAGTCAGAATAGAACAATACAGTATGTCAGAATAGAACACTGACAGTATGTCAGAATAGACCAATACAGTATGACAGAATAGAACAATACAGTATGTCAGAATAAAACAATACAGTATGTCAGAATAGAACACTGACAGTGTGTCAGAATAGACCAATACAGTATGTCAGAATAGAACAATACAGTATGTCAGAATAGAACACTGACAGTATGTCAGAATAGAACACTGACAGTATGTCAGAATAGAACAATGACAATGTGTCAGAATAAAAAAATACAGTATGTCAGAATAGAACACTGACAGAATGTCAGAATAGAACACTGACAGTTTGTCAGAATAGAACACTGACAGTATGTCAGAATCGAACACTGACAGTGAGTCAGAATAGAACAGTACAGTATGTCAGAATAGAACACTGACAGTGTGTCAGAATAGAGCACTGACAGTATGTCAGAATAGAACAATACAGTATGTAAGAATAGAACACTGACAGTGTGTCAGAATAGAACACTGACAGTTTGTCAGAATAGAACACTGACAGTATGTCAGAATAGAACACTGACAGTATGTCAGAATAAAACAATACAGTATGTCAGAAAAGAACACTGACAGTGTGTCCGAATAGAAAAATACAGTATGTCAGAATAGAACACTGACAGTGTGTCAGAATAGAAAAATACAGTATGTCAGAATAGAACACTGACAGAATGTCAGAATAGAACACTGACAGTGTGTCAGAATAGAAAAATACAGTATGTCAGAATAGAACACTGACAGAATGTCAGAATAGAACACTGACAGTTTGTCAGAATAGAACACTGACAGTATGTCAGAATAGAACACTGACAGTATGTCAGAATAAAACAATACAGTATGTCAGAATCGAACACTGACAGTGAGTCAGAATAGAACAATACAGTATATCAGAATAGAACACTGACAGTATGTCAGAATAGACCAATACAGTATGACAGAATAGAACAATACAGTATGTCAGAATAAAACAATACAGTATGTCAGAATAGAACACTGACAGTGTGTCAGAATAGACCAATACAGTATGTCAGAATAGAACAATACAGTATGTCAGAATAGAACACTGACAGTATGTCAGAATAGAACACTGACAGTATGTCAGAATAGAACAATGACAATGTGTCAGAATAGAAAAATACAGTATGTCAGAATAGAACACTGACAGAATGTCAGAATAGAACACTCACAGTTTGTCAGAATAGAACACTGACAGTATGTCAGAATCGAACACTGACAGTGAGTCAGAATAGAACACTGACAGTATGTCAGAATAGAACAATACAGTATGTCAGAATAGAACACTGACAGTGTGTCAGAATAGAGCACTGACAGTATGTCAGAATAGAACAATACAGTATGTAAGAACAGAACACTGACAGTGTGTCAGAATAGAACACTGACAGTTTGTCAGAATAGAACACTGACAGTATGTCAGAATAGAACACTGACAGTATGTCAGAATAAAACAATACAGTATGTCAGAAAAGAACACTGACAGTGTGTCCGAATAGAAAAATACAGTATGTCAGAATAGAACACTGACAGTGTGTCAGAATAGAAAAATACAGTATGTCAGAATAGAACACTGACAGAATGTCAGAATAGAACACTGACAGTTTGTCAGAATAGAACACTGACAGTATGTCAGAATAGAACACTGACAGTATGTCAGAATAAAACAATACAGTATGTCAGAATCGAACACTGACAGTGAGTCAGGATAGACCAATACAGTATGACAGAATAGAACAATACAGTATGTCAGAATAAAACAATACAGTATGTCAGAATAGAACACTGACAGTATGTCAGAATAGAACACTGACAGTATGTCAGAATAGAACAATGACAATGTGTCAGAATAGAAAAATACAGTATGTCAGAATAGAACACTGACAGAATGTCAGAATAGAACACTGACAGTTTGTCAGAATAGAACACTGACAGTATGTCAGAATCGAACACTGACAGTGAGTCAGAATAGAACAGTACAGTATGTCAGAATAGAACACTGACAGTATGTCAGAATAGAACACTGACAGTATGTCAGAATAAAACAATACAGTATGTCAGAATAGAACACTGACAGTGTGTCAGAATAGACCAATACAGTATGTCAGAATAGAACAATACAGTATGTCAGAATAGAACACTGACAGTATGTCAGAATAGAACACTGACAGTATGTCAGAATAGAACACTGACAGAATGTCAGAATAGAACACTGACAGTTTGTCAGAATAGAACACTGACAGTATGTCAGAATCGAACACTGACAGTGAGTCAGAATAGAACACTGACAGTATGTCAGAATAGAACAATACAGTATGTCAGAATAGAACACTGACAGTGTGTCAGAATAGAGCACTGACAGTATGTCAGAATAGAACAATACAGTATGTAAGAACAGAACACTGACAGTGTGTCAGAATAGAACACTGACAGTTTGTCAGAATAGAACACTGACAGTATGTCAGAATAGAACACTGACAGTATGTCAGAATAAAACAATACAGTATGTCAGAAAAGAACACTGACAGTGTGTCCGAATAGAAAAATACAGTATGTCAGAATAGAACACTGACAGTGTGTCAGAATAGAAAAATACAGTATGTCAGAATAGAACACTGACAGAATGTCAGAATAGAACACTGACAGTTTGTCAGAATAGAACACTGACAGTATGTCAGAATAGAACACTGACAGTATGTCAGAATAAAACAATACAGTATGTCAGAATCGAACACTGACAGTGAGTCAGGATAGACCAATACAGTATGACAGAATAGAACAATACAGTATGTCAGAATAAAACAATACAGTATGTCAGAAAAGAACACTGACAGTGTGTCAGAATAGACCAATACAGTATGTCAGAATAGAACAATACAGTATGTCAGAATAGAACACTGACAGTATGTCAGAATAGAACACTGACAGTATGTCAGAATAGAACAATGACAATGTGTCAGAATAGAAAAATACAGTATGTCAGAATAGAACACTGACAGAATGTCAGAATAGAACACTGACAGTTTGTCAGAATAGAACACTGACAGTATGTCAGAATCGAACACTGACAGTGAGTCAGAATAGAACAGTACAGTATGTCAGAATAGAACACTGATAGCATGTCAGAATAGAACACTGACAGTATGTCAGAATAAAACAATACAGTATGTCAGAATAGAACACTGACAGTGTGTCAGAATAGACCAATACAGTATGTCAGAATAGAACAATACAGTATGTCAGAATAGAACACTGACAGTATGTCAGAATAGAACACTGACAGTATGTCAGAGTAGAACTCTGACAGTACACCAGAGTAGAACACTGACAGTATGTCAAAATAGACCAATACAGTATGTCAGAATAGAACAATACAGTATGTCAGAATAGAACACTGACAGTATGTCAGAATAGAACACTGACAGTATGTCAGAATAGAACAATACAGTATGTCAGAATAGAACACTGACAGTATGTCAGAATAGAACACTGACAGTATGTCAGAATAGAACAATGACAATGTGTCAGAATAGAAAAATACAGTATGTCAGAATAGAACACTGACAGAATGTCAGAATAGAACACTGACAGTTTGTCAGAATAGAACACTGACAGTATGTCAGAATCGAACACTGACAGTGAGTCAGAATAGAACAGTACAGTATGTCAGACTAGAACACTGACAGTATGTCAGAATAGAACACTGACAGTATGTCAGAATAAAACAATACAGTATGTCAGAATAGAACACTGACAGTGTGTCAGAATAGACCAATACAGTATGTCAGAATAGAACAATACAGTATGTCAGAATAGAACACTGACAGTATGACAGAATAGAACACTGACAGTATGTCAGAATAGAACTCTGACAGTACACCAGAGTAGAACACTGACAGTATGTCAGAATAGAACACTGACAGTATGTCAGAATAGAACACTGACAGTATGTCAGAATAGAAAACTGACAGTATGTCAAAAAAGAACACTGACAGTGTGTCAGAATAGAACAATACAGTATGTCAGAATAGAACACTGACAGTATGTCAGAATCGAACACAGACAGTGTGTCAGAATAGAACAATACAGTAAGTCAGAATAGAACACTGACAATATGTCAGAATAAAACACTGACAGTGTGTCAGAATAGAACAATACAGTATGTCAGAATAGAACACTGACAGTGTGTCAGAATAAAGCAATACAGTATGTCAGAATAGAACGCTGACAGAATGTCAGAATAGAACACTGACAGTTCTTCAGAATAGAACACTGACAGTGTGTCAGAATAGAACACTGACAGTGTGTCAGAATAGAACACTGACAGTGTGTCAGAATAGAACAATACATTATGTCAGAATAGAACACAGACAGTGTGTCAGAATAGAACACTGACAGTATGTCAGAATAGAACAATACAGTATGTCAGAATAGAACACTGACAGTGTGTCAGAATAGAATGCTGACAGTATGTCAGAATATAACAATACAGTATGTCAGAATAGAACACTCACAGTGTGTCAGAATAGAAAAATACAGTATGTCAGAATAGAACACTGACAGAATGTCAGAATAGAACACTGACAGTTTGTCAGAATAGAACACTGACAGTATGTCAGAATAGAATACTGGCAGTATGTCAGAATAGACCAATACAGTATGTCAGAATAGAACAATACAGTATGTCAGAATAAAACAATACAGTATATCAGAATAGAACACTGACAGTGTGTCATAATAGACCAATACAGTATGTCAGAATAGAACACTGACAGAATGTCAGAATAGAACACTGACAGTTTGTCAGAATAGAACACTGACAGTATGTCAGAATCGAACACTGACAGTGAATCAGAATAGAACTGTACAGTATGTCAGAATAGAACACTGACAGTATGTCAGAATAGAACACTGACAGTATGTCAGAATAAAACAATACAGTTTGTCAGAATAGAACACTGACAGTGTGTCAGAAAAGACCAATACAGTATGTCAGAATAGAACAATACAGTATGTCAGAATAGAACACTGACAGTATGTCAGAATAGAACACTGACAGTATGTCAGAATAGAACTCTGACAGTACACCAGAGTAGAACACTGACAGTATGTCAGAATAGAACACTGACAGTATGTCAGAATAGAACACTGACAGTATGTCAGAATAGAAAACTGACAGTATGTCAGAAAAGAACACTGACAGTGTGTCAGAATAGAACAATACAGTATGTCAGAATAGAACACTGACAGTATGTCAGAATTGAACACAGACAGTGTGTCAGAATAGAACAATACAGTATGTCAGAATAGAACACTGACAGTGTGTCAGAATAAAGCAATACAGTATGTCAGAATAGAACGCTGACAGAATGTCAGAATAGAACACTGACAGTTCTTCAGAATAGAACACTGACAGTGTGTCAGAATAGAACACTGACAGTGTGTCAGAATAGAACAATACAGTATGTCAGAGTAGAACACTGACAGTGTGTCAGAATAGAACACTGACAGTATGTCAGAATTGAACACAGACAGTGTGTCAGAATAGAACAATACAGTAAGTCAGAATAGAACACTGACAGTACGTCAGAATAGAACACTGACAGTTTGTCAGAATAAAACACTCACAGTGTGTCAGAATAGAAAAATACAGTATGTCAGAATAGAACACTGACAGAATGTCAGAATAGAACACTGACAGTTTGTCAGAATAGAACACTGACAGTATGTCAGAATAGAACACTGGCAGTATGTCAGAATAAAACAATACAGTATGTCAGAATTGAACACTGACAGTGAGTCAGAATAGAACAATACAGTATGTCAGAATAGAACACTGACAGTATGTCAGAATAGACCAATACAGTATGTCAGAATAGAACAATACAGTATGTCAGAATAAAACAATACAGTATATCAGAATAGAACACTGACAGTGTGTCAGAATAGACCAATACAGTATGTCAGAATAGAACACTGACAGAATGTCAGAATAGAACACTGACAGTTTGTCAGAATAGAACACTGACAGTATGTCAGAATCGAACACTGACAGTGAATCAGAATAGAACTGTACAGTATGTCAGAATAGAACACTGACAGTATGTCAGAATAGAACACTGACAGTATGTCAGAATAAAACAATACAGTTTGTCAGAATAGAACACTGACAGTGTGTCAGAATAGACCAATACAGTATGTCAGAATAGAACAATACAGTATGTCAGAATAGAACACTGACAGTATGTCAGAATAGAACACTGACAGTATGTCAGAATAGAACTCTGACAGTACACCAGAGTAGAACACTGACAGTATGACAGAATAGAACACTGACAGTATGTCAGAATAGAACACTGACAGTATGTCAGAATAGAAAACTGACAGTATGTCAGAAAAGAACACTGACAGTGTGTCAGAATAGAACAATACAGTATGTCAGAATAGAACACTCACAGTATGTCAGAATTCAACACAGACAGTGTGTCAGAATAGAACAATACAGTAAGTCAGAATAGAACACTGACAGTACGTCAGAATAGAACACTGACAGTTTGTCAGAATAAAACACTGACAGTGTGTCAGAATAGAACAATACAGTATGTCAGAATAAAACACTGACAGTGTGTCAGAATAAAGCAATACAGTATGTCAGAATAGAACGCTGACAGAATGTCAGAATAGAACACTGACAGTTCTTCAGAATAGAACACTGACAGTGTGTCAGAATAGAACACTGACAGTGTGTCAGAATAGAACAATACAGTATGTCAGAATAGAACACTGACAGTGTGTCAGAATAGAACATTGACAGTATGTCAGAATAGAACAATACAGTATGTCAGAATAGAACACTGACAGTGTGTCAGAATAGACCAATACAGTATGTCAGAATAGAACAATACAGTATGTCAGAATAGAACACTGACAGTATGTCAGAATAGAACACTGACAGTATGTCAGAATAGAACAATGACAATGTGTCAGAATAGAAAAATACAGTATGTCAGAATAGAACACTGACAGTATGACAGAATAGAACACTGACAGTATGTCAGAATAGAACTCTGACAGTACACCAGAGTAGAACACTGACAGTATGTCAGAATAGAACACTGACAGTATGTCAGAATAGAACACGGACAGTATGTCAGAATAGAAAACTGACAGTATGTCAAAAAAGAACACTGACAGTGTGTCAGAATAGAACAATACAGTATGTCAGAATAGAACACTGACAGTATGTCAGAATCGAACACAGACAGTGTGTCAGAATAGAACAATACAGTAAGTCAGAATAGAACACTGACAGTGTGTCAGAATAGAACAATACAGTATGTCAGAATAGAACACTGACAGTGTGTCAGAATAAAGCAATACAGTATGTCAGAATAGAACACTGACAGTGTGTCAGAATAAAGCAATACAGTATGTCAGAATAGAACGCTGACAGAATGTCAGAATAGAACACTGACAGTTCTTCAGAATAGAACACTGACAGTGTGTCAGAATAGAACACTGACAGTGTGTCAGAATAGAACACTGACAGTGTGTCAGAATAGAACAATACAGTATGTCAGAATAGAACACAGACAGTGTGTCAGAATAGAACACTGACAGTATGTCAGAATAGAACAATACAGTATGTCAGAATAGAACACTGACAGTATGTCAGAATAGAATGCTGACAGTATGTCAGAATATAACAATACAGTATGTCAGAATAGAACACTCACAGTGTGTCAGAATAGACCAATACAGTATGTCAGAATAGAACACTGACAGTTTGTCAGAATAGAACACTGACAGTATGTCAGAATCGAACACTGACAGTGAATCAGAATAGAACTGTACAGTATGTCAGAATAGAACACTGACAGTATGTCAGAATAGAACACTGACAGTATGTCAGAATAAAACAATACAGTTTGTCAGAATAGAACACTGACAGTGTGTCAGAATAGACCAATACAGTATGTCAGAATAGAACAATACAGTATGTCAGAATAGAACACTGACAGTATGTCAGAATAGAACACTGACAGTATGTCAGAATAGAACTCTGACAGTACACCAGAGTAGAACACTGACAGTATGTCAGAATAGAACACTGACAGTATGTCAGAATAGAACACTGACAGTATGTCAGAATAGAAAACTGACAGTATGTCAGAAAAGAACACTGACAGTGTGTCAGAATAGAACAATACAGTATGTCAGAATAGAACACTGACAGTATGTCAGAATCGAACACAGACAGTGTGTCAGAATAGAACAATACAGTAAGTCAGAATAGAACACTGACAGTACGTCAGAATAGAACACTGACAGTTTGTCAGAATAAAACACTGACAGTGTGTCAGAATAGAACAATACAGTAAGTCAGAATAGAACACTGACAGTACGTCAGAATAGAACACTGACAGTTTGTCAGAATAAAACACTGACAGTGTGTCAGAATAGAACAATACAGTATGTCAGAATAGAACACTGACAGTATGTCAGAATCGAACACAGACAGTGTGTCAGAATAGAACAATACAGTAAGTCAGAATAGAACACTGACAGTGTGTCAGAATAGACCAATACAGTATGTCAGAATAGAACAATACAGTATGTCAGAATAGAACACTGACAGTATGTCAGAATAGAACACTGACAGTATGTCAGAATAGAACAATGACAATGTGTCAGAATAGAAAAATACAGCATGTCAGAATAGAACACTGACAGAATGTCAGAATAGAACACTGACAGTATGTCAGAATAGAAAACTGACAGTATGTCAAAAAAGAACACTGACAGTGTGTCAGAATAGAACAATACAGTATGTCAGAATAGAACACTGACAGTATGTCAGAATCGAACACAGACAGTGTGTCAGAATAGAACAATACAGTAAGTCAGAATAGAACACTGACAGTGTGTCAGAATAGAACAATACAGTATGTCAGAATAGAACACTGACAGTGTGTCAGAATAAAGCAATACAGTATGTCAGAATAGAACACTGACAGTGTGTCAGAATAGAACACTGACAGTATGTCAGAATAGAACAATACAGTATGTCAGAATAGAACACTGACAGTATGTCAGAATAGAATGCTGACAGTATGTCAGAATATAACAATACAGTATGTCAGAATAGAACACTCACAGTGTGTCAGAATAGACCAATACAGTATGTCAGAATAGAACACTGACAGTTTGTCAGAATAGAACACTGACAGTATGTCAGAATCGAACACTGACAGTGAATCAGAATAGAACTGTACAGTATGTCAGAATAGAACACTGACAGTATGTCAGAATAGAACACTGACAGTATGTCAGAATAAAACAATACAGTTTGTCAGAATAGAACACTGACAGTGTGTCAGAATAGACCAATACAGTATGTCAGAATAGAACAATACAATATGTCAGAATAGAACACTGACAGTATGTCAGAATAGAACACTGACAGTATGTCAGAATAGAACTCTGACAGTACACCAGAGTAGAACACTGACAGTATGTCAGAATAGAACACTGACAGTATGTCAGAATAGAACACTGACAGTATGTCAGAATAGAAAACTGACAGTATGTCAGAAAAGAACACTGACAGTGTGTCAGAATAGAACAATACAGTATGTCAGAATAGAACACTGACAGTATGTCAGAATCGAACACAGACAGTGTGTCAGAATAGAACAATACAGTAAGTCAGAATAGAACACTGACAGTACGTCAGAATAGAACACTGACAGTTTGTCAGAATAAAACACTGACAGTGTGTCAGAATAGAACAATACAGTATGTCAGAATAGAACACTGACAGTATGTCAGAATCGAACACAGACAGTGTGTCAGAATAGAACAATACAGTAAGTCAGAATAGAACACTGACAGTGTGTTAGAATAGACCAATACAGTATGTCAGAATAGAACAATACAGTATGTCAGAATAGACCACTGACAGTATGTCAGAATAGAACACTGACAGTATGTCAGAATAGAACAATGACAATGTGTCAGAATAGAAAAATACAGCATGTCAGAATAGAACACTGACAGAATGTCAGAATAGAACACTGACAGTTTGTCAGAATAGAACACTGACAGTATGTCAGAATCGAACACTGACAGTGAATCAGAATAGAACAGTACAGTATGTCAGAATGGAACACTGACAGTATGTCAGAATAGAACACTGACAGTATGTCAGAATAAAACAATACAGTATGTCAGAATAGAACACTGACAGTGTGTCAGAATAGACCAATACAGTATGTCAGAATAGAACAATACAGTATGTCAGAATAGAACACTGACAGTATGTCAGAATAGAACACTGACAGTATGTCAGAATAGAACTCTGACAGTACACCAGAGTAGAACACTGACAGTATGTCAGAATAGAACACTGACAGTATGTCAGAATAGAACACTGACAGTATGTCAGAATAGAAAACTGACAGTATGTCAGAAAAGAACACTGACAGTGTGTCAGAATAGAACAATACAGTATGTCAGAATAGAACACTGACAGTATGTCAGAATCGAACACAGACAGTGTGTCAGAATAGAACAATACAGTAAGTCAGAATAGAACACTGACAGTACGTCAGAATAGAACACTGACAGTTTGTCAGAATAAAACACTGACAGTGTGTCAGAATAGAACAATACAGTAAGTCAGAATAGAACACTGACAGTACGTCAGAATAGAACACTGACAGTTTGTCAGAATAAAATACTGACAGTGTGTCAGAATAGAACAATACAGTATGTCAGAATAGAACACTGACAGTATGTCAGAATCGAACACAGACAGTGTGTCAGAATAGAACAATACAGTAAGTCAGAATAGAACACTGACAGTGTGTCAGAATAGACCAATACAGTATGTCAGAATAGAACAATACAGTATGTCAGAATAGAACACTGACAGTATGTCAGAATAGAACACTGACAGTATGTCAGAATAGAACAATGACAATGTGTCAGAATAGAAAAATACAGCATGTCAGAATAGAACACTGACAGAATGTCAGAATAGAACACTGACAGTATGTCAGAATAGAAAACTGACAGTATGTCAAAAAAGAACACTGACAGTGTGTCAGAATAGAACAATACAGTATGTCAGAATAGAACACTGACAGTATGTCAGAATCGAACACAGACAGTGTGTCAGAATAGAACAATACAGTAAGTCAGAATAGAACACTGACAGTGTGTCAGAATAGAACAATACAGTATGTCAGAATAGAACACTGACAGTGTGTCAGAATAAAGCAATACAGTATGTCAGAATAGAACACTGACAGTGTGTCAGAATAAAGCAATACAGTATGTCAGAATAGAACGCTGACAGAATGTCAGAATAGAACACTGACAGTTCTTCAGAATAGAACACTGACAGTGTGTCAGAATAGAACACTGACAGTGTGTCAGAATAGAACACTGACAGTGTGTCAGAATAGAACAATACAGTATGTCAGAATAGAACACAGACAGTGTGTCAGAATAGAACACTGACAGTATGTCAGAATAGAACAATACAGTATGTCAGAATAGAACACTGACAGTATGTCAGAATAGAATGCTGACAGTATGTCAGAATATAACAATACAGTATGTCAGAATAGAACACTCACAGTGTGTCAGAATAGACCAATACAGTATGTCAGAATAGAACACTGACAGTTTGTCAGAATAGAACACTGACAGTATGTCAGAATCGAACACTGACAGTGAATCAGAATAGAACTGTACAGTATGTCAGAATAGAACACTGACAGTATGTCAGAATAGAACACTGACAGTATGTCAGAATAAAACAATACAGTTTGTCAGAATAGAACACTGACAGTGTGTCAGAATAGACCAATACAGTATGTCAGAATAGAACAATACAGTATGTCAGAATAGAACACTGACAGTATGTCAGAATAGAACACTGACAGTATGTCAGAATAGAACTCTGACAGTACACCAGAGTAGAACACTGACAGTATGTCAGAATAGAACACTGACAGTATGTCAGAATAGAACACTGACAGTATGTCAGAATAGAAAACTGACAGTATGTCAGAAAAGAACACTGACAGTGTGTCAGAATAGAACAATACAGTATGTCAGAATAGAACACTGACAGTATGTCAGAATCGAACACAGACAGTGTGTCAGAATAGAACAATACAGTAAGTCAGAATAGAACACTGACAGTTTGTCAGAATAAAACACTGACAGTGTGTCAGAATAGAACAATACAGTATGTCAGAATAGAACACTGACAGTATGTCAGAATCGAACACAGACAGTGTGTCAGAATAGAACAATACAGTAAGTCAGAATAGAACACTGACAGTGTGTCAGAATAGACCAATACAGTATGTCAGAATAGAACAATACAGTATGTCAGAATAGAACACTGACAGTATGTCAGAATAGAACACTGACAGTATGTCAGAATAGAACAATGACAATGTGTCAGAATAGAAAAATACAGCATGTCAGAATAGAACACTGACAGAATGTCAGAATAGAACACTGACAGTTTGTCAGAATAGAACACTGACAGTATGTCAGAATCGAACACTGACAGTGAATCAGAATAGAACAGTACAGTATGTCAGAATGGAACACTGACAGTATGTCAGAATAGAACACTGACAGTATGTCAGAATAAAACAATACAGTATGTCAGAATAGAACACTGACAGTGTGTCAGAATAGACCAATACAGTATGTCAGAATAGAACAATACAGTATGTCAGAATAGAACACTGACAGTATGTCAGAATAGAACACTGACAGTATGTCAGAATAGAACTCTGACAGTACACCAGAGTAGAACACTGACAGGATGTCAGAATAGAACACTGACAGTATGTCAGAATAGAACACTGACAGTATGTCAGAATAGAAAACTGACAGTATGTCAGAAAAGAACACTGACAGTGTGTCAGAATAGAACAATACAGTATGTCAGAATAGAACACTGACAGTATGTCAGAATCGAACACAGACAGTGTGTCAGAATAGAACAATACAGTAAGTCAGAATAGAACACTGACAGTACGTCAGAATAGAACACTGACAGTTTGTCAGAATAAAACACTGACAGTGTGTCAGAATAGAACAATACAGTAAGTCAGAATAGAACACTGACAGTACGTCAGAATAGAACACTGACAGTTTGTCAGAATAAAACACTGACAGTGTGTCAGAATAGAACAATACAGTATGTCAGAATAGAACACTGACAGTATGTCAGAATCGAACACAGACAGTGTGTCAGAATAGAACAATACAGTAAGTCAGAATAGAACACTGACAGTGTGTCAGAATAGACCAATACAGTATGTCAGAATAGAACAATACAGTATGTCAGAATAGAACACTGACAGTATGTCAGAATAGAACACTGACAGTATGTCAGAATAGAACAATGACAATGTGTCAGAATAGAAAAATACAGCATGTCAGAATAGAACACTGACAGAATGTCAGAATAGAACACTGACAGTTTGTCAGAATAGAACACTGACAGTATGTCAGAATCGAACACTGACAGTGAATCAGAATAGAACAGTACAGTATGTCAGAATGGAACACTGACAGTATGTCAGAATAGAACACTGACAGTATGTCAGAATAAAACAATACAGTATGTCAGAATAGAACACTGACAGTGTGTCAGAATAGACCAATACAGTATGTCAGAATAGAACAATACAGTATGTCAGAATAGAACACTGACAGTATGTCAGAATAGAACACTGACAGTATGTCAGAATAGAACTCTGACAGTACACCAGAGTAGAACACTGACAGTATGTCAGAATAGAACACTGACAGTATGTCAGAATAGAACACTGACAGTATGTCAGAATAGAAAACTGACAGTATGTCAGAAAAGAACACTGACAGTGTGTCAGAATAGAACAATACAGTATGTCAGAATAGAACACTGACAGTATGTCAGAATCGAACACAGACAGTGTTTTAGAATAGAACAATACAGTAAGTCAGAATAGAACACTGACAGTACTTCAGAATAGAACACTGACAGTTTGTCAGAATAAAACACTGACAGTGTGTCAGAATAGAACAATACAGTATGTCAGAATAGAACACTGACAGTATGTCAGAATCGAACACAGACAGTGTGTCAGAATAGAACAATACAGTAAGTCAGAATAGAACACTGACAGTACGTCAGAATAGAACACTGACAGTTTGTCAGAATAAAACACTGACAGTGTGTCAGAATAGAACAATACAGTATGTCAGAATAGAACACTGACAGTGTGTCAGAATAAAGCAATACAGTATGTCAGAATAGAACGCTGACAGAATGTCAGAATAGAACACTGACAGTTCTTCAGAATAGAACACTGACAGTGTGTCAGAATAGAACACTGACAGTGTGTCAGAATAGAACACTGACAGTGTGTCAGAATAGAACAATACAGTATGTCAGAATAGAACACTGACAGTGTGTCAGAATAGAACACTGACAGTATGTCAGAACAGAACAATACAGTATGTCAGAATAGAACACTGACAGTGTGTCAGAATAGAACGCTGACACTATGTCAGAATATAACAATACAGTATGTCAGAATAGAACACTCACAGTGTGTCAGAATAGAAAAATACAGTATGTCAGAATAGAACACTGACAGAATGTCAGAATAGAACACTGACAGTATGTCAGAATAGAACACTGACAGAATGTCAGAATAGAATACTGACAGTATGTCAGAATAGAACACTGACAGAATGTCAGAATAGAACACTGACAGTTTGTCAGAATAGAACACTGACAGTATGTCAGAATCGAACACTGACAGTGAGTCAGAATAGAACAGTACAGTATGTCAGAATAGAACACTGACAGTATGTCAGAATAGAACACTGACAGTATGTCAGAATAAAACAATACAGTATGTCAGAATAGAACACTGACAGTGTGTCAGAATAGACCAATACAGTATGTCAGAATAGAACAATACAGTATGTCAGAATAGAACACTGACAGTATGTCAGAATAGAACACTGACAGTATGTCAGAATAGAACACTGACAGTATGTCAGAATAGAACTCTGACAGTACACCAGAGTAGAACACTGACAGTATGTCAGAATAGAACACTTACAGTATTTCAGAATAGAACACTGACAGTATGTCAGAATAGAAAACTGACAGTATGTCAGAATAGAACACTGACAGAATGTCAGAATAGAACACTGACAGTTTGTCAGAATAGAACACTGACAGTATGTCAGAATAGAAAACTGACAGTATGTCAGAAAAGAACACTGACAGTGTGTCAGAATAGAACAATACAGTATGTCAGAATAGAACACTGACAGTATGTCAGAATCGAACACAGACAGTGTGTCAGAATAGAACAATACAGTAAGTCAGAATAGAACACTGACAGTACGTCAGAATAGAACACTGACAGTTTGTCAGAATAAAACACTGACAGTGTGTCAGAATAGAACAATACAGTAAGTCAGAATAGAACACTGACAGTACGTCAGAATAGAACACTGACAGTTTGTCAGAATAAAACACTGACAGTGTGTCAGAATAGAACAATACAGTATGTCAGAATAGAACACTGACAGTATGTCAGAATCGAACACAGACAGTGTGTCAGAATAGAACAATACAGTAAGTCAGAATAGAACACTGACAGTGTGTCAGAATAGACCAATACAGTATGTCAGAATAGAACAATACAGTATGTCAGAATAGAACACTGACAGTATGTCAGAATAGAACACTGACAGTATGTCAGAATAGAACAATGACAATGTGTCAGAATAGAAAAATACAGCATGTCAGAATAGAACACTGACAGAATGTCAGAATAGAACACTGACAGTTTGTCAGAATAGAACACTGACAGTATGTCAGAATCGAACACTGACAGTGAATCAGAATAGAACAGTACAGTATGTCAGAATGGAACACTGACAGTATGTCAGAATAGAACACTGACAGTATGTCAGAATAAAACAATACAGTATGTCAGAATAGAACACTGACAGTGTGTCAGAATAGACCAATACAGTATGTCAGAATAGAACACTGACAGTTTGTCAGAATAGAACACTGACAGTATGTCAGAATCGAACACTGACAGTGAATCAGAATAGAACTGTACAGTATGTCAGAATAGAACACTGACAGTATGTCAGAATAGAACACTGACAGTATGTCAGAATAAAACAATACAGTTTGTCAGAATAGAACACTGACAGTGTGTCAGAATAGACCAATACAGTATGTCAGAATAGAACAATACAGTATGTCAGAATAGAACACTGACAGTATGTCAGAATAGAACACTGACAGTATGTCAGAATAGAACTCTGACAGTACACCAGAGTAGAACACTGACAGTATGTCAGAATAGAACACTGACAGTATGTCAGAATAGAACACTGACAGTATGTCAGAATAGAAAACTGACAGTATGTCAGAAAAGAACACTGACAGTGTGTCAGAATAGAACAATACAGTATGTCAGAATAGAACACTGACAGTATGTCAGAATCGAACACAGACAGTGTGTCAGAATAGAACAATACAGTAAGTCAGAATAGAACACTGACAGTTTGTCAGAATAAAACACTGACAGTGTGTCAGAATAGAACAATACAGTATGTCAGAATAGAACACTGACAGTATGTCAGAATCGAACACAGACAGTGTGTCAGAATAGAACAATACAGTAAGTCAGAATAGAACACTGACAGTGTGTCAGAATAGACCAATACAGTATGTCAGAATAGAACAATACAGTATGTCAGAATAGAACACTGACAGTATGTCAGAATAGAACACTGACAGTATGTCAGAATAGAACAATGACAATGTGTCAGAATAGAAAAATACAGCATGTCAGAATAGAACACTGACAGAATGTCAGAATAGAACACTGACAGTTTGTCAGAATAGAACACTGACAGTATGTCAGAATCGAACACTGACAGTGAATCAGAATAGAACAGTACAGTATGTCAGAATGGAACACTGACAGTATGTCAGAATATAACACTGACAGTATGTCAGAATAAAACAATACAGTATGTCAGAATAGAACACTGACAGTGTGTCAGAATAGACCAATACAGTATGTCAGAATAGAACAATACAGTATGTCAGAATAGAACACTGACAGTATGTCAGAATAGAACACTGACAGTATGTCAGAATAGAACTCTGACAGTACACCAGAGTAGAACACTGACAGGATGTCAGAATAGAACACTGACAGTATGTCAGAATAGAACACTGACAGTATGTCAGAATAGAAAACTGACAGTATGTCAGAAAAGAACACTGACAGTGTGTCAGAATAGAACAATACAGTATGTCAGAATAGAACACTGACAGTATGTCAGAATCGAACACAGACAGTGTGTCAGAATAGAACAATACAGTAAGTCAGAATAGAACACTGACAGTACGTCAGAATAGAACACTGACAGTTTGTCAGAATAAAACACTGACAGTGTGTCAGAATAGAACAATACAGTAAGTCAGAATAGAACACTGACAGTACGTCAGAATAGAACACTGACAGTTTGTCAGAATAAAACACTGACAGTGTGTCAGAATAGAACAATACAGTATGTCAGAATAGAACACTGACAGTGTGTCAGAATAGACCAATACAGTATGTCAGAATAGAACAATACAGTATGTCAGAATAGAACACTGACAGTATGTCAGAATAGAACACTGACAGTATGTCAGAATAGAACAATGACAATGTGTCAGAATAGAAAAATACAGCATGTCAGAATAGAACACTGACAGAATGTCAGAATAGAACACTGACAGTTTGTCAGAATAGAACACTGACAGTATGTCAGAATCGAACACTGACAGTGAATCAGAATAGAACAGTACAGTATGTCAGAATGGAACACTGACAGTATGTCAGAATAGAACACTGACAGTATGTCAGAATAAAACAATACAGTATGTCAGAATAGAACACTGACAGTGTGTCAGAATAGACCAATACAGTATGTCAGAATAGAACAATACAGTATGTCAGAATAGAACACTGACAGTATGTCAGAATAGAACACTGACAGTATGTCAGAATAGAACTCTGACAGTACACCAGAGTAGAACACTGACAGTATGTCAGAATAGAACACTGACAGTATGTCAGAATAGAACACTGACAGTATGTCAGAATAGAAAACTGACAGTATGTCAGAAAAGAACACTGACAGTTTGTCAGAATAGAACAATACAGTATGTCAGAATAGAACACTGACAGTATGTCAGAATCGAACACAGACAGTGTTTTAGAATAGAACAATACAGTAAGTCAGAATAGAACACTGACAGTACTTCAGAATAGAACACTGACAGTTTGTCAGAATAAAACACTGACAGTGTGTCAGAATAGAACAATACAGTATGTCAGAATAGAACACTGACAGTATGTCAGAATCGAACACAGACAGTGTGTCAGAATAGAACAATACAGTAAGTCAGAATAGAACACTGACAGTACGTCAGAATAGAACACTGACAGTTTGTCAGAATAAAACACTGACAGTGTGTCAGAATAGAACAATACAGTATGTCAGAATAGAACACTGACAGTGTGTCAGAATAAAGCAATACAGTATGTCAGAATAGAACGCTGACAGAATGTCAGAATAGAACACTGACAGTTCTTCAGAATAGAACACTGACAGTGTGTCAGAATAGAACACTGACAGTGTGTCAGAATAGAACACTGACAGTGTGTCAGAATAGAACAATACAGTATGTCAGAATAGAACACTGACAGTGTGTCAGAATAGAACACTGACAGTATGTCAGAACAGAACAATACAGTATGTCAGAATAGAACACTGACAGTGTGTCAGAATAGAACGCTGACACTATGTCAGAATATAACAATACAGTATGTCAGAATAGAACACTCACAGTGTGTCAGAATAGAAAAATACAGTATGTCAGAATAGAACACTGACAGAATGTCAGAATAGAACACTGACAGTATGTCAGAATAGAACACTGACAGAATGTCAGAATAGAATACTGACAGTATGTCAGAATAGAACACTGACAGAATGTCAGAATAGAACACTGACAGTTTGTCAGAATAGAACACTGACAGTATGTCAGAATCGAACACTGACAGTGAGTCAGAATAGAACAGTACAGTATGTCAGAATAGAACACTGACAGTATGTCAGAATAGAACACTGACAGTATGTCAGAATAAAACAATACAGTATGTCAGAATAGAACACTGACAGTGTGTCAGAATAGACCAATACAGTATGTCAGAATAGAACAATACAGTATGTCAGAATAGAACACTGACAGTATGTCAGAATAGAACACTGACAGTATGTCAGAATAGAACACTGACAGTATGTCAGAATAGAACTCTGACAGTACACCAGAGTAGAACACTGACAGTATGTCAGAATAGAACACTTACAGTATTTCAGAATAGAACACTGACAGTATGTCAGAATAGAAAACTGACAGTATGTCAGAATAGAACACTGACAGAATGTCAGAATAGAACACTGACAGTTTGTCAGAATAGAACAATACAGTATGTCAGAATAGAACAATACAGTATGTCAGAATAGAACACTGACAGTGTCAGAATAGTACTGCAGAATAGAACACTGACAGTATGTCAGAATAGAACAATACAGTATGTCAGAATAGAACACTGACAGTGTGTCAGAATAGACATGCGAATAGAACAGATACAGTATGTCAGAATGGAACACTGACAGTATGTCAGAATAGAACACTGACAGTATGTCAGAATAGAACAATACAGTATGTCAGAATAGAACACTGACAGTGTGTCAGAATAGACCAATACAGTATGTCAGAATAGAACACTGACAGTTTGTCAGAATAGAACACTGACAGTATGTCAGAATCGAACACTGACAGTGTCAGAATAGAACTGTACAGTATGTCAGAATAGAACACTGACAGTATGTCAGAATAGAACACTGACAGTATGTCAGAATAGAACAATACAGTTTGTCAGAATAGAACACTGACAGTGTGTCAGAATAGACCAATACAGTATGTCAGAATAGAACAATACAGTATGTCAGAATAGAACACTGACAGTATGTCAGAATAGAACACTGACAGTATGTCAGAATAGAACTCTGACAGTACACCAGAGTAGAACACTGACAGTATGTCAGAATAGAACACTGACAGTATGTCAGAATAGAACACTGACAGTATGTCAGAATAGAAAACTGACAGTATGTCAGAAAAGAACACTGACAGTGTGTCAGAATAGAACAATACAGTATGTCAGAATAGAACACTGACAGTATGTCAGAATCGAACACAGACAGTGTGTCAGAATAGAACAATACAGTAAGTCAGAATAGAACACTGACAGTATGTCAGAATAGAACACTGACAGTGTGTCAGAATAGAACAATACAGTATGTCAGAATAGAACACTGACAGTATGTCAGAATAGAACACTGACAGTGTGTCAGAATAGAACAATACAGTATGTCAGAATAGAACACTGACAGTGTGTCAGAATAGAACAATACAGTATGTCAGAATAGAACAATACAGTATGTCAGAATAGAACACTGACAGTATGTCAGAATAGAACACTGACAGTATGTCAGAATAGAACACTGACAGTGTGTCAGAATAGAACAATACAGTATGTCAGAATAGAACACTGACAGTATGTCAGAATAGAACACTGACAGTATGTCAGAATAGAACACTGACAGTATGTCAGAATAGAACACTGACAGTGATCAGAATAGAACATACAGTATGTCAGAATAGAACACTGACAGTATGTCAGAATAGAACACTGACAGTATGTCAGAATAGAACAATACAGTATGTCAGAATAGAACACTGACAGTGTGTCAGAATAGAACACTGACAGTATGTCAGAATAGAACAATACAGTATGTCAGAATAGAACACTGACAGTATGTCAGAATAGAACACTGACAGTATGTCAGAATAGAACACTGACAGTATGTCAGAATAGAACACTGACAGTATGTCAGAATAGAACACTGACAGTATGTCAGAATAGAACACTGACAGTATGTCAGAATAGAACACTGACAGTATGTCAGAATAGAACACTGACAGTGTGTCAGAATAGAACAATACAGTATGTCAGAATAGAACACTGACAGTATGTCAGAATAGAACACTGACAGTGTGTCAGAATAGAACAATACAGTAAGTCAGAATAGAACACTGACAGTACGTCAGAATAGAACACTGACAGTTTGTCAGAATAAAACACTGACAGTGTGTCAGAATAGAACAATACAGTATGTCAGAATAGAACACTGACAGTATGTCAGAATAGAACACTGACAGTTGTCAGAATAGAACACTGACAGTGTGTCAGAATAGAACAATACAGTATGTCAGAATAGAACACTGACAGTGTGTCAGAATAGACCAATACAGTATGTCAGAATAGAACAATACAGTATGTCAGAATAGAACACTGACAGTATGTCAGAATAGAACACTGACAGTATGTCAGAATAGAACAATGACAATGTGTCAGAATAGAAAAATACAGCATGTCAGAATAGAACACTGACAGAATGTCAGAATAGAACACTGACAGTTTGTCAGAATAGAACACTGACAGTATGTCAGAATCGAACACTGACAGTGAGTCAGAATAGAACAGTACAGTATGTCAGAATAGAACACTGACAGTATGTCAGAATAGAACACTGACAGTATGTCAGAATAGAACAATACAGTATGTCAGAATAGAACACTGACAGTGTGTCAGAATAGACCAATACAGTATGTCAGAATAGAACAATACAGTATGTCAGAATAGAACACTGACAGTATGTCAGAATAGAACACTGACAGTATGTCAGAATAGAACACTGACAGTACGTCAGAATAGAACACTGACAGTATGTCAGAATAGAACACTGACAGTATGTCAGAATAGAACACTGACAGTATGTCAGAATAGAAAACTGACAGTATGTCAGAATAGAACACTGACAGTATGTCAGAATAGAACAATACAGTATGTCAGAATAGAACACTGACAGTATGTCAGAATAGAACACTGACAGTGTGTCAGAATAGAACAATGACAGTATGTCAGAATAGAACACTGACAGTATGTCAGAATAGAACACTGACAGTTTGTCAGAATAAAACACTGACAGTGTGTCAGAATAGAACAATACAGTATGTCAGAATAGAACACTGACAGTATGTCAGAATCGAACACAGACAGTGTGTCAGAATAGAACAATACAGTAAGTCAGAATAGAACACTGACAGTACGTCAGAATAGAACACTGACAGTTTGTCAGAATAAAACACTGACAGTGTGTCAGAATAGAACAATACAGTATGTCAGAATAGAACACTGACAGTGTGTCAGAATAAAGCAATACAGTATGTCAGAATAGAACGCTGACAGAATGTCAGAATAGAACACTGACAGTTCTTCAGAATAGAACACTGACAGTGTGTCAGAATAGAACACTGACAGTGTGTCAGAATAGAACACTGACAGTGTGTCAGAATAGAACAATACAGTATGTCAGAATAGAACACTGACAGTGTGTCAGAATAGAACACTGACAGTATGTCAGAATAGAACAATACAGTATGTCAGAATAGAACACTGACAGTGTGTCAGAATAGAACGCTGACAGTATGTCAGAATATAACAATACAGTATGTCAGAATAGAACACTCACAGTGTGTCAGAATAGAAAAATACAGTATGTCAGAATAGAACACTGACAGAATGTCAGAATAGAACACTGACAGTATGTCAGAATAGAACACTGACAGAATGTCAGAATAGAACACTGACAGTATGTCAGAATAGAACACTGACAGAATGTCAGAATAGAACACTGACAGTATGTCAGAATAGAACACTGACAGTATGTCAGAATAGAACACTGACAGTGAGTCAGAATAGAACAGTACAGTATGTCAGAATAGAACACTGACAGTATGTCAGAATAGAACACTGACAGTATGTCAGAATAGAACACTGACAGTGATGTCAGAATAGAACAATACAGTATGTCAGAATAGAACACTGACAGTATGTCAGAATAGACCAATACAGTATGTCAGAATAGAACAATACAGTATGTCAGAATAGAACACTGACAGTATGTCAGAATAGAACACTGACAGTATGTCAGAATAGAACAATACAGTATGTCAGAATAGAACAATACAGTATGTCAGAATAGAACACTGACAGTATGTCAGAATAGAACACTGACAGTATGTCAGAATAGAACACTGACAGTGTGTCAGAATAGAACAATACAGTATGTCAGAATAGAACACTGACAGTATGTCAGAATAGAACACTGACAGTTTGTCAGAATAGAACACTGACAGTATGTCAGAATCGAACACTGACAGTGAGTCAGAATAGAACAGTACAGTATGTCAGAATAGAACACTGACAGTGTGTCAGAATAGACCAATACAGTATGTCAGAATAGAACAATACAGTATGTCAGAATAGAACACTGACAGTATGTCAGAATAGAACACTGACAGTATGTCAGAATAGAACACTGACTGTATGTCAGAATAGAACTCTGACAGTACACCAGAGTAGAACACTGACAGTATGTCAGAATAGAACACTTACAGTATTTCAGAATAGAACACTGACAGTATGTCAGAATAGAAAACTGACAGTATGTCAGAAAAGAACACTGACAGTGTGTCAGAATAGAACAATACAGTATGTCAGAATAGAACACTTACAGTATTATAAGAATCGAACACAGACATTGTGTCAGAATAGAACAATACAGTAAGTCAGAATAGAACACTGACAGTACGTCAGAATAGAACACTGACAGTGTGTCAGAATAAAACACTGACAGTGTGTCAGAATAGAACAATACAGTATGTCAGAATAGAACACTGACAGTGTGTCAGAATAAAGCAATACAGTATGTCAGAATAGAACGCTGACAGAAGGTCAGAATAGAACACTGACAGTTCTTCAGAATAGAACACTGACAGTGTGTCAGAATAGAACACTGACAGTGTGTCAGAATAGAACACTGACAGTGTGTCAGAATAGAACACTGACAGTATGTCAGAATCGAACACTGACAGTGTGTCAGAATAGAACAATACAGTATGTCAGAATAGAACACTGACAGTATGTCAGAATAGAAAACTGACATTATGTCAGAATAGAACAATACAGTATGTCAGTATAGAACACTGACAGTGTGTCAGAATAGAACAATACAGTATGTCAGAATAGAACACTGACAGTGTGTCAGAATAGAACAATACAGTATGTCAGAATAGAACAATACAGTATGTCAGAATAGTACACTGACAGTGTGTCAGAATAGATCAATACAGTATGTCAGAATAGAACACTGACAGTGTGTCAGAATAGAACACTGACAGTATGTCAGAATAGAACAATACAGTATGTCAGAATAGAACACTGACAGTGTGTCAGAATAGAACAATACAGTATGTCAGAATAGAACACTGGCAGTGTGTCAGAATAGAACACTGACAGTATGTCAGAATAGAACACTGACAGTATGTCAGAATAGAACACTGACAGCATGTCAGAATAGAACACTGACAGTATGTCAGAATAGAACAGTGACAGAATGTCAGAATAGAACAATACAGTGTGTCAGAATAGAACACTGACAGTGTGTCAGAATAGAACACTGACTGTATGTCAGAATAGAAAAATACAGTATGTCAGAATAGAACACTGACAATGTGTCAGAATAGAACAATGACAGTATGTCAGAATAGAACAATACAGTATATCAGAATAGAACACTGGCAGTGTGTCAGAATAGAGCAATACAGAATGTCAGAATAGAACACTGACAGCATGTCAGAATAGAAAACTGACAATATGTCAGAATAGAACAGTGACAGAATGTCAGAATAGAACAATACAGTATGTCAGAATAGAACACTGACAGTGTGTCAGAATAGCACACTGACAGTGTGTCAGAATAGAACACTGACAGTATGTCAGAATAGAACAATACAGTATGTCAGAATAGAACACTGACAGTGTGTCAGAATAGAGCACTGACAGTATGTCAGAATAGAACAATACAGTACGTCAGAATAGAACACTGACAGTGTGTCAGAATAAAACACTGACAGTGTGTCAGAATAGAACAATACAGTATGTCAGAATAGAACACTGACAGTGTGTCAGAATAAAGCAATACAGTATGTCAGAATAGAACGCTGACAGAATGTCAGAATAGAACACTGACAGTTCTTCAGAATAGAACACTGACAGTGTGTCAGAATAGAACACTGACAGTGTGTCAGAATAGAACACTGACAGTATGTCAGAATCGAACACTGACAGTGTGTCAGAATAGAACAATACAGTATGTCAGAATAGAACACTGACAGTATGTCAGAATAGAAAACTGACATTATGTCAGAATAGAACAATACAGTATGTCAGTATAGAACACTGACAGTGTGTCAGAATAGAACAATACAGTATGTCAGAATAGAACACTGACAGTGTGTCAGAATAGAACAATACAGTATATCAGAATAGAACAATACAGTATGTCAGAATAGTACACTGACAGTGTGTCAGAATAGATCAATACAGTATGTCAGAATAGAACACTGACAGTGTGTCAGAATAGAACACTGACAGTATGTCAGAATAGAACAATACAGTATGTCAGAATAGAACACTGACAGTGTGTCAGAATAGAACAATACAGTATGTCAGAATAGAACACTGGCAGTGTGTCAGAATAGAACAATACAGTATGTCAGAATAGAACACTGACAGTGTGTCAGAATAGAACAATACAGTATGTCAGAATAGAACACTGGCAGTGTGTCAGAATAGAGCAATACAGAATGTCAGAATAGAACACTGACAGCATGTCAGAATAGTAAACTGACAATATGTCAATAGAACAGTGACAGAATGTCAGAATAGAACAATACAGTGTGTCAGAATAGAACACTGACAGTGTGTCAGAATAGAACACTGACTGTATATCAGAATAGAAAAATACAGTATGTCAGAATAGAACACTGACAATGTGTCAGAATAGAACAATGACAGTATGTCAGAATAGAACAATACAGTATATCAGAATAGAACACTGGCAGTGTGTCAGAATAGAGCAATACAGAATGTCAGAATAGAACACTGACAGCATGTCAGAATAGAAAACTGACAATATGTCAGAATAGAACAGTGACAGAATGTCAGAATTGAACAATACAGTATGTCAGAATAGAACACTGACAGTGTGTCAGAATAGCACATTGACAGTGTGTCAGAATAGAACACTGACAGTATGTCAGAATAGATCAATACAGTATGTCAGAATAGAACACTGACAGTGTGTCAGAATAGAGCACTGACAGTATGTCAGAATAGAACAATACAGTATGTAAGAATAGAACACTGACAGTGTGTCAGAATAGAACACTGACAGTAAGTCAGAATAGAACAATACAGTATGTCAGAAAAGAACACTGACAGTGTGTCAGAATAGAAAACTACAGTATGTCAGAATAGAACGCTGACAGAATGTCAGAATAGAACACTGACAGTTCTTCAGAATAGAACACTGACAGTGTGTCAGAATGGAACACTGACAGTGTGTCAGAATAGAACAATACAGTATGTCAGAATAGTACACTGACAGTGTGTCAGAATAGATCAATACAGTATGTCAGAATAGAACACTGACAGTGTGTCAGAATAGAACACTGACAGTATGTCAGAATAGAACAATACAGTATGTCAGAATAGAAGACTGACAGTGTGTCAGAATAGAACAATACAGTATGTCAGAATAGAACACTGGCAGTGTGTCAGAATAGAGACAATGACAGAATGTCAGAATAGAACACTGGACAGCATGTCAGAATAGTAAACTGACAATATGTCAATAGAACAGTGACAGAATGTCAGAATAGAACAATACAGTGTGTCAGAATAGAACACTGACAGTGTGTCAGAATAGAACACTGACTGTATGTCAGAATAGAAAAATACATTATGTCAGAATAGAACACTGACAATGTGTCAGAATAGAACACTGACAGTATGTCAGAATAGAACAATACAGTATATCAGAATAGAACACTGGCAGTGTGTCAGAATAGAGCAATACAGAATGTCAGAATAGAACACTGACAGCATGTCAGAATAGAAAACTGACAATATGTCAGAATAGAACAGTGACAGAATGTCAGAATAGAACAATACAGTATGTCAGAATAGAACACTGACAGTGTGTCAGAATAGCACACTGACAGTGTGTCAGAATAGAACACTGACAGTATGTCAGAATAGAACAATACAGTATGTCAGAATAGAACACTGACAGTGTGTCAGAATAGAGCACTGACAGTATGTCAGAATAGAACAATACAGTATGTAAGAATAGAACACTGACAGTGTGTCAGAATAGAACACTGACAGTAAGTCAGAATAGAACAATACAGTATGTCAGAAAAGAACACTGACAGTGTGTCAGAATAGAAAAATACAGTATGTCAGAATAGAACGCTGACAGAATGTCAGAATAGAACACTGACAGTTCTTCAGAATAGAACACTGACAGTGTGTCAGAATAGAACACTGACAGTGTGTCAGAATAGAACTACATTGTCAGAATAGAACACTGACAGTGTGTCAGAATAGAACAATACAGTATGTCAGAATAGAACACTGACAGTGTGTCAGAATAGAACACTGACAGTATGTCAGAATAGAACAATACAGTATGTCAGAATAGAACACTGACAGTGTGTCAGAATAGAACACTGACAGATGTCAGAATAGACACTGACAGTATGTCAGAATAGAACACTGACAGTATGTCAGAATAGAACACTGACAGTATGTCAGAATAGAACACTGACAGTATGTCAGAATAGAACACTGACAGTGTCAGAATAGAACATACAGTATGTCAGAATAGAACACTGACAGTGTGTCAGAATAGAACAATACAGTATGTCAGAATAGAACACTGACAGTATGTCAGAATAGAACACTGACAGTATGTCAGAATAGAACAATACAGTATGTCAGAATAGAACACTGACAGTGTGTCAGAATAGAACAATACAGTATGTCAGAATAGAACACTGACAGATGTCAGAATAGATGACAGTTCAGTGACAGATGTCAGAATAGAACAATACAGTGTCAGAATAGAACACTGACAGTATGTCAGAATAGAACACTGACAGTTGTCAGAATAGAACAATACAGTATGTCAGAATAGAACACTGACAGTGTGTCAGAATAGAACACTGACAGATGTCAGAATAGAACACTGACAGTTGTCAGAATAGAACATACAGTATGTCAGAATAGAACACTGACAGTTGTCAGAATAGAACACTGACAGTGTGTCAGAATAGAACAATACAGTATGTCAGAATAGAACACTGACAGTGTGTCAGAATAGAACACTGACAGTATGTCACAGTATGTCAGAATAGAACACTGACAGTGTGTCAGAATAGAACAATACAGTATGTCAGAATAGAACACTGACAGTGTGTCAGAATAGAACAATACAGTATGTCAGAATAGAACACTGACAGCATGTCAGAATAGTAAACTGACAATATGTCAATAGAACAGTGACAGAATGTCAGAATAGAACAATACAGTGTGTCAGAATAGAACACTGACAGTGTGTCAGAATAGAACACTGACTGTATGTCAGAATAGAAAAATACAGTATGTCAGAATAGAACACTGACAATGTGTCAGAATAGAACAATGACAGTATGTCAGAATAGAACAATACAGTATATCAGAATAGAACACTGGCAGTGTGTCAGAATAGAGCAATACAGAATGTCAGAATAGAACACTGACAGAATGTCAGAATAGAACACTGACAGTTTGTCAGAATAGAACAATGACAGTATGTCAGAATAGAACACTGACAGTATGTCAGAATAGAACACTGACAGTGTGTCAGAATAGAACACTGACAGTTGAATGTCAGAATAGAAAACTGACAATATGTCAGAATAGAACAGTGACAGAATGTCAGAATTGAACAATACAGTATGTCAGAATAGAACACTGACAGTGTGTCAGAATAGCACATTGACAGTGTGTCAGAATAGAACACTGACAGTATGTCAGAATAGAACAATACAGTATGTCAGAATAGAACACTGACAGTGTGTCAGAATAGAGCACTGACAGTATGTCAGAATAGAACAATACAGTATGTAAGAATAGAACACTGACAGTGTGTCAGAATAGAACACTGACAGTAAGTCAGAATAGAACAATACAGTATGTCAGAAAAGAACACTGACAGTGTGTCAGAATAGAAAACTACAGTATGTCAGAATAGAACGCTGACAGAATGTCAGAATAGAACACTGACAGTTCTTCAGAATAGAACACTGACAGTGTGTCAGAATGGAACACTGACAGTGTGTCAGAATAGAACAATACAGTATGTCAGAATAGTACACTGACAGTGTGTCAGAATAGATCAATACAGTATGTCAGAATAGAACACTGACAGTGTGTCAGAATAGAACACTGACAGTATGTCAGAATAGAACAATACAGTATGTCAGAATAGAAGACTGACAGTGTGTCAGAATAGAACAGTACAGTATGTCAGAATAGAACACTGGCAGTGTGTCAGAATAGAACAATACAGTATGTCAGAATAGAACACTGACAGTGTGTCAGAATAGAACAATACAGTATGTCAGAATAGAACACTGACAGCATGTCAGAATAGTAACACTGACAGTATGTCAGAATAGAACACTGACAGTATGTCAGAATAGAACACTGACAGTGTGTCAGAATAGAACACTGACAGTGTGTCAGAATAGAACACTGACTGTATGTCAGAATAGAAAAATACAGTATGTCAGAATAGAACACTGACAGTGTGTCAGAATAGAACACTGACAGTATGTCAGAATAGAACAATACAGTATATCAGAATAGAACACTGGCAGTGTGTCAGAATAGAGCAATACAGTATGTCAGAATAGAACACTGACAGCATGTCAGAATAGAAAACTGACAATATGTCAGAATAGAACAGTGACAGAATGTCAGAATAGAACAATGACAGTATGTCAGAATAGAACACTGACAGTGTGTCAGAATAGCACACTGACAGTGTGTCAGAATAGAACACTGACAGTATGTCAGAATAGAACAATACAGTATGTCAGAATAGAACACTGACAGTGTGTCAGAATAGAGCACTGACAGTATGTCAGAATAGAACAATACAGTATGTCAGAATAGAACACTGACAGTGTGTCAGAATAGAACACTGACAGTATGTCAGAATAGAACAATACAGTATGTCAGAATAGAACACTGACAGTGTGTCAGAATAGAAAAATACAGTATGTCAGAATAGAACGCTGACAGAATGTCAGAATAGAACACTGACAGTTCTGTCAGAATAGAACACTGACAGTGTGTCAGAATAGAACACTGACAGTGTGTCAGAATAGAACACTGACAGTGTGTCAGAATAGAACAATACAGTATGTCAGAATAGAACACTGGCAGTGTGTCAGAATAGAGCAATACAGAATGTCAGAATAGAACACTGACAGCATGTCAGAATAGTAAACTGACAATATGTCAATAGAACAGTGACAGAATGTCAGAATAGAACAATACAGTGTGTCAGAATAGAACACTGACAGTGTGTCAGAATAGAACACTGACTGTATGTCAGAATAGAAAAATACAGTATGTCAGAATAGAACACTGGCAGTGTGTCAGAATAGAGCAATACAGAATGTCAGAATAGAACACTGACAGCATGTCAGAATAGAAAACTGACAATATGTCAGAATAGAACAGTGACAGAATGTCAGAATAGAACAATACAGTATGTCAGAATAGAACACTGACAGTGTGTCAGAATAGCACACTGACAGTGTGTCAGAATAGAACACTGACAGTATGTCAGAATAGAACAATACAGTATGTCAGAATAGAACACTGACAGTTTGTCAGAATAAAACACTGACAGTGTGTCAGAATAGAACAATACAGTATGTCAGAATAGAACACTGACAGTATGTCAGAATCGAACACAGACAGTGTGTCAGAATAGAACAATACAGTAAGTCAGAATAGAACACTGACAGTACGTCAGAATAGAACACTGACAGTTTGTCAGAATAGAACAATACAGTATGTCAGAATAGAACACTGACAGTGTGTCAGAATAAAGCAATACAGTATGTCAGAATAGAACGCTGACAGAATGTCAGAATAGAACACTGACAGTTCTTCAGAATAGAACACTGACAGTGTGTCAGAATAGAACACTGACAGTGTGTCAGAATAGAACACTGACAGTGTGTCAGAATAGAACAATACAGTATGTCAGAATAGAACACTGACAGTGTGTCAGAATAGAACACTGACAGTATGTCAGAATAGAACAATACAGTATGTCAGAATAGAACACTGACAGTGTGTCAGAATAGAACGCTGACAGTATATCAGAATATAACAATACAGTATGTCAGAATAGAACACTCACAGTGTGTCAGAATAGAAAAATACAGTATGTCAGAATAGAACACTGACAGAATGTCAGAATAGAACACTGACAGTATGTCAGAATAGAACACTGACAGAATGTCAGAATAGAACACTGACAGTATGTCAGAATAGAACACTGACAGAATGTCAGAATAGAACACTGACAGTATGTCAGAATAGAACACTGACAGTATGTCAGAATAAAACAATACAGTATGTCAGAATCGAACACTGACAGTGAGTCAGAATAGAACAATACAGTATGTCAGAATAGAACACTGACAGTATGTCAGAATAGACCAATACAGTATGTCAGAATAGAACAATACAGTATGTCAGAATAAAACAATACAGTATGTTAGAATAGAACACTGACAGTGTGTCAGAATAGACCAATACAGTATGTCAGAATAGAACAATACAGTATGTCAGAATAGAACACTGACAGTATGTCAGAATAGAACACTGACAGTATGTCAGAATAGAACAATGACAATGTGTCAGAATAGAAAAATACAGTATGTCAGAATAGAACACTGACAGAATGTCAGAATAGAACACTGACAGTTTGTCAGAATAGAACACTGACAGTATGTCAGAATCGAACACTGACAGTGAGTCAGAATAGAACAGTACAGTATGTCAGAATAGAACACTGACAGTGTGTCAGAATAGACCAATACAGTATGTCAGAATAGAACAATACAGTATGTCAGAATAGAACACTGACAGTATGTCAGAATAGAACACTGACAGTATGTCAGAATAGAACACTGACTGTATGTCAGAATAGAACTCTGACAGTACACCAGAGTAGAACACTGACAGTATGTCAGAATAGAACACTTACAGTATTTCAGAATAGAACACTGACAGTATGTCAGAATAGAAAACTGACAGTATGTCAGAAAAGAACACTGACAGTGTGTCAGAATAGAACAATACAGTATGTCAGAATAGAACACTTACAGTATTATAAGAATCGAACACAGACATTGTGTCAGAATAGAACAATACAGTAAGTCAGAATAGAACACTGACAGTACGTCAGAATAGAACACTGACAGTGTGTCAGAATAAAACACTGACAGTGTGTCAGAATAGAACAATACAGTATGTCAGAATAGAACACTGACAGTGTGTCAGAATAAAGCAATACAGTATGTCAGAATAGAACGCTGACAGAAGGTCAGAATAGAACACTGACAGTTCTTCAGAATAGAACACTGACAGTGTGTCAGAATAGAACACTGACAGTGTGTCAGAATAGAACACTGACAGTGTGTCAGAATAGAACACTGACAGTATGTCAGAATCGAACACTGACAGTGTGTCAGAATAGAACAATACAGTATGTCAGAATAGAACACTGACAGTATGTCAGAATAGAAAACTGACATTATGTCAGAATAGAACAATACAGTATGTCAGTATAGAACACTGACAGTGTGTCAGAATAGAACAATACAGTATGTCAGAATAGAACACTGACAGTGTGTCAGAATAGAACAATACAGTATGTCAGAATAGAACAATACAGTATGTCAGAATAGTACACTGACAGTGTGTCAGAATAGATCAATACAGTATGTCAGAATAGAACACTGACAGTGTGTCAGAATAGAACAATACAGTATGTCAGAATAGAACACTGACAGTGTGTCAGAATAGAACAATACAGTATGTCAGAATAGAACACTGGCAGTGTGTCAGAATAGAACAATACAGTATGTCAGAATAGAACACTGACAGTGTGTCAGAATAGAACAATACAGTATGTCAGAATAGAACACTGGCAGTGTGTCAGAATAGAGCAATACAGAATGTCAGAATAGAACAATACAGTGTGTCAGAATAGAACACTGACAGTGTGTCAGAATAGAACACTGACTGTATGTCAGAATAGAAAAATACAGTATGTCAGAATAGAACACTGACAATGTGTCAGAATAGAACAATGACAGTATGTCAGAATAGAACAATACAGTATATCAGAATAGAACACTGGCAGTGTGTCAGAATAGAGCAATACAGAATGTCAGAATAGAACACTGACAGCATGTCAGAATAGAAAACTGACAATATGTCAGAATAGAACAGTGACAGAATGTCAGAATAGAACAATACAGTATGTCAGAATAGAACACTGACAGTGTGTCAGAATAGCACACTGACAGTGTGTCAGAATAGAACACTGACAGTATGTCAGAATAGAACAATACAGTATGTCAGAATAGAACACTGACAGTGTGTCAGAATAGAGCACTGACAGTATGTCAGAATAGAACAATACAGTACGTCAGAATAGAACACTGACAGTGTGTCAGAATAAAACACTGACAGTGTGTCAGAATAGAACAATACAGTATGTCAGAATAGAACACTGACAGTGTGTCAGAATAAAGCAATACAGTATGTCAGAATAGAACGCTGACAGAATGTCAGAATAGAACACTGACAGTTCTTCAGAATAGAACACTGACAGTGTGTCAGAATAGAACACTGACAGTGTGTCAGAATAGAACACTGACAGTATGTCAGAATCGAACACTGACAGTGTGTCAGAATAGAACAATACAGTATGTCAGAATAGAACACTGACAGTATGTCAGAATAGAAAACTGACATTATGTCAGAATAGAACAATACAGTATGTCAGTATAGAACACTGACAGTGTGTCAGAATAGAACAATACAGTATGTCAGAATAGAACACTGACAGTGTGTCAGAATAGAACAATACAGTATATCAGAATAGAACAATACAGTATGTCAGAATAGTACACTGACAGTGTGTCAGAATAGATCAATACAGTATGTCAGAATAGAACACTGACAGTGTGTCAGAATAGAACACTGACAGTATGTCAGAATAGAACAATACAGTATGTCAGAATAGAACACTGACAGTGTGTCAGAATAGAACAATACAGTATGTCAGAATAGAACACTGGCAGTGTGTCAGAATAGAACAATACAGTATGTCAGAATAGAACACTGACAGTGTGTCAGAATAGAACAATACAGTATGTCAGAATAGAACACTGGCAGTGTGTCAGAATAGAGCAATACAGAATGTCAGAATAGAACACTGACAGCATGTCAGAATAGTAAACTGACAATATGTCAATAGAACAGTGACAGAATGTCAGAATAGAACAATACAGTGTGTCAGAATAGAACACTGACAGTGTGTCAGAATAGAACACTGACTGTATATCAGAATAGAAAAATACAGTATGTCAGAATAGAACACTGACAATGTGTCAGAATAGAACAATGACAGTATGTCAGAATAGAACAATACAGTATATCAGAATAGAACACTGGCAGTGTGTCAGAATAGAGCAATACAGAATGTCAGAATAGAACACTGACAGCATGTCAGAATAGAAAACTGACAATATGTCAGAATAGAACAGTGACAGAATGTCAGAATTGAACAATACAGTATGTCAGAATAGAACACTGACAGTGTGTCAGAATGGCACATTGACAGTGTGTCAGAATAGAACACTGACAGTATGTCAGAATAGAACAATACAGTATGTCAGAATAGAACACTGACAGTGTGTCAGAATAGAGCACTGACAGTATGTCAGAATAGAACAATACAGTATGTAAGAATAGAACACTGACAGTGTGTCAGAATAGAACACTGACAGTAAGTCAGAATAGAACAATACAGTATGTCAGAAAAGAACACTGACAGTGTGTCAGAATAGAAAACTACAGTATGTCAGAATAGAACGCTGACAGAATGTCAGAATAGAACACTGACAGTTCTTCAGAATAGAACACTGACAGTGTGTCAGAATGGAACACTGACAGTGTGTCAGAATAGAACAATACAGTATGTCAGAATAGTACACTGACAGTGTGTCAGAATAGATCAATACAGTATGTCAGAATAGAACACTGACAGTGTGTCAGAATAGAACACTGACAGTATGTCAGAATAGAACAATACAGTATGTCAGAATAGAAGACTGACAGTGTGTCAGAATAGAACAATACAGTATGTCAGAATAGAACACTGGCAGTGTGTCAGAATAGAACAATACAGTATGTCAGAATAGAACACTGACAGTGTGTCAGAATAGAACAATACAGTATGTCAGAATAGAACACTGACAGCATGTCAGAATAGTAAACTGACAATATGTCAATAGAACAGTGACAGAATGTCAGAATAGAACAATACAGTGTGTCAGAATAGAACACTGACAGTGTGTCAGAATAGAACACTGACTGTATGTCAGAATAGAAAAATACATTATGTCAGAATAGAACACTGACAATGTGTCAGAATAGAACACTGACAGTATGTCAGAATAGAACAATACAGTATATCAGAATAGAACACTGGCAGTGTGTCAGAATAGAGCAATACAGAATGTCAGAATAGAACACTGACAGCATGTCAGAATAGAAAACTGACAATATGTCAGAATAGAACAGTGACAGAATGTCAGAATAGAACAATACAGTATGTCAGAATAGAACACTGACAGTGTGTCAGAATAGCACACTGACAGTGTGTCAGAATAGAACACTGACAGTATGTCAGAATAGAACAATACAGTATGTCAGAATAGAACACTGACAGTGTGTCAGAATAGAGCACTGACAGTATGTCAGAATAGAACAATACAGTATGTAAGAATAGAACACTGACAGTGTGTCAGAATAGAACACTGACAGTAAGTCAGAATAGAACAATACAGTATGTCAGAAAAGAACACTGACAGTGTGTCAGAATAGAAAAATACAGTATGTCAGAATAGAACGCTGACAGAATGTCAGAATAGAACACTGACAGTTCTTCAGAATAGAACACTGACAGTGTGTCAGAATAGAACACTGACAGTGTGTCAGAATAGAACACTGACAGTGTGTCAGAATAGAACAATACAGTTTGTCAGAATAGAACACTGACAGTGTGTCAGAATAGAACACTGACAATATGTCAGAATAGAACAATACAGTATGTCAGAATAGAACACTGACAGTGTGTCAGAATAGAACACTGACAGTATGTCAGAATATAACAATACAGTACATCAGAATAGAACACTGACAGTGTGTCAGAATAGAAAAATACAGTATGTCAGAATAGAACACTGACAGAATGTCAGAATAGAACACTGACAGTTTGTCAGAATAGAACACTGACAGTATGTCAGAATAGAACACTGACAGTATGTCAGAATAAAACAATACAGTATGTCAGAATCGAACACTGACAGTGAGTCAGAATAGAACAATACAGTATGTCAGAATAGAACAATGACAATGTGTCAGAATAGAAAAATACAGTATGTCAGAATAGAACACTGACAGAATGTCAGAATAGAACACTGACAGTGTGTCAGAATAGAACACTGACAGTATGTCAGAATCGAACACTGACAGTGAGTCAGAATAGAACAGTACAGTATGTCAGAATAGAACACTGACAGTATGTCAGAATAGAACACTGACAGTATGTCAGAATAGAACACTGACAGTGTGTCAGAATAGAGCAATACAGTATGTCAGAATAGAACAATACAGTATGTCAGAATAGAACACTGACAGTATGTCAGAATAGAACACTGACAGTATGTCAGAATAGAACTCTGACAGTACACCAGAGTAGAACACTGACAGTATGTCAGAACAGAACAATGACAATGTGTCAGAATAGAACAATGACAGTATGTCAGAATAGAACACTGACAGTATGTCAGAATAGAACACTGACAGTATGTCAGAATCGAACACTGACAGTGTGTCAGAATAGAACAATACAGTATGTCAGAATAGAACACTGACAGTATGTCAGAATAGAAAACTGACATTATGTCAGAATAGAACAATACAGTATGTCAGAATAGAACACTGACAGTGTGTCAGAATAGAACAATACAGTATGTCAGAATAGAACACTGACAGTGTGTCAGAATAGAACAATACAGTATGTCAGAATAGAACAATACAGTATGTCAGAATAGTACACTGACAGTGTGTCAGAATAGATCAATACAGTATGTCAGAATAGAACACTGACAGTGTGTCAGAATAGAACACTGACAGTATGTCAGAATAGAACAATACAGTATGTCAGAATAGAACACTGACAGTGTGTCAGAATAGAACAATACAGTATGTCAGAATAGAACACTGACAGTGTGTCAGAATAGAACAATACAGTATGTCAGAATAGAACACTGACAGTGTGTCAGAATAGAACAATACAGTATGTCAGAATAGAACACTGACAGTGTGTCAGAATAGACACTGACAGTGTGTCAGAATAGAACACTGACAGTATGTCAGAATAGAACACTGACAGTATGTCAGAATAGAACACTGACAGTGTGTCAGAATAGAACACTGACAGTATGTCAGAATAGAACAATACAGTATGTCAGAATAGAACACTGACAGTGTGTCAGAATAGAACACTGACAGTATGTCAGAATAGAACAATACAGTATGTCAGAATAGAACACTGACAGTGTGTCAGAATAGAACACTACAGTATGTCAGAATAGAACACTGACAGTATGTCAGAATAGAACAATACAGTATGTCAGAATAGAACACTGACAGTGTGTCAGAATAGAACACTGACAGTATGTCAGAATAGAACAATGACAGTATGTCAGAATAGAACACTGACAGTGTGTCAGAATAGAACACTGACAGTATGTCAGAATAGAACAATACAGTATGTCAGAATAGAACACTGACAGTGTGTCAGAATAGCACATTGACAGTGTGTCAGAATAGAACACTGACAGTATGTCAGAATAGAACAATACAGTATGTCAGAATAGAACACTGACAGTGTGTCAGAATAGAGCACTGACAGTATGTCAGAATAGAACAATACAGTATGTAAGAATAGAACACTGACAGTGTGTCAGAATAGAAAACTGACAGTAAGTCAGAATAGAACAATACAGTATGTCAGAAAAGAACACTGACAGTGTGTCAGAATAGAAAACTACAGTATGTCAGAATAGAACACTGACAGCATGTCAGAATAGAACACTGACAGTATGTCAGAATAGAACACTGACAGAATGTCAGAATAGAACAATACAGTATGTCAGAATAGAACACTGACAGTGTGTCAGAATAGCACACTGACAGTGTGTCAGAATAGAACACTGACAGTATGTCAGAATAGAACAATACAGTATGTCAGAATAGAACACTGACAGTGTGTCAGAATAGAACACTGACAGTATGTCAGAATAGAACAATACAGTATGTCAGAATAGAACACTGACAGTGTGTCAGAATAGAACACTGACAGTATGTCAGAATAGAACAATACAGTATGTCAGAATAGAACACTGACAGTGTGTCAGAATAGAAAAATACAGTATGTCAGAATAGAACGCTGACAGAATGTCAGAATAGAACACTGACAGTTCTTCAGAATAGAACACTGACAGTGTGTCAGAATAGAACACTGACAGTGTGTCAGAATAGAACACTGACAGTGTGTCAGAATAGAACAATACAGTTTGTCAGAATAGAACACTGACAGTGTGTCAGAATAGAACACTGACAATATGTCAGAATAGAACAATACAGTATGTCAGAATAGAACACTGACAGTGTGTCAGAATAGAACACTGACAGTATGTCAGAATAGAACTACATCAGATACACTGACAGTCAGAATAGAACACTGACAGTGTGTCAGAATAGAACAGATGTCAGAATAGAACACTGACAGTGTCAGAATAGAACACTGACAGTATGTCAGAATAGAACACTGACAGTGTGTCAGAATAGAACAATACAGTATGTCAGAATAGAACACTGACAGTATGTCAGAATAGAACACTGACAGTATGTCAGAATAGAACTACATAGTCAATAGAACAGTGACAGTGTCAGAATAGAACAATACAGTGTGTCAGAATAGAACACTGACAGTGTGTCAGAATAGAACACTGACTGTATGTCAGAATAGAAAAATACAGTATGTCAGAATAGAACACTGGCAGTGTGTCAGAATAGAGCAATACAGAATTCAGAATAGAACACTGACAGCATGTCAGAATAGAAAACTGACAATATGTCAGAATAGAACAGTGACAGAATGTCAGAATAGAACAATACAGTATGTCAGAATAGAACACTGACAGTGTGTCAGAATAGCACACTGACAGTGTGTCAGAATAGAACACTGACAGTATGTCAGAATAGAACAATACAGTATGTCAGAATAGAACACTGACAGTTTGTCAGAATAAAACACTGACAGTGTGTCAGAATAGAACAATACAGTATGTCAGAATAGAACACTGACAGTATGTCAGAATCGAACACAGACAGTGTGTCAGAATAGAACAATACAGTAAGTCAGAATAGAACACTGACAGTACGTCAGAATAGAACACTGACAGTTTGTCAGAATAGAACAATACAGTGTGTCAGAATAGAACACTGACAGTATGTCAGAATCGAACACTGACAGTGAGTCAGAATAGAACAGTACAGTATGTCAGAATAGAACACTGACAGTATGTCAGAATAGAACACTGACAGTATGTCAGAATAGAACACTGACAGTGTGTCAGAATAGAGCAATACAGTATGTCAGAATAGAACAATACAGTATGTCAGAATAGAACACTGACAGTATGTCAGAATAGAACACTGACAGTATGTCAGAATAGAACTGCCAGAGTAGAACACTGACAGTATGTCAGAACAGAACAATGACAATGTGTCAGAATAGAAAAATACAGTATGTCAGAATAGAACACTGACAGAATGTCAGAATAGAACACTGACAGTATGTCAGAATCGAACACTGACAGTGTGTCAGAATAGAACAATACAGTATGTCAGAATAGAACACTGACAGTATGTCAGAATAGAAAACTGACATTATGTCAGAATAGAACAATACAGTATGTCAGTATAGAACACTGACAGTGTGTCAGAATAGAACAATACAGTATGTCAGAATAGAACACTGACAGTGTGTCAGAATAGAACAATACAGTATATCAGAATAGAACAATACAGTATGTCAGAATAGTACACTGACAGTGTGTCAGAATAGAACAATACAGTATGTCAGAATAGAACACTGACAGTATGTCAGAATATACAGAATAGAACACTGACAGTGTGTCAGAATGGAACACTGACAGTGTGTCAGAATAGAACAATACAGTATGTCAGAATAGAACACTGACAGTGTGTCAGAATAGATCAATACAGTATGTCAGTATAGAACACTGACAGTGTGTCAGAATAGAACAATACAGTATGTCAGAATAGAACACTGACAGTGTGTCAGAATAGAACAATACAGTATATCAGAATAGAACAATACAGTATGTCAGAATAGTACACTGACAGTGTGTCAGAATAGAACAATACAGTATGTCAGAATAGAACACTGGCAGTGTGTCAGAATAGAGCAATACAGAATGTCAGAATAGAACACTGACAGCATGTCAGAATAGTAAACTGACAATATGTCAATAGAACAGTGACAGAATGTCAGAATAGAACAATACAGTGTGTCAGAATAGAACACTGACAGTGTGTCAGAATAGAACACTGACTGTATATCAGAATAGAAAAATACAGTATGTCAGAATAGAACACTGACAATGTGTCAGAATAGAACAATGACAGTATGTCAGAATAGAACAATACAGTATATCAGAATAGAACACTGGCAGTGTGTCAGAATAGAGCAATACAGAATGTCAGAATAGAACACTGACAGCATGTCAGAATAGAAAACTGACAATATGTCAGAATAGAACAGTGACAGAATGTCAGAATTGAACAATACAGTATGTCAGAATAGAACACTGACAGTGTGTCAGAATAGCACATTGACAGTGTGTCAGAATAGAACACTGACAGTATGTCAGAATAGATCAATACAGTATGTCAGAATAGAACACTGACAGTGTGTCAGAATAGAGCACTGACAGTATGTCAGAATAGAACAATACAGTATGTAAGAATAGAACACTGACAGTGTGTCAGAATAGAACACTGACAGTAAGTCAGAATAGAACAATACAGTATGTCAGAAAAGAACACTGACAGTGTGTCAGAATAGAAAACTACAGTATGTCAGAATAGAACGCTGACAGAATGTCAGAATAGAACACTGACAGTTCTTCAGAATAGAACACTGACAGTGTGTCAGAATGGAACACTGACAGTGTGTCAGAATAGAACAATACAGTATGTCAGAATAGTACACTGACAGTGTGTCAGAATAGATCAATACAGTATGTCAGAATAGAACACTGACAGTGTGTCAGAATAGAACACTGACAGTATGTCAGAATAGAACAATACAGTATGTCAGAATAGAAGACTGACAGTGTGTCAGAATAGAACAATACAGTATGTCAGAATAGAACACTGGCAGTGTGTCAGAATAGAACAATACAGTATGTCAGAATAGAACACTGACAGTGTGTCAGAATAGAACAATACAGTATGTCAGAATAGAACACTTGACAGCATGTCAGAATAGTAAACTGACAATATGTCAATAGAACAGTGACAGAATGTCAGAATAGAACAATACAGTGTGTCAGAATAGAACACTGACAGTGTGTCAGAATAGAACACTGACTGTATGTCAGAATAGAAAAATACATTATGTCAGAATAGAACACTGACAATGTGTCAGAATAGAACACTGACAGTATGTCAGAATAGAACAATACAGTATATCAGAATAGAACACTGGCAGTGTGTCAGAATAGAGCAATACAGAATGTCAGAATAGAACACTGACAGCATGTCAGAATAGAAAACTGACAATATGTCAGAATAGAACAGTGACAGAATGTCAGAATAGAACAATACAGTATGTCAGAATAGAACACTGACAGTGTGTCAGAATAGCACACTGACAGTGTGTCAGAATAGAACACTGACAGTATGTCAGAATAGAACAATACAGTATGTCAGAATAGAACACTGACAGTGTGTCAGAATAGAGCACTGACAGTATGTCAGAATAGAACAATACAGTATGTAAGAATAGAACACTGACAGTGTGTCAGAATAGAACACTGACAGTAAGTCAGAATAGAACAATACAGTATGTCAGAAAAGAACACTGACAGTGTGTCAGAATAGAAAAATACAGTATGTCAGAATAGAACGCTGACAGAATGTCAGAATAGAACACTGACAGTTCTTCAGAATAGAACACTGACAGTGTGTCAGAATAGAACACTGACAGTGTGTCAGAATAGAACACTGACAGTGTGTCAGAATAGAACAATACAGTTTGTCAGAATAGAACACTGACAGTGTGTCAGAATAGAACACTGACAGTATGTCAGAATAGAACACTGACAGTATGTCAGAATAGAACAATACAGTATGTCAGAATAGAACACTGACAGTGTGTCAGAATAGAACACTGACAGTATGTCAGAATAGAACACTGACAGTATGTCAGAATAGAACACTGACAGTGTGTCAGAATAGAACACTGACAGTATGTCAGAATAGAACACTGACAGTGTGTCAGAATAGAACACTACAGTATGTCAGAATAGAACATACAGTGTCAGAATAGAACAATACAGTATGTCAGAATAGAACACTGACAGTATGTCAGAATAGAACACTGACAGTATGTCAGAATAGAACACTGACAGTGTGTCAGAATAGAACAATACAGTATGTCAGAATAGAACACTGACAGTGTGTCAGAATAGAACACTGACAGTATGTCAGAATAGAACACTGACAGTATGTCAGAATAGAACACTGACAGTGTGTCAGAATAGAACACTGACAGTGTGTCAGAATAGAACACTGACAGTATGTCAGAATAGAACACTGACAGTATGTCAGAATAGAACACTGACAGTATGTCAGAATAGAACAATACAGTATGTCAGAATAGAACACTGACAGTATGTCAGAATAGAACACTGACAGTATGTCAGAATAGAACAATGACAGTATGTCAGAATAGAACACTGACAGTATGTCAGAATAGAACACTGACAGTGTGTCAGAATAGAACAATACAGTATGTCAGAATAGAACACTGACAGTATGTCAGAATAGAACACTGACAGTATGTCAGAATAGAACAATACAGTATGTCAGAATAGAACACTGACAGTGTGTCAGAATAGAACAATACAGTATGTCAGAATAGAACAATACAGTATGTCAGAATAGAACACTGACAGTATGTCAGAATAGAACACTGACAGTATGTCAGAATAGAACAATACAGTATGTCAGAATAGAACAATACAGTATGTCAGAATAGAACACTGACAGTATGTCAGAATAGAACACTGACAGTATGTCAGAATAGAACACTGACAGTATGTCAGAATAGAACACTGACAGTATGTCAGAATAGAACACTGACAGTATGTCAGAATAGAACACTGACAGTATGTCAGAATAGAACACTGACAGTATGTCAGAATCGAACACTGACAGTGTGTCAGAATAGAACAATACAGTAAGTCAGAATAGAACACTGACAGTATGTCAGAATAGAACACTGACAGTGTGTCAGAATAGAACACTGACAGTATGTCAGAATAGAACAATACAGTATGTCAGAATAGAACACTGACAGTATGTCAGAATAGAACACTGACAGTATGTCAGAATAGAACACTGACAGTATGTCAGAATAGAACAATACAGTATGTCAGAATAGAACACTGACAGTATGTCAGAATAGAACACTGACAGTATGTCAGAATAGAACACTGACAGTATGTCAGAATAGAACACTGACAGTATGTCAGAATAGAACACTGACAGTATGTCAGAATAGAACACTGACAGTATGTCAGAATAGAACACTGACAGTATGTCAGAATAGAACACTGACAGTATGTCAGAATAGAACAATACAGTATGTCAGAATAGAACACTGACAGTATGTCAGAATAGAACACTGACAGTGTGTCAGAATAGAACAATACAGTATGTCAGAATAGAACACTGACAGTATGTCAGAATAGAACACTGACAGTATGTCAGAATAGAACACTGACAGTATGTCAGAATAGAACACTGACAGTATGTCAGAATAGAACACTGACAGTATGTCAGAATAGAACAATACAGTATGTCAGAATAGAACACTGACAGTGTGTCAGAATAGAACACTGACAGTATGTCAGAATAGAACACTGACAGTATGTCAGAATAGAACACTGACAGTATGTCAGAATAGAACACTGACAGTATGTCAGAATAGAACACTGACAGTATGTCAGAATAGAACACTGACAGTGTGTCAGAATAGAACACTGACAGTATGTCAGAATAGAACACTGACAGTATGTCAGAATAGAACACTGACAGTATGTCAGAATAGAACACTGACAGTGTGTCAGAATAGAACAATACAGTATGTCAGAATAGAACACTGACAGTGTGTCAGAATAGAACACTGACAGTATGTCAGAATAGAACACTGACAGTATGTCAGAATAGAACACTGACAGTATGTCAGAATAGAACACTGACAGTATGTCAGAATAGAACACTGACAGTATGTCAGAATAGAACAATACAGTATGTCAGAATAGAACACTGACAGTGTGTCAGAATAGAACAATACAGTATGTCAGAATAGAACACTGACAGTATGTCAGAATAGAACACTGACAGTATGTCAGAATAGAACACTGACAGTATGTCAGAATAGAACAATACAGTATGTCAGAATAGAACACTGACAGTATGTCAGAATAGAACACTGACAGTATGTCAGAATAGAACAATGACAGTATGTCAGAATAGAACACTGACAGTATGTCAGAATAGAACACTGACAGTATGTCAGAATAGAACACTGACAGTATGTCAGAATAGAACACTGACAGTATGTCAGAATAGAACACTGACAGTATGTCAGAATAGAACAATGACAGTATGTCAGAATAGAACACTGACAGTATGTCAGAATAGAACACTGACAGTATGTCAGAATAGAACACTGACAGTATGTCAGAATAGAACACTGACAGTATGTCAGAATAGAACACTGACAGTATGTCAGAATAGAACAATACAGTATGTCAGAATAGAACACTGACAGTGTGTCAGAATAGAACACTGACAGTATGTCAGAATAGAACACTGACAGTATGTCAGAATAGAACACTGACAGTATGTCAGAATAGAACACTGACAGTATGTCAGAATAGAACAATACAGTATGTCAGAATAGAACACTGACAGTATGTCAGAATAGAACACTGACAGTATGTCAGAATAGAACACTGACAGTATGTCAGAATAGAACACTGACAGTGTGTCAGAATAGAACACTGACAGTATGTCAGAATAGAACACTACAGTATGTCAGAATAGAACACTGACAGTATGTCAGAATAGAACACTGACAGTGTGTCAGAATAGAACAATACAGTATGTCAGAATAGAACACTGACAGTATGTCAGAATAGAACACTGACAGTATGTCAGAATAGAGCAATACAGTATGTCAGAATAGAACACTGACAGTATGTCAGAATAGAACACTGACAGTATGTCAGAATAGAACACTGACAGTATGTCAGAATAGAACAATACAGTATGTCAGAATAGAACACTGACAGTGTGTCAGAATAGAACAATGACAGTATGTCAGAATAGAACACTGACAGTATGTCAGAATAGAACACTGACAGTATGTCAGAATAGAACACTGACAGTATGTCAGAATAGAACACTGACAGTATGTCAGAATAGAACACTGACAGTGTGTCAGAATAGAACACTGACAGTATGTCAGAATAGAACACTGACAGTATGTCAGAATAGAACACTGACAGTATGTCAGAATAGAACACTGACAGTATGTCAGAATAGAACACTGACAGTATGTCAGAATAGAACACTGACAGTATGTCAGAATAGAACACTGACAGTATGTCAGAATAGAACAATACAGTATGTCAGAATAGAACAATACAGTATGTCAGAATAGAACACTGACAGTATGTCAGAATAGAACACTGACAGTATGTCAGAATAGAACACTGACAGTATGTCAGAATAGAACACATGATCAGTATGTCAGAATAGAACACTGACAGTATGTCAGAATAGAACACTGACAGTATGTCAGAATAGAACACTGACAGTATGTCAGAATAGAACAATACAGTATGTCAGAATAGAACAATACAGTATGTCAGAATAGAACACTGACAGTATGTCAGAATAGAACACTGACAGTATGTCAGAATAGAACACTGACAGTGTGTCAGAATAGAACACTGACAGTGTGTCAGAATAGAACACTGACAGTGTGTCAGAATAGAACAATGACAGTATGTCAGAATAGAACACTGACAGTATGTCAGAATAGAACACTGACAGTTTGTCAGAATAGAACACTGACAGTGTGTCAGAATAGAACAATACAGTATGTCAGAATAGAACACTGACAGTGTGTCAGAATAGAACACTGACAGTATGTCAGAATAGAACACTGACAGTGTGTCAGAATAGAACACTGACAGTGTGTCAGAATAGAACACTGACAGTGTGTCAGAATAGAACACTGACAGTTTGTCAGAATAGAACACTGACAGTGTGTCAGAATAGAACACTGACAGTATGTCAGAATAGAACAATACAGTATGTCAGAATAGAACACTGACAGTATGTCAGAATAGAACACTGACAGTGTGTCAGAATAGAACAATACAATATGTCAGAATAGAACACTGACAGTACGTCAGAATAGAACACTGATAGTGTGTCAGAATAGAGCAATACAATATGTCAGAATAGAACACTGACAGTATGTCAGAATAGAACACTGACAGTATGTCAGAATAGAACAATACTGTATGTCAGAATAGAACACTGACAGTGTGTCAGAATAGAACAATTCAGTATGTCAGAATAGAACAATACAGTATGTCAGAATAGAACACTGACAGTATGTCAGAATAGAACACTGACAGTATGTCAGAATAGAACAATGCAGTATGTCAGAATAGAACAATACAGTATGTCAGAATAGAACACTGACAGTATGTCAGAATAGAACACTGACAGTATGTCAGAATAGAACTCTGACAGTACGCCAGAGTAGAACACTGACAGTACGTCAGAATAGAACACTGACAGTATGTCAGAATAGAACACTGACAGTATGTCAGAATAGAACACTGACAGTATGTCAGAATCGAACACAGACAGTGTGTCAGAATAGAACAATACAGTAAGTCAGAATAGAACACTGACAGTACGTCAGAATAGAACACTGACAGTGTGTCAGAATAAAACACTGACAGTGTGTCAGAATAGAAGCAATACAGTATGTCAGAATAGAACACTGACAGTATGTCAGAATAGAACAATGACAGTATGTCAGAATAGAACAGTGACAGTATGTCAGAATAGAACAATACAGTATGTCAGAAGAGAACACTGACAGTATGTCAGAATAGAACACTGACAGTGTGTCAGAATAGAACACTGACATTATGTCAGAATAGAACACTGACAGTATGTCAGAATAGAACAATACAGTATGTCAGAAAAGAACACTGACAGTATGTCAGAATAGAACACTGACAGTGTGTCAGAATAGAACAATACAGTATGTCAGAAAAGAACACTGACAGTATGTCAGAATAGAACACTGACAGTGTGTCAGAATAGAACACTGACAGTATGTCAGAATAGAACACTGACAGTATGTCAGAATAGAACACTGACAGTGTGTCAGAATAGAACACTGACAGTTTGTCAGAATAGAACACTGACAGTGTGTCAGAATAGAACACTGACCGTATGTCAGAGTAGAACTATACAGTATGTCAGAATAGAACACTGACAGTATGTCAGAATAGAACACTGACAGTGTGTCAGAATAGAACAATACAAAATGTCAGAATAGAACACTGACAGTACGTCAGAATAGAACACTGACAGTATGTCAGAATAGAGCAATACAGTATGTCAGAATAGAACACTGACAGTATGTCAGAATAGAACACTGACAGTATGTCAGAATAGAACACTGACAGTATGTCAGAATAGAACAATACAGTATGTCAGAATAGAACACTGACAGTGTGTCAGAATAGAACAATTCGTTATGTCAGAATTGAACACTGACAGTATGTCAGAATAGAACACTGACAGTAAGTCAGAATAGAACACTGACAGTATGTCAGAATAGAACACTGACAGTATGTCAGAATAGAACACTGACAGTGTGTCAGAATAGAACAATACAGTATGTCAGAATAGAACACTGACAGTAAGTCAGAATAGAACACTGACAGTGTGTCAGAATAGAACACTGACAGTTTGTCAGAATAGAACACTGACAGTGTGTCAGAATAGAACACTGACCGTATGTCAGAGTAGAACTATACAGTATGTCAGAATAGAACACTGACAGTATGTCAGAATAGAACACTGACAGTGTGTCAGAATAGAACAATACAAAATGTCAGAATAGAACACTGACAGTACATCAGAATAGAACACTGACAGTATGTCAGAATAGAGCAATATAGTATGTCAGAATAGAACACTGACAGTATGTCAGAATAGAACACTGACAGTATGTCAGAATAGAACACTGACAGTATGTCAGAATAGAACACTGACAGTGTGTCAGAATAGAACAATACAGTATGTCAGAATAGAACACTGACAGTATATCAGAATAGAACACTTACAGTATGTCAGAATAGAACACTGACAGTATGTCAGAATTGAACACTGACAGTATGTCAGAATAGAACACTGACAGTATGTCAGAATTGAACACTGACAGTATGTCAGAATAGAACACTGACAGTATGTCAGAATAGAACACTGACAGTACGTCAGAATAGAACACTGACAGTATGTCAGAATAGAACACTGACAGTATGTCAGAATAGAACGCTGACAGTATGTCAGAATAGAACAATACAGTATGTCAGAATAGAACACTGACAGTATGTCAGAATAGAACGCTGACAGTATGTCAGAATAGAACAATACAGTATGTCAGAATATAACAATACAGTATGTCAGAATAGAACACTGACAGTATGTCAGAATAGAACACTGACAGTATGTCAGAATAGAACAATACAGTGTGTCAGAATAGAACACTGACAGTGTGTCAGAATAGCACAATACAGCATGTCAGAATAGAACAATACAGAATGTCAGAATAAAACACTGACAGTACGTCATTATAGAACACTGACAGTTTGTCCGAATAGAACACTGACAGTGTGTCAGAATAGAACAATACAGTATGTCAGAATAGAACACTGACAGTGTGTCAGAATAGAACACTGACAGTATGTCAGAATAGAACACTGACAGTGTGTCAGAATAGAACACTGACAGTGTGTCAGAATAGAACACTGACAGTGTGTCAGAATAGAACACTGACAGTTTGTCAGAATATAACACTGACAGTGTGTCAGAATAGAACACTTACAGTATGTCAGAATAGAACAATACAGTATGTCAGAATAGAACACTGACAGTATGTCAGAATAGAACACTGACAGTGTGTCAGAATAGAACAATACAATATGTCAGAATAGAACACTGACAGTACGTCAGAATAGAACACTGACAGTATGTCAGAATAGAACACTGACAGTATGTCAGAATAGAACGCTGACAGTATGTCAGAATAGAACAATACAGTATGTCAGAATAGAACACTGACAGTATGTCAGAATAGAACACTGACAGTATGTCAGAATAGAACGCTGACAGTATGTCAGAATAGAACAATACAGTATGTCAGAATATAACAATACAGTATGTCAGAATAGAACACTGACAGTATGTCAGAATAGAACACTGACAGTATGTCAGAATAGAACAATACAGTGTGTCAGAATAGAACACTGACAGTGTGTCAGAATAGAACAATACAGCATGTCAGAATAGAACAATACAGAATGTCAGAATAAAACACTGACAGTACGTCATTATAGAACACTGACAGTTTGTCCAAATAGAACACTGACAGTGTGTCAGAATAGAACAATACAGTATGTCAGAATAGAACACTGACAGTGTGTCAGAATAGAACACTGACAGTATGTCAGAATAGAACACTGACAGTGTGTCAGAATAGAACACTGACAGTGTGTCAGAATAGAACACTGACAGTGTGTCAGAATAGAACACTGACAGTTTGTCAGAATAGAACACTGACAGTGTGTCAGAATAGAACACTTACAGTATGTCAGAATAGAACAATACAGTATGTCAGAATAGAACACTGACAGTATGTCAGAATAGAACACTGACAGTGTGTCAGAATAGAACAATACAATATGTCAGAATAGAACACTGACAGTACGTCAGAATAGAACACTGATAGTGTGTCAGAATAGAGAAATACAATATGTCAGAATAGAACACTGACAGTATGTCAGAATAGAACACTGACAGTATGTCAGAATAGAACAATACTGTATGTCAGAATAGAACACTGACAGTGTGTCAGAATAGAACAATTCAGTATGTCAGAATAGAACACTGACAGTATGTCAGAATAGAACACTGACAGTAAGTCAGAATAGAACACTGACAGTATGTCAGAATAGAACACTGACAGTATGTCAGAATAGAACACTGACAGTGTGTCAGAATAGAACACTGACAGTTTGTCAGAATAGAACACTGACAGTGTGTCAGAATAGAACACTTACAGTATGTCAGAATAGAACAATACAGTATGTCAGAATAGAACACTGACAGTATGTCAGAATAGAACACTGACAGTGTGTCAGAATAGAACAATACAATATGTCAGAATAGAACACTGACAGTACGTCAGAATAGAACACTGACAGTATGTCAGAATAGAACACTGACAGTATGTCAGAATAGAACGCTGACAGTATGTCAGAATAGAACAATACAGTATGTCAGAATATAACAATACAGTATGTCAGAATAGAACACTGACAGTATGTCAGAATAGAACACTGACAGTATGTCAGAATAGAACAATACAGTGTGTCAGAATAGAACACTGACAGTGTGTCAGAATAGAACAATACAGCATGTCAGAATAGAACAATACAGAATGTCAGAATAAAACACTGACAGTACGTCATTATAGAACACTGACAGTTTGTCCAAATAGAACACTGACAGTGTGTCAGAATAGAACAATACAGTATGTCAGAATAGAACACTGACAGTGTGTCAGAATAGAACACTGACAGTATGTCAGAATAGAACACTGACAGTGTGTCAGAATAGAACACTGACAGTGTGTCAGAATAGAACACTGACAGTGTGTCAGAATAGAACACTGACAGTTTGTCAGAATAGAACACTGACAGTGTGTCAGAATAGAACACTTAGAGTATGTCAGAATAGAACAATACAGTATGTCAGAATAGAACACTGACAGTATGTCAGAATAGAACACTGACAGTGTGTCAGAATAGAACAATACAATATGTCAGAATAGAACACTGACAGTACGTCAGAATAGAACACTGATAGTGTGTCAGAATAGAGAAATACAATATGTCAGAATAGAACACTGACAGTATGTCAGAATAGAACACTGACAGTATGTCAGAATAGAACAATACTGTATGTCAGAATAGAACACTGACAGTGTGTCAGAATAGAACAATTCAGTATGTCAGAATAGAACACTGACAGTATGTCAGAATAGAACACTGACAGTAAGTCAGAATAGAACACTGACAGTATGTCAGAATAGAACACTGACAGTATGTCAGAATAGAACACTGACAGTGTGTCAGAATAGAACAATACAGTATGTCAGAATAGAACACTGACAGTATGTCAGAATAGAACACTGACAGTATGTCAGAATAGAACACTGACAGTATGTCAGAATAGAACACTGACAGTGTGTCAGAATAGAACAATACAGCATGTCAGAATAGAACAATACAGAATGTCAGAATAGAACACTGACAGTGTGTCAGAATAGAACAATTTCAGTATGTCAGAATAGAACACTGACCGTGTGTCAGAATAGAACACTGACAGTATGTCAGAATAGAACACTGACAGTATGTCAGAATAGAACAATACAGTATGTCAGAATAGAACACTGACAGTATGTCAGAATAGAACACCGATAGTGTGTCAGAATAGAGCAATACACTATGTCAGAATAGAACACTGACAGTATGTCAGAATCGAACACAGACAGTGTGTCAGAATAGAACAATACAGTATGTCAGAATAAAACACTGACAGTACGTCAGAATAGAACAATACAGTATGTCAGAATAGAACAATTCGGTATGTCAGAATAGAACACTGACAGTATGTCAGAATAGAACACTGACAGTAAGTCAGAATAGAACACTGACAGTATGTCAGAATAGAACACTGACAGTATGTCAGAATAGAACACTGACAGTGTGTCAGAATAGAACAATACAGTATGTCAGAATAGAACACTGACAGTATATCAGAATAGAACACTGACAGTATGTCAGAATAGAAAACTGACAGTATGTTCGAATAGAACACGGACAGTATGTCAGAATAGAACAGTAACAGAATGTCAGAATAGAACACTGACATTATGTCAGAATAGAACACTGACAGTGTGTCAGAATAGAACAATACAGTATGTCAGAATAGAACACTGACAGTGTGTCAGAATAGAGCAATACAGTATGTCAGAATAGAACAATACAGTATGTCAGAATAGAACAATACAGTATGTCAGAATAGAACACTGACAGTGTGTCAGAATAGAGCAATACAGTATGTCAGAATAGAACAATACAGTATGTCAGAATAGAACAATACAGTATGTCAGAATAGAACACTGACAGTGTGTCAGAATAGAGCAATACAGTATGTCAGAATAGAACAATACAGTATGTCAGAATAGAACAATACAGTATGTCAGAATAGAACACTGACAGTGTGTCAGAATAGAGCAATACAGTATGTCAGAATAGAACAATACAGTATGTCAGAATAGAACACTGACAGAATGTCAGAATAGACCACTGACAGTACGTCAGAATAGAACAATACAGTATGTCAGAATAGAACGCTGACAGTATGTCAGAATAGAACGCTGACAGTATGTCAGAATAGAACAATACAGTATGTCAGAATAGAACACTGACAGTATGTCAGAATAGAACACTGACAGTATGTCAGAATAGAACACTGACAGTATGTCAGAATAGAACGCTGACAGTATGTCAGAATAGAACACTGACAGTGTGTCAGAATAGAACAATGACAGTATGTCAGAATAGAACACTGACAGTATGTCAGAATAGAACACTGACAGTGTGTCAGAATAGAACACTGACAGTAAGTCTCTGTGGATGGTTGAGGGTGCAGGGGGCAGATGAGCACCCCAGCCAAATTCCTGTCATTTCTATCTGTACTTAACTCGAACATTCAGGTAACTAATTTCCCCTCCATCTGCACTGGCCCCACTGACCTCTTCACCCTTCTCCACCCCTCCACTCCACCTCCCTCCACCCAACCCCAAACACACTCGCCCCAGTCCCTACATCCATACCTGTTTCCCATCGCCATTGACTACTAGGTCATCTGTAATTTGTACAGGGCTTTCAGTTCATGGAATGCTACATCAAGATATATATTTCACATTACCGTCACCTAGGCTATAGTCTTGTCCAAAGCAACTTACAATAAGAGCATTATATGGCATCTATTCGGTACAGTGCTTTCAGTTGATGTGAATGTCACCTGACATCTATAGCCTGTTTCTCGTTAGTCATGTAGTCTTATCCAGAGCGACAAGTAATACATGCATTATACGGCATGTGTGGTGATAATTGACAACAACAATTTATGCTACATTTGGAGGTAATGTGTTGTCATAGTTATGGCTGGATCTCTATTTGGCAATGTGATGAGAAGACAGATAGAAAGAACAGATAGTGAAGGAAGAGATAGTGAAGGAAGAGAAATGGAAAGAAGAGATAGTGGAAGAGATAGTGAAGGAAGAGATAGTGAAGGAAGAGATAGTGAAAGGAAAAGGAGAGAAAGGAAAAGATGAGATAATGAAGGAAGAGATAGGGAAAGAAGAGATAGTGAAAGAGAGCAGGAGAGATGGGAGAAAAAAACAAAGAGAAAGAGACAGAGGAGGAGAATGGAACAGAATGATAATGATAATGAGAGAGTGATTGTGTGTGTGTGCATGTGTAGTGTGCATGCATAGTGTGCATGCGTGCAAGGTTGGTGTGTGTGTGTGTGTCAGAGGCAGGGCAGGATGGTTAATAGTTATTACAGTGCGAGCTAGACACATGCTCACAACAACAATGGTTTAATTGATCTTTCCAGAGAGCAGTATTGAGCAGTATTTAGCCTGTCTTTCTCAACTTCAATTAAGTCATAATAATATGACTGATGAAAGGGAGAGAGCGAGAGAGAGAGAAATAAATGAGGATACTGGCTTTTGTTGTGAATATGATTTTCTGAAAACCCCATTTCACCAGTAGATGGTGCCTTTCGTTGGGCCAACTTCCTGGACCCTACGTTTTTCCTTGACCATGTGACTTGACAAGGAACATCTCTGGGCCTTAGTGACAGCAGATTTATTCCCTGAGTTTCTTCACTACAATGCTCTGTGATGAGACAGGTTTCCTGTTTGAAACACAACAGGTTACATGAATCTAGACAGCACATAGCTGGTTTAATGACTGGGATTATGACTCTGGCATTGAGAGGTGATGCAATGATGAAGGGAAACATGTTTATAAATGGAAGCACTCTCTCTCTCAACACTGTTGGTAAAATGTTGTTATGATCTAGTTATGACGAAGAGGTTGTGTTCTGGGAATTCTATTGTCCCTTAAATAAACAGATAATTCTTTGGAAAAACAATTTGTCAAAATGACTCAATAAGACAGAACAACCATTCACACACACACACAAACATGCTCCAGGCTTTCCAAGAAAAACAGCAAATAGCATACTGTCTTTCTCCTTCTCTGTCACGTCCTGACCAGTAAAGAGGTTATTTTGTTGTTATAATATGGTCAGGGCGTGGCAGCGGGGTGTTTGTTTTGTGTGTTTTGGGATTTTGGGTTTGATCTATGTTTTTTTTAAATAATTTTAGCGTGTTATCTATGTTATCTATTTCTATATTTTCCTTTCTATTTATTCTATTTCTATGTTGTGTATGTTTGGGTTGATCTCTAATTGGAGGCAGCTGATCCTCGTTGCCTCTGATTAGAGATCATATTGAAGTAGGGGTTTGTCTTCATGGGTTTTGTGGGTAGTTGTTTCCTTGTATAGTCAGTGCACCTTACGGGACTGGTTTTCGTTTTTGTGTTTAAGTGTGGTTCTTTAATAAATACGAAGATGAGCACTTTATCTGCTGCATTTTGGTCCGATGATTCTTCCTCCTCAGACGACGAAGATTGTGACATTCTCGCTCCCCCCTCTTTCTCTATCTCTCCCCCCGCCCCCTCTCTCTCTCCACCCACTCCTTCCCTCCCCCTACTCTTCCTCTATTTTTAGCCCAGTCCTGCAGAACAGAAATCCTGACAGATCTATAGGGATAAACCTGGAGTCCACGTTAACCTGAGCATCAATGAAGACTCAACAGCTCTGTAAACACCTCACAATGCACAAGCACTAATTGTGTTGTGGTCAAATTAAAGGGACAGTTCAGCTAAATGACATATTTAGATATGTGTTTCCTTACTTTTAAGGCAGTCTATCCCTTTAAACTTCTTAGCCAAAACAGAGTTATCCTTTCTTCGATCAAAACCTTATACCAAGAGATGACAGAAAGAGAGGATTTTCACATCACTGCTTTAAATAACCTTTTAGTGCAGTGGGCTAAATCAAGGTCACACAGAGTGGTTCTTGGTAGTCTTAAACAAATCTACTTTGAAACAAAAGTATACACCTCACACACAAGGTTATGGGCAACAACAAAAAAAGAAGATGCCAGATAGGAAATGTTTGAATCCCAATATTACACTTCATATACATCACAGAAGAGTGAAATATAACAAAACTGTTTGACATAGAAACACCAGATTTTCGGTGGGTTTAAAAAAATAATGTTTATTAATTATGAAATTATGAAAAATATGAATAACATTCCACCCATGAGGCCACTAGGTCATTTAACTGCGGGAAAGGGGTACTACAACAATTAAAATATACACGTTCAGATATAGAGTATAAATATACAAATATAAATACAGTTGTATTCACCATAGAATATTCATAATGGGCAGACAGACACATTTTCTGTCACTAGTGACAAATAAACAGCATTGGTTTCAGCAGACAGACATGGCTGTCCACTATTTGTTAAAGACATCCCTCACCCGGAGTAGAGGTAATGTCCCTCTTTTTCTCTCTTCTCTTTTGCAGCATAATCATCATTCCATCTTTACATCACATCACCTCATACCAGGGACGTGTTCATTAGGCACCGAACGGAAGAAAACAGACCCAAGTAGTGTGGAAGTACCTGAACTTATCCAATGAGAAACGTTAGTTTTCATATTCCGTTGTAAAATCTTATGCTACAGTGTGCCCTAATGAACACGACCTAAGTGCTATTCAAGTATCACATCAAGTACTACTACGTACTGTATATATGATTACATAACGAGATTTTCCCCTCACAAGCAAGCACACAGCTGAACACAAACAGCTGATCACACACAGCTGAACACACACAGCAGAACACACACAGCAGAACACACACAGCTGAACACACACAGTACATGCATGTGGGATTGCGTAGGTGTTCAGAGACCTACGTGTCGGACTGTGCATATCCGTGTGCGTGCGCATGTGTGTGTCCGTGTGTGTGTGTCCGTGTGTGTCCAGTGTGTGTGTGTGTGTGTGTGTGTGTGTGTGTGTGTGTGTGTGTGTGTGTGTGTGTGTGTGTGTGTGTGTGTGTGTGTGTGTGTGTGTGTTTCAGTGTCTCTGTGTGTGGTTAGAATGACAGCCTAACTGCTTGTGACTGTATTCTCTGCACGTAGTACTTTGCGGTACATTTCTCTCAATGAAATTGCACAACTCTCTCGCTCTCTCTATTAAGGTATCTATACTTTTACTCAAGTATGACAATTGGGTTCTCTCTCTCTTTCTCTCTCTCTCTCTCTCTCCTCTCTCTCTCTCTCTCTCTCTCTCTCTCTCTCTCTCTAATAGAAGAACACGCTGCACAGAGGAGACACCAAGACCAAGAGAGAGAGAGATAAATGGAGAGAGAGTGACATATGAAGGGAGAGAGACCGAGAGAGAGAGAGAGAGAGAGAGAGAGAGAGATAGACATAAATGGAGAGAGAGGGAGAGAGAGTGACATATGAAGGGAGAGACCAAGACCGAGAGAGAGAGACATAAATGGAGAGAGAGGGAGAGAGAGTGACATATGAAGGGAGAGAGAGGGGGAGACCATGACCGAGAGAGAGAGAGAGAGAGAGAGAGAGATAAATGGAGAGAGAGGGAGAGAGAATGACATATAAAGGGAGAGAGAGGGAGAGAAAGATATGGTTACAATGTAATCATCAGTAAACATCAGAACCACCTGGGGCCTTGTCTCTGTCTCTCTCTCTCTCTCTTCTAAGGGATTCTCAGAGCGCTGCCTACAAATCATCTCTTTTATAAATATCCCACCCTGCTTCTTTTGATATTCAGACTTGGCTTCCTTTCAATTTAAAACTATGTTATGTTACTATTTGTGGCAAATACTCCACGGAAATAGAAACATAACAGCGTAAGTCACCAGAGACTCATGAAATAAATATGTTCCTCAGTCTTCATTAATCATGTTCAATTAGTGCAAGAGAAAAAAAAGGAAATTCAACAGAACAACTCCAGTTTTACTCCAGTCTTACCATGACTTCAGCAGTGCATGGCTGGATGAACCAAGTCTCTGGCCAGGGAAAGGAACAATTTAAAGCTCACCTCTTGGCATCAGAGAGAAAATGTTGCAGTTTTCAAGCACATTTCCTGCAATTCTACACATTTTGTAATGAGGCATGTACAACTTTGCTGTTTTAAAGGCCCAGTGCAGTCAAACATTATATTTATATATTTCCACACTATGAGGTTGGAATAATACTGTGAAATTGGGAAAATTATGATAATGCTGTAAGAGCTGTTGAAAAGTCCACCTAAAATTTCAGCATGTTTTGATGGGATGGTGTTTTGTTCTAGCAATAAATTAGTTAATAGACCAATAAGAAAGAGAGTTCCAAACCTCTCTGCCAATAACAGCTAGTTTTCAGTTTTCCCCTTCCCAGGGGTCTGCAGACCCCACTTTGAGAACCCCTGCTCTAGCGTTTCTAGCCCAGGACTAAGAGCGTCTGGGGTTAAGTATAGACTTGGGATAACCACACGCAATGTGAAAAGACCTTTTGAAGCTAGCCTGCTGGTAGCAGACGTGTTTGAGCCTCAGCCTGACTCCTTGGTCGTGTCCGTTGTCATGCCAAACTCGACTAACAATGTATGGCATGCCGTGACGACGCAAGTCAGTAGAGCTGGCTGTAAAGCACATAGAATAGTATACACATCCCACTGTGGCCACACTGGTTGTATCAACGCTGTTTGCATGTCATTTCAATGAAATTACGTTGAATAGACGTTAAATTGACGTCTGTGCCCAGTGAGAGTACTGGAGAACCCAGCTACTTCAGCCAGTAAAGCCAGAAACTGTTTTCACTAAGAAACGCCACCAAGCTAGTAAAGCCACTTGTTATTCTGTCCAGTAACAAAAAGGACAAGAAGGCAGCATTCCTATTCTGTGGCTTAACGCCCGGACCACTGCCTTTATCCTGCGCCAGAGCAGCCAGAGTTCAGAGACATTTTCAGTGCCGTTTCCAGTAAAGCATTCTAACTCTAAATAATAATCGTATTCCGTTCAGAATGACCAGTGGTGTAAAGTACTTAAGTAAAAATAATTTAAAGTACTACTTAAGTAGTTTTTTGGGGTATCTGTACTTTGCTTTACTATTCATATTTTTGACAACTTTTACTTTTACTTCACTACATTCCTAAAGAAAATAATGTAGTTTTTACTACATACATTTTCTCTGACACCCAAAAGTACTTGTTGCATGTTGAGTGCTTAGCAGGACAGGAAAATGGTCCAATTCACGCACTTATCAAGAGAACATCCCTGGTCATCCCTACTGCCTCAGATCTGGCTGACTCACTAAACACATATGCATCGTTTGTAAATGATGTCTGAGTGTTAATGTGTACCCCTGGCTATCCGTACATTTTAAAAACAAGAAAATAGTGCCGTCTGTTCTTGATTTATATAAGGAATTTGAAATGATTCATACTTTTACTTTTGATACTTAAGTATATTTTAGCAATTACATTTACTTTAAGACTACTTAAGTGTATTTAGAACCAAATACTTTAAGACTTTTACTCAAGTAGTATTTTACTGGGTGACTTTCACTTTTACTTGAGTAACTTTCTATTAAGGTATCTATACTTTTACTCAGGTATGATAATTGGGTACTTTTTCCATCTCTCTCTCTGTCTCTCTCTCTCTCTCTCTCTCTCACAGCCTTTTCACACTATCGTGCCAATCTGAACCATACTGCGTTAGTTCATCAAATGTTTCCAGCATAATTCCAGTAGGCCAGCGCAGTAGAGCTCACCTCAGTTTGGCTGGGTTCAGTAGAGTAGAGGATATAAGACAAAGCTGTACTGACTAACACATTCAATAGAGGGCATAGTTACAGTACATTCACACACAATAAACTGCAACATTTTCGGGACAAAGGCAAAAGCAGGAGAAAGGGCTGATCCATGCCATTGCATGTCTATCCTACTACACTAGACATGTAACCATAGAGCTGAGGCTGACCTGTGAGTGGAGAGAGGCTGCGTCTTTATTGGCACCCTTTTCCCTATATAGTGCACTACATATGACCGGGGTTCTGGTCAAAAGTAGTGCACTAAATATGGAATAGGGTGCCATTTGGGATGCAGACCGAGTCTTTGGCACTGAAAGGCTATGTATCTGTTTTCTCTTTATGCATAGACACATTTAACACCTTGCTAGACGCCATTGGTGTTCTATAGGACTGGGTCAATACTTGGCTAATCAATGACACTTTTGTCAAGGGGAGAGCCCGTTTAAAACAGGCACCGCTCCAGACTGAAGGCCAGACTCCCTTCTCTACCTCTGTTGACGTGTATGTGCATTCTAATCTACACCCATTTAACTCTCTCTACGCATCCAGAGATACACTGTAGTAGTCAAGACCACCGTCAATATGTTAGTTCTATCGTCAAGACAACCATCAATGTTAGTTCTATCATCAAGACAATCATCAATGTTAGTTCTATCGTCAAGACAACAGTCAATATGTTAGTTCTATCATCAAGACAATCATCAATATGTTAGTTCTATCATCAAGACAATTATCAATGTTAGTTCTATCATCAAGACAATCATCAATATGTTAGTTCTATCATCAAGACAATCATCAATATGTTAGTTCTATCATCAAGACAATCATCAATATGTTAGTTCTATCATCAAGACACACTCAATATGTTAGTTCTATCATCAAGACAATCATCAATATGTTAGTTCTATCATCAAGACAATCATCAATATGTTAGTTCTATCATCAAGACAATCATCAATGTTAGTTCTATCATCAGGACAATCAGCCCAAGTGGTTACCTCAGTAACACTGTGTAGCCTAGCCTACTCATTCTCAGAACATCTATTGAGAGAAGCTAGATGAGTCCACTGCCTCTATTCCCTAATGACACAAACCTGTACAGATCCTTTTAAAACACTGATTCATCAGTACAAAATGAGGATGGTCCAATCAAATGAATGCCATTAATAAATCCTCACCACCGCAAGAGAGGGGTTTCCCAGATCCCTGAGCAGTTTCCTAATTTTTCAGGAACATTGAGGAAAGAGAGGAAAGGATGGAAAACCGGTCTTTGAGTGTGTTTGCGTGTGTCTGTGTTTGCGTGTGTGTGTGTTTGCGTGTTTGTCGTGCTGCAGTAGTCCCAGTCTCCTCCAGTGGTCAGTCACAACAGGCTATTCCACGAGAGATGAGAAAAATGGTGAGGGGGGAGTGGGACATGTTTTAATGGTAATAGTAATGTGAGGGAGGGAGGGTTGTCTCCCCCTGAGATAGCTGTCTGTCTGTCAGGGTCGAGGGAGGAGAGGGAGAGGAGGAGAGAGAGGGAGGAGAGAGAGAGAGAGGAGGAGAGGGAGTGGAGGAGAGAGAGGGAGGAGAGAGAGGGAGGAGAGGGAGTGGAGGAGAGAGAGGGAGGAGAGGGAGTGGAGGAGAGAGAGGGAGGAGATGGAGAGGAGGAGAGGGAGAGGAGGAGAGAGAGGGAGAAGAGGGAGAGGAGATGAGAGAGGGAGGAGAGAGAGAGAGAGGAGAGGGAGAGGAGGAAAGAGAGGAAGGAGAGGGAGAGGAGGAGAAAGAGGAGGAGAGAGAGGGAGAAGAGGGAGAGAAGAGAGAGGGAGGAGAGAGAGGAGAGGGAGAGGAGGAAAGAGAGGAAGGAGAGGGAGAGGAGGAGAAAGGGGAGGAGAGGGAGAGGAGGAGAGGGAGAGGAGGAGAGAGAGGGAGGAGAGGGAGAGAAGGAGAGGGAGAGGAGGAGAGAGAGGGAGAAGAGGGAGAGGAGATGAGAGAGGGAGGAGAGAGAGAGAGAGGAGAGGGAGAGGAGGAAAGAGGAAGGAGAGGGAGAGGAGGAGAAAGAGGAGGAGAGAGAGGGAGAAGAGGGAGAGGAGAAGAGAGGGAGGAGAGAGAGGAGAGGGAGAGGAGGAAAGAGAGGAAGGAGAGGGAGAGGAGGAGAAAGAGGAGGAGAGAGAGAGGAGGAGAGAGAGGGAGGAGAGAGAGGGAGGAGAGGGAGAGGAGGAGAGAGAGGGAGAAGAGGGAGAGGAGAAGAGAGAGGGAGGAGAGAGAGAGGAGAGGGAGAGGAGGAAAGAGAGGAAGGAGAGGGAGAGGAGGAGAGAGAGGGAGAAGAGGGAGAGGAGAAGAGAGAGGGAGAGAGAGGAGAGGGAGAGGAGGAAAGAGAGGAGGGAGAGGGAGAGGAGGAGAAAGAGGAGGAGAGAGAGGGAGGAGAGAGAGGGGGAAATTCTCCAAAGAGCAGAAAAGCAGATGGAAACGGGTAACACACAAGTCAGAGCCTTTTTCCATGATCCAGCTCTCCAGTTCTCTGCTCCACTCGCTCAAGGCACTGAAAAGGGGACGGGAGGGGTCCCTCAGAGTGGAGTGTCACCAAGTCAAAGTCTCCCTCGGTGGAATGTCCCCTCAGCAGTAATGTCCTTCATTTATCCCGTCCTGTCCCCTGCTCGCTCTCTCTTGCTCTCTCTCTTTCTCTCTCTGTGAGAGAGGAGCTGAGGTCGTACGACTGCAGAGAAACTGACAGAGGTCAATGCTCATAGTCACACTACAGCGTATCAGGTGTGCAGTGCAGTCCCTCACTCAGCTCTCTCCACTCCACTCTCCACTCCACTCCACTCTCCACTCCCAGAATGGCTGCATGGAGAAAACAGGGGGGAAAATGCCTTCACGTCCCTTTTCCACTGACAGGATTAACACCGGTGCTGGACCTAAAAACTCTGAATTCTGTGTTACCAATAGCTGAGGCAGAGAGACATTGTTTCCTTTGGGCCTTTATAGCCTTTATGACATGTGGAATATTCTCCTCCTTGGTCTGTATTCCACAGTCTAGAATAGTAGTCTTTTCTGTGCCTCAGAAAGGCACAAAGGCACAGACTGACCTACTACTGTAATACTGAAGGGACTGGTCACTCTGGTCTAGTGTAATAGTGTAGATGTGTGATTTCTTTGTTCCATACATTAGTTCTTGTGTTCTTACACTGGAAAAAGTCCACAGGTTCTGTACATACTCTTTCGGTCCAGCAGAATGTCTTTCTTGCACACACACACATACATATACACACACATATACACACACACATACACAAATACACTCACACATATAAACACACAATTTTCCTGCCCTCTCCTGCTCCTCTCCTCGTCCCTCTACCACCAGCTGCCAGTAAGATCCTGGTGGACTCAGGTTCCACTCTCCCGTTGCGTAACAAAAGCCCCAACACATTGCTGCAGTGTCACAGGACGAGTGAATGACGCGGGGCACCGACGCGGGTGCACTCCTCTTTCGGCCCGGTGTCGAGTTGCCGTCGCTGGCCCACTTTTCACCAGTCGGACGGCCTGTCACCTGTCCTGGCTGGGAGGAATGCTGCGACTGACGCGGCCGGTGACGGCAGCACTGACTCCGGCAGCAGCTCGGCATAGCGGATGAAGTGTCTGTGTGAGGCTCCCGCTGTGTGTGTCAATGTGTGTGAGGGGGTCTCAGGGAGCCTGTGTGTCTCCTGAGAGGTTGTTTTGACACTGGACACCTGCTGTCCGACGGTAGAAGCGCATGTGTGGAGGAGGTGGTGAACCCGCATGCCAGAACCATCCGTTTCTCTCTCCCTGTGTCTCTCTCTCTCTGTGTCTCTCTCCCTCTGTCTCTCTCTCTCTCTCTCTCTGTCTCTCTCCCTCTGTCTCTCTCTCTCTCTGTCTCTCTCTCTCTCTGTCTCTCTATCTCTGTCTCTCTCCCTCTGTCTCTCTCCCTCTGTCTCTCTCCCTCTGTCTCTCTCCCTGTGCCTCTCTCCCTCTGTCTCTCTCCCTCTGTCTCTCTCTCCCTCTGTCCCTCTCTCCCTCTGTCTCTCTCCCTGTGCCTCTCTCCTCAGACTTCCCCAGGTACTTCCTCCGCCTGTCTGTCTGTCCGTGAACCCTTAGCCCTCATCCTCGCCACACCTCTTCCTGAGTCCTCATCCTCCTCCTCTCCACACCACTTCCTGTGTCCTCGTCCTCGTCCTCTCCACACCTCTTCCTGAGTCCTCACCCTCCTTCTTGCCACACCTCTTCCTGAGTCCTTGTCCTCCTCCTCTCCACACCTCTTCCTGAGTCCTTGTCCTCCTCCTCTCCACACCTCTTCCTGAGTCCTTGTCTTCCTCCTCTCCACACCTCTTCCTGAGTCCTTGTCCTCCTCTCCACACCTCTTCCCAAGCTCTGAGCTGAGCCAAGAGCAGCCAGGCTCCATAAAGACTAGGGAGGGCTGGTGGTGGTGGCTAGCCCAGCCCCCTGGCGGTACTCCCTTCCTGGGGCTTCTCTCCTCTCTCATGTCCCTGTGTGGTCAGAATATCCCAGGCTCCAGGCGTTCCTCACAAAGGGCACTGCTCTGAGGTAAAGGAGCTCCCTCCTCCTCCTCCTCCTCCGGCTCCTGAGGCCCTCTCTTTCATTTTCCTCTTCTTTCTCTTGTGGACCGTCCAGCAGGCGGCGGCGGTCAGTGTCAGCACCAGGCCGGCTATAAGCAACACTACCGTCACCACTTTGGTCAGGGGCAGGTCGTTGTATGTGTAAGTAACAGCCGTGCCCGACACACCGATCACCAATGAGATGATGCCAAAGGGGAAGATGCAGCGATACCAGGACTTCTCCATGCCGCCCGTGGCCTGGGAAAGGCGCTCCAGACTGGATAGGACCTCCGGGACTTTGGGCCCCTGAGCTTCCAGCTGGCTCAGGGCCTGATTGTCTTGTCCAGGGGCCGGGGCTCCTGGGGGCTGGGGTGGAGTCTGGCAGGCCAGTTTGCCAGTGGTGCAGCCCATCCTGTCGGACTAACCCGGCCTTCCGCAGGGGGAGAGGAGGTGGAGGCTGGAGATGCAGACCAGGCAGCAGATCCTCCTGTAGCTGCCTCTGCCTCAGCTATCTTCTCCTCAGTAGTAGTCAGCACTGGCCTGGAGCAAGAAATACAGACAACCAGAGGAGGTTTCTCTGTCTCAGAGCACAGAGAAGAAAGGGAGGAATAGCTAGAGTGGGAAGTATTGTGAGGTTTTGGTCATAAAGCGCAGAAATCCTACTCACACTCTCCCTGTCTCTTCCTCCCTCTCTCTCTGTCTCTCTGCTGCGTGTGCCCTGCTTGCTGCTGATTCCCTGCCAGCACATTGTACACTCTGCTGCCGGGACTGTAGGGGGATATATAAGGGGCCAGCGGAGGGGGTGGAGCCAGGGAGAGGAAAGAGGGCGGAACAAAGCCTCCGATTGGCCACAGCACATGTGATGTCAAATTCCGGGGCAGGGAGGAATGGGGAGTGGTGGGAGAACAGGAAGCGGGAGGAGAGAAGAGGAAGGGGGAAGGGAGAAGAGGAGAAGAACAGTTTAACTGCTCCCTCTCCGTCTCATCTCTCTCCATCCTCTCCTTCCTTTCCTTTATTCTCTTTTTTATCTCCATGCGGTAGAGAGTTAAAGTATCCCCTGGAGAATAGAAGAAACACCTACTGCTACGTTTTCTGCAGGGAGGGGAGCACGATTCTGCCAGGATTCAACTATAGAAAAGATACAAGCAGAATGAGGTAGAGATAACATTTTTTTTTATCAGAGTAGAGAGAGGAAGGGGAGTGTTTGGAGCATCTGCCACCTCTCTCTCTCACACACACCTCGCCGCAACGGCACAGCTGTATCACGCTCGACATACTAATTATACAACAACGGCATTCCCACTGCACCCTGCCACAACACAGAGGGACCACACACACACACACACACACACACACACACACCCACACACACACACACACACACACACACACACACACACACACAGAGATACATTTAGAAACACATTCACAGACAGACATACAGTCCATATATGAAAACCTATATTTATACCAACAAGATATCACAGTCGGACTTCATGCCCTAACCTCCTCGGACAAATGTTTATTTTTGACGAATAAACTGACTTCATCTCCCAACGTTCTGTGACAAACTTGTTAAATTTAGGCACACAGAAACAACTCTAGTGTGAAGTGTAGGCATTCATTCTGACTGGGTTAATTAGGGGTTAAGGTTTGGGATAGGGATGAAACAGAGACAACTCTGACTGGGCTTGGTCTGTTGTTGTGGACGGATGGTGAAGTGGTGATGAGCTCCTGCTCTGTAGACTGTGAGTTCAATCCCAGTGCAGGGCTCTTGGGCTGGTTTTGACAGTGTCTCCTGACATCCAGTGGACCTGCACAAATGTTGAATTTCGCCTTGGATCTGGAGTGATCCTTCTGATTTATACACAGATGCACGTAATAGCAAACACACTCAGTACGCATTCCTCCTCCTCCTCCGCCCACACACACGACGCAGCACCCATTCCTCCTCCTCCACACACACGTACGCAAAGCCTCCTGCCAAATGGCTAAATGGGATAAAGGCTACGTATGGATGACAGAGAGGCTAATCCCCTCTATACCACCAGGACCAGCCTCCGGAGCCTTCAGCCTCTGTTCTAATGAAATCAATCCAGACAGCTCTGCCTCCCGAAGTCCTCTCCCAGCTCACCTAAACCCAGTTCCAGAAAGAAGCTTCACTAGGGACTACTGGTGGGTTAGGCTCTACTGGGATGACATTCTAACCAGTTTCAATGTTGTTTCATTTAGAATGCACGCTCATAGGATGAGTAGAATGCTGACTGGAATAATACATTGAACTCAATGGGATGGGATATATTCATTCAACTATGAATATTGTAAGCATGATTTTAATAAATGATTAGCACAGATAGTAGTTTTGTGTGTGGGTGTGGACTCCTTGATATGCAGGAGGAATGACAGTGTCATTTTAACTAAATAAACCATGTCATGCTAATCAGGAATGTCTCGTCTTAAAGCCGTCTACAAAGAGCCACAGTCCCAGACGTCTCCTCCATTGTGAACATGTGTGTGTGTGTGTGTGTGTGTGTGTGTGTGTGTGTGTGTGTGTGTGTGTGTGTGTGTGTGTGTGTGTGTGTGTGTGTGTGTACATGCATGTACAGTTGAAGTTGGAAGTTTACATACACCTAAACTCATACATTTAAACTCAGTTTTTCACAATTCCTGACATTTAATCCTAGTAAAAATTCCCCGTCGTAGGTCAGTTAGGATCACCACTTTATTTTAATAATGTGAAATGTCAGAATAATAGAGAGAATGATTTATTTCAGCTTTTATTTCTTTCATCACATTCCCAGTGGGCCAGAAGTTTACATACACTCAATTAGTATTTGGTAGCATTGCCTTGAAATTGTTTAACTTGGGTCAAATGTTATGGGTAGCCTTCCACAAGCTTCCCACAATAAGTTGGGTGAATTTTGCCCCATTCCTCCTGACAGAGCTGGTGTAACTGACTTAGGTTTGTAGGCCTCCTTGCTTGCACACGCTTTTTCAGTTTTGCCCACAAATGTTCTATAGGATTGAGGTCAGGGCTTTGTGATGGCCACTCCAATACCTTGACTTTATTGTCCTCAGGCCATTTTGCCACAACTTTGGAAGTATGCTTGTGGTCATTGTCCATTTGGAAGACCCATTTGCGAGCAAGCTATAACTTCCTGTCAAGTGTCAGTTGTGTGGAGGTGAGGATGGAGTCAGGCGCAGGACACAGAACTGAGTAAAATAACGGACTTTACTCTGAAAAAACAATTATCCAAAAATCCACGCAGGGAATACAACCCTAACACAAAAGACTAACACAAAAACCATGAAACAATCACGCACAAAACATAATGAGAACCAGAGGGTTAAATAGGGAAATAATAATAACGTAATGGGAACCAGGTGTGAACAATCAAGACATAACAAATGGAAAAAGAAACGTGGATCGGTGGCAGCTAGAAAGCCGGCGACGATGACCGCCGAACGCCGCCCGAACAAGGAGAGGCACCAACTTCGGCGGAAGTCGTGACACTTCCTGACTGATGTCTTGAGATGTTGCTTCAATATATCCACATAATTTTCCTTCCTCATGCAGCCATCTATTTTGTGAAGTGTACCAGTCCCTCCTGCAGCAAAGCACACCCACAACATGATGCTGCCACCCCCGTGCTTCACGTTTGGGATTGTGTTCTTTGGCTTGCAAGCCTCCCCCTTTTTCCTCTAAACATAACGATGGTCATTGTGGCCAAACAGTTCCATTTTTGTTTCGTCAGACCAGAGGACATTTCTTCAAAAAGTACGATCTTTGTCCCCATATGCAGTTGCAAACTGTAGTCTGGCTTTATTATGGCGGTTTTGGAGCAGTGGCTTCTTCCTTGCTGAGCGGCCTTTCAGGTTATGTCGATATAGGACTCGTTTTACTGTGGATATAGATACTTTTGTACCTGTTTCCTCCATCATCTTCACAAGGTCCTTTGCTGTTGTTCTGGGATTGATTTGCACTTTTCGCACCAAAGTACGTTCATCTCTAGGAGACAGAACGCGTCTCCTTCCTGAGTGGTATGATGGCTGCCTGGTCCCATGTGGTTTATACTTGCGTACTATTGTTTGTACAGATGAACGTGGTACCTTCAGGCGTTTGGAAATTGCTCCCAAGGATGAACCAGACTTGTGGAGGTCAAAAGAATGTCTGAGGTCTTTTTATTTTCCCATGATGTCAAGCAAAGAGGCAGTGAGTTTGAAGGTAGGCCTTGAAATACATCCACAGGTACACATCCAATTGACTCAAATGATGTCAATTAGCCTATCAGAAGCTTCTAAAGCCATGGCATAATTTTCTGGAATTTTCCAAGCTGTTTGAAGGCACAGTCAACTTAGTGTTTGTAAAGTTCTGACCCACTGGAATTGTGATACTGTGAATTATAAGTGAAATAATCTGTCTGTAAACAATTGTTGATGAGAACCAGTTCATAGACTCGGGGGATAACTGATTATTGATGTCAGCCATTGATGAGAACCAGTTCATAGACTCGGGGATAACTAGTTATTGATGTCAGCCATTGATGAGAACCAGTTCATAGACAGGGGGATAACTAGTTATTGATGTCAGCCATTGATGAGAACCAGTTCATAGACTCGGGGATAACTAGTTATTGATGTCAGCCATTGATGAGAACCAGTTCATAGACTCGGGGATAACTAGTTATTGATGTCAGCCATTGATGAGAACCAGTTCATAGACTCGGGGATAACTAGTTATTGATGTCAGCCATTGATGAGAACCAGTTCATAGACAGGGGATGACTAGTTATTGATGTCAGCCATTGATGAGAACCATTTCATAGACAGGGGATGACTAGTTATTGATGTCAGCCATTGATGAGAACCATTTCATAGACAGGGGGATGACTAGTTATTGATGTCAGCCATTGATGAGAACCAGTTCATAGACAGGGGGATGACTAGTTATTGATGTCAGCCATTGATGAGAACCAGTTCATAGACAGGGGATGACTAGTTATTGATGTCAGCCATTGATGAGAACCATTTCATAGACAGGGGGATGACTAGTTATTGATGTCAGCCATTGATGAGAACCAGTTCATAGACAGGGGGATGACTAGTTATTGATGTCAGCCATTGATGAGAACCAGTTCATAGACAGGGGATGACTAGTTATTGATGTCAGCCATTGATGAGAAGCATTTCATAGACAGGGGGATGACTAGTTATTGATGTCAGCCATTGATGAGAACCAGTTCATAGACTCGGGGATAACTAGTTATTGATGTCAGCCATTGATGAGAACCAGTTCATAGACTCGGGGATAACTAGTTATTGATGTCAGCCATTGATGAGAACCAGTTCATAGACTCGGGGATAACTGATTATTGATGTCAGCCATTGAATAGAAGTCCACCTACATTCTTTACCTGTCATCATGTCTCTCTCAAGTCTGGCGGCAGATTAACAAAATATCCTACCAGACTACCAGAGAGGCGGAGGGCATCACCCACAACATAGAAATACAACTAATTCTATGGTCACAATCACAGGAGGTTGGTGGCTCCTTAATTGGGGAGGACGAACTTGTGGTAGCGGCTGGAGTGCAATCGGTGGGATGGTATCAAATACATCAAACACGGCTCATATTCTGAGCCGTCCTCCACTCAGTAGCCTCCACTGGTCACAACAACCTGAAGGGGGTTTACTGAGGGGACCGTCAAAGACCTATTAGTATTATTTATTAACCAAACCTCCTTGGTTTCAACATAAACAAAGAGAGTTGTGGAATATATGTTCCTCCATAGTCTGAAAGGAAATAAGAGGACATGGGAATAGAGCCACACACACACACACACACACACACACACACACACACACACACACACACACACACACACACACACACACACACACACACACACACACACACACACACACACACACACACACACACACACACACACACACACTGACAATATTGAACCTTTATTAAGATGTTCCTCCCTGCCCTCTGTTGAAAAGCTCTCTGTGACGGAGTAAACTGACACACACAGGCAGGGTGGTCAGGGAGGAAATCAAATAATAAACATTGCTGGAGGGGTAATTGATGAAACAGCGTGACTCAACACTAGCTGCCGGCTGTAACTGAATACCAACAGAGAAAGACATACAGGAGATTTAGGAGGAGAGGAGGGGGATGGAAGGGGGGAGAGAAGGGCCGGGGGCGTCAGAGAAGAGTGGGAGGGAGAGGAGAAAGAAGGCTCAATGAAAAGCGAGGTGGATTCTTGGTAACACAGCATGGTTTCTGTGGTTGTGTACTTGGACACGGCAGTTTATAAAGCACTATAGGTTTTGTACATCTGCCCCCCCCCCCCCCCATTCAAATTACAGAGAGGATGGATAGATTAAAGGGCCAGGCGGAGAAAGAATAGAGTAGAGGAGAATTAAATTCAAACAACTTCAGTTGTCCCCTTGCTGAAATTACTAAAAGGAAAAGCAAGAGGGAGTGAGAGAAAGATAACAGTTGAGTAAGAGGAATATAAAACAGTTACACAGAAAACTTAAACGTTCATTTATTTTGTTACTATTTTTCCTTTAGTTTATTAAGCTAAATGCGTTTGTTGGTTAAGAGCACGTAAGCAAGCATTTCACGGTAAAGTCTACACCGGTTGTATTCGGCGCATGTGACAAATACAATTTAATTCCACCACTTTTCAACCTCATTTTCATTATCTCCAGCACAATACCAGTTTCTAAGTTTTGTAGTAAAAATATACAGTAAAGTGTAACAGTTCTACCCGATGGCATCAAAAGAAATAGTGATTTTCAAACACTATGAGATTCGCAGTGACGTGGGGAGCAAGAAAATACCCTTAACTGGCTAGAAACAAGTTGTTTTTCTTTAATCCTACCCTGTGATGTCACAGAGAAGAATCTTTTAAGAACTCTTATCTTTTTAATCACAGAAATGCATGTTGACACTGGTATGGTGCTGAAAATAATGAATATGAGGTTGAAAAGTTGCAGAATTGCCCTTTACGTAAAGACTAGGACATTGCTGAAGACTACAGTATGTCACCTGGGCGGGACTTGTGTCAGGCAAACAGGAACACAGGAAGGCTGAGTTGTGTGGGCTCACCGGGACCTCTGTGTGTTGCAAATTTATGTTGACATTATTAATGCCTGCCGCTTAGTACCTTCCTGTCTCCCCTCTTCACACGCCCTGGCCTAAACTGAGACAACCTCTTATCAAAACAGAACCCTTCCTTTTGCTGGGAATCCAGCCCTTCCCACACAGGGACTGGCAACCACAATTATACAGACACATAGTTTGTCTCAATAAAACGGTATTTATCCCCCCAGGGGCAATTAAGAAAGACATAGTTATAAATCACAGTGGACGCTTTGAGAAAATGGTTGGGAGCGTTTCCCATTCAATAATGGATTGATATACGGTAGCATCATGACTAAATAAATAATAACAATATGTTCTGTTAGGGATGGCAAACGGGCCCATAAAAGCACTCTGTCAGATAATGTGTGTAGTAGTAAAAGAGCTCTGATGAATACCATGACAGATACAGAAGATTGTGACAGAGCTAGCACTTGATAGAATCATTTCTAATTGAATAATGATCAGTGCCCTCATCACTCTACTGTAGCAGAGGAAAATTACCCGTTTATCAGAGTAGAGCTGTTGGTAAGGAAGAGCAAGTCATCACTAACTACCACAGCCACAAAGTCATAAACCCAGCCTATTTGTACAATTTCTCTAATTAAAATCGGATTTTAAACCTAACCCTAACATTAACCACATTCCTAACTCTAGCCTTATGTTAAGACCAAAAAGCTAATTTGTGTTAGCCAATTTTGACTTTGTGGCTGTGCTATCTAATGGAAAACAGAAGATCCCCATTTTCTTCCATTTTGTGCCTACTGAACACCACCCTTGTGTCACCATGACTACTATCCTGCTGCATGCTATTATGTCTCTTTGTCTGTTTCTGGTGAGAAACCTGCTCACCCCAGCTGACATCCATCTGAGTAGCTTTCCATGGAACCTGTTCCCCTGGTGACTCAGTCACCCTGGAGGTGTGTGTGCGTGTGTGTGTGAGGTCTGGTGCAGCAGAGCATACTCACCCACGACCCGCTGTGTAAACCCGGCGCCACCTGTCGCCCAGTCTGGACCAGCTTGTGCCATCTTCACGTCATTTGACTGTGGGTAGACTGGGCAAGCATTGAATTGGCCCTTTTTATCCTCTCTAGGCCCCCGCTACCTCTCACACCCACCCTCATAATCTCTCATATCGCATCAGAGGAAATCCCAAAAAATTGTCAGAGACTCCAGTCACCCAAGTCAAAAACTGTTTTCTCTGCTACCGCACAACAAGCAGTACCGGAGCGTCGTCTAGGACCAAAAGGCTCAGCTTCTACCTCCAAGCCATAAGCCTGCTGAACAATTAATAAAATGGCCACCGCACAATTTACATTGACCCCTCCATTTGTTTTTACACTGCTGCTACTCGCTGTTTATTATCTATGCATAGTCACTTCACCCCTACCTACTTGTACAAACTACTTTGACTAACCTGTACCCCCGCACATTGACTCGGTACCGGTAGCCCCTGTGTATAGCCTCGTTATTTTATTGTGTTACTTTTTATCGTGCTTTACTTTAGTTTATTTAGTAAATATTTTCTTAACTCTTTTTGGAACTACACTGTTGGTTAAGTAAGCGTTTCAATGTAAGGTCTACACTTGTTGTATTCAGTGCATGTGACAAATAAAATTAGTTTGACAGACCCATCACTTCATATTCTATCACAACAGATCCTAGGATCAGATAGATAGATAGAATATTAGATGTGGTCATGCCAGACCCATACATGATGTAGAAATCTGAGCCAGAAGCAGACAGGATGGGAATGTCAGTCAAAATGTAAGAACCAGCAGACAGAGGCTATTCCTCTTAGATTAGGCATGGATTCTGGCCAGTCAAAGACACAGATCAAGTTTGTGGAGATGAACACAGACAGCTGGTCCCGCATGCCTTACCCTTCAATGTTGGCCGATCTGAAGGGTCTCGATAGGAAGAGAAGCGGTGGTGCAGCCACCATATTGCTTACACTTTAAACATCTGCAAACATCAAATGATTAGGTTAGGGCCAAGGGGAAGAGGTAGGGAGTGAATTGGGACTGGCACTTGGTGCGTGCCACAGGAGGATGGTGGCACCATAATTTGGGAGGACAGGCTCATAGTAATGGCTGGAGCGGAATAGGTGGAATGGAATGAAATACATCAAACACATGGTTTCCATGGTGCCATTCCATTTGCGCCGTTCCAGTCATTATTATGAGCCGTCCTCCCCTCAGCAGCCTCCACTGGTTCGTACCTACACCACCTATCGACCGGTGGCGTGTTGGCCGGGCAGGTGAGGCTCATGCTGTTGATCTACCTCTTCAGCCCTCCCCAACCGTCATTAAACTGTTTTGCCAAGTTTTTCCCCACTGGATTTTTGCTTGCTTGTCCTATTCACAGTACCCCTGGCGTGTTTTGAATGCAGCCCAGGGCCAGGATGGATAATAGTGAATATCCTACATTGTTCTCCTTCCACACCACCCAACAGACCAGAAGGACAGAGTTAGTTTAGGCCTTCTTTCCCAAATGAGTCACCTGCCTCCTTATTTGCTGCCTTATAAGAGCAAACTCTGCACATAGAGACCAGTGCTTCCCGTTGTATTAACCACAGTGCTTCCCGTTGTATTAACCACCGTGCTTCCCGTTGTATTAGCCACAGTGCTTCCCGTTGTATTAGCCACAGTGCTTCCCGTTGTATTAGCCACAGTGCTTCCCGTTGTATTAGCCACAGTGCTTCCCGTTGTATTAACCACAGTGCTTCCCGTTGTATTAGCCACAGTGCTTCCCGTTGTATTAACCACAGTGCTTCCCGTTGTATTAGCCACAGTGCTTCCCGTTGTATTAGCCACAGTGCTTCCCGTTGTATTAGCCACAGTGCTTCCCGTTGTATTAGCCACAGTGCTTCCCGTTGTATTAGCCACAGTGCTTCCCGTTGTATTAGCCACAGTGCTTCCCGTTGTATTAGCCACAGTGCTCCCCGTTGTATTAACCACAGTATTCATTTCGGGGGGAAAAAAATGGTGTACTTGATATTTAAAATTAAAACTTAACATGCATTAGATAAGAGGGAATGTAGTCTGTATAACAAGTACTAATGTACTGTATGAAGTCTGTATAACAAGTACTAATGCACTGTATGTAGTCTGTATAACAAGTACTAATGTACTGTATGTAGTCTGTATAACAAGTACTAATGTACTGTATGTAGTCTGTATAACAAGTACTAATGTACTGTGTGAAGTCTGTATAGCAAGCACTAATGCACTGTATGTAGTCTGTATAACAAGTACTAATGTACTGTATGAAGTCTGTATAACACGTACTAATGTACTGTATGTAGTCTGTATAACAAGTACTAATGTACTGTATGTAGTCTGTATAACAAGTACTAATGTACTGTATGTAGTCTGTATAACAAGTACTAATGTACTGTATGTAGTCTGTATAACAAGTACTAATGTACTGTATGTAGTCTGTATAACAAGTACTAATGTACTGTATGTAGTCTGTATAACAAGTACTAATGTACCGCAAGTAGGCTCTTTTTGATTTGAAAGGTGCGTCATGGGTATAGCGCCACCTGCTGACAAATATAAAATCACAGCATCTGTCAGTGATTAGTTGACCTACAACATTTTTACTTAAATTATTCAACTAAAATTATTACACATTTGTAGATATAGACTACCGAATGAAAAATGCAAAGTAACTTTTTCAATATCCATCAATTTCAATAATATAATTATAAGAGTCTTACAATATATAAAAAGGAACCATGTAAAACCAAAATGCTCAATCCCTCCAAATACACAGATTGACATTCCCAACACACAAAAATCCCTCTTTTCAGAAGATTCTCCATTCTTCTTCCTCTGTTCTCAGTGTCCTGTATAAAAGAAAGTAACTTTGACTATACAACTTTGACTATACAAATGTTTGTGTATGCGAGGGAGAGTGTGTGTGTGAGAGGGAGAGAGATTGTGTGTGTGTGAGTGTTTGGGGGTAACTCTTTGAAGGACTCATTCTGTTTTATTAAAAGGAGAGGTTTCAGAGACCTATTATCACCATTAAACATATCACTATCAAACATTCCATTCATTGGTCTATTCTTCAATAGTCTTTGTTGGTCGTGTTCATTAGGCACCAAATGGAAGAACACCGAATGAGACAGGAGGGGCTACCTGGCCTTGGCCAATTAGAAACTTTCCTTTTTGTTTTCTGCTGCATTGTGTGCCCTAATAAACATGACCCAGGTGATTTGGCCTGTTCAGTTCATTTGACCTGTTCCTTTAGTCAGGTTCTGTGTCCAGAACCAGAGTAGGAAACATCACCCCTCCCTCTCCAAGCAGGGAGTAAATGTCACGGAGCGCGGCGGGGTTGGGTAGTCCAGGAGCGGAGGGCATGACCATGGTGTCAGAGAGAGCCTGTCAGAGAAACAGAACACACACCAAAAAAGTGACTAATGCATACATACACACAGACGCAAAATCTGTCTCAATATTGACCTTTGTGGAGAAATCAACTTTTTCCTTTTAACATGGCACAGGTGTGTAATGGCATGGCTCTTGGTAGAAATATGCAAAGGGTGTGTTATTAGCTACCTGATACAGGTGTGTGTGTATGAGACAGATGTGCCTCTTACCTGATACAAGTGTGTGTGTGTGTGTATATGAGACAGATGTGCCTCTTACCTGATACAGGTGTGTGTATGAGACAGATGTGCCTCTTACCTGATACAGGTGTGTGTATGAGACAGATGTGCCTCTTACCTGATACAGGAGTGTGTATGAGACAGATGTGCCTCTTACCTGATACAGGAGTGTGTATGAGACAGATGTGCCTCTTACCTGATACAGGTGTGTGTGTGTGTGTGTAAATGAGTCAGATGTGCCTCTTACCTGATGCAGGTGCACCTCCTGCTGTAGCAGCTCTACTCGCAACCTCAGCCTTTCCACCTCCTGGAGCTCTGCCTGGCTGGTGTAGGTCAGGGTGGGGGGCAAGGGGGTCACCCCACTCAGGTCACCCCACTCGCCCTTACTCCTGACGGGGCAGAACGCGCCTGCTCCTTCCCCCTTCAGCCTCCCCCATCGATCCCATGCCTCCTGCTCTGGTCGAAAAAATTGTGATTATTTTTAGAGTGAGAGGAGCGTGAGCAACCGAAGCCGAAAACGTTTGCGCCTCCTGTGTGCTTGCTGCTCCCTCAGCTTTAAATAGCGGGGACAAGCCAAGCATTGCGCGCCGTCAAGGATGGACTGACTGATGGCTTTAAAACCTCACCGTCACATTCACACAGGGGGACCTGAGAAGGAGCCTCACCGTCACATTCACACAGGGGGACCTGAGAAGGAGCCTCACCGTCACATTCACACAGGGGGACCTGAGAAGGAGCCTCACCGTCACATTCACACAGGGGGACCTGAGAAGGAGCCTCACCGTCACATTCACACAGGGGGACCTGAGAAGGAGCCTCACCGTCACATTCACACAGGGGGACCTGAGAAAGAGCCTCACCGTCACATTCACACAGGGGGACCTGAGAAGGAGCCTCAACGTCACATTCACACAGGGGGACCTGAGAAGGAGCCTCACCGTCACATTCACACAGGGGGACCTGAGAAGGAGCCTCACCGTCACACACACACAAAGATCTCAAAAGGAGCCCAAGGAAACAAGAATAAATCCAGTGTTACTCTGACGGTTTCTATTTTCATTATCCATAAGTCAAGACAGTGAGGGGAATTAGCTCGTTAGTGTGTGTCCGCGTGAAGATTGACTCTCAGGGAGCACATTTCTCCATTGGGGGATCGTGACCTGAGAATTAATCTGCTCATCATACTGTTGTCTGTTGACTCATGACAATGCTGCAACAAAAGCATCACTGTACCATTCTATTGTTGGACATTTACACTGAATTGAATTGTCCCAAAATAAAATGCTGCATAATAATCAGACTACCAGAATATAGATTAGAGATCAATTATAAGAATGATACAGTTCCTTCAGAATGAATACCAGAATGTAGATTAGAGATAAGATAGGAACTGTATAATTGTTCTACAGAAAGTATTCACACCCCTTGACTTCTTCCACATTTTGTTGTGTTACAGCCTGCATTTAAAATGGATGTAATTTAGATTTGTCACTGGCCTATATACACAATACCCCATAATGTAAAAATTGTTTACAAATTAATTAAAAAAAATCTGAAATGTCTTTTGAGTCAATAAGTATTCAAACCCTTTGTTATGGCAAGCCATATGTTCTGGAGTAAACATTTGCTTAACAAGTCACATAATACATTGCAAGGACTCACTATGTGTGCAATAATAGTGTTTAACACGATTGCTGGAGAGGAAGGAAACTGCTCAGGGATTTCACCATGAGGCAAATGGTGACTTTAAAACAGTTACAGAGTTTAATGGCTTTGATAGGAGAAAACTGAGGATGGATCAACAATAAGATGTAGTTAGTCCACAATACTAAGATAATTGACAGCGAAAATAAGAAAGCCTGTGCCTAATAAAAATATTCCATTCTGTTTGCAACAAGGCACTAAAGTATACTGAAAAGAATGTGGCAAAGCAATTCACTTTTTTGTCCTGAATACAAAGTATTGTATTTGCCCCAAACATATTACTGAGTACCACTCTCATATTTTCAAGCATAGTGGTGGCTGCATCATGTGATGGTTATGCTTTTAATTTAAGGACTGGTGAGTTTTTCAGGATAAAAAATAAATGGAATGGAGCTAAGCACAGGCAAAATGCTAGAGGGAAACCTGGTTCAGTCTGCTTTCCATCAGACACAGACATGAATTCACATTTCAGCAGGACAATAACCTAAAACACAAGGCCAAATCTGGAGTTGCTTACCAAGAAGACAGAAAATGTTCTTGAGGGCCGAGTTAATTTTGACTTAAATCTACTTGACAAGACCTGAAATGGTTATCTAGCAATGATCAACAACCAATTTCACAGAGCTTGAAGAATTTTGAAAAAATAAAATGGGAAAATGTTGCACAATCCAGATGTGGAAAGCTCTTAGAGACTCTCCCAGAAAGACTCATAGCTGTAATCTATGGTAGAAAATGACAAGATTATGTTTTAATAGTGTTTATGCATCGAATAGCTTTGATTAGTACTCTCTCATCTGTGTTTGTGTGATTGAGTTGGGCCTCTGGGGCTTAACGCTGGCAATTGATTTAAAATGTCTTGGCGATAAAACATACAGCCTGCATTCCATTGAATGATTAGTGTCTGTGAAATGCTGGCCTGTCTGCCAGGACCAGGTGAACCCTCCCTCCAGTTTCTCTCCCACATGTAGATGAACACCGGACTTCAGAAATTGTGAGGAGTACCCAGTGTTCCATGTTGCATTAGTATCTGTGTGTTAAGGAGAGTGAAACTGAGAAGATAACTCTGTATAAACAAGCAGTAAATTACCTACAGACAGAAACCTGGCGCAATGTTGTCACGAGAATTTTCAATCCCAATGATAACTAATAATCATTTAAGCTTTGACTAATTCCCCGAGGTTTGTAAGACCCTGGGTTTAATAATAATTAGGCAAAGACTCAGATTCTGCGAAAGGTTCGTAGTTTATTCAGAGAACGTCTAAAGTCAACCAGAATTTGAACAGTCTTTATAACCCCATCTACGCACACACACACACACACACACACACACACACACACACACACACACACACACACACACACACACACACACACACACACACACACACACACACACACACACACACACACACACACAGGTTTATCACTTTTCTACCAGCCTTGGCAGTTTCTCGCCATTCCTTTCCTCCCCAGATAAGAGAGGCCTTGGAAGGGCCCTCCTGTTGTCAGGTCATGTGTAGTCTACCAGCCTCTGTTTTCTCAACAATACATTTCTCCCTCTTAACTTGTCCCACATTACCACATAGTAATACAATGGTCTAGTCACACATATTATGGAATTATGACTCTTATCAAATGTACATTTGTGTCTGTTGCATAATTACACAATGTACCGTTGTATAATTCTACACATCTGTTTGTCATGAATATTCAGGAGGATGTACTTTGCTATAAAGAGTTTACAGGTAAATTCGATATTTCTTTGTGAGTGTCAGAGTAGGCTGGGGCCAGCAAGGCAGCCAGTCGAGGCTCTCAATTTTAAGTGGGGACTATGGCTTTGACTCTGGATAGTGTGTGTGTGTTCTGGAACATTCTGTCACAATCTGGCCCCTAGCCAGTCACCTTGGAGACTTTGGGAGCACTAAAAACTGTCAATTCTAAATAAAAGTTCCCCCCCCATCAGCACCACACTGTCACAATGAGATTGGTGAGAGGGGAAAGAGAGCTCAGCTTATAATTGTATTGGTTCAAGGTCGTGGAGAATATGTTGCATTATACTGTGAGATGCTATATAGGCTCATTATGCTGCGTGAATCAATTGCAAAGGGTCACAATTTCACCACAAGTGAAGTCCCTGGAAAAGTCAGTAAAGGGGTATTGGAGGGTAATATGCCTACTTTCCAAGACAGATTGTTAAAATGCGAACTAATTCTCGACATTTGATTATACTCTACACTGTCCCAGTGAAAAACATTGAGAGTGGAGATGTGTGTGTGTGTGCGTGTGTATAGAGTGAAGCAAGATTTAGTACCTTTTCTCAGCTGCCCAGCATGTTTCTGGAGGTCTGCCACCATCTTCTCCAGGCCTTCCAGCATCAGCAAGGACTCATATTCCCTCTTCTGGCATGTTGCTTCACATAATAACACGCAAAAAATAACGAATAAATATAAATGTACAGTGCATTCGGAAAGTATTCAGACCCCTTAACTTTTTCCACATTTTGTTAAGTTACAGCCTTATTCTAAAATTGATTAAATACATTTTTTCCTCATCAATCTACACACAATACCCCATAATGACAAAGCGAGAAAAAAAATTCAGACATGTTTGGCAAATTATCTTTACATAACCTTTACATAAGAATTCAGACCCTTTGCTATCAGACTCTAAATTGAATTCAGGTGCATCCTGTTTCCATTGATCATCCTTGAGATGTTTCTACAACTTTATTGGAGTCCACCTGTGGTAAATTCAAATTGATTGATAAAAAACATGAGCTGGCATACACCCAGAATAATAGTTTGTGTGGAGGTGCTGACTAACGGTGAATAAACTACAAACTATCAAAATAAATTAAGTCGCACACTCCATGTTCTTCCTCAGGGTGGAAGGCACAGTGATGACGAAACGTTGGTAAATACCCATTCAATTGCTGGGAGATTACACATGGAGTGTGCGACTTAATTTATTTTGATAGTTTAAATTCAATTGATTGGACATGGTTTGGAAAGGCACACACCTGTCTATATAAAGGTCCCACAGTTGACAGTGCATGTCAGAGCAAAAACCAAGCCATGAGGTCAAAGGAATTATCCGTAGAGTTCCGAGACAGGATTGTGTCGAGGCACACATCTGGGGGAAGGGTACCAAAAAATTACTGCAGCATTGAAGGTCCCCATGAACACAGTGGCCTCCATCATTCTTAAATGGAAGAAGTTTGGAACCCCCAAGACTCTTCCTAGAGCTGGCCGCTTGGCCAAACAGAGCAATCGGGGGAGAAGGGCCTTGGTCAGGGAGGTGACCAAGAACCCGATGGTCACTCTGACAGAGCTCCAGAGTTCCTCTGTGGAGATGGGAGAACCTTCCAGAAGGACAACCATCTCTGCAGCACTCCACCATTCAGGCCTTTATGGTAGAGTGGCCAGACTGAAGCCACTCTTCAGTAAAAGGCACCTGACAGCCCGCTAGGAGTTTGCCAAAAGGCACCTAAAAGACTCAGACCATGAGAAACAATTAACCCAATCGAACATCTCTGGAGAGACCTGAAAATAGCTGTGCAGCGACGTTCCCCATCCAACCTGACAGTGCTTGAGAGGATCTTCAGAGAAGAATGGGAAACTCCCCAAATACAGGTGTGCCAAGCTTGTAGCGTCATACCCAAGAAGACTCGAGGCTGTAATCACTGCAAAAGGTGCTTCAAGAAAGTACTGAGTAAAGGGTGTGAACGCTATGTAATTGTTATATTTCATATTTTTTATACATTTGCTAAAACATTCTAAAAACCTGTTTTTGCTTTGTCATTATAGGGTATTGTGTATAGATTAATGAGAGGGGGAAAAACTATTTAATCCATTTTAGAATAAGGCTGTAACGTAACAAAATGTGGAAAAAGTCAAGAGGTCTGAATACTTTCCAAATGCAAGGTATGTATAACAGACATGAGATAAGCATTATTATTACTACATTATTACACATTGACAAAGAATTACTTCTTTCAGTATATGGACATGAAATTAAACAAATGCAGTGATAAAGCGCAATGCAAATCAATCTAAAATGTATTGGTAATGGTGCTATAAAAAATGAAAAGGTTTTTCCATATCTAATTGATTTACATTACTCAGAAGTTACTGTAATGAATTGTTATCTGTAGCATAAAAACAGCTCTGTCAAATGATTGCTAATGGCTTCAGCAGAATTAATAAGATCAGCAGTTAATGAGGTCAGAGGACTAAGGGGTGATGAGCTGAAAAATAACACTGAACGTTCTTATTTCTAAGCTAACTAAATCCTTAGTTCTTGGATAAATGGACCCCTTCTCCACCCCCTATTGCTTTTCTTTCCAGACTCTTGTTTTCTCATCGCCCATACTTCTGTCATCTCCTACCAGTTCTCCATCCCTCCACTTCTGTAATTTCCTATTTCTTACTTATCACTCCTTCCATCCCCCCTTCTGCATCTCCTCTGGCTGGGCTGGTACCTGGCTCAGTGCCAGAGGTTCTGAAGGTCTGGCCAGCCAGCAACAGAAGCCGCTCACTCTGGTAGCAATGACTCAGATCCGTGCAAAGCTGTGTCAGTCTGTCCACCTGAGCCCCGGTGTCGGCCGGGCTGCCACTGGTTGGCCACTCTCTGGGGAACTGACCCATAAGGGGACGGGTCAAGGAGAACAAGCAGACAAGACTCTGTGAGATAATATTAGAAGACACACACACATGCGTATGCACACACATTTAATTTTCTGTGTGTGAATTCTAAAATCTGGTGTGTTATTTTGAGAAACGCTGGTAGACACTGAATTTGATGCCGTGCTAATTTCTCTCTCGTAGGCTGTGTGAACGAGTGGGAGTGAGAGAATTAGTAACGAGTTTATACTAGTTGAACTGAACAATTGATATCTCTGCAGGTCCCATGTCACAAATAAGATATACTATTAAAACACTATTTAACTACTCATTAATGCCTAGATGTAAGCATGAGGGTGCATTAAATCAGGTTTAGCTATATGTGGGTGTTAAATGTTCAGTTCATCTGAGGAAGGATACAGTGGCTTTCACTCTCTCCGTGAAGTGACTCCTCTCCGCCACAGGTTTGGATTGTAGTGCCAGGACTTTGTCCCATAACCTGAGGGTAGAAAAAAAACTGAAAGGGTCAAATGAATGTCTCAGCCACCAATACAGCAGTATACATCAGTGGAGGCTGCAAGGGGAGGACAGCTCATAATAATGGCTAGAACGGAGTGAATGGAATCAAACCATGTGTTTGATGTATTTGATACCATTCCACTAATTCCGCTCCTGCCATTACTACAAGCCGTCCTCCCAAATTAAGGTGCCACCAACCTCCTGTGGTATACATGTATAGCCTACTTCTTGTTCCCCAAACAAACACAGCTCAACATCAATGAGTATGCAAAAGACATGTAGAAGAAAAAAACCAATCACTTTTTGGACGTTTGTTTTGGATACCTAGCTAGCTCATAGCACCTGGACACACAGGAATGTACCCTTTAACACATAATACATTACAGAAAATTCTGTATGCATTACGGAACACTGGATGGAAAATGTTACATGGAGGATGATATAGGTCAGACATTTCCTCCACAAAAGACATGATTCACTGGCTGACCTGCTTTGTTTGGTCCTTAGACTGATCCACTTAGTTAACAACTGTGTGGGAGCCCTGCCACAAAAACACAATCAAACACGTAGTGTCATTAAACCACACTCAAACTACTTATTGTCACAACAGACTAGTCATATTATATCACAAATGTTGAGTTGTTTCTAGCCAACTTCTTAACGATATCAGTACGGTACTTTGACGTTCCATTTTAATTGGCTATGTTGCTTCTGGAATAGGAATTTGACACTGTCACATACTTTGTTCACTAAGCAGTGGTCTAGTGTTGTCTTGCAGCCTACCCATTCTGTGGAGGTGAAATTACATGTGCTTTTGGCATCCCCTCCATGTGTGAAACAGACACCGTGTCCCCGTTAGGGTTCTGGAAGGAAGTGGCTGCAGCTGACAACCACCTGTGTGACACCTCAACCTGATGATGTGCTGATGAAGCTTGTGGTGATTGACCCTGATCATGTGACAAAGGACCTGGAGGACCAGCCTGCTTCACTGCCTTCCCAGAGGACTGGGGTGGAAACTCCTTTGATGACACGACAGATCGTTTCTGGATCTGGACAGAGCTTCTGATCATGCTTGCCCTGCCTTGTCCTGAATGACCTACCGGATGACCCATCCTCCCCCTTCCACCCCTGTAGAGATGGGACGCAGAATACTTTTTGGACTCTTTTTTGTCCATCGTGATGGGTTTGGAGGTAGTTTTAATGCCATTTTTATTCCCTTTGGCGCCACCTGGGGTCAGAGCCCTTCCCTTGCCCTGTGTAGTGTCCACTGGTTCTTTCTTTGGTCCTGTACAGTTCTGAGGGTCTTCTTGGGGTGCTGTGCCAACGCGAACTCTGAGGGCCTTCTCCAGCAATCGATTCAGCAGCTCCATCTCCCGTCTCTCCTCCAGTTGGACATCTGGGTCTAAACAGAGAAAGAGAAAAATATGCTGACAACGTAGATATTAAAAACATGACCATTTCCAGTTACTACTAGTACACTGGGCTTTCAAAGAAAATAACAGATTGTGGATCATCATAATACCATTTTCAACATCATTTGTCAGTCCTATTTCCTTGCAGTCTTCCTGCTGTGGTCTCCTGGTGAATGATCAGACGGCAAGCATGTTATAACATAGGCCTATGAGTTACCTACTCATATAGAACAACTCTAGACTTAACAGCTAGCTTAACATACAGCAATGAACGTGGAGGTTTTACTGTACTTACAAAGAACGCAGTATCTCCCTGTATTGAAGGATGTTCTCGTTTATCTTGGTCTCCTCTACTTTGCACAACTTGATGGCTTCATCCACAAGGCTAAGCAGTGACATGATGCAGGCAGCCTGGCACTGTCATGCACAATAGATTCAAGTTCACAGTGACCATGCGCAAACAAAAACAACGCTACTCTATCTGGGGTGTAATCATTATTCCAAAACGTTTTGCATCGGACAACTTTCTACAGCGAAATCAATATGTTATATTGGACACATCCAGGTAGGTCCCTCTCCGTTTCGTTCCTAGTGAATACACCCCTGCTCTAGCTCGATAGCTAAATGAAAGCATAGGCACACTGCAAACTTAAATGCATCACATACACGTTTGAATGCAGCATCTTGAGAAAGTGTGACACTTGCCAAACATCTGCATGCAACTTTAGCAAGCTGTCATATGTCTGTTGTTGTACTGACCCGCGAAAGCAAAAATCGGAAGTTACGTTAGCTAACATTACCTAACTGGCAAAACAGAATAGATTTGCAAAGTCCAACCGACTGTGACAAAACCCATTCAAAATTGTCTGGCGTTCATACACAACGTCTACTATGTAGTCCTTTAAATACTGGACAACATACATATTACTCACGTAAAAAAATTAGCACACGCGACTTACTAGCAACCAGCTAGCCACTCCACCAACTCCAACAACAATAACTCCAACTTCTCGCGATATTCAGACTCGCTACTATGGAAACCGGGACACTGATGTATTCACCTGCTGCAGTGCAGGGGGTTTGTTTATCCAGAACAATCAACAAACATTTGACTTTTACTCACTCTGATTTACAAAACCAGAATGGAACAATTTCGTGGTGCGGGAGACAAAGCAACACTCGTTAAAATAACAGTACTTCGTGGAAATAACCTGGTAAGCTTGCATCCCTATCTGGTTTCCAGTACGTTAGTAGCACTGATAGAATATGAACGGTCAGTTGTAGCAACTTGCATATATGGCTAACTTGGTGTTTTACATTCTTGGGTTCTGGGGATCCACAGTTGTGCACTTTTTTTGTGCTAGCTCAGGAAGTACAAGTGATTCAGTTAATCAAGAGTTTGATGACTAACTTAATGGATCAGTTGAGTCAGGTGTGTTTGGCTATGACAAAAATGTGCACCCCCGTCTGTGACTGAGCTCTATTGATCAAATTATGCTAGCTAGCTAACGTTAGTATTATAATAAACACACCCCTATGGTGTCGCTGTTTTTCACTTCCAGAGGGGCAACAAAGCTGAGTCCATCCTGAACTATGTGAGGGCTGAGTTCAATGGCATCGGCCTGGGAGATTCCCAGAAGCTGGATGCTGCTGTGGATCAGGGCGTGGACTACAACTTCACCTGCAGCTTTGAGTGCTCAGATGCTGCCCACACATTAGATGACATGGCACACAAACCTGTCATATGTGAGCTACTACTAACTAATCCATTATTATGATGTGTGCTGCTTGTTTCAGATGTTAAAGCCACTATTTATCTTGACGGTTGATCAATATCCTCATTGTACCGTGTCTCCCTCGTTCCTCCAGTTGTTCACCAATCCACGGTTGCTTATCACATTAATCCTCTCTGTTGTGTCGTTGTCATTTAGTGACTGTGATTGAGGTCCTTCCCAAGGAGAAGAAGCAGAAGGAGGAGAAGACTGCAGTTATAGGGCAAGCTATAGTGGACTTGCTACCTCTCTTGCATGGTGAGAGACCAACACATTAGATCCAATCAAGTATCCATCTAACTTAATACCTTCCCCCCCAAAAAACTCACTTATATTTGAAATTTAAATGTATTCCTCTCTCTTTCACCCTCAATAGGTCAGGTCAGCTTCTCCTCCACTGTGCTACTTCATCCAACTCCTGGCTCACCTGCGGAGGCAGCCTCACAGGAGGGCAGCTGTAAAGTAGGAGTAAAAACTAACCAGCACGAGAGACTTTGTGTGTGTGTGTGTGTGTGTGTGTGTGTGTGTGTGTGTGTGTGTGTGTGTGTGTGTGTGTGTGTGTGTGTGTGTGTGGAGACTGTGTGTTCATACGTGACTGTGTGTGTGTGAGAGACTGTGTGTTCATACGTGACTGTGTGTGTGTGTGAGAGACTGTGTGTTCATACGTGACTGTGTGTGTGTGTGTGTGTGTGTGTGTGTGTGTGTGTGTGTGTGTGCGCTCTGTTTGTTTGTAATTGACATCTCCCTCCTAATTGACCGTCTGTGTTCCCGAGCCTCTGCTATCCGGCGTCCAGCTGTCTGACTCCAACCTGCTGAAGGTTACTGTGGAGACAGCTTACTCTGTCCCGGAGGTGTGGAACCCTGTCTCTGGGTTTGGTCCTCCCTCCAGCTACGTGGCTGCCCTGCAGGTTCCCCTCACTGCAGAGGTGAGAGATAAGAGACCTATGTTGCCATCAGGGTTGGGGCCAATTCCATTTAAATTCAGTCAATACAGGAAGTAAAGTGAAATTCCTCTTCTTTTCATGCCATTTGTCAAATATTTGCTATTGAATAGAATGACAACTCTATAGGTTAGTTCACAATCACACTGGAATAGTACAGACCAATTCCCATACTAATGCACTAAAGCATTTTTACTGTGGAAATGTTGTCAACATTGAACTATTGACAGTAATTCAAGGATACAATACACACACACAGATGAACCCACAATCCCTAATGTCAAATGACATTTAACTCTAACTTGTACCTGACACATTTCTTGTTTCGCCCCAGAAAGAGCAGGTGCTGATGTTCTCCAATGGGCTGCTGAAGGTGGGCGGGGAGAGTGAACCCATGGGAAGACGCAGGAAGTGGCCCCTGGGTCCCCTGTTGGCTCCTGGAGCTCAATTCATACCAGGTGTCTCCATGGAGGGAGAGCCCATTGAGATGGAGGATGGGGATCTCACCAGCATAGAGGTACTCTAGCCTACTTGTACTCTAGTATTATGGTTGGTATAACCATCTCTAGTATTATGGTTGATATAACCATCTCTAGTACTGCCGCACAATCTCACCTTAATACCAAATGAATCAAATGTTTTTATTGTTCTGTCATTTTTTTCAATTATTGTCATTGAGTCATCGTTGTTTGCACTCTCAGTGGTTTGACCAAAACATTCTGTGTAATGTATGGATCTCTTCCCCTCATCTCTTCCTGTGTTTCCGGAAAGAAGCGGAGACCAATAAGAAGAGAGTGAGCTGGGACACAGAGCGTTGTTGCTTTCTGGATGCAGATGGTGCAGCCTGGTGAGACAGATACACCACCTCACTGCCAACAATCTGCTTCTATTGAGCCCTGCTTTAAACACACAAATCTTGGATTTTATCTGTAACAAATATAAATAGAGAGGCTATGAAGCTATAGTATCCTCAATAAAGTTTTTCAATATTGAATTGAAAAAAGTTGGCCTATATAATGCGCTACTACCAAATTGCCCTTTGGGAACAATAACGTTTTATTGAATTTAATGGAATTCTCTATCCATGTTCTATCCTCCTCTCTCAGTCTGACCCGTAGGATAGCAGAAAGCAGACTGTGGCCAGTAGAGGTCATGAGGTCACCACAGGTTGGAGCCACTAAGGGAGGGAAGGCTGGCAAAGACAAGGGAGTAAGACACTGAATTTCTCCTATAAAGGATCTGATTAAATCACTCTTGGCCATTATTGTTAATATCCTTACTAATGTTTGTTTGAACTGCCTTTTTGTGTGTGTGTGTGTGTGTGTGTGTGTGTGTGTGTGTGTGTGTGTGTGTGTGTGTGTGTGTGTGTGTGTGTGTGTGTGTGTGTGTGTGTGTGTGTGTGTGTGTGTGTGTGTGTGTGCTGTTCAACAGGGTGAGGATGAGACTCAACTCTCCTTCCATGGAGTGGCATACGTGGACATGGCGCCCCTGTTGTACCCCGGGGCGAGGCGTGTCCGTGGGGCGTACCAGCTCTACCCCTTCTACGACTCTGACCTACTGGTCAAGGTGAAAGTAGCTTCGACTACAGCCATTCAAGGTTTCTTTAGAATATGGTGTAGTTGGGGCCTCCGAAGTGGCAGCAGTCTAAGGCACTGCATCTCAGTGTTGCGGCGTCACTACAGCCTGGGGTTCGATCTCATTACCGGCCGTGACCGCGAGTCCAATAGGACGGCGAACAATTGGCCCAGCGTCGTCCGGTTAGGGGAGGGTTTGGCCGAGGGGGCTTTACTTTTGCTCATCGCGCTCTAGCGTCACCTTGTGGCGAGCCGGGCTTCTGCAGGCTGACTGCGGTTGTCAGATGAACGGTGTTTCCACCGACACATTGGTGCAGCTGGCTTCCGGGTTAAGCGAGCATGTATTAAGCGCAGTTTGGCGGCTCATGTTTCGGAGGACGCATGACTCGATCTTCGCCTCTCCTGAGCCCGTTGGGGAGTTGCAGCGATGAGATAAGATCGTAATCACGAAATTGGGGAGAAAAAAGGGGGGGGGGGGGGGATAAGAATATGGTGTTGACAGGTTTGGTATCGCAAGACTTAGGTGAGATAGTCTTGCTGTGGCAGGTGTGGAGGAACGGTCAGTACTAATTTGTCACTCGTGATTATTACAGAACTGCTTTAGGTATGTGTCTGTGTGTGTGAGAGAGACTGTGATATGAGTGGAGAAATGAAACAGACTTGCAGAACAGACTACCAGAACAGAGGCAGCCATGTTGACTAATTCATTCTGAGACACAGCAGTTGTCCAGATTATCATCCATTCTATTCCGTGCCAGTTTTCGTGTCCTTGTTGCTCTCACTCTGTCTATTGGAGTTTTGTTTAAAGTGTCATTCTGCTGAGGACATTTAGTTAGTTATTTTGGTTTGTTTTTGTATATTGCATATGTAGCTAGATAACACTTTATTGCTCTTAAAAAAATGTCTATGATACCCTAAGGTGTCCTAAAATAGAGAATCAAAACACTTGATGGTCCATGTTATTACAATCTTAAAACAAATAGTTTGTGTTAGCGCAGTACATCTCATAACCATTAGGTTTGTAAGGGATCTTAGTTTGTACATGAACAAATGTGGAAATATGAGATACATCCGCTAACCACAACACACATTTGACACATCTTTTAGTATTCCACAGCTGTGCAGCACTGTATCCCTGCGGGGATGGTTTTTACTCATTGCCAATTGGCTTGTTGTGCCATAGCTTGGATTGTTAATGGAGGCTGCTGAGGGGAGGATGGCTCATTATAATGGCTGGAACGGAGCAAATGGAATGGCATCAAACGCATGTGTTTGATGTATTTGATACCATTCCACTGATTCTGCTCCAGCCATTACCACAAGCCCGTCTGACCCAATTAAAGTGACACCAACCTCCTGTGATGTGGTGTAATGCTGTCACGCTACCCCTGAGGTGCTGAACTTGAGTTTTTGCATTACCTTGGCAACATAGAACCAAACCACCCCATGCTGAGTGATTATCTGGTGTTATTATGTGTGACCCGGTTCATAAGGAGACAAACGGACTGAAACAGGAGGGACGACTATGGACTTGGTCCAATAAGTACCATCATTTTCGTTTACCGTTGCAAAATGTTTTGTTACGGTGTGCCCTAATGAACACGACCCTTGTATTGTGTTTGACAGGCTAAGAGAAACATCAGTGTTCTGAGAGAGAGTATCAGGGCTCCGGCCACCCAGGGCCGAGGTAGGGCCCCCTCCTCCGTAGGCTCCTGCAAGGCGGTCCCTAGTAAGATGTTTGACGGCGGTCACAAGGGCGGGAAGGACACCAAGGATTCGCCCAAAAGGGTGAGCGACTGACTTACTGCCTTTTTGACCACGATGGGGCTCTGTGTCTCAGACAGTGGCTCTTTCTCAATTCATCTTTCCTTGATGCCTAGTACCCTCTCTCCTTGCCTCTTTCTCAGAACACATTGGAGAACAAGGTGAGATGGGAGGGACCTTTGACCTTCTCCTCCAATATGGTTGAGTAGGAGGCAAGGAGATAGGATGCAAGGAATCGAAGAAAAACAAATTGCGATAGAGCTAGGATATGATTCCTTGTAAAAGGTCTCAATAGCATTCAGTGACATCCTGTTGATAGGCCAGCTGCAGTCTCCCACAGAGCATCTTAGATCAGAGACCCTGATTTCCTCTATGATTGAATTGTGGGTCGGCAGCAACAGGAGCGCTTCCCAAAGCAATTAGCCTTAATGGCAGCAGCTTGCCAGCATCGTCAGAGAGCGGTGAATCATCTCGTTAGCTGTTAGCTCATCTGGCCCCTCGCTACAACCCCCCCCCCCCCCCCCCGTGGCCCAACAGCAGAAGGAGCAATGAACACACACACACACTCATGTGCGTACGCACACATACATACACGTAAACATACACACACACATACACAGCCACCCCACCAACTAAGCATCTGTCATGGCCAGACAAATAACAGGCTCTTACACACAGGCATGCACCCACACACACATGTGCCTCCACAAGTGTGCACACACACGCTCACACACACACATGCATGCCCACGGATGCACACACACAAAGTACACATACATACACACACACACAAGCATGCAAGCATGCACAGGTACATGAATCGATCCACACAAACAACAACCTCTCATTCATGGTTCATACACAAGTGTTGCCTAGAAGTGTTGCCTAGAAGTGTTGCCTACACATGCCCACATCCAACCAGAAAAGAACTGTTTAATAACTTATGAACTGTAGCATGGCTGAACCATGCAGTTGGTTTGCTATTGTCTATTTCCAACTTTGTCTTTTTGCAATGTCTCATGGCAATATTCTAACTTGTATAGAGTGAACTACAAGAGAAATATGCTGTGCTTGTTTGCCTTGATTGGTGGGAGAGAAGGACATAGTGATTTGTTTTATTTCAGCCCGGGACTCAGGGGAAGTCAGCACCCATTGGCACTGATAGTGTGACGCTGGTTGAAACTGAACAGCAGCAACAAGTGAACACAGAGGGTCAGGTGAGTTGGGGTTCTGTGAACCATTAAACAATATCAAATCTAGAGGTCATGTATACATTTACAATGTAGTCATTTAGCAGACTCTCTGTTATCCAGAGAGACTTACAGGAGCAATTAGAGTAAGTGTCTTGCTCAAGGGCACATCAACAGATTTTTCACATTGTCGAACCAGCGACCTTTCCGTTACTGGCCCTACTCTCTTAACCGCTAGGCTACCTGCCACCCTCAATAAGTAGCACCTATCATCTCTGTGTACCATTTCCAGTGTATCTATTGCATGTGGCAAATGAACTTGAACCTTGAACTTAGATGTATGCAGATTCCAGAACCTACATCATCATTGAAATCGCTCTTGAGAAGTCGCTGGTGCCAAAGAGATCACCGGAAGAGTTAGCCAAAAGGTAACGTAACGTTTGTTCAACTTTAATTAAATATGTGGAGTGGCCTCAAAGATAAACATGTAAGTCTGAAGTAATTGAGTGGAAGTACTGCAGTAATATAGATTGGAATGGGAAGAAAAAGGGATGGTTTGTTTGAATAGGTGTTGTAGTAACGTTGTAGCAATATCCTAGTAACGTTGTTGTAACATTGTTTTATGGTTTACTACGTTTTCTCTGCATTTCAGTTGAAAGGGTGATGGAGCTCCTTTGCCTCGCAGACCTGCTGGAGCAGAGAGAGTAAACCACCACACACACACACACACACACACACACACACACACACACACACACACACACACACATTCCACAAACACAATCCAATAACATGGTCTGATGATTGCACTTCCCTCAATCATTACATTCACTCTGAGTGATTACCAGCTTGTGGCCATAATCTAGACTTGTGAACACAGTCAAAGGTAGTAGCCTGCTAAAGTAAGTAGAGGCATAAAATGCCAATGGTTTCCAGTGATGATAGCTGCTGTCTCCTGCGGTCCAGCACATCCCAAACCACACTTAACCGTATAACAGGCTCTGGGAAATGGAAATCGTTACCAAATGTCATAATTGTTTGAAAACAAGTCTATTTTTAGCCTTACATATCCCTTCCTTCCTTGCGGCTTTGCTTCCTTCCTTGCTTCCCTACTTCCTTCCTTCTATCCTGCTGTACTAGGCTGTGCAGGAGTACCAGGCCCAGATAGCCAGTGTGGCAGGCCAGGTGTTGGAGCAGTACCAGCAACTGTTCGGGCCTGCCTTCCTGCCCGGAGAGAAGCCTCTGGACCCAACCAGCCAGGAGCAGCGCAAGACCAAGCTCCTGGGAGAACTAAACTATTCTGGGAAGTACTTTGCTTTCAAGGAGCAGATTAAGGTGAGAAAGGGCTGGGTCGCATTCATTAGGCACCAAAATAAAATACTGAAACAGGCTGAGAATACCTGAACTTAAGAAACAGTTGTTTTTGTTTTCCGTTGCAAAACCTTTTGCTATGGTGTACACTAATGAGTATGATCCTGGTTAGGGGAGTGGGTAAAGGATAATGTTGAGAATGACAGTTGCATGAGGGCTCAATAGCTGCTTTTGGACAGCGGGGTCGGGGCTAACCAGTGGCCAGCTGGTGCTTATCTCCTAAATTCTGGTTAACAAGCCAGTCTGCTTGTTGTTCTTCTCATCTGAGGTTGGTTCCTTACAATGTATTATAGATTTAGTGAAGATCAATTGGATCCCAAATATCCTGATCCCAGATCTGTTTGTGCCGTCTTTCCAAGTTTGACCAGCCTAGCTCTGTCATCCCTTTTTAAGTATTTTTGAGAAGACAATTCAATGCTGTCTGATACATATGTTTCCCCTTGTATGTTATTCATAAACAATAGTTTTTCATAGAATATCAGAAGTGGGATGTATAATAAGACTAACAATATACAGTTGAAGTCAGAAGTTTACATACACTTAGGTTGGAGTCATTAAAACTCGTTTTTCAACCACTCCACGAGTGTCTTGTTAACAAACTATAGTTTTGGCAAGTCGGTTAGGACATCTACTTTGTGCATAACACAAGTAATTTTTCCAACAATTGTTTACAGACAGATTATTTCACTTATAATTCACTGTATCACAATTCTAGTGGGTCAGAAGTTTACATACATTAGTTTACATACACTAAGTTGACTGTGCCTTTAAACAGCTTGGAAAATTCCAGAAAATGATGTCATGGCTTTAGAAGCTTCTGATAGGCTAATTGACATCATTTGAGTCAATTGTATAAACACCATGGGACCACACAGCCATCATACCGCTTAGGAAGGAGACGCGTTCTATCTCCTAGAGATGAACGTACTTTGGTGCGAAAGTGCAAATCAATCCCAGAACAACAGCAAAGGACCTTGTGAAGATGATGGAGGAAACAGGTACAAAAGTATCTATATCCACAGTAAAACGAGTCCTATATCGACATAACCTGAAAGGCCGCTCAGCAAGGAAGAAGCCACTGCTCCAAAACCGCCATAAAAAAGCCAGACTATGGTTTGCAACTGCACATGGGGACAAAGATCGTACTTTTTGGAGAAATGTCCTCTGGTCTGATGAAACAAAAATGGAACTGTTTGGCCATAATGACCATCGCTATGTTTGGAGGAAAGAGGGGGAGGCTTGCAAGCCAAAGAACACCATCCCAAACGTGAAGCACGGGGGTGGCAGCATCATGTTGTGGGGGTGCTTTGCTGCAGGAGGGACTGGTGCACTTCACAAAATTGATGGCATCATGAGGCAGGAAATTATGTGGATATATTGAAGCAACATCTCAAGACATCAGTCAGGAAGTTAAAGCTTGGTTGCAAATGGGTCTTCCAAATGGACAATGACCCCAAACATACTTCCAAAGTTGTGGCAAAATGGCTTAAGGACAACAAAGTCAAGGTATTGGAGTGGCCATCACAAAGCCCTGACCTCAATCCTATAGAACATTTGTGGGCAGAGCAGAAAAAGTGTGTGCGAGCAAGGAGGCTTACAAACCTGACTCAGTTACACCAGCTCTGTCAGGAGGAATGGGCCAAAATTCACCCAACTTATTGTGGGAAGGTTGTGGAAGGCTACCCATAACATTTGACCCAAGTTTCAATTTCAAGGCAATGCTACCAAATACTAATTGAGTGTATGTAAACTTCTGGCCCACTGGGAACGTGATGAAAGAAATAAAAGCTGAAAGAAATAATTCTCTCAACTATTATTCTGACATTTCACATTCTTAAAATAAAGTGGTGATCCTAACTGACCTAAGACGGGGAATTTTTACTAGGATTAAATGTCAGGAATTGTGAAAAACTGAGTTTAAATGTATTTGGCTAAGGTGTATGTAAACTTCCGACTTCAACTGTAAATCTGTGGTGATGTTTCTGCTACCATGTCAGGGTCAGTACTCTGTGGTGATGTTTCTGCTACCATGTCATGGCCAGTACTCTGTGGTGATGTTTCTGCTACCATGTCATGGCCAGTACTCTGTGGTGATGTTTCTGCTACCATGTCATGGCCAGTACTCTGTGGTGATGTTTCTGCTACCATGTCATGGCCAGTACTCTGTGGTGATGTTTCTGCTACCATGTCATGGCCAGTACTCTGTGGTGCGTATCGTGAGGGAGAAGATGCTGCGGACCGAGGCCTTCTCAGATCCTGAGGAGCTGCAGGCCTTCCTCAGCCAGCTCTATGTGTTCCTGGTGGTCGAGATGCACGTCGCCCTCAACAAGGCAAGACACACACACAAACACACACCCTTGCTCACTTCCCAGTCCCACCATACATACAGACCAGTTCTTTCTTTCCATGGATTTCAACCTATTCTGCTCTTCCCTTCTCCCTTCCTTAATGTAGTCTCGTAAACCCGACCACAGGCAAAAACAGTGACTAGGATCTGGTTTCAATGATGGACTCTTTTGGTATAGAGGAACTACGTCACTGCCTGCGTCACTACTTTATCCGCTTTAATAAAGTACTAAATAGTAGCTAGCAGGATGGAGATCACAGAGGTTATTGTGTGCATTTCACAAATGGCTAGTTTGCATCATCTATCTTAACTAAAACCACTGCAAAGGTTTTGCCTGTAAACTTTGGTTTTGAATCGTGACGTTCTGGCATGGCTGCCTTGTGATTTGTTGGGAGAGTCCCCAGATGTGTTGTTTTCTTTTTTACATAGGCAGTGACGTAGTTCCTCGATACCAAAAAAGTCCATAACTGAAACCATCCCCTAGTCACTGTGTTGCCTAGGGTTGGGTGTTCATAACTATCCCTTATGGGGCTCTGTTTGTAACATGCTATATTTGGTGAAATATATGAATTATGTGCAATTGTTTGTGTCCACAAAATGTACAAAAAAATACCTAACTGCCTTGCCCTTCTTCTCTCTCCAGAGTTGTCAGTGGATGCCCAGGAGACTCAGCCTCACCCCCTGGTGGACGGTGCCCAGCTCATCCACTTTGCCAAGGAGGCCCAGCTCAACGGGGACTACCAGCTAGCTGCCCAGTACTACCAGGAGATAACAGAGTGTTGGAGGGGATCATTTTGGGCAAGGCGAAGTGCTGAAGCACTCATCTTAATCACATTCTGAGTAGTTACACACTGTCTGTCTGCACCACACACCTTGTGCTGCAGTCACTAGAGTGCCTGTGACAAAGCTACTGAATGTTTTCAACCATTGGACCTTTAGTTGTGACGGGAGGGATAAAACATCATAACAACGAACATTTCTAAGTATGGTTTTAGTTAGTTCAGAAAGGGATGTTCTAACTCTGTTAGTGAGCTTGGTTTGTGATGGTTCTCCCCCTGCAGCAGCTGACACGTGACCGTAGCGACCCAGCCCACTGGTTTGACTATGGGGTGTTGTACATGCTGATGGCTGACTACCAGAAGGCTGAGGAGTGCTTCCACTACGCTGTGTTCACTGAGCGAACACACCTGCCCAGGAAATAGGGAAGGGGAGAGTAACCTGGTTCAGCGTTCAGTCTGGTTTAACCAGACTAGGGGAATAGAGGTCCATACTTAAAACTTACATCCAGTGAAACCAGGAACTTGTCATTTGCATGTATACCTCTCATGGGATGAGGACCCTCCCACAAGCCCTTTCTGGGGGTTTTCACCCCTGCACAATTTTCTTTTATGTATTTTTCTTTTATGAGTAAATAAATGAATTACAGAGTCTAACTGAATGATATTCTCTGTCTGTCTGCAGTTTGCTTATGTGTGGTATCCTGGCAGAGATGGGTGGACGCCTTGAGGAGGCAGAGACATTCTTTGAAGGAGCCACGTGTGTGGACCCGGCCAATGTGGTGGCCTGGACTCTGTTCGGTAAGAGATGAGAGTCAGGGAGGGAGATGCTAGCCTGGTCCCAGATACTCTATGTTTGTAACAACAACCCTAGGGTTGGCTCTACAGCACAAAGTGATCTAGGACCAGGCTGGAAACGCCTCTATTAATCACAAACACAAACAGATACCTCTTACTTTAATTTGTCAGCGAACATCATCTAATCCCAAGAATTCAATACAAAGAAACAAGGACACGCCATGATACTTTAGTAATAATTTATACCGTGTTACAATACTAGAATAATGTGTTGTAATAGAGCTGTTTGACTTTAGAAATATTGGTGTCGATTCTAATTCTTCATTTGGAATCAATTGGGAGTCAGTTCCAAAAAATGTGCCATCCAATGGTGGTGACCATATTATCTGTGGTCACTGGTCAGGCCTGTTCTATGAGGGCCAGGAGAACTCCATCTAGACAGAGATGGCCTTCCTGGAGGCCACCAAGCAGCAGAGGGCAGCCCTGGTGGTCACCCCACCCTGCAGGGTGGAGACAAGCGTGGAGTCACCAGACCTGGGGGAGGAGGAGCAGGAGGTGGTGAACTGTGAGTCGCTCACCATCAAGCCAGGTGAGCACTGAAGTGTAGCAGATGCAGTATCGCTAGCTGGTTAGCCAAGCGACAAATCGAACATTGTGCGGTGGCGCCACCCTGCTTGAGACTAGACGTATTGTCAGCCTTGTTCAACCAAGACCATGCTTTGTGAGTGTGAGGTGTTGTTGTGCAAGAGGTCAAACTCATTTCTGTGATCTACTTTTGTTGGCTGTAGACGTGGATGGAGACACAGAAGCCAGTGTGGTGACCGGGTCTCAGAGCTGCCAGGACAGCAAGCCTGGGGAGGGATACAAGGGTGGTGCTGAGGCTGAACCTAGTGCCATGCGACACCTAGCAACCCCCACCAGACTAAACACCACCATCTATATGGAGACAGTGCAGTTCCTGCTGCAGAACAACGCACTACAGGTCAGCAACATGAGCACACACACACACACACACACACACACACACACACACACACACACACACACACACACACACACACACACACACACACACACACACACACACACACACACACACACACACACACACACACACACACACAGCTACTAGACACACATGCTGTATAGAAGACTATGGATGTGTATACACTAAACCATGGCCCAATCCAACAGAAGATAATGAGTGAAAAACACATACAGTATGTTAGACTGGTAAGTTACTATAGCTCTGTATAATAGTATCTCTCTCACACTGTCTTCATGCTTATCACTCTTTAATTTGGCCAATATTCTGATACGAGATCTGTGCATCAGTCCAGACACATATTTGTCAGCCTTCCCTCTGTGTCCTGTGTTTGCTACAGATGGTAGATGATAAAAAGAGACTCTGCACGGTGATCCATGTGGTTTATTGTGTGTATTTTTCTAATCTTGTCCAATTCTGACCCTTTGTCCACAGATGGCCCAGAGAGCGCTGGCCCAGGAGCTCTTGTGCCCAGAGGGGGGTCTGAGCAGCTCCTACCACCTGGCCCTGGCCCGCCTGCAGCTGCTCAGGGCAGAGTACGGCAGCGCCGAGTCCAGCCTGAAGGAGGCGCTCCATGACAGCTTTTAGGTAGCGCCAACAGACATTTCCAGCCCAATTCCTAGACACAAATTAAGCCTGGTCCAGGAGTAAAAAGCATTCTCAATGGAGATTCTCAATTGAAAGAGCTTATTAGTTCAGAACTAGGCTGAACTAGACACACACCCCGTCTACCTGCGCCTGGGATCCATCTACCTGCAGGGAGGGGAAGTGAGATGGACGGGGGTGGGGGTCGCACACAACACCTGGGACCTGAGAACAATGTATTTACTACTGGGGAATATTCAAGAGTTGGTAGTTGTTTTGGTGGAAACTGAACAATACATTATTCTAAAAATATTAAAGTTACCTACTGTAATTAACTCCCTGTAATTAAGAGTCCCTAGGAGTGTGTGAGATTTGTTGTTTTTGGTCTGTTAGTTTGACTCTGCACCTCGTCCACCAATTAGGTGTCTCCAGCTCCTACCTACCGATGTGTGCCAACATGATTGAAATTAACACTTTATGTATTGACACTAAAGTTTCAGAGGGCGAAAACGACTTACCTGCGCGCCTGCAAGAGCTCCCCCTCCTGCCTCACCTGGCTGGGACTAGGGATCGCCTGTTACCGGGTAAAAATACCATATCTACTCTTCCCAAGCTCCTCTAGAAATTATATCGCTCTTTTTGATTATTTATCAAGGATATATGTGTGTGTGTGTGTGTGTGTGTGTGTATTTTTATTATTTGTTTAACCTTTTATTTAACCAGTCTAGTTAGGAATAAATTCTTGGTTGCTATGTGAGCATCCAGTCCATAGAAATAGAATCCATAAAACGGTCCTCTCCATTCAAGTCAATGATGGCCAGCCAGATTGCCAGAGTTCGAGGTTTCAAACCCTTTCTATGGATTGTGTTTCTATGATCCAAATCTTATGATGTCACGACCAAAGAATTACATATCGAATGAAAGGATCTCTGTTTTTACATCTTGTTATGTGGGACTGAGTGCTATAGTGTATATATACAGTACAGTATATAGTGTGTGTAGAAGGGGGCCAGAAGAGAATTGGCTCCTTTAGGGCCGTGTACTGGGGTTTTTGACACAAACAAAGAGTTCAGGTGAAATCCATGTTTATTAACCCTCAAGTGTGCATGTGTGTTTGTGTTTCAGACGGGCAGAAGACTTGAGGCAGAGCAGTCCTACAAATACGCCCTGAAGGTTGTTCCTCTCTGAATTGTTTCAAAACAATGTTATTGATATGTATATGCATTTAATGAAGTAAATTACTTTTATTTCACAGTTGAACCTACAGAAAGAGGCAGTTCTTCGTGAGATCAAGGCACTCCAAGATCATGTTGGCTTTGGAAATCCATGTTTCTGAAGAATAACTGCCGGCACCATCAATGATTTAGATTAAAAAACAAAGATGAATTGTAATTCTGGTTGGTAAATACCTAATGGTTGGCATTGCAAAGGGACTGTGAATTGTGGAAGGAATTACACATCAATGACTTGTACACTTGTCACCATCTTCAGCTATATCTGATTAAAAGTTGTTACTTTTGCATAATGTAGGATATAATATTGTGACACAACAAAGATGTGCCGATCCAGAGAGAGTATCTGTCCAGAGGTGGAAAAAGTACTAGTTTGTCATACTTGAATTAAAGTAAAGAAACTTTGATGAAAATTACTCAAGTAAAAGTGAAAGTCACCCAGTAAAATATTGCTTTAGTAAAAGTCTACAAGTATCTGGTTTTAAATGTACTTAAGTATCAAAAGTTTAAGTAAATGTTATAAATCTAATTACTTATATTAAACAAACCAGATGACACAATTCTCAGGACAGCCAGGGGCACACCAACAATCATACCCCATTCGCGCACAATCGCAATAACGCTTGAGTAATGTACTGTTTATAAGCTACTTCCTACTGCATACACTGCATTCGGAAAATATTCAGACCCTTTCACTTTTTCCACATTTTGTTACGTTACAGCCTTATTCTGAAATGAAATAAGTTATGTTCCCCCCTCATTAATATACACACAATACCCCATAATGACAATGTGAAAACAGTTTTTTTGAAATGTTTGCAAAGAAAAAAAGCGGAGAAAAAAAATAAACACTTTATTTACATGTGGGAAAAGTGAAGGGGTCTGAATACTTTCCAAATGCACTGTACATAGCACTTATTGTTCGAATGACCACGGGAGTCGAGCATATACTTTAAGTGGAAAATACAATATCCAAAGCATTCACTGCATAAGTGTAATGACTATCAGGCATAGCAAACTGCCAAGCCAACCATAAAACTACAGTACAATCACCACCTCTGTGGAAGACAGACATATTCAAAGGCATCCATTAAACCAGACGCATACTCAAAGCGATTTACCGTCGTGCATGCAATTCTTATTATTTTGTACATAGGTAGCCCCGGGAATGGAACGAACAATCCCGGTGCTGAAAGCGTCATGCTCTACCGACTGAGCCGTTCAGGACCACACTACATTATTGTGCAGCAACAGCTAGCTGGATAGTCATCGGCACTGCTTTTAAACTCATTTCCATAGACAAAGTAAATGTGTCTCCCACTTGTTGGTCACCTTAGTGATAGGAATTATCTCGATGGTCTGGCGCTACAGAGAGAGAGAGCGAGAGAGGAAAATACGGTTCCTTTAATAAAATAAACAAAATCCCATGACATAGATTTTTTTGGCAATTTGGAACAAGCAAATGCACAAACAGTCCTCCAGTGTAATTAGATACTTCATGCGAAAAATGAGTTGCTGTAATTTGAATAATGATGTGGAAAGTAACGAGAAAGTAACGAAACAGTCACTCCAACTGTTGAAGAATGCTTGATGTCTGGGAGAATTTGGCTTGGTGCTCCCACACTGCGCTCCGCAGCACGCACCACATTAAGGTATGGGAAAAACATCACTGGGTGAACCTACATGAACGAGGGTATATTTCTGCCATTATGACATGATAGGAATAACGTTTTGCCTCATGTACATAACAAGGCACGATCAAATATTACAATTTCCTGCTACATCATGTAATCCTATATTTAGTCCATTATAAATTAATCTCAGAAATGTCATATTCCCATAAATATGGCATGTTACCATGCACTGAGAGTTTTACCATGTACTAAAAGTTTTATCATGTACTGAAAGTGATCATGTACTGAGAGTCCTTAAACATACTATCCTGCCCAGGCACATTATTCATGTTGGCCATTTGTAAACCACTGTACTGTTCCGTGACCTAGTCTTCGGGATTATTAGTCCTAGTCAGTGTGGATTCAGAAATAGAGGAAATCAAGTGAAAGTTAAAAATAAACAATTACCAAATCTCCTAGTTACTCGTACACGGGAAGCAGAGAAGTTGATGGATCTACTGAATCCGCTGTATGACACAGAGGCTGAGTTTACACAGGCAGCCCAATTCTGATCTTTTTCCACTAATTGGTCTTTTGACCAATCAGATCAGCTCTTTTGCCAACAATTGGTCAAAAGATCAGAATTGGTCTGCCTGTGTAAAGGCAGTAATACTGTTATTTAGTTGAACAATGCTAAGCCAGCAACACCACTCACCATATCACCTTGAGGTTGATGAAGACGAAAAACTGTCGTTGCCCCTGACAGGTCTCACACTCTTTTGACACTTTGCCATCACAAAGGTCGCGGCTGCAGTGAAAATGTCAAGCAAGCCACCCAAGTGTTTGGTGGGAAATAAGGAAATGACTGCAATACAGACACTGTACTATAGCTATTTCCTAAGTAAGCATATAGTAACATATTACATATAGTAACAAATAACATATATTAGCATAGAACATATAGTAACATAGTACATACAGTAACAAATCAAATTGTATTTGTCCCATGCGCCCATTACTGTGAGATGCTTACTTACAAGCCCTTAACCAAATATGCAGTTTTAAGAAAATACCAAAAAAAAGTAAGAAATAAGAATAACAAATGATTAAAGAGCAGCAGTAAATAACAATATGGGGGCTATATACAGGGGGTACCGGCGTCCAGGTAATATGTATATGTTGGTAGAGTTATTAAAGTGACTATGCATAGATAATAACAGAGAGTAGGAGCAGCGTTCCAGAGGAGGGTGTCACGGCTGTCGAAAGGAGCGGACCAAAGTGCAGCGTGGTTGTAGTTCCACATTTTATTAAATCCATGAAACTTTGCAATACATAAATAACTGAATCGCCAAAACAACAAACCGTGACACAGAGAGAAACAAACACTACTCAAAATATAATCACCCACAAAACCCAGGAAGAAAAACCCCTACTTAAATATGATCTCCAATTAGAGACAACGAGGACCAGCTGCCTCCAATTGGAGATCATCCCAAACAAGCCCACATAGAAATACAAAAACTAGAACCTAAGAACATAGAAATAGAAAACATAGAAAAACACAAAACACCCCCTGTCACGCCCTGACCTACTCTAGCATAGAAAATCACATCTTACTATGGTCAGGACGTGTGTCACGTCCTGACCAGTATAAGGGTTATTTGTTATTGTAGTTTGGTCAGGACGTGGCAGAGGGTATTTTGTTTATGTGGTTCGGGGTGGTGATTTATGTAGTAGGGTGTTTGATTTATTATTTCCGGGTTTTGGTCTATGTTCTATGTTTTGTATTTCTATGTTCTTTCTGGTTTGTTGCATTTCTATGTTTAGGTTGATGGGGGGTTGGACTCTCAATTGGAGGCAGGTGCTTTCTCGTTGCCTCTGATTGAGAGTCCTATATATGGGTAATTGTTTGGTTTGGTGTTGTGGGAGATTGTTTCTTGTTTTGCCTATGTGAGCGTGACAAGACTGTTTTGTTGTTCGTGTGGTCTTCATTTCGTTATTTTGGTGTTCTCTTTATTTTAAAATAAAAACAAGATGAGCATCCACATTCCTGCTGCGTTTTGGTCCTCCATTCCCGACGACAACCGTTACAACATGACAGAGGGGGGAGCAATGCAAATAGTCTGGGTAGCCATTTGATTAGCTGTTCAGGAGTCTTATGGCTTGGGGGTAGAAGCTATTTAGGAGCCTCTTGGACCTAGACTTGGCGCTCCGGTACCACTTGCCGTGCGGTAGCAGAGAGAACAATCTATGGCTAGGGTGGCTGGAGTCTTTGACAATTTTTAGGGCCTTCCTCTGACACCGCCTGGTATAGAGGTCCAGGAAGCTTGGACCCGGTGATGTACTGGGCCGTACGCACTACCCTCTGTAGTGCCTTGCAGTCAGAGGCCGAGCAGTTGCCATACCAGGCAGTAATGCAATCCGTCAGGATGATCTCGATGGTGCAGCTGTAAAACATTTTGAGGATCTGAGGACCCATGCCAAATCTTTTCAGTCTCTTGAGGGGGATTAGGTTTTGTCGTGCCCTCTTCACGACTGTCTTGGTGTGCTTGGACCATGTTAGTTTGTCGGTGATCAGGCCTATCACTGTTGTGTCATCGGCAAACTTAATGATGGTCTTGGAGTCATGCCTGGCCATGCAGTCATGAGTGAACAGGGAGAACAGGAGGGGACTGAGCACGGACCCCTGAGGGGCCCCCGTGTTGAGGATCAGCGTGGCGAATGTGTTACCTACCCTTATCACCTGGGGGCGGACCGTCAGGAAGTCCAGGATCCAGTTGCAGAGGGTGGTGTTTAGTCCTAGGGTCCATAGCTTAGTGATGAGCTTTAAGTGCACTATGGTGTTGAGCTGAGCTGTAGTCAATGAATAGCATTCTCACAGAGGTGTTCCTTTTGTCCAGGTGTGAAAGGGCAGTGTGGAGTGCAATAGAGATTGCATCATCTGTGGATTTCTTGGTGCGGTATGCAAATTGGAGTGGGTCTAGGGTTTCTGGGATAGTGGTGTTGATGCGAGCCTTTACCAGCCTACCAGCATTTCATTGCTACAGACGTGAGTGCTACGGGTAAGTAGTCATTTAGGCAGGTCACCTTAGTGTTCTTGGGCACAGGGACTATGGTGGTATCTGGCTGCGGAGAGCATGATCACACAGTCGTCCGGAACAGCTGGTGCTCTCATGCATGTTTCAGTGTTACTTGCCTCGAAGCGAGCATAGAAGTTATTAAAACCTGTTAGCGGAACGCCTCACCAATATCCAATGGTATAGCGTGGCGCGAAATACAAATACCTCAAAAATACTATAACTTCAATTTCTCAAACATATGACTATTTTACACCATTTTAAAGACAGGACTCTCCTTTATCTAACCACATTGTCCGATTTCAAAAAGGCTTTACAGCAAAAGCAAAACATTAGATTACGTCAGGAGAGTACCCTCCCAAAAAATAATCACACAGCCATTTTCATAGCAAGCATATATGTCACAAAAACCAAAACCACAGCTAAATGCAGCACTAACCTTTGATGATCTTCATCAGATGACACTCCTAGGACATTATGTTATACAATACATGCATGTTTTGTTCAATCAAGTTCATATTTATATCAAAAACCAGCTTTTTACATTAGGATGTGATGTTCAGAACTAGCATACCCACTGCAAACTTCCGGTGAATTTACTAAATTACTCACGATAAACATTGACAAAAAACATAACAATTATTTTAAGAATTATAGATACAGAACTCCTTTATGCAATCGCGGTGTCAGATTTTAAAATAGCACATTTTGCAATATTCTGAGTACATAGCCCGGCCATCATGGCTAGCTAATTTGACACCCACCAAGTTTGGCCCTCACCAAACTCAGATTTACTATAAGAAAAATTGGATTACCTTTGCTGTTCTTCGTCAGAATGCACTCCCAGGACTTCTACTTCAACAACAAATGTTGTTTTGGTTCAAAATAATCCATAGTTATATTGAAATAGCTCCGTTTTGTTCGTGCGTTGAGGTCACTATCCGAAGGGTGACACGCAGGCGCATTTCGTGACAAAAAAAATCAAAATATTCCATTACACTACTTCGAAGCATGTCAAACGCTGTTTAAAATCAATTTTAATGCTATTTTTCTCGTAACATAGCGATAATATTCCAACCGGCGACGTTGTATTGATTCAAACACTGAAAGAAAAACATGGAGTCGTCTCGTGCACACGCGCTCCAGTGTCATTGTTCTCAGCAGGACCACTCACAAAAACTCCTGCTGTTTTTCGCCCAGAGACTGGAGAGCTCTCATTCCACTTTCTGGCGCCTTCTGAGAGCCAATGAAAGCCTTAGAAAATGTAATGTTACAGCAGAGATGCTGTATTTTTTATAGAGATGCCCTAGAAGGAAAACAAATTGTCAGACAGGGCACTTCCTGTATAGAATCTTCTCAGGTTTTGGCCTGCCATATGAGTTCTGTTATACTCACAGACACCATTCAAACAGTTTTAGAAACGTTAGAGTATTTTTTATCAAAATCTACTAATTATATGCATATTCTAGTTTCTGGGCAGGAGTAGTAACCAGATTAAATCGGGTACGTTTTTTATCCGGCCGTGAAAATACTGCCCCCTATCCCAAACAGGTTAAGCTCGTCTGGTAGGATCGTGTCACTGGGAAGCTCTCGGCTGTGCTTCCCTTTGTAGTCTGTAATAGTTTGCAGGCCCTGCCACATCCGATGAGCGTCGGAGCCGGTGTAGTACAATTCGATCTTAGTCCTGTATTGATGCTTTGCCATTTTGATAGTTCGTCGGAGGGCATAGCGGGATTTCTTTTAAGCTTCCAGGCTAGAGTCCCGCTCCTTGAAAGTGGCAGCTCTACCCTTTAGCTCAGTGCAAATGTTGCCTGTAATCCATGGCTTCTGGTTGGGGTATGTACGTACAGTCACTGTGGGTACGACATCCTCGATGCAGTTATTGATAAAGCCAGTGACTGATGTGGTGTACTCGGAAGAATCCCGGAAGAAATTCTAGTCTGTGCTAGCAAAGCAGTCCTGTAGTTTAGCATCTACTTCATCTGACCACTTTTTTATAGACCGAGTCACTGGTGCTTCCTGCTTTAATTTTTGCTGGTATGCAGGAGGATAGAATTATGGTCAGATTTGCCAAATGGAGGGCGAGGGAGAGCTTTGTGTGTGGAGTAAAGGTGGTCTAGATTTATTTTCCTCTGGTTGCACATCTAACATGCTGATAGAAATTAGATAGAACTGTTTTAAGTTTTCCTGCATTAAAGTCCCCGGCAACTAGGAGCGTTTTGTGGTGGTATTTAGACAGCTACAAAAAATGCAGATGAAAACTCTAGGTAGATAGTGTGGGCTACAGCTCATCATGAGATACTCTACCTCAGGCGAGAAAAACCTAGAGACTTCCTTAGATATCGTTGTAAAGGGTGCGTACTGGCGGCAGAGAAGTCAGGTGCAGGAGAGCAAAAACTGTGTTCCAACGAATGGTTTAATAATAAAAACCACCGGAAAATAGAACAAACAATCAATGGGTACAAAACCCGTCACACACCAGATAACGTGCACATGCACTTACAATAAACAATTCCGGACAAGGACATGGGGGGAACAGAGGGTTAAATACACAACATGTAATGATGGAATTGAAACCAGGTGTGTGGGAAGACAAGACAAAACAAATGGAAAATGAAAAGTGGATCGATGATGGCTAGAAGACCGGCGACGCCGACCGTCGAACGCCGCCCGAACAAGGAGAGGCATTGACTTCGGCGGAAGTCGTGACAATCGTGCACCAGCTGTTGTTTACATAAATGAATAGGCCCGCGCCCCGTGTCTTAACAGAGGTTGCTGTTCTGTCCTGCCGATAGAAAGTATAACCCGCCAGCTGTATGTTCTTAATGTCGTCATTCAGCCACGACTCGGTGAAACACAAGATATTACCGTTTTTAATGTCCCGTTGGTAGGATAAACGTGCTTTCAGTTCGTCCCATTTATTTTCCAGCGATTGAACGTTAGCTAGCAGGATGGAGGGCAGGTTAGCCACTTGTCGCCTGATCCTCACAAGGCACCATGATCTCTTTCTGCAAAATCTCAGTTTCTTTCTCCAGCGAATAACGGGGACCTGGGCCTGGTCGGGTGTCTGTAGTATATCCCTCCCGTCCAACTCACTGAAGAAGAACTCTTCGTCGAGTTTGAGGTGAGCAATCGCAGTTCTTATGTCCAGAAGCTCTTTTAGTTCATACGAGATGGTAGCAGCAACATTATGTACAAAACAAGTTACGAACAACGCGAAAAACAAACAAAATAGCATGGTTGGTTAAGAGCCGATTACATATCACATTACGTATAGTAACAAATAACATTTGGTAACACATTACATACAGTATAGTAACATACTACATATAGTAACATATTACATCTTTGTGTTTTAGAATAACAATAAAATTACAATACTGTTGTGTGACAAATGCAAACAAGATTGATATGGTACCAGTACAATACTGCTGTGTGTGTATATTGCTTTGAATGGATGATGCCATGCTTTTTCTACTACATTACATATAGTAACACATTTTTCCCAGTTTTCCTGTTTATAACTTGTGATTAAAAGATGTTCAATGCAGTGCCTATCATACTTACTTTCCCTTCCTCTGCCCCTCACAGTGATTGTATTGATCACAAATCAGTCCATCCCCACCACCATGATAATCAGATCCATTGTACACCCTGCAGATTTTCTGGTAGTGACGATAAAAACAAGGAAATAAATAACCTGCCATTGTCTTTTTAAAGAGCATCGCCTGATAATTAATTAATTAAAAAATGAGACTCTCTTCAGTCCATTAATTCATTAATTAATTCGAACAGACTCACATTTATTTATACAAGTGAATGTAACTGTGGCATTTAGTTAATGTGGCGCGCCATAGCGTGGCTAATTCAGTCGTCAAAATCTCGTATTCTCTTTCTTTTTACATTGTTCCTAAGACTGCAATGCACCTGTGTTTTAGGGGTTGCAGCAGTGTGTAGGAGGGAGATTCCTAGATGTGAGAAAGTGCAGGAGGGCATGACATGAAGGAATGTGTAGTATCGGTGGAGAAAGTTGTGTGTGTAAACTGTTGGTTGCCCATGGAGCTGGAGATTGGAGGTGTCTGGTGAGAGAAAGGCAGGTTGAGGTCAGTGATTAACGTTAGTACAGAAAGTGCCATATGCTGAAGAAGTGAAGAGAGCGGTAGAGGAAGATGTGTACATGATGAGGTTTCTGTGAGTAGACAGAGACCAATAGATAGGGATGGGAATAATATGTGCTTCAGTAAGGTGGGTTTCTTGGCATTTATAGCCATGGTTGTCAACTGTAATGCAGAAATGGAACACAAGTCACATAAAATAGAGGTTGTGGTGGCAGCTGTAGAGAAATACTTGGGATTGCAAGGTTTTACTGCAGAAGACTTGCAGGGATGTTGAGTGGTAGTGTTCTGTCCTCTTAGACTGCTGGCCTGGAGTAGGATTAGATAAGGTTAAATAGTGGAATGGGGTGGTGTTTTTTTTGTGAGGGCTAATAGTTACCAAGGTCATTTTCCTTTTCCCCAATTTTGAATTACCGGAAGTTAATGTCGGTTGGCCGTGACTGGACTCAAACTCCAGTACAGTAGGTGGCGGTGTATGCACCTAAAAGTTGGATGCGGTCAGCCAACTCAATCTCAAAGACGAAGAATAAGCAACACTACATTTCCTATGTTTTGAGCATCACTGAAGAAGAGCTCCGTAGAGTGCGCAGAGAAGGTAAGCTACTGTATGTTTATTCTCTGCACAATAGGGACAGAGTAGGATGCTAGATAACCCTATGTGAGTTATTTAGCGTTCTACAGCATCAAAACAATACATTTGGATATTCTAAGATGATTGACACATTGTCGTCCTGAAGTAACGCACGTATCAACTGTTTAATTAGCTGGCGCTGGTTATAACACTTGTAAACTGATTCATTATACGACTAGCAACTACTATACATAGATAGTTAGCATGGAACATGTCTAACAGCTGCCAGTTCAGTGCCTTGACGTCATGGGCTATATTGTTGAACTAGCTAACTGCTCTGCTGGTGGTGGCTAGCCAAGTTAGCGTCTTTGTTACAACGTTAGCAAGACCAATAGACATTCTGATGTTAGTTAGCTAGCAATATTCCCTTGCCATATCCTCGAATGTAAGACACATTAGATCAAATGCATGTTAACTTGGAAAAAATCATGGATACAACCAGAACTACTATTTGATACAGTTTACAGTTAGTTAGCTAGTAAACACAAGAATAACTGAACATCTAGCAACGTGTGTACTATGAGCTCCTTTGTCTGGCTCTCTGTGTAATTCCAGGCCTCTTCATTGTTGACTTTCCTCATTACTATGTGAAGCGACTAGGGCCCCCTAATGCTAGGCCCCTGCTATGCTGTGCCAGCTATTCACTGTGTTGTTACTTGTGTGTCAGTGCTGCCAAAGTCACACACACATTCCCTTATCTCTGCCACTCTGAATAAGGTCACAGCTGAATCAACTGTCAGAGGACGTTTGACCAGTGACCACCAACAGCCCAAGACAACGACAACAACACATCATTGGTAAGAAAAGAGCATTGTCACTGCTTCCCCTGCCGGCATTGACGACTGCATCTCCCTAACTTATCTGGTGTGTGTGTGTGTGTGTGTGTGTGTGTGTGTGTGTGTGTGTGTGTGTGTGTGTGTGTGTATATCTATATTATATACACACACACACACACACACACACACACACACACACACACACACACACTGGCAGGGAGCAGGTCTCGAACCCTCAACCTTCTAGCCCGAAGTCCAGCGCGCTATCGACTGTGCCGCAAGTGCATGCTCGAGTGGCAGAGTCGATATCCGCGCTTATAAACCCAGGGTCGTTACACTATATATATTTATTATTAACCCCTTTTTCTCCCCAATTTCATGACATTCAAGTGGTAGTTACAGTCTTGTCCCATCTCTGCAACTCCCGTATGGGAGAGGCGAACGTCAAGAGCCATGCGTCCTCCAAAACACGACGCTGCCAAGCCGTACTGCTTCTTGACACACTGCTCGCTTAACCCGGAAGCCAGCCGCAAAGCTAGCCGCACCAATGTGTCAGAGGAGACACCATACAACTAGCGACCATGTCAGCATGCATGCGCCCGGCCCGCCACATAAGGCACAGAAGCTACGTATAATTGTCGTATTTATTGTAGTACGCTGCTCCTGTTACTGAAGTGACACTGATCTGAAAAGACTCAGGTGTTTCTGTGGAGCTTATTCTATAGATCAAGCCTAACCTGTGTTGTGGACTGATGTTCTGCTGGTCATAACTAGTCAGATGTTCATTTCATGGGCCCTTCTTGATGTTTTAATGAATGTAGCTTTAGCAAATAGTTGAGTTCATTACATAGTCATAAGTCAAAGAAATTGGCTAATTATCATGGTTTGGGTTGTCACCCTCAAATATGTAAGCTATGCCTACTACTATACTTAAACTACCATATTAAGTTTATACAGGCATGAGCCGAGGATTCATCAGAAAAAATATATATACGCTGTTTGCTATGTTGTATCTGATATGATATGTTGTGCTGGGTTTGCACTAATTTCTGCACTTCTGCTCCTATTTAAGGGATAGATTGAGATTTTGGAAAATGAGCAATTTTGTCTACATGCAGTGTCATGGACCCAATGTCTTTATTTGTAATTATAAACTGGGTGGTTCGAGCTCTGAATGCTAATTGGCTTAAAGCCGTGGTATATCAAACCGTATAACACGTGTGTGATATGACAAAACATCATTACTGCTCTAAACATTGGTAACCAGTTTATAATAGCAATAAAGCAACTTGGGGCTTTGTGGTATATAGCCAATATACATACCACAGCTAAGGGCTGTATCCAGGCACTCCGCGTTGCGTCTGGCTTAAGAACAGCACTTAGCAGTGGTATATTGACCATATACCACACCCCTTCTTGCCTTACTGCTTGAATAGAATGTAAATGCCATCTAGAATGTAAAGAGATTCCTTGCTAGCAGGCAGATTTGGGGCATGTGGTTACCATGACGATGAATATAATCAAACAGCTCTGTCAAACAGAGATCGCTAGCTAGCTAGCTACATTGTCAAAACAGCAATCATTACATTTGTTTATTTTCAGTTATCTGCATTTATGCCCATTGTAAGTATCATAACAATGTTAGCTATTATACAGTGAGAGAAATGTTTCAAGGTGGTGGCATTATTTTTACACTTATTATGAGCTAACTTACGTTAGCTAGCTAGCTAAAGTTACTGTTCTATGGTTCTGCTTTCTAACTTGGCTAATGTTACGTAAAGTGTTTTTCTGCGTTTGTTGTTCTTAAATGTTAGGTTTGCCTCGTTATTGTTTGGAGTTATGAAATGTTTCCTTTCTGTATTTTCAGTTTCAGAAAAAAAAGCAACACCTCTTATGGATTTATTGGGCTACTGTTGCTAGCTGTCAAACTGTACACCAGAACAGAACACAGTGAGGACTGCATACCCATAGTCAGAGGAGCATGCTGGCTGATCCCATAGACTTTCAGTCATTACACTCACGCTAGCTGGCAATTGCTCCGTTATCACTAATTACCTTCAACTTCATTCAAACTGCACGCAGAGACATACAAATGATAACCATGAGTTCATCTGACTGGGTAAATGGAAACAATGGATTAGTTGTCAAAATCTCCAACTATCCCTTAAGACTCTATTGTCATGGACATTTGGGCATCTGTTTACAAAAGCACTACTTCTGTATCTATCTATCTGCACATACTGTATCTAGGCTATGTGGCTCTCATGTAGGCTACCCCACCCACTCAATAGTGAGTCAGTTTTGAATGTGTGGGTCTTGTTTTGGTGTTCTGTCTTTGGCAGAGACTGGCAAAGAGTGTCTGTCTGAGTGACAGGACCAAGCTGTCTGCAGAAAAGATGGAGGACTCTGTGAAGGCGGAGAGTGCCGCCGATGGAGGAGGCCTGGTGAACGCAGAGAAAGAGCCAGAAGACACTCTCAGGTATAGAAATCTGGGATGGTCTAACTTCACTTCAGTGCTTTTTCTGAAAATGGATGGGGGCTGGGCAGTTTCTGGAAGTGAGAGTTCTCCTCTCATGTGTATGTTTGAGTGCCAGGGTGTGGGCAGGGTATGTTTCAGTTCTGTCAGATTTGGTCTGTCTATTTTATTTCTGAGGAGAGCCGAAAACACTATGGGCCCATTTCCCGAACACAGATTAAACCTTCTCCTGGAGTAAAACGCATGCTCAATGTAGAATAAGCTACATTGAAAGTGTTTTTTTTCTCTCCAGAACTAGGATTAATCTGGGTTTAGGAAGCCAGCCCTATGGGTCATGTAGTTAGTGTTTGCCTCTAGTTTCCCATGCGGTGTCAGCCAGTGTGCCCTCCCCACAGCCCCACAGACCTTTCTGAACTGCTGGCTGCCGGGACCAAAGAGGTTCACGAGAAGGCGGAGAACACCCAGTTTGTCAAGGACTTCCTCAGGGGGCGCATCCGCAAGGAGCTCTTCAAGGTCAGTCTGGAGAATAGAGCAGCCACTTAAGTATTTTCTGAGACTTAATACTGCTGCATTCACTGTCTTGAACATTATGCATAATCTGATTTATCCACAGCAGTCAGTTAAGGGTGTAGGCATTTTGATCTAATTTTGACATCCTCACTTTGCAAACACTTGGTAAGCTAATACTGTTAAGAATGGTGATGGGTATTTCAGCACCACTGGTAATGAACAACCACTGTACTGAACAACAATATCCTGTAAGGCTTTAAAGAACATGAAGTGCTTTGACATCCTCACTTTGTGAGACTTTGCCAGGATACAGAAAGGGATGTACAGTGAGGGAAAAAAGTATTTGATCCCCTGCTGATTTTGTACGTTTGCCCACTGACAAAGAAATGATCAATCTTTAATTTTAATGGTAGGTTTATTTGAACAGTGAGAGACAGAATAACAACAAAATAATCCAGAAAAACGCATTTCAAAAATGTTATAAATTGATTAGCATTTTAATGAGGGAAATAAGTATTTGACCCCCTATCAATCAGAAAGATGTCTGGCTCCCAGGTGTCTTTATACAGGTAACAAACTGAGATTAGGAGCACACTCTTAAAGAGAGTGCTCCTAATCTCAGTTTGTTACCTGTATAAAAGACACCTGTCCACAGAAGCAATCAATCAATCAGATTCCAAACTCTCCACCATGGCCAAGACCAAAGAGCTCTCCAAGGATGTCAGGGACAAGATTGTAGACCTACACAAGGCTGGAATGGGCTACAAGACCATCGCCAAGCAGCTTGGTGAGAAGGTGACAACAGTTGGTGCGATTATTCGCAAATGGAAGAAACACAAAATAACTGTCAATCTCTCTCGGCCTGGGGCTCCATGCAAGATCTCACCTCGTGGAGTTGCAATGATCATGAGAACGGTGAGGAATCAGCCCAGAACTACACGGGAGGATCTTGTCAATGATCTCAAGGCAGCTGGGACCATAGTCACCAAGAAAACAATTGGTAACACACTACGCCGTGAAGGACTGAAATCCTGCAGTGCCCGCAAGGTCCCCCTGCTCAAGAAAGCACATATACATGCCCGTCTGAAGTTTGCCAATGAACATATGAATGATTCAGAGGACAACTGGGTGAAATTGTTGTGGTCAGATGAGACCAAAATTGAGCGCTTTGGCATCAACTCAACTTGCCGTGTTTGGAGGAGGAGGAATGCTGCCTATGACCCCAAGAACACCATCCCCACCGTCAAACATTATGCTTTGGGGGTGTTTTTCTGCTAAGGGGACAGGACAACTTCACCGCATCAAAGGGACGATGGACGGGGCCATGTACCGTCAAATCTTGGGTGAGAACCTCCTTCCCTCAGCCAGGGCATTGAAAATGGGTCGTGGATGGGTATTCCAGCATGACAATGACCCAAAACACACGGCCAAGGCAACAAAGGAGTGTCTCAAGAAGAAGCACATTAAGGTCCTGGAGTGGCCTAGCCAGTCTCCAGACCTTAATCCCATAGAAAATCTGTGGAGGGAGCTGAAGGTTCGAGTTGCCAAATGTCAGCCTCGAAACCTTAATGACTTGGAGAAGATCTGCAAAGAGGAGTGGAACAAAATCCCTCCTGAGATGTGTGCAAACCTGGTGGCCAACTACAAGAAACGTCTGACCTCTGTGATTGCCAACAAGGGTTTTGCCAACAAGTGCTAAGTCATGTTTTGCAGAGGGGTCAAATACTTATTTCCCTCATTAAAATGCAAATCAATTTATAACATTTTTGACATGCGTTTTTCTGGATTATTTTGTTGTTATTCTGTCTCTCACTGTTCAAATAAACCTACCATTAAAATTATAGACTGATCCTTTCTTTGTCAGTGGGAAAACGTACAAAATCAGCAGGGGATCAAATACTTTTTCCCTCACTGTATCTTGAAAACGTGAATGTTGACACACACACAGTATTTGAGGGACTGTCAAACATGGATTAATGAAAAATATTTGCAACTAAAATGTTTGTTTTGGGGTAAAATTCTGCATCTCTCTCCCCCTCAGCTGGGTGATGTGGCCCTCTACTACACCTACGAGGCCATGGAGGAGGAGATTGAGAGGAACAAAGATCATCCTGACTTCTCCCCGCTCTACTTCCCAGAGCTGAATAGACGTGACGCCCTGTCCCGCGACCTGGACTACTTCTATGGCGAGGACTGGCGGGAGCAGGTCAGCTGCTCGCCGGCCACGCAACGCTACGTGGAACGCATCCACCAGGTGAGTAACCCAGAGGTTAGAGGGGTGGACCAGTAACCAGAAGGTCGCTGGTTCAAGTCCCAGGCTGGACGATGAAAAAAGTGGGGGCTGAACTGGCTACTGGAGGGCTGCTGGTTTCAGATTCACATTACCACCATCCACTACCATTGTGCCTTTATGCAAGGCACTTCAGACCTAACACTACTCCATGGGTGTTGCACTGTGATTCCCTGTGCTGCTTCAATCCTCTGGTGTGTGTGTGGAGTCCAGGGGAGGTTGACAATACCATAAGCCAGTGAAGTTGTATTTGTATTTAGGTGGGTCAGGAAGAGCCGGTCTTGCTGGTGGCCCATGCCTACACCCGTTACATGGGAGACCTGTCCGGGGGCCAGGTGCTGAAGAAGGTGGCCCAGCGGGCGCTGAAGCTGCCATCGACGGGCGAGGGCGTCTACTTCTACCAGTTTGACGGCATCCACAGCGCCAAGGCCTTCAAGCAGCTGTACAGGAGCCGGATGAATGAGCTGGAGCTGGACATGGCCACCAAGGACAGGCTGGTGGCGGAGGCCGTGCTGGCCTTTCAGTTCAACATGGAGGTGAGGAAGGGGAAGGAAGGGAAGAGAGAGCTGGGGTTGATTAAAGAGTGAGACTGCTGCACCTACTGGTGTGGTGGGTCTTCCAGTAAACGGAGACTGCTGCACCTGCTGGTGTGGTGGGTCTTCCAGTAAACGGAGACTGCTGCACCTGCTGGTGTGGTGGGTCTTCCAGTAAACGGAGACTGCTGCACCTGCTGGTGTGGTGGGTCTTCCAGTAAACGGAGACTGCTGCACCTGCTGGTGTGGTGGGTCTTCCAGTAAACGGAGACTGCTGCACCTGCTGGTGTGGTGGGTCTTCCAGTAAACGGAGACTGCTGCACCTGCTGGTGTGGTGGGTCTTCCAGTAAACGGAGACTGCTGCACCTGCTGGTGTGGTGGGTCTTCCAGTAAACGGAGACTGCTGCACCTACTGGTGTGGTGGGTCTTCCAGTAAACGGAGACTGCTGCACCTACTGGTGTGGTGGGTCTTCCAGTAAACGGAGACTGCTTCACCTACTGGTGTGGTGGGTCTTCCAGTAAACGGAGACTGCTTCACCTACTGGTGTGGTGGGTCTTCTAATAATTCCTTCTAGGTGATGGCTGTAAACATTGCCATCTCATATCTGTGGGTCCTTGAGTGGCGCAGCGGTCTATGGCACTGCATCGCAGTGTTAGAGGCATCACTACATACGCAGGTTCGATCTCGGGCTGTATCACAACTGGTTGTGATCAGGAGTCCCGTAGGGCGGCGCACAATTGGCTCAGCGTTGTCCGGGTTAGGGCAAGGTTTGGCCGGGGTAGACCGTCATTGTAAATAAGAATTTGTTATTGCCTGACTTGCCTAGTTAAATAAAAATAGACGTTTAGTTTTCAGAGGAAGCCAGGCCGCATTAATTTAGTGTCAAAGGTAGGACCCATTAGTTTAGTTTAGTTTCAGAGGTAGGGCCACGGTAGTTTAGTTTCAGAGGTAGGGCCACGGCAGTTTAGTTTCAGAGGTAGGGCCACGGCAGTTTAGTTTCAGAGGTAGGGCCACGGCAGTTTAGTTTCAGAGGTAGGGCCACGGCAGTTTAGTTTCAGAGGTAGGGCCACGGCAGTTTAGTTTCAGAGGTAGGGCCACGGCAGTTTAGTTTCAGAGGTAGGGCCACGGCAGTTTAGTTTCAGAGGTAGGGCCACGGCAGTTTAGTTTCAGAGGTAGGGCCACGGCAGTTTAGTTTCAGAGGTAGGGCCACGGCAGTTTAGTTTCAGAGGTAGGGCCACGGCAGTTTAGTTTCAGAGGTAGGGCCACGGTAGTTTAGTTGCATTTCTCAGTATTGTATCATTTAATTAATCATTTAGCCACTGTATTGATCCTGTCTTTGGAGATAAGAGTCTTGTGCCCAGGGAAAATTAGGGTCTTTGGCCAACAGCAGATGGTTGGATTTGTGCTTATCACCGTAAGCACTCTGCCAACTGGTTCTGAGAGTGTAGCTAGACAATGCGCCATCTCTCCTATTTCAATTTCAAGTGCACAGATATGATCATTAATTCACTTCCTCACATCTGGCTTCTGATTACATTACATGAATGTCAGATGTTGAACTTGATCATATTGTTATTACGGTTCTGCATCATGGCCATTTCTTTGACCAGCGGCACCTCCTTAAGTGAAATATCACTCCTTTCACTCGCCCACCGACCCAATCACAATGTCAAACTGTTTGTGCTAAACTCTGGGTCAACACAATTCAGCTTACTGTTTCAGTTCAGAGATTGTGTTCATGAGGACACACAATATCAAACTGTTCCAAAGTGTTGTGAAAAAGAAAAATGAGCTTTCCTTATTGGACCTTTTCAGATGGTACCTCCCTGTTTGACCTTTTGTTCTGTTTGAGTGAACATGAACCAGTTGTAATCCCCTGTGTTTGGTGTCAGGTATTTGATGAGCTAGAGGAGATGGGTAAGGATATCCAGGAAGAGGTCATGGACGCGGGCATGCCTGTTCATGGGGCCCATGGGACCGGAGGAGACATCAACAAATGCCCCTACTACGCCGCACAAATGGGTACGCTGACACACAACTCCTGTAAGCTCTGTCTGGAAACAAAGTGATTGATCCTGAAAGAAAGATTTGTTGTGCCATGTTAGCAATACGCTGGCATTTAGAACCACAATACCCTTACCACACTGTCATGCTGGCTTGGATATTTACTTTTCACATTGTCCTTTCTAGCATGGCTCCAGCAACTACAGTGGGTTCCTAACCAGGCCAGTGCAGTGCTGCTTGGCCTGGCTTAGTGCTGTTAAAAATGGCAGAAGAGTGTTTCACATGGTAATGTGGGAGGTTTTCTGACCGTGTTCTTTGTCCTCTATCTCAGCGGCCAGTGGGGGCTCGGCGTACGTCGGTCAGCTGGCCATGGCCGTCCTCAGACACCCCACAGGCCAGGTCCTATTCGCCGCCTGGGTCGCCGCCCTCGCCGGACTGGCTGCATGGTACTTCATGTGATCCGACCCACAGCCAATCGTTGGCTGTCCTGCAGGAAAGGAGGAGGGAAGACAAGAAGAATTGTTTTCTGAACGTTTGGATGAGAACCCATCCGTACCCAGACCTTGTAACCTTCCCTCCTCCACTCCTCTAATTTTCTCTCTCTACTACCTCCCTCTCATTCTCCCTCCGTCCTGTATCCTCCCAGTATGGTTGGTCATATTTGTAGCTCTTAATATCAGTTTAGAGCCATTTTTTTTATTCAAACCTGTTATAGGATTTATTTCTTCTTGAGTTGACATGAGATGACAATTGATCTTACTTGATTAGATTATAGTGTGATTTGTTGTCAGGTTGAAGTCTCTTTAATAATCCCAAACAATTGTATTATGGAGTGATGCAGTAGAGTTAGAGAGGAAAAACAGATACCCTGCTATGACAAAAAAGCCTTTGTGGATTTTGACACTTTTAGGTTGCCATGGGGATTTGAAGGACTATATTCTGCTGTCCCCTGGGTGGCCCCACAATCAGTCCATCAAACCAAAATGTAATCTTGAAAATATTAGAGCAGTGAGCCTTTGCTTGAAGTGGACTGAATTAGGTGCCGGTACTCTTTATTTAGGTGGTGGAACTGAACAAGTAGAACCTTTGAGGTGCTGGCACTTCGTAGCGGTGAGCAGCAGCCCAACTCAAACACTGCTGAGCCAGAAACAGTCAAAGTAACACGTTCTATGCGTATGTTAATATGCAGATCTGGCAAAGTGTAGGAGTATTTCTGCAGGGCAGACTACTATCTGTTTGCGTGAGTAGGTTAAGCGCCATCTTTTTAAGTTTGTATTAATGGTTATGGGGGTGATACTCTCTTGGAAGATGTCCCAAGATTCGGTTAAGGACAACACAGGCTAACTGACAGTAAGAGCACACTTTCTAGAAAGGTCTAGACTTTAAAATGTTGCCAACGGTTGTCACACATCACAATGTATTATTTTTCTCTTCTCTCCAAATGAACGCAGGCAGAAAATTCCAACCTCCTGTGAAAAGCACACAGACAGTGAGTGAGTGACAGGATGGACACTTTAGGTCTTGTTTTAGGATGGACGAGCAATATTACTATTAATCATTTCTGAAGTGTATTTTTGTTTTGTTTTATGCTATGTTGAAATGTTGGACTTAGTTATCTAGTGCTGTCCAGTCCTTTGCTTTGCACTCAGGCAGTCTAGAGAGGAGCAGAGTGTCTGAAAATGGACACATCCGTCCTGGAAACGTGGATAAAGTTGATTTTCAGTATTGTTCTAGGCCTATGGACACCAGGTAGAGGCAGCAAATACAGCAGCTAGTGTAATGGTCTGGGAGACAGGGCAGGACAGGTCAGATGAGATCAGGTTAGATTGGTGAAGACAATTTACCTCATCAGTCTGAATGGATAACATTGAGGACTTGAAAGCTATGCACCAACCTGATGAGGTTGAGCCATTGTTGTTTGGTTGTGGAGAAGGAGAACAATGTGTTGTGCAGGTGACCATAGGTTTGTATCTGAGGAATTATAAGGGCACTACGGTATTTAGCAGATCCTATTCAGGATTCACACTGACATCAACATTACATTCCTTGATTTGTTTGTAGTTTTAACATTGAAGACAACAGTTTGCGTTGTATTCTATGCTTTCGCTTGAAGATGGAGAAGAGGTTAAAGGTCAGAATGCTGAATACCAAAGGTCAAGTTGCTGACATCACGTGACATTATCTTGGTTCATTATAAACAGGTTCTATGCTGTGTGTTCAGGTCTGCGGTTCTCTCCTATCCATCTCTGGTGTATTTGGTAGTCCTTGAATTCTTTGCAGGTGTTAGATGATGTATTATGTGTTCAGTAGCCCTCCGAGGTATTAACAAAACAGGGATTATCTGGATTAGTCCAATAAGAAATGTTTGATTTCCGTGGTGAAACTTTGTAAAACATTTCGCCCTAATGAACATGACCCAGGTGTATTTATGGCTGTCCAGACCAGTCCAGAGCCTCATTAGTCATGTACGTGTTGGGTCTCAGGTTCATGTTAATGCAATTATATACATAAGAAATATTGCAAGACTTGTCATATTTTAGTTCAATGTAAATGCAATTTTAGTATTTGTTTTCAGGGGATGGAACTGTTGCAGTATTTAGAACATTTTGAAGGAGTTCTGGAATGACCAGACCTGGGTTGTGTTCATTAGGCACTAAACAGAAGACTGAAACAGGGAGGGACTAACTGGACTTGTCCAATTAAACTCTTCTGAAACGTGTGCCCTAATGAACATGACCCATAATCTCAGGTGTCGAGGTGTGTTGTTGGGATGGACTAACGGAAGCCTAGTGATCTCAGTGAGTGCTTGACAGGCACACGTTGCGTGACTCTTTCTTGCCTTGCCGGTTGTAACAGAAAGCAAACAGTAACTGTATTATCGAACCCATTCGTTTTGTACAGTAAGTACACTGCAATCTAACTCAAGCTTTATCAGTGACTGACGATTTACTACAAATGTCACTGGTCTCTTTTTGTGAAAGAAAATCACAGGAATACATTGTCTGTAGTAAAATAAATGATTGAATTTCCTGTATACTTTTGTGGTTATTTCATGTGTTGAGATATTTGCCCTGTTTGAATACTTAATCTTTCATTCCTTGTGTTGGATCCACATATCCAACTACTAACAGATCTGTGCTTAGTAATGTCACTTGCAATTCAGCTCTGTTATTACTTCAAGGATGGACATCTTAAGTTTCTCGGCGTACACATCACGGACAAACTGAATTGGTCCACCCACACACACAGCGTGGTGAAGGTGCAGCAGCGCCTCTTCAACCTCACGAGGCTGAAGAAATTCGGCTTGTCACCAAAAGCACTCACAAACTTTTACAGATGCACAATCGAGAGCATCCTGTCGGGCTATATCACCACCTGGTATGGCAACTGCTCCACCCACAACCGCAAGTCTCTCCAGAGGGTAGTGAGGTCTGCACAACGCATCACCGGGGGAAAACTACCTGCCCTCAAGGACCCCACCACCCGATGTCACAGGAAGGCCAAAAAGATCAACCACCTGAGCCACTGCCTGTTCACCCCGCTAACATCCAGAAGGTGAGGTCAGTACAGGTGCATCAAAGCTTGAACCGAGAGACTGAAAAACAGCTTCTATCTCAAGGCCATCAGACTGTTAAACAGCCATCGCCAACATACTGACTCAACTCCAGCCACTTTAATAATGTATGTAATAAATGTATCACTAGCCACTTCATATGTTTTCATACCCTACATAACTTCTCATTTACTGTACTCTATAGCATCTGCTGTTCTGTACCACCACTCATTCATATTCTTCATTCCTTTACACTTGTGTACAAGGTAGTTGTGCAATTGTTAAGTTAGATTGGTTATTACTGCATTGTCGGAACTAGAAGCACAAGCATTTAGCTACACTCACATTAACATCTGCATGTGACAAAATGTGATTTGAAGTATTAGACCAGGGTCATTGGCCCGTTCTACAGTAGTTTAGTATTTCTGCTCTCTGTGTGTTCACATCTGGCAGCAATAAGACATTAACATCAATTCATTTAGATTTCACTTTTATTATAGATATGTTATTTATTTCTCTAACATGACACATTGGTACAGTTGCAATATCAACAGCTGTATATTTACAAATATAACAAGGCAGAATGGGGGTACATGAAAGTGTGCAGCTTTGAATTCTCAGATTCATCGAGAGAGCAGAGGGTCAGCCACATCTGATCCAACTGGTGAATCATGCCTGTCCTAGATGACTGGGTTCTCAGACCCAAATCCATCTCCACACACACATTACACACTTTTTATGTAACAGAAAAGTCTATCAGCCAGACAACTTCCTCTTTATCTCACCGTAGCTGTTTGACAGTACTAATGCTGTTATTAGGTTGGTACAACTGGTTGCAGTGGCTAGCAACATAGGAAGCATAGAGACAGAGTTAACTTTACAGAACAAACTTACTACACATTTTTTTTAAATCAGGAGGATCTCAACCAAAACAAAGTTCCTTATTGCAGCAGAGGCCTTTTAAATAAAATATAGATGTTCTATGCTTTAGTATTCTTATACACTAAGTGTACAAAATATTAGGAATACCTGTTCTTTCCATGACAGACTGACCAGGTGAAAGCTATGATCCCTTATTAATGACACTTAAATCCACTCCAATCAGGGTACATTTAAGGGGAGGAGACAGGTTAAAGAAGGATTTTTAAGCCTCGAGGCAATTGAGACATGGATTGTGTATGTGTACCATTCAGAGGGTGAATGGGCAAGACAATATTGAAGTGCCTTTGAACAGGGTATGATAGTAGGTACCAGGCGCACCAGTTTGAGAGTGTCAAGAACTGCAGTGTTGCTGGGTTTTTCACACAACAGTTTCTTGTGTGTATCGAGAATGGTCCACCACCCAAAGGACATCCAACCAACTTGACACAACTGTGGGAAGCATTGGAGTCAACATGGGCCAGCATCCCTGTGGAATGCATAACACATTGCAGAGTCCATGCCCTGATAAACTGAGGATGTTCTGAGGGAAAAGGGGGGTGCAACTCAATATTAGGGAGGTGTCCCTAATGTTTTGTATATCCATAGGTTTTTTGGCCATCACTGGCAACAGTGCATTCCTCAAAGACAGCAGACAGACCATACTTTGAGTGACTGTTTGACTGCGCTGCTATCACACGGTTAGGAATCTGATGGACAGGAACATTTGGAAAATCTATGGAATACCCTGTTAAAGTTGCCGCCCCGTCCGCTTTACTTCCAGATCACGTACCCTAATCTTTTGAACATGCGGTCATTTAAAATGTATAATTATATTTGTGGATGAAATTACTTCTGCCCGATGCCTTTTATGATATGTTTGTGCTTGAAGACCATTGCGCAACAGTTTTGCACATTGAACACCATCCAAAAAACTACAAGTCTAAGGGGCAGTCACTTCCTGGTACTTCCAGAGCGTATTTCCTCTTGGATTTGGGTTTGTGGTCCTGTTTCAGTCCGTTGTCATCCACTGCTAGGGAACTGATCAAGGATGAAAGGAGATCTGTGAAGGTAGATCTGGGGTAACCAGTGTTGTCCAGTGCCAGAGTAGGATACAGTAGACATCATCCCTCCAACACTCCCCCACCCCGTCCCCATATCTGGTCTCCCCTTGTGGCTGTCTTCTTAGGGCATCCTCTCTCTACCCTCGGACACTCGCCTCAGTTCCCAGTGGACCTTTTACCTTTCAGTGGAAAAAAGAAACAATTACTGCATGTGTTTTCAAAACCAACATATGACAAACTGCTGTCCCTCCACCCATTGAAAGTGACAGCAAAACATTGATTTGACTTGGGATGTCTTTTCTAGTAATTATATTTCTATGGTTAAACAATCGTGTGTATGCATGTACACTACATGACCAAAAGTATGTGCTCCTGCTCGTCGAAAAATCTCATTCCAAAATCATGGGCATTTTTAAAAAAATTTAAATTTCACCTTTATTTAACCAGGTTGGCAAGTTGAGAACAAGTTCTCATTTACAACTGCAACCTGGCCAAGATAAAGCAAAGCAGTGTGACAGACAACACAGAGTTACACATGGAGTAAACAAACAAGCCAATAACACAATAAACAAGTCAATGATACAGTTGAAAAAAGAAAGTCTATATACAGTGTGTGCAAAAGGCATGAGGAGGTAGGCAATAAATAGGCCATAGGAGCGAATAATTACAATTTAGCAGATTAACACGAGTGATAAATGAGCATATGAAGATGTGCATGTAGAGATACTGGTGTGCAAAAAGAGCAGAAAAGTACATAAAATAAAAACAGTAAGGGGATGAGGTAGGTTGATAGGGTGGGCAATGTACAGATGGGCTATGTACAGCTGCAGCGATCGGTTAGCTGCTCAGATAGCTGATGTTTAAAGTTGGTGAGGGAAATAAAAGTCTCCAACAATTCGTTCCAGTCACTGGCAGCAGAGAACTGGAATGAAAGGCGGCCAAATGAGGTGTTGGCTTTGGGGATGACCAGTGAGATATACCTGCTGGAGCGCGTGCTACGGGTGAGTGTTGTTATGGTGACCAGTGAACTGAGATAAGGTGGAGCTTTACCTAGCATAGTCTTATAGATGACCTGGAGCCAGTGGGTCTGGCGACAAATATGTAGCGAGGGCCAGCCGACTAGAGCATACAGGTCACAGTGGTGGGTGGTATAAGGTGATTTGGTAACAAAACGGATGGCACTGTGATAGACTGCATCCAATTTGCTGAGTAGAGTATTGGAAGCTATTTTGTAAATGACATAGCCGAAGTCGAGGATCGGTAGGATAGTCAGTTTTGCTAGGGTAAGTTTGGCGGCGTGAGTGAAGGAGGCTTTGTTGCGAAATAGAAAGCCGATTCTAGATTTGATTTTGGATTGGAGATGTTTAATATGAGTCTGGAAGGAGAGTTTACAGTCTAGCCAGACACCTAGGTATTTGTAGTGGTCCACATATTCTAGGTCAGAACCGTCCAAGGTGGTGATGCTAGTCGGTCGGGCGGGTGCGGGCAGCAAACGGTTGAAAAGCATGCATTTGGTTTTACTAGCGTTTAAGAGCAGTTGGAGGCCACGGAAGGAGTGTTGTATGGTATTGGAGCTCGTTTGGAGGTTTGTTAGCACAGTGTCCAAGGAAGGGCCGGAAGTATACAGAATGGTGTCGTCTGCGTAGAGGTGGATCAGGGAATCAACCGCAGCAAGAGGGACATCATTGATATATACAGAGAAAAGAGTCGGCCTGAGAATTGAACACTGTCATACGCCCATAGAGACTGCCAGAGGTCCGGACAACATGCCCTCCGATTTGACACACTGAACTCTGTCTGCAAAGTAGGTGGTGAACCAGGCGAGGCAGTCGTTAGAAAAACCAAGGCTATTGACTCTGCCGATAAGAATACGGTGATTGACAGAGTCGAAAGCCTTGGCCAGGTCGATGAAGACGGCTGCACAGTACTGTCTTTTATCGACAGTATGGAGATGGTCTCCCCTTTGCTGCTATTACAGCCTCCACTCATCTGGGAAGGCTTTCCATTTGATTTTGTAACATTTCTGCGGGGACTTGCTTCCTTTCAGCCATAAGAGCATTAGTGAGGTCGGGTACTGATGTTGTTGGGCGATTAGGCCAGGCTCGCAGTCAGCTTTCCAATTCATCCCAAAGGTGTTCGATGGAGTTGGGGTCAGGGCTCTGTGCAGACCAGTCAAGGATCTTCCACACCAATCTCAACAAACCATTTCTGTATGGACCTCGCTTTGTGCACAGGGGCATTGTCATGCTGAAACAGGAAAGGGCCTTCCCCAAACTGTTGCCACAAAGTTGGAAGCACAGAATGGTCTAGAATGTCATTGTATGCTGTACCGTTAACATTTTCCTTCACTGAAACTTAGGGGTCTAGCCTGAACCATCAAACAGCCCCAGACCATAATTCCTCCTCCACCAGACTTTACAGTTGGCACTATGCATTTGGGTAGGGAGCGTTCTCCTGGCATCCACCAAATCCAGATTTGTCCATTGGACTGCCAGATGGTGAAGTGCGATTCATCACTCCAGAGAACGTGTTTCCACTTCTCCAGAGTCCAATGGCGGCCATGGAATTGCACATGGTGATCTTAGGCTTGTGTGCGTCTGCTCGGCCATGGAAACCCATTTCATGAAGCTCCCGATGAACAGTTCTTATGCTGACGTTGCTCCTAGAGGCAGTTTGCTCCTAGAGGCACTCTCTCCTACCTCCTTGCCTGTCCTGCCCTGCCTCAGACTGCTTACCACTGCTGCCCCCACCTGGTGAGAAACATGTACTGCGTGAGCGAAGATTTTACTCATAAAAGCATTATCAGCTTTCATGAGCAGAGCTGGGACCTCAACTAATTGTAAACCATATGAAGGGGAGCAGGTAAGTGTGCAGTCAGTGTGTAGGAACCTAGCGCAGAAACAGTGTGTGCCACTACCTGCAGTGGTGCTTGTGACACCATTGACTGTCCCCTCCACTTCAGTCTCATCCTCTGCGTAGCTCATGAGCAGAGCTTTCTGTCTGTCTGTCAGGATCCTGCCCCCACACACACACACACACACACACACACACAGTGAGGAATGAGCATCTAACATTTGTCAGTAACTTACTACAGAGATGGTATGTGAAGGTGTATTGTGCAGTAGCTTACTACAGAGATGGTATGTGAAGGTGTATTGTGAGTAGCTTACTACAGAGATGGTATCTGAAGGTGTATTGTGAGTAGCTTACTACAGAGATGGTATCTGAAGGTGTATTGTGCAGTAGCTTACTACAGAGATGGTATCTGAAGGTGTATTGTGAGTAGCTTACTACAGAGATGGTATCTGAAGGTGTATTGTGAGTAACTTACTACAGAGATGGTATGTGAAGGTGTATTGTGCAGTAACTTACTACAGAGATGGTATGTGAAGGTGTATTGTGCAGTAGCTTACTACAGAGATGGTATCTGAAGGTGTATTGTGAGTAACTTACTACAGAGATGGTATCTGAAGGTGTATTGTGAGTAGCTTACTACAGAGATGGTATCTAAAGGTGTATTGTGAGTAACTTACTTGGGGACTCGGACTTTGACGTGGACGTAGTGATCTCCGTAACCATAGCCACTGATCCGTGCGATGCCCTTCCCAGAGAGGAGGATCCTCTGGTCTGTCTGGATCCCAGCAGGGATCTACAAGAGGATCCACCAATCACAGTTAGTTACTGGCCATCAATCCATCACTTATGTTTGTAGGTGTCACAGAAAGGTTGGTCTGTCCGTGTGCCTCACCGAGAGGTTGACTGTCTCGTAGAGGCCCTGTGCCCGGGCCGTGCCCCCCAGTACAGCCTGAGCCACAGAGATCAGCACGTCAGAGTGGATGTCTGCTCCGTCCCGTCTGAACACTGGGCTCTTCTGGACCCGGAACGTGATGAACACCTCCTTCTTCCCCACAGGCATCCTGACCGTCTGACCGTCCTCAACACCTGCAAAGAGACAACACAGCCAGTTAACCTGGGTGCACTACACAACTTTCAAAATCCTAACATCACTGAGCCTCTCACATTAAACGACTGTCTCCCCTGTAGTTTTGTGTCTTGCCAACGTAGTGGTGCTCAGTACAGGGTCACACACACTACACGACGTGGCTCAGTACAGGGTCACACACTACACCATGTGGCTCAGTACAGGGTCACACACACACACTACACGACATGGCTCAGTACAGGGTCACACACACACACACACACTACACGACGTGGCTCAGTACAGGGTCACACACACACTACACGACGTGGCTCAGTACAGGGTCACACACACACACTACACGACGTGGCTCAGTACAGGGTCACACACACACACTACACGACGTGGCTCAGTACAGGGTCACACACACACACACACTACACGACGTGGCTCAGTACAGGGTCACACACACACACACACTACACGACGTGGCTCAGTACAGGGTCACACACACACACACACTACACGACGTGGCTCAGTACAGGGTCACACACACACACACACTACACGACGTGGCTCAGTACAGGGTCACACACACACACACACTACACGACGTGGCTCAGTACAGGGTCACACACACACACACACTACACGACGTGGCTCAGTACAGGGTCACACACACACACACACTACACGACGTGGCTCAGTACAGGGTCACACACACACACACACTACACGACGTGGCTCAGTACAGGGTTACACACACACACACTACACGACGTGGCTCAGTACAGGGTCACACACACACACTACACGACGTGGCTCAGTACAGGGTCACACACACACTACACGACGTGGCTCAGTACAGGGTCACACACACACTACACGACGTGGCTCAGTACAGGGTCACACTCACTACACGACGTGGCTCAGTACAGGGTCACACTCACTACACGACGTGGCTCAGTACAGGGTCACACACACACTACACGACGTGGCACAGTACAGGGTCACACACACACTACACGACGTGGCACAGTACAGGGGCACACACACACTACACGACGTGGCTCAGTACAGGGTCACACACACACTACGTGGCTCAGTACAGGGTCACACACACACTACGTGGCTCAGTACAGGGGTCACACACACACTACACGACGTGGCTCAGTACAGGGGTCACACACACACTACACGACGTGGCTCAGTACAGGGGTCACACACACACACTACACGACGTGGCTCAGTACAGGGGTCACACACACACACTACACGACGTGGCTCAGTACAGGGTCACACACACACACTACACGACGTGGCTCAGTACAGGGTCACACACTACACGACGTGGCTCAGTACAGGGTCACACACACACTACACGACGTGGCTCAGTACAGGGTCACACACACACTACACGACGTGGCTCAGTACAGGGTCACACACACACTACACGAATTGGCTCAGTACAGGGTCACACACACACACTACACGAATTGGCTCAGTACAGGGTCACACACACTACACGAATTGGCTCAGTACAGGGTCACACACACACACTACATGACGTGGCTCAGTACAGGGTCACACACACACACACACTACACGACGTGGCTCAGTACAGGGTCACACACACACACTACACGACGTGGCTCAGTACAGGGTCACACACACTACACGATGTGGCTCAGTACAGGGTCACACACACTACACGACGTGGCTCAGTACAGGGTCACACACACACACTACACGGAATTGGCTCAGTACAGGGTCACACACACTACACGACGTGGCTCAGTACAGGGTCACACACACACTACACGACGTGGCTCAGTACAGGGTCACACACACACACTACACGACGTGGCTCAGTACAGGGTCACACACACACTACACCATGTGGCTCAGTACAGGGTCACACTCACTACACCATGTGGCTCAGTACAGGGTCACACTCACTACACCATGTGGCTCAGTACAGGGTCACACTACACAACGTGGCACAGTACAGGGTCACTCACTACACGACGTGGCTCAGTACAGGGTCACACTCACTACACCATGTGGCACAGTACAGGGTCACACTCACTACACCATGTGGCACAGTACAGGGTCACACACACACTACACGACGTGGCTCAGTACAGGGTCACACTCACTACACCATGTGGCACAGTACAGGGGTCACACTCACTACACCATGTGGCACAGTACAGGGTCACACACACACTACACGACGTGGCTCAGTACAGGGTCACACACACTACACGACGTGGCTCAGTACAGGGTCACACACACTACACGACGTGGCTCAGTACAGGGTCACACTCACTACACGACGTGGCTCAGTACAGGGTCACACACACACTACACGACGTGGCACAGTACAGGGTCACACACACACTACACGACGTGGCACAGTACAGGGTCACACACACACTACACGACGTGGCTCAGTACAGGGTCACACACACACTACACGACGTGGCTCAGTACAGGGTCACACACACACTACGTGGCTCAGTACAGGGTCACACACACTACGTGGCTCAGTACAGGGGTCACACACACACTACACGACGTGGCTCAGTACAGGGGTCACACACACACTACACGACGTGGCTCAGTACAGGGTCACACACACTACACGACGTGGCTCAGTACAGGGTCACACACACACACTACACGACGTGGCTCAGTACAGGGTCACACACACACACTACACGACGTGGCTCAGTACAGGGTCACACACACACACTACACGACGTGGCTCAGTACAGGGTCACACACTACACGACGTGGCTCAGTACAGGGTCACACACTACACGACGTGGCTCAGTACAGGGTCACACACACACTACACGACGTGGCTCAGTACAGGGTCACACACACACTACACGAATTGGCTCAGTACAGGGTCACACACACTACACGAATTGGCTCAGTACAGGGTCACACACACACACTACACGACGTGGCTCAGTACAGGGTCACACACACACACACTACACCACGTGGCTCAGTACAGGGTCACTCACACTACACGACGTGGCTCAGTACAGGGTCACACTACACCATGTGGCACAGTACAGGGTCACACTACACGATGTGGCACAGTACAGGGTCACACTACACGATGTGGCTCAGTACAGGGTCACACACACACTACACGACGTGGCTCAGTACAGGGTCACACACACACTACACGACGTGGCTCAGTACAGGGTCACACACACACTACACGACGTGGCTCAGTACAGGGTCACACACACACTACACGACGTGGCTCAGTACAGGGTCACACACACACTACACGACGTGGCTCAGTACAGGGTCACACACACACTACACGACGTGGCTCAGTACAGGGTCACACACACTACACGATGTGGCTCAGTACAGGGTCACACACACTACACGACGTGGCTCAGTACAGGGTCACACACACACTACACGAATTGGCTCAGTACAGGGTCACACACACTACACGACGTGGCTCAGTACAGGGTCACACACACACTACACGACGTGGCTCAGTACAGGGTCACACACACACTACACCATGTGGCTCAGTACAGGGCTCACACTCACTACACCATGTGGCTCAGTACAGGGTCACACTCACTACACCATGTGGCTCAGTACAGGGTCACACTCACTACACCATGTGGCTCAGTACAGGGTCACACTACACGACGTGGCTCAGTACAGGGTCACACTACACAACGTGGCACAGTACAGGGTCACTCACTACACGACGTGGCTCAGTACAGGGTCACACTCACTACACGACGTGGCTCAGTACAGGGTCACACTCACTACACGACGTGGCTCAGTACAGGGTCACACTCACTACACCATGTGGCACAGTACAGGGGTCACACTCACTACACCATGTGGCACAGTACAGGGTCACACACACACACTACACGACGTGGCTCAGTACAGGGTCACACTCACTACACCATGTGGCACAGTACAGGGGTCACACTCACTACACCATGTGGCACAGTACAGGGTCACACACACACTACACGACGTGGCTCAGTACAGGGTCACACACACTACACGATTCTTCACTTGGTCGTAAGGATTCTCCATACAGACATGCTGTCTCATGAAAACAATGATGCAATTAGATTGTTAACGTAGCTAGAACAAAATCAGCCTCAAACGTTTTCAGTCAGACATTCACACCTAGTTGAAATACCTAACGATTTGACACTTTGGCTTTGGTTAAAGGCAAGTACAAACACATAGTAGTAGTAGTAGTAGTAGTAGTAGTAGTCGCTCCTGCTGGAGAGTACACATTCTGGGTGACGCCATCATCTCCCTGGCTTCTTCTCTGGAGACCTCTCATTGGCTGTTGCTGATCACCGTTCTCAAAACTTGTCGTTGTACATCTCACACTAGAAGAGCATTGCAGATTTTGTGCCGATAAAATCAAACAGGTTTGAAAATATCAGGACGTCTGGGACGCTCAAAGACGGGATCAGTAGCCCTCAGATTACATCTCTGACCCGCTCACATTCATTAAACCCGCTCACGTGAATTAAACCCGCTCACGTGAATTAAACCCGCTCACGTGAATTAAACCCGCTCACGTGAATTAAACCCGCTCACGTGAATTAAACCCGCTCACGTGAATTAAACCCGCTCATGTTTTATAGACGTTTCAAACATAGGAACTGCTTCATCCAGCATTATAGAGTTTTATAAACGTTTCAAACAGTTTATAAGAGCATTATGGGGTGGCAGGTAGCCTAGTGGTTAGAGCTTTGGGCCAGTAACCAACGTTTTCTGGATCGAATCCCCAAGCTGACAAGGTAAAAATCTGTCATTCTGACAGCCTCGCTACTGTTATTTTTCACTGTTGTTTTTATTTCTTTACTTACCCATTGTTCACCTAATACCTTTTTTGCATTGTTGGTTAGAGCCTGTAAGTGAGCATTTCACTGTAAGGTCTACTACACCTGTTGTATTCGGCGCACGTGACAAATAAACTTTGATTTGATTTGTTAACCCCCACTGTTCCCCGGTAGGCCGTCATTGTAAATAAGAATTTGTTCTTAACTGACATGCCTAGTTAAATAAAGGCTGAATAATTTTTTTAATCAGTGATCTTAATGAGAAAAGGAAGAGATTCAGGATGAGAAGGCTGTTCCTGGGTCTCTCTGTGTGTGCATTAGAAAATGCATACTATGTTTAGATCAAATATTGTTTTGAAAGACTCCAGATAAGACTGGGTAGGTATAGGAGTGAGTGACAGTCAGTGTGTGGGGGTGTCTCACCTGCAGATAAGACTGGGTAGGTATAGGAGTGAGTGACAGTCAGTGTGTGGGGGTGTCTCAACTGCAGATAAGACTGGGTAGGTATAGGAGTGAGTGACAGTCAGTGTGTGGGGGTGTCTCACCTGCAGATAAGACTGGGTAGGTATAGGAGTGAGTGACAGTCAGTGTGTGGGGGTGTCTCACCTGCAGATAAGACTGGGTAGGTATAGGAGTGAGTGACAGTCAGTGTGTGGGGGTGTCTCACCTGCAGATAAGACTGGGTAGGTATAGGAGTGAGTGACAGTCAGTGTGTGGTGGTGTCTCACCTGCAGATAAGACTGGGTAGGTATAGGAGTGAGTGACAGTCAGTGTGTGGTGGTGTCTCACCTGCAGATAAGACTGGGTAGGTATAGGAGTGAGTGACAGTCAGTGTGTGGTGGTGTCTCACCTGCAGATAAGACTGGGTAGGTATAGGAGTGAGTGACAGTCAGTGTGTGGGGGTGTCTCACCTGCTGGGACAGGCACCATGACTGTCTTTTTCTGTCTGGTCTGTCCGGTCCCGTGACAGGAGTTACATGGGGTGGAGATCACAGTGCCTTTCCCATTACACCGACGGCACGTCGACCGCATCACAAAGGGGCCCGTGTTCACCGTCTCCTGTACAGGGCAAAACACACAAGCACGTGAGACAAGCACGTGAGACATGAACACGTCACGCCACACATCATGTCACCTACCATGCCAGAGCCGTTGCAGTAGTGGCAGTGCACAACCTTGGTGCCAGGCTCGCTCCCTTTGCCATCACATCGCTGGCAGCTGGCCTCAGTGCTGAACGCCATCTCTTTGTTGACCCCCTTGGCAGCTTGGGTGAAGGTCAGCTCCATGATAAACTGGGAGGAAAGGAGGGACAAGAGATTCATATGGGATGTCTTTAACAAAAAGTTTACACTCCTAAAAAAGTAATTGCTTCCTGGCATGGGCTCACTCAATAAGACCTCACTGAACATTGACTTGAATGAGCAGTCAAAACTTCTGTTTGTGCTGTATAGCCAACTCATATGGTGATTGTCATGCACAGACAGCACAAACAGATCTGGGATTAGGCTAGTTGTAACCCCTTGGTTCTAAAAGCAGTATGGCATCCCAACTACATACCTCCTGGGGCTGATCAAATACGGTATTGAAGTCGCCGAAGCCACGGCTTCCAGAGAACTCCCCAAAGATCTTGCGGAACAGTTCCTCTGGGTCCACGCTGTTGGCCTGTCCACTCCAGTACTGCTGGTGTCCACCACCGCCCGCCTGGCTGGCATCGAACCCTGCCACCCCGTACGTGTCATACTGCTTCCTCTTCACCTCGTCACTCAGCACCTGGGGGAGGACAAAGCAGGAAGTAAGATGCACAGTCCTCCAATAAGACCAGGCAGTTCCTTCATAGAGTCAAGTGGTTCTGATGTTTCGTTTACTTGATTAACAGACACTTTCTTCAAGAGTGACATCAAATAGTACCAAGAAACCTGTTAGGAAAGTAACAAACTAGTGATTCCACATCCGCTACACATGTCACAGAAATATTGCTATCCCTTTAATCTCATTTTAGTTTCTTAAAAGGGGAAGCCCATTTTGAAGAAGGTCAGCCAAACCTCATAAGCTTCAGCCAGCTGAGCAAATTTCTCCTTGGCCTTAGGGTCTTCCTTGTTGGTGTCAGGGTGATACTTCTTAGCCATCTGAAGTGGGACAACAACAAAAAGTCTCCTTCAACAACTGTGGTGAGTGGTGACGGCTAAGGATCAATACAGCAAGTCAACACTACACAGAAAATGATTACACACCTGGTAATACGCTTTCTTGATCTCTTTCTGGGTGGCAGTGCGTGGTACCTCCAGCACCGTGTAGAAGTCCTGTTTGTTGGAGGCTGGGGCACTTGTGTGGAAGGACAGTGTGCAGATGACATGGGGAGATTTAACACCTGGAACTACCAAGAAAAGGTATGTGAGTAGATTACACCTGGCAACATGACTGTGGATTATTATTATTGTCCTTCTGTAGTTATCTATTTTCAAGGTAGTTACAGGCCTGTACACTCACAATTCATCTATAACACTGAGCAGGGCTCTATCAAATACATAGTGTTAGCTGCTGTCTGTGATGATCAACTCTGGAGCCAATAAGTTTCTAGCAAACGCCAGTTGGCATATATAGCTAGCTAATCAGGGCTCATGCAGATACAGCTAGTTCAACGCAGTGTTTGACTGTAGAGTTCAGTAGTTATTCCTGACAGTCCGTTCAAGATCATCAGTGCTGTGACCTGATTTTCCATGCAATGGCTATGGAGCTGCAGGCTAGCTACAGTACAAAACACCCACAGCAATTTGAATGCGTACAAACTAACTACTAGCTAGTTAGCTAGCTATGGAATTACATCCCTCTTCCATGGCATATCGTCATCCATGAGCTAAAGTTAGTCTGTCTTTCAGTTGTATCGTTAGGAATGTTACCGTGGCGTCAAACTTTTTTTTTTGCAGACTGTCAGTTGTGTCCAAAAAGGTGCATGGAAACTACGAGAAACGCTAGCCTAGCTTGCTAGTTAGGCCGTCTCTGTGCACCCACCTGACAGCCCTCTCAATGTCAACGCATTCCCCGTGCCCCCACGCATTGCATTGCTTTCCGGCCAGATTTTCTGTGCTCCAAAAGTCGACAGACTTCTTGAGCCTCCATTAGAAGAAGGGGCCAGAGCACAAGAAGCACGACGGTGACCGGAGGACACAGCAACTGTTATCCAACGTGTGGAGCAGCGAGCCGCTGAGGACGCCATCATTACTCTACTGCTGTTACTCAGCGGGGACTGCGCATGTGCAGGTAAAGTGGTGTCACGGACATGCGCAGAACAGTTGAATGTCAATACATCTATTTTTGTTACAAGATGTTCGCAAACTAACTTTCACTCTGTTGAAATATCTGTACTTGAGAAACTGTGGAAGAGCATTTAAACAGTTGTATCCCATGTAGTCCGCTTCTTACTCACGGCAATTACGATTAAACGTTTCAAAACAGAAACATTTGTATTTTCCGGTGGTCAATCATCATTGATGAAACTAAACAGGGGTCTGAGTCGATCGTCGATAGAATCGCTCACACAGCGAGTTGTGACAGTGCTGAACTGTCATCTGAAAAGGAGTGTGCTGCTGAGTGCTCGAGCTTTAAAGACAGTACCAACAAGACAGAGATACCCGGAAGGCACGAAAGTTAATTTAGGTGACTAGAATGAATCGTTTCAAGACCTCCAAATTCAAAAACACCACCCCGAAGATCGCCAAGAAAGATGTAAGTAATGAGCGTTGCAAGAAAGCTTGGCCAGCATTGGTTCTTAGCAACGGTGAAGAAGACGGAATGGAGTTGTGTTTTGGGGAACGTCTGAAAATGTTTGGAGGAAATTGAACTTCCTACAGATCTGCAGAAGGCTGCTGCATCGTAAGAGTGTGTTGGTAGAGAATAGTCTACGAAAACCAAGTGCAAACCGCGAAGGCTGCTAACGTTAGTGTTAACCATGTGGTTATTGTTATCTAACTAGCTTTCAGCAGTCTATGCAAATTCCACGTTTTAAATTGACAGCGGTTCGTATTGGTCAGGATTGTCAGATGTTACAGATGGGCTGTGATGCCCATCATCACTGAATAGCCACATTATTTCGAATGTATCCGAATTCCTGCTCTCATTGTAACCGGTCATCATTCTACAATGTAGCAGTAATGCTCAGATCTGAGTTCTAAAGTGCACTGTACATAACAGTGCGTATCCCTACGCCATTTAACAAAGCTCCTCTCTGTCAACCAATAGGCTGTGAGTAAGATACACAGTGGTGGTGTAATGCCGTCAGTCCTGGTGATAGATACGTGGGAGTGCCTCGTTACACACGTTCTGCTGTGCACCAATTTACACAGACAGCCATCACTACTCCTCGTGTGGACGATTATGTAACCCCCACACTGCTGTCTTGTGTTGACTGGCTGAGACAGTGGAAATGTCTGACATTCTTTATATTAAGTGGATGATTTAGGTATTGTGGAGAATGTCATTGTACAACCTGGTAGATCCTGATGCGAGTTGATCTCTGGACTTGCTGTAGCTTAGCCCCTTGATAAAGAAAACAGTTGTGCCTTGAAGACTTCTCATGATGCCAGCCAGACACCTCGTACATGCTGTCAGATATAGGCTACCACCAATACAGCCCTTACAAATACGGCCCTTGGGTATTTCCTATATGCAACGTGCATGATGACCAACAGTGGTTAGGCCTACAGTGTAAACTACAGTACACTGCTGCACGGTCAAGCAATAGCTGAAGTTCACAACTGCTTTGGCATTGATGAGAGTTAAGTTCCCTTTTTATAATAGGCCTAAGTCATGAGTGACCCCTCTCTGGCCAAAATAAAGCTTTAAAAGGGTGCTCTTATAAATCAGTTATGAAACATACCATTACTTGGATGCTTATTCTCCATGTAGTAAACCTCTACACAGTCTCACAGTGTGAGTGAGTTCCAGCTGCAGAGTGGATCTCTGATCCTGTTAGGAGGACTGCCTCAGAAAAGCAACACTCAAAGCACCATCTCAAATGTTAGGAGGGAGAAGGAGAACTCCAAGGAGTGAGTGAGTGAGAATGGGCACCTTGTTCTCTTTATGCCTGGCTGCCTGTGGAGCAGTAATGTGTGTTTCCTGAGAGAGAGAAACTAGCTGTTTTGCTGGGCTGTCAGACACTGTCTGGGCTGCTAAGTGCTCTCTGTACCTTCCCTGCCGGAGCCCGTGACAGTGTTCAGGCCTGTTGTCTGACATAGGCCTGAACACAGGCCTGAAAACCATAACGGTTTTGGCAGAAGTGTTTTCAAACACACGGCGCTCCTGCCTCTGCCCTGTTGTTAGTGTTGTGAAAGGAGGTTTTAGAATACGCATCGCAGGGAGTCGCTCCCACTTCCTTAACATTCTGCTGATTCAACATATACGGCAGAGGGTGTGTGTGTGTGTGTGTGTGTGTGTAACAACATGTCCTCTAATACCCTCCTCCTTATTATGACAGTTAGTCTGAATCTTCCTTATTATGACAGTTAGTCTGAATCTTCCTTATTATGACAGTTAGTCTGAATCTTCCTTATTATGACAGTTAGTCTGAATCTTCCTGTTTATGACAGTTAGTCTTAATCTTGGAAGTTTGGAGAATGAAAAAAACCAAAAAAACATTTATTTCACCTGTATTTAACCAGGTAGGCTAGTTGAGAACAAGTTCTCACTTACAACTGCCACCTGGCCAAGAATAAAGCAAAGCAGTTTGACACATACAACAACACAGAGTTACACATGGAATAAACAAACATACAGTCAATAATACAGTAGAAAAAAATCTATATACAGTGTGTGCAAATGAGGTAGGATAAGAGAGGTAAGTAATTACAATATACCAATTAAACACTGGAGTGATTGATGTGCAGAAGATGAATGTGCAAGTAGAGATACTGGGGTGCAAAGGAGCTAAATAAATAAATACAGTATGGGGATGAGGTAGTTGGATGGGCTATATTACAGATGGGCTATGTACAGCTGGTGCTTAAAGCTAGTGAGGGAGATATGAGTCTCCAGCTTCAGTGAGATTTGCAGTTCGTTCCAGTCATTGGCAGCAGAGGATTGGAAGGAAAGGCGGCCAAAGGAGGAATTGGCTTTGGGGGTGACTAGTGAGATATACCTGCTGGAGCGTGTGCTACGGCTGGGTGCTGCTATGGTGACCAGTGAGCTGAGATAAGGCGGGTCTTTACCTAGCAGAGACTTGTAGATGACCTGGAGCCAGTGGGTTTGGCGACAAGTATGAAGCGAGGGCCAGCCAACGAGAGCGTACAGGTCGCAATGATGGGTAGTATATGGGGCTTTGGTGACAAAACGGATGGCACTGTGATAGACTACATCCAGTTTGCTGAGTAGAGTGTTGGAGGCTATTTCGTAAATGACATCGCCAAAGTCAAGGATCGGTAGGCTGGTCAGTTTTACGAGGGTATGTTTGGCAGCATGAGTGAAGGATGCTTTGTTATAAAGTAGGAAGCTGATTCTAGATTTAATTTTGGATTGGAGATGCTTAATGTGAGTCTGGAAGGAGAGTTTACAGTCTAACCAGACACCTAGGTATTTGTAGTTGTCCACATATTCTAAGTCAGAACCGTCCAGAGTAGTGATGCTGGACGGGTGGGCAGGTGCAGGCAGCGATCGGTTGAAGAGCATGCATTTAGTTTTACTTGCATTTAAGAGCAGTTGGAGGCCACGGAAGGAGAGTTGTATGGCATTGAAGCTCGTCTGGAGGTTAGTTAACACAGTGTCCAAAGAAGGGCCAGAGGTATACAGAATGGTGTCGTCTGCGTAGAGGTGGATCAGAGAATCACCAGCAGCAGGAGAGAAACAGTGTGCGTGTGCCTCTGCATTTAAGTTATCCACAGTTTATTTTGGGATGACTATGAACGGCATTGCACTTCAGCAGTGTGTATCTAAAAGAGTGTGAGCTGCTATTGTCTTGTGTGGACTTGTCAAGGGAACACTTAGGATCCCACTCAGTTGGATAGACTTGCATTTAAGTGAACAGACAATATCTGAAACATTCTAATGGTTTTCTTGTCAAGTATAACAACAGTTCTGTTTGTCCCTACTCTATTATATAGCCTACCCATAATGACCGTTAGACAGTGTCATCTTTTAGGCCACAGCGATCACCTTTTGTTTTATCTGATGGCCAGTTCCCTAAGTCATCTTCCTAATGATAGCTCCAGTGTCCCACCACACCTACCCCTAATGCACTGTGAATTTCCCCTGTGTCCAGGGCTGGATCAGTAATGTCCGGGCAGGATCCTTCACCTCTCAGGGGAACCACATCAAATCCAGCACCAGGCTTGTGGCCTTCAACACTGACCAGGCCGGTAAGGATAAGACTGAGTCAGGACAACTATAGGGCCGACCAGAACCACACTGCTTTCTTTTCAAAATGTCTGTTCCTGCATGATTCCAGCAACTATGGTGGATGTGGTATACTTTTGGCCCTATAGTGTGATTCAGGCAACAGTGGTATGCGGTTGGGGTTCAACTAAGAATATTCTGTCTGGTCTCTGTTATGAGGAGTCATGCTGTCTGTTTCTCTGGTATATTTACCTGTCTGTTTCTCTGGTATATTTACCTGTCTGTTGAAGCGTGTGTGAGCAGGTATTGCCATCACAGAGCAGATATCTCCATCTGTTTTTGTTTAAGCAGGCCATATCAGTATGAAAGAGAGACTGTATAGATCACACTGTCTGTGTCTCTTGTGTGTGTCTTAATTGTCACCAGGTGGAGGAATGCTCGGCCTCACTTCTGTGGAACCAGGGTCTGATGGCAAGTGGACAGTGACTGTGATCCCATGTCATGCTGGTAAGATCCCTCTATCCACTTTTCATCCACTTTTCATTCATTTCTCCTGAGTGGCGCAGCGGTCTAAGGCTCTGCCTGTCAGTGCAAGAGGCATCACTGTAGACCCTGGTTAGATCCCAGGCTATAGCACAACCTGCCGTGATGGGGAGTCCCATAAGGCGGCGCACAATTTTCCCAGCGTCTGGGTTATTGGAGGGTTTGGCCGGGGTAGGCCGTCATTGTAAAATCCCTTCTTCACAAGCGCCAGACACTATCCACTCATCACAACTCTTTAATTTCTCTCGCTGTTGTTTTACATTTCTTAAAGCTGCAATATGTAACATTTTGGGCGACCTAAACAATAAACAAATTCATATAGATCTATCATTCGCATTGAAAGGAAGTATAAGAAGTAGATCTGTTCTATGTGCGCTATTTCTATGCTTCCCGTTAAGTTTTGTTTTCGTCTTTTGCTTCAAACAGCTGGAAATACAATATTTTTAGTTATGTAAAGTATGTTTCACAGCGGTTTAGATGGTACAATGACTCTGTACACTACACTTGTTTGCTTTGTCACATGAACTGCAATTAAGTGAACTATTAGAATTTTAGCAACCAGGAAATGGTGGAGCAATTTCTGCATCGTGCATCTTTAATGTTTCAAATTCTTACCATGAGTATGTTTTACATAGCACAATCATTTATCTGGGATTGTACTGTCTGTCTGTCTTGCCAACTGCTATGGTCATTGTCACGACTACCGAGCAAAGGACTTAGCTAGCCAGTACAACCAGATCTGGAACTAGGTGTAGTGAACATGAGTCAGGTACATGGTTGCTCATGGTCTCGTGATGAGCTAGCCCTGCCTGCGACTTCAAAAGTCACTGGTCCAAAAGGGAATTTCCTCTTGGTCTAACGTGGTTTCTAACGTGAGAGATCTGGGTCCAGATGTTTCAACCTTTTTCTTACTCACTCCCTTTTGTCTGCTTTTTTAATAAGACCAGTTTCTTAAAGGCCCAGTGCAGTCCAAAATGTGATTTCCTGTGTTTTATATATATTTCCACACTAGGAGGTTGGAATAATACTCTGAAATTGTGAAAATTATTATAATGCTCTTTTAGTGTAAGAGCTGTTTGGAAAGACCAGCTGAAATTTCAACCTGTTTTGGTGGGATGAAGTTTTGGCGTGCCTGGTGACATTATCAGGCAGTAAGTTTGTTAATTTACCAATAAGAAAGAGGGTTCCTAACCTCTCTGCCAATAACAGTTAGTTTTCCCCTCTCCACTCAGACCACTCCCAGACAGTCCCAGCAAAATTCTTCCTTGAAAAATTGCTCTTTGTTAACCTCTAGAGGACCCCTTCCCGCTCTGATCCCTTTAACGGGATTTATTGACAAGATACCATGGCGGGAAATTCAAAACTGCAAGAATCTAATAATTTCAATTTCTCAAACAATGAGCTATTTTTCACCATTTGAAAGATAAACATCTCCTAAATCCAACCACATTGTCCGATTTCAAAGAGGCTTTACGGCGAAAGCATAAAGTTAGGTTATGTTAGGAGAGTACATTGAAAATAGCTGTGTGTAATGTTTTGTCAATTCAAAGACAGGCGTCACCAAAAGCAGAAAACCAGCTAAAATGATGCACTAACCTTTGACAATCTTCATCAGATCACACTCCTAGGACTTTATGTTATACAATACATGCATTTTTTTGTTCCATCAAGTTCATATTTATATCCAAAAACAGCATTTTACAGTGGCGGTGAAATTCAGAATTTGTTTTCCCTCAAATGCTACCGGTGAATCAGCATTACAATTTACAAAATTACTATTCGAAAACATTGGTAAATTATAATATTGTCATTCAAAGAATTATAGACTAACATCTCGTAAATGCTACCGCATTGCCAGATTTCAAAATAACTTTACTGGGAAATCACACTTTGCAATAAACGGGGTGCTATGCTAAGAACAATAGGCTAGGATATACAGGTTAGCACCATCTTGGAACCATCTAATATCAATAATACTATTGTAAATAATCCCTTACCTTTGATTATCTTAATCAGAAGGCACTTCCAGGAATCCCAGGTCCACAACAAATGTGGTTTCTTTCGACAAAGTTCATAATTTATGTCAAAATAACTCCAAGTTGTTCCATGTTGTTAGCGCGTTCAGTAGGCTCCTCAAAATGTAGGGCGGGGGGGGAAAAGTCATGACGAAAAGTAAAAAAAAAAATCTATTTACATTCGTTCAAACATGTCAAACGTTGTTTAGCATCAATCTTTAGGGCCATTTTTAACTTGAAACATCAGTAATATTTCAACCCGACCTCTCCTGTGTCTTGAAAAATGTTTTGAAAAATGTCTCGCCTCACTTGAAGGCACATTACATTTTAGTCATTTAGCAGACACTCTTATCCAGAGCGACTTACAGTAGTGAATGCATACATTTAATACAATTTCATACATTTTATTTCTGTGCTGGCCCCCCGTGGGAATCGAACCCACAACCCTGGCGTTGCAAACACCATGCTCTACCAACTGAGCTACAGGGAAGGCCGTGTGCGTGCAATAATGAAGTGACGACATCCCAGGGACGTCAACTTCCCTTCCTTGTCATCCGGTCTCTGTTCATCATAGACGCCTCAAACAACTTTATAAAGATCGTTGACATCTAGTGGAAGCCGTAGGAAGTGCGAAATGAATCCTTTGTCACTGTGTGATCTATTAGCAGTGACTCGAAAAAAATAGTACAGCCACAAAATTCTTTTGTTTTTCTCAGGTTTTTGCCTGCCATATGAGTTTTGCTATACTTACAGACACCATTCAAACAGTTTTCGAAAATTCAGAGTGTTTTCTATCCAAATATGTTAATAATATGCATATCCTAGCTTCTGAGTTGGTGTAGGAGGCAGTTAAAAATGGGCACATATTTTTTTCAAAATTCTCAATACTGACCCCTAGCCCCTAGCTTTTGTTGTTTCTTTTTGACCATTTTAATTGAAACTAATCACAGTAAGGTACTTAATTGTTCCCCAGAAATGATTTGATATTGTGACAAAAACTGCTGCATTGGACTTTTAACTTACGAATTATACTCATTGTTCCCAAGTGATCACAAGAGGAATGAAAATGCCATTGTTCTCAAATAAACCCTTAAACTTGTGACCTAAATCTCGTTTGTTCTCCTCTTTCTCAGATCTGATAACTGATTTGGACTTCTCTCTCTCTCTCTCTCTCTCTCTCTCTCTCTCTCTCTCTCTCTCACTCTCAGATCTGATAATTGCTTTGTCCTCCTATCTCTCTCTCTCTCTCTCTCTCTCTCAGATCTGATAACTTCTTTGTCCTCCTCTCTCTCTCTCTCTCTCAGATCTGATAACTGATTTGGACTTCTCTCTCTCTCTCAGATCTGGTAATTGCTTTGTCCTCCTCTCTCTCTCTCTCTCTCAGATCTGATAACTGCTTTGTCCTCTCTCTCTCTCTCTCTCTCTCCTCTTTCTCTCTCTCTCAGATCTGATAACTGATTTGCACTCTGTCTCTCTCTCAACATGCTCTATTGATCTTCACTTGATAAGGAAAGGGTTGCATATAGCTCAGGTTAATGTATGTAGCCTTCCTAACAAAATACATGAGGTTTGTAACTAATATTCATATTTTGGCTTTGACCGAAATGCATTTAGATGCATCTGTAAATGATGGGTAAATTAACTTTCATGGATATAGTCCACTTAGAAGGGACAGGAATAGGAATGGTGGGGGTGTAGCACTGTACATTCAGAATCATATCCCTTTTAAGAGGAGGGAAAACCTTAATGCATGTCAAATAGAGGCACCATGGGCTCAAGTACATCTGCCTCCTTATTGGTAGGATGTGTAAAGACCTCCTAGCTCTAAGGTGTCATATCTGGATGACTTATGCACTGGGTTTGACCAGGTCACAGATGGTAACAGAGATGTATTTATCTTGGGTGATTTTAATATAAATTGGAAGGATCACAATAATTCGAATAGAACAAAATTGATGAGATATGCCAAGAACTGTGGTTTGAAACAAATGGTTAATGATACTACTAGATCATCAACTAAGTTGGGTCATCGTTCAGACACATGCATTGATCTGATCTTCTGTAATATACCATTGCAATGCTTAAAAGCCAGATCAATGCCAGTGGGCTGGACAGACCATAATATTGTTACCATAACCATGAACACCAAGGCTCCAAAGAAACCCCCTAGGATTGTGGTCAAGAGAAATTTTAAAACATTTAATCATGAGCTATTTCTAAATGATCTGGCTGCTGTACCCTGGGAGCTGATTTATCTAGAGGATGATTTAAATCACGCTACAGAATGTTTTACTGATTTGCTCAATGAGGTAATGGACCATCATGCCCCAGTAAGAAAGAGTACAGTTGGTGCTCGTCCATCTCCATGGATTGATGATGAACTGGGTGAGGCTTTTTCTCAAAGAAATATGGCAAAAGTCTTAGCAGCCAAGTCAAAATTAGAAATTGATGAACAGAATTATAAAACATTACTTAATGATGCAGTTAAATTGAATCGAAAGAAAAAAAAGTTATTTACAACAATGATTTTATTGGTTGTAAAAATGATCCTAAAAAGGTATGGAACACAGTTAAGGGCTTACTTGGTACGTCCATCTCATCATGCCCATCTAGTGTGGAGGTTGACGGGAGAATAATAACAAAACCAGTTGATATTGCTAATCATTTTGCAGATTTTTTTTACAAAGAAAATTAATTTACCGTGCAACAATGTAAACATACATTCTTCCAAACAAGCTGTTGTCCAATGGATTGATGATCATATTATGAGCAACAAGATCTGCTCTTTTAGTCTGCAAACGGTGTAAGTGGAGGAGGTGTTAAACCTATTGAAGTCATTACCCGATGGTAAATCTACAGGTTATGATCTTATGGACAATTTTTTGCTACGCTGTGCTGCTTCCCAGATTGCAGTTCCACTGAGATACATATTTAATTGGTCACTGGAAAAGGGAATGTTTGCAAATGTATGGAAGCATGTGAAACTGTGTCCTATTCCGAAAGACTGCAAAGAACCCATTACTCCTGCCAATAGTTGACCAATTAGTCTACTCCCTACACTCAGTAAGATATTGGAGGGTATTGTGAGTAGACAAATATGGGAGTACATGGAAAAGAATGATCTGATTACAGCCAATCAGTATGCTTATCGCAAAAACCATTCCACTACCACTGCATTGGTTGACATGACTGACCAGTGGCTCAATGCTATGGATAATGGCAAGTTTGTGGGTGTACTATTTTTAGATTTCAGTGCAGCATTTGATTTAGTGGATCATGAAATAATTTTGACAAAATGAATGCATTATGGTTTTAAGGAGGTAGCATTGAATTGGGTACAGCATGGGATACAATTAAGTATGGGAGGAGTACTAATTGAAGAAGTGTCAGAAACCAAACTATTGGGAGTGCAGCTAGATAACTGCTTATCATGGTCGTCTCAAATAACTCATCTATGTACAAACAATATTAAAACGGCATGCATAATCAGAAGGATAGATAAATATTTACCAGGAAAAATTCTTAATCTAATAACAAGCACTAATTGAGAGTCAGGTGAACTACTGTTCTGTGGTCTGGGGAAATGCATCATCAAGTGAAGTTAGGAAGCTGCAGATTGCACAGAACAAAGCAGCAAGGATTCTTTTAAGGTGGAGATATGGTTCTTCTGTTGCAGTCATGCGCAATGTTCTTGGTTGGTCATCAATCGACAAGATAATTGAAAAAAACACGCTTATTTTATTTCATAATATACATCATTTAAAACGGCCAAGTTCTATTCACAACGGTAATCAGTTTGTAAGAGACAGACATTCAGTAAATACTAGGAATAGATTGTCCACCATCTATGTGTTATCCAGATAGAAAAGAGAAATAGGCAAAATAACATTTCAATTTAGAGCAATAAAAAAATGGAATAAATTAACTGAGCAAACCAGAAACCTTTCAATATATACATTTAAACATTATTTTAAAACAATTTAACTATAATACACTGCTCCAAAAAATAAAGGGAACACTTAAACAACACAATGTAACTCCAAGTCAATCACACTTCTGTGAAATCAAACTGTCCACTTAGGAAGCAACACTGATTGACAATACATTTCACATGCTGTTGTGCAAATGGAATAGACAACAGGTGGAAATTATAGGCAATTAGCAAGGCACCCCCAATAAAGGAGTGGTTCTGCAGGTGGGGACCACAGACCACTTCTCAGTTCCTATGCTTCCTGGCTGATGTTTTGGTCACTTTTGAATGCTGGCGGTGCTTTCACTCTAGTGGTAGCATGAGACGGAGTCTACAACCCACACAAGTGGCTCAGGTAGTGCAGCTCATCCAGGATGGCACATCAATGCGAGCTGTGGCAAGAAGGTTTGCTGTGTCTGTCAGCGTAGTGTCCAGAGCATGGAGGCGCTACCAGGAGACAGGCCAGTACATCAGGAGACGTGGAGAAGGCCGTAGGAGGGCAACAACCCAGCAGCAGGACCGCTACCTCCGCCTTTGTGCAAGGAGGAGCAGGAGAAGCACTGCCAGAGCCCTGCAAAATGACCTCCAGCAGGCCACAAATGTGCATGTGTCTGCTCAAACGGTCAGAAACAGACTCCATGAGGGTGGTATGAGGGCCTGATGTCCACAGGTGGGGGTTGTGCTTACAGCCCAACACCGTGCAGGATGTTTGGCATTTGCCAGAGAACACCAAGATTGGCAAATTCGCCACTGGCGCTCTGTGCTCTTCACAGATGAAAGCAGGTTCACACTGAGCACATGTGACAGACGTGACAGAGTCTGGAGACGGCGTGGAGAACGTTCTGCTGCCTGCAACATCCTCCAGCATGACCGGTTTGGCGGTGGGTCAGTCATGGTGTGGGGTGGCATTTCTTTGGGGGGCCGCACAGCCCTCCATGTGCTCGCCAGAGGTAGCCTGACTGCCATTAGGTACCGAGATGAGATCCTCAGACCCCTTGTGAGACCATATGCTGGTGCGGTTGGCCCTGGGTTCCTCCTAATGCAAGACAATGCTAGACCTCATGTGGCTGGAGTGTGTCAGCAGTTCCTGCAAGAGGAAGGCATTGATGCTATGGACTGGCCCGCCCGTTCCACAGACCTGAATCCAATTGAGCACATCTGGGACATCATGTCTCGCTCCATCCACCAACGCCACGATGCACCACAGACTGTCCAGGAGTTGGCGGATGCTTTAGTCCAGGTCTGGGAGGAGATCCCTCAGGAGACCATCCGCCACCTCATCAGGAGCATGCCCAGGCGTTGTAGGGAGGTCATACAGGCACGTGGAGGCCACACACACTACTGAGCCTCATTTTGACTTGTTTTAAGGACATTACATCAAAGTTGGATCAGCCTGTAGTGTGGTTTTCCACTTTAATTTTGAGTGTGACTCCAAATCCAGACCTCCATGGGTTGATAAATTGGATTTCCATTGATTATTTTTGTGTGATTTTGTTGTCAGCACATTCAACTATGTAAAGAAAAAAGTATTTAATAAGATTATTTCTTTCATTCAGATCTAGGATGTGTTGTTTGTGTTCCCTTTATTTTTTTGAGCAGTAAACATAGAAATGTTGTGGGACTATAGTAGATAAAGAATCAGTATTTTTTAGATTGAGTATTTATTGGGTCATTATGTTAGTATGTTTGTAATAGTGTGTTATATGTGAAAATGTGTTCATATTATAAATTGTATTTTAATGTTTAAGGACTCTTGGAAGATTAGTCCAAATGGGGACTAAAAGAGTTCCAAATAAAATCAAAATCAAATCTCTCTTTCAGATTTGATAACTGTTTTTTCCTCCTCTCTCTCTCTCTCTCTCTCTCTCTCTCAGATCTGATAACTGATTTGTCCTCCTCTCTCTGATCTGATAACTGATTTGTCCTCCTCTCTCTCTCTCTCGATCTGATAACTGATTTGTCCTCCTCTCTCTCTCTCTGATCTGATAACTGATTTGTCCTCCTCTCTCTCTCTCTGATCTGATAACTGATTTGTCCTCCTCTCTCTCTCTCTGATCTGATAACTGATTTGTCCTCCTCTCTGTCTCTCTCTCTCAGATCTGATAACTGATTTGTCCTCCTCTCTCTCTCTCTCTCTCTCTCTCAGATCTGATAACTGATTTGGACTTCTCTCCGTTTGATGATAATCTCCTGGCTACCTGTTCTGCAGATGAAACGGTGAGGCCCTCCTGTCACTCTGTCCTCATTCCTCTAAGGCCCTGTCCTCATTTTTTTTTTAAACGTCCTTCATTCTTTCCTTCCTTCCTCTTGACCTTTCACCTAACTATAAGATGAGTGATAGCTTTAAGAGAGGAAGGAAGGAAAGAGGATTTTATTATGGTCATACACTCTCTTGCAGACGGGTTGTTGTATTTATTCATGGTACATGCACATACTCATGAACAGTTGTTTGTGTCTTTAGGCCGGGAACGAGGGCTATGACACATCTGGATGAAAAAAATGAATTGCATTGACTGTTGTTATTATGTGGAAAGAAACCTTTGAAGTCACTCAGAGTCCATGTGTGAGTGTGTAGGCAGACTCAGCAGCAGGGTCTGCCTCAGAGGGCTGAGTAAACACATGTACAGCCACACTGAGCCGAAGCCTCAGTCCACAGTAAAGTACCCAGCATATGTAGAGGAGCCCTGAGCTCAGCTAGGATACTTTATATTCCCAGCTTTCATCTGCTGCCAAGAACACGTATTGTTTTAGTCACCTTGTTGTGCTGAGTAACACACACAGACGTCCACACCCACAAAAACACATGTATGCGTACACACACACACACACACACACACACACACACACACCCTGTTTTAAGACTTTGTCATCGCTTTTGCTATCGCTTTGGGCTCCCAACTGGCGCATTGGTCTAAGACACTTCATCTCAGTACAAGAGATGTCACTGCAGTACCTCATTCGAATCCAGGCTGCATCACATCCGGCCGTGATTGGGACTCCCATGGGGCGGCGCACAATTGGCCCAGTGTCGTCTGGGTTTGGCCGGGGTAGGGTTAGGTGTAGGCCGTCATTGTAAATAAGAATTTGTTCTTAACTGACTTGCCTAGTTAAATAAAATAATAAAACAGGCCCCAGGTGGCATTTAAAAGGCGCCAATTTACCACCTTATTGCTGGATTAAATCCTGTATCTGCAGCTGTATACCACTTGGTTCTCCAGTCCCGGTGTCAGTAGTCCTAGTAGGGAGAACATGGTCCAGGTCAGTAGTCCTAGTAGGGAGAACATGGTCCAGGTGTCAGTAGTCCTAGTAGGGAGAACATGGTCCAGGTGTCAGTAGTCCTAGTAGGGAGAACATGGTCCAGGTGTCAGTAGTCCTAGTAGTGAGAACATGGTCCAGGTGTCAGTAGTCCTAGTAGGGAGAACATGGTCCAGGTGTCAGTAGTCCTAGTAGGGAGAACATGGTCCAGGTGTCAGTAGTCCTAGTAGGGAGAACATGGTCCAGGTGTCAGTAGTCCTAGTAGGGAGAACATGGTCCAGGTGTCAGTAGTCCTAGTAGGGAGAACATGGTCCAGGTCAGTAGTCCTAGTAGGGAGAACATGGTCCAGGTCAGTAGTCCTAGTAGGGAGAACATGGTCCAGGTGTCAGTAGTCCTAGTAGGGAGAACATGGTCCAGGTGTCAGTAGTCCTAGTAGGGAGAACATGGTCCAGGTGTCAGTAGTCCTAGTAGTGAGAACATGGTCCAGGTGTCAGTAGTCCTAGTAGGGAGAACATGGTCCAGGTGTCAGTAGTCCTAGTAGGGAGAACATGGTCCAGGTGTCAGTAGTCCTAGTAGGCAGAACATGGTCCAGGTGTCAGTAGTCCTAGTAGGGAGAACATGGTCCAGGTGTCAGTAGTCCTAGTAGTGAGAACATGGTCCAGGTGTCAGTAGTCCTAGTAGGCAGAACATGGTCCAGGTCAGTAGTCCTAGTAGGGAGAACATGGTCCAGGTGTCAGTAGTCCTAGTAGGGAGAACATGGTCCAGGTGTCAGTAGTCCTAGTAGGGAGAACATGGTCCAGGTGTCAGTAGTCCTAGTAGGGAGAACATGGTCCAGGTGTCAGTAGTCCTAGTAGGGAGAACATGGTCCAGGTGTCAGTAGTCCTAGTAGGGAGAACATGGTCCAGGTGTCAGTAGTCCTAGTAGGGAGAACATGGTCCAGGTGTCAGTAGTCCTAGTAGGGAGAACATGGTCCAGGTGTCAGTAGTCCTAGTAGGGAGAACATGGTCCAGGTGTCAGTAGTCCTAGTAGTGAGAACATGGTCCAGGTGTCAGTAGTCCTAGTAGTGAGAACATGGTCCAGGTGTCAGTAGTCCTAGTAGGGAGAACATGGTCCAGGTGTCAGTAGTCCTAGTAGGGAGAACATGGTCCAGGTCAGTAGTCCTAGTAGGGAGAACATGGTCCAGGTGTCAGTAGTCCTAGTAGTGAGAACATGGTCCAGGTGTCAGTAGTCCTAGTAGGGAGAACATGGTCCAGGTGTCAGTAGTCCTAGTAGGGAGAACATGGTCCAGGTCAGTAGTCCTAGTAGGGAGAACATGGTCCAGGTGTCAGTAGTCCTAGTAGGGAGAACATGGTCCAGGTGTCAGTAGTCCTAGTAGGGAGAACATGGTCCAGGTGTCAGTAGTCCTAGTAGGGAGAACATGGTCCAGGTGTCAGTAGTCCTAGTAGGGAGAACATGGTCCAGGTGTCAGTAGTCCTAGTAGGGAGAACATGGTCCAGGTGTGAGTAGTCCTAGTAGGGAGAACATGGTCCAGGTGTCAGTAGTCCTAGTAGGGAGAACATGGTCCAGGTCAGTAGTCCTAGTAGGGAGAACATGGTCCAGGTGTCAGTAGTCCTAGTAGTGAGAACATGGTCCAGGTGTCAGTAGTCCTAGTAGTGAGAACATGGTCCAGGTGTCAGTAGTCCTAGTAGGGAGAACATGGTCCAGGTGTCAGTAGTCCTAGTAGGGAGAACATGGTCCAGGTGTCAGTAGTCCTAGTAGTGAGAACATGGTCCAGGTGTCAGTAGTCCTAGTAGGGAGAACATGGTCCAGGTGTCAGTAGTCCTAGTAGTGAGAACATGGTCCAGGTGTCAGTAGTCCTAGTAGGGAGAACATGGTCCAGGTGTCAGTAGTCCTAGTAGGGAGAACATGGTCCAGGTGTCAGTAGTCCTAGTAGGGAGAACATGGTCCAGGTGTGAGTAGTCCTAGTAGGGAGAACATGGTCCAGGTGTCAGTAGTCCTAGTAGGGAGAACATGGTCCAGGTGTCAGTAGTCCTAGTAGGGAGAACATGGTCCAGGTGTCAGTAGTCCTAGTAGGGAGAACATGGTCCAGGTGTCAGTAGTCCTAGTAGGGAGAACATGGTCCAGGTGTCAGTAGTCCTAGTAGGGAGAACATGGTCCAGGTGTCAGTAGTCCTAGTAGGGAGAACATGGTCCAGGTCAGTAGTCCTAGTAGGGAGAACATGGTCCAGGTGTCAGTAGTCCTAGTAGGGAGAACATGGTCCAGGTGTCAGTAGTCCTAGTAGGGAGAACATGGTCCAGGTCAGTAGTCCTAGTAGGGAGAACATGGTCCAGGTCAGTAGTCCTAGTAGTGAGAACATGGTCCAGGTGTCAGTAGTCCTAGTAGTGAGAACATGGTCCAGGTGTCAGTAGTCCTAGTAGGGAGAACATGGTCCAGGTCAGTAGTCCTAGTAGGGAGAACATGGTCCAGGTGTCAGTAGTCCTAGTAGGGAGAACATGGTCCAGGTGTCAGTAGTCCTAGTAGGGAGAACATGGTCCAGGTGTCAGTAGTCCTAGTAGTGAGAACATGGTCCAGGTCAGTAGTCCTAGTAGTGAGAACATGGTCCAGGTGTCAGTAGTCCTAGTAGTGAGAACATGGTCCAGGTGTCAGTAGTCCTAGTAGGGAGAACATGGTCCAGGTCAGTAGTCCTAGTAGGGAGAACATGGTCCAGGTCAGTAGTCCTAGTAGGGAGAACATGGTCCAGGTGTGAGTAGTCCTAGTAGGGAGAACATGGTCCAGGTGTCAGTAGTCCTAGTAGGGAGAACATGGTCCAGGTCAGTAGTCCTAGTAGGGAGAACATGGTCCAGGTGTCAGTAGTCCTAGTAGGGAGAACATGGTCCAGGTGTGAGTAGTCCTAGTAGGGAGAACATGGTCCAGGTGTCAGTAGTCCTAGTAGGGAGAACATGGTCCAGGTGTCAGTAGTCCTAGTAGGGAGAACATGGTCCAGGTGTCAGTAGTCCTAGTAGGGAGAACATGGTCCAGGTCAGTAGTCCTAGTAGGGAGAACATGGTCCAGGTGTCAGTAGTCCTAGTAGTGAGAACATGGTCCAGGTGTCAGTAGTCCTAGTAGGGAGAACATGGTCCAGGTGTCAGTAGTCCTAGTAGGGAGAACATGGTCCAGGTGTCAGTAGTCCTAGTAGGGAGAACATGGTCCAGGTGTCAGTAGTCCTAGTAGGGAGAACATGGTCCAGGTCAGTAGTCCTAGTAGGGAGAACATGGTCCAGGTCAGTAGTCCTAGTAGGGAGAACATGGTCCAGGTCAGTAGTCCTAGTAGGGAGAACATGGTCCAGGTGTCAGTAGTCCTAGTAGGGAGAACATGGTCCAGGTGTCAGTAGTCCTAGTAGGGAGAACATGGTCCAGGTCAGTAGTCCTAGTAGTGAGAACATGGTCCAGGTGTCAGTAGTCCTAGTAGGGAGAACATGGTCCAGGTGTCAGTAGTCCTAGTAGTGAGAACATGGTCCAGGTGTCAGTAGTCCTAGTAGGGAGAACATGGTCCAGGTGTCAGTAGTCCTAGTAGGGAGAACATGGTCCAGGTGTCAGTAGTCCTAGTAGGGAGAACATGGTCCAGGTGTCAGTAGTCCTAGTAGTGAGAACATGGTCCAGGTGTCAGTAGTCCTAGTAGGGAGAACATGGTCCAGGTGTCAGTAGTCCTAGTAGGGAGAACATGGTCCAGGTGTCAGTAGTCCTAGTAGGGAGAACATGGTCCAGGTGTCAGTAGTCCTAGTAGGGAGAACATGGTCCAGGTGTCAGTAGTCCTAGTAGGGAGAACATGGTCCAGGTGTCAGTAGTCCTAGTAGTGAGAACATGGTCCAGGTGTCAGTAGTCCTAGTAGGGAGAACATGGTCCAGGTCAGTAGTCCTAGTAGTGAGAACATGGTCCAGGTGTCAGTAGTCCTAGTAGGGAGAACATGGTCCAGGTGTCAGTAGTCCTAGTAGGCAGAACATGGTCCAGGTCAGTAGTCCTAGTAGGGAGAACATGGTCCAGGTGTCAGTAGTCCTAGTAGGGAGAACATGGTCCAGGTGTCAGTAGTCCTAGTAGGGAGAACATGGTCCAGGTGTCAGTAGTCCTAGTAGGGAGAACATGGTCCAGGTGTCAGTAGTCCTAGTAGGGAGAACATGGTCCAGGTGTCAGTAGTCCTAGTAGGGAGAACATGGTCCAGGTGTCAGTAGTCCTAGTAGGGAGAACATGGTCCAGGTCAGTAGTCCTAGTAGGCAGAACATGGTCCAGGTCAGTAGTCCTAGTAGGGAGAACATGGTCCAGGTGTCAGTAGTCCTAGTAGGGAGAACATGGTCCAGGTGTCAGTAGTCCTAGTAGGGAGAACATGGTCCAGGTGTCAGTAGTCCTAGTAGGGAGAACATGGTCCAGGTGTCAGTAGTCCTAGTAGGGAGAACATGGTCCAGGTGTCAGTAGTCCTAGTAGGGAGAACATGGTCCAGGTGTCAGTAGTCCTAGTAGGGAGAACATGGTCCAGGTCAGTAGTCCTAGTAGGCAGAACATGGTCCAGGTCAGTAGTCCTAGTAGGGAGAACATGGTCCAGGTGTCAGTAGTCCTAGTAGGGAGAACATGGTCCAGGTCAGTAGTCCTAGTAGGGAGAACATGGTCCAGGTGTCAGTAGTCCTAGTAGGCAGAACATGGTCCAGGTGTCAGTAGTCCTAGTAGTGAAAGCTCCAATGTTTAACAGTAGGTGGTTGGGTATGGGCATACTGAGTCGGCTGCGGTGGGTTTTAGGGCAAGGCCAGCTGTTGGAAATTAACTCACTGTTCAGCGTTCAGTGAGTGTAGCTGGGGTTTGAGCGTGCAGTGAGTGTAGCTGGGGTTTGAGCGTGCAGTGAGTGTAGCTGGGGTTTGAGCGTTCAGTGAGTGTAGCTGGTGTTTGAGCGTTCAGTAAGTGTAGCTGGGGTTTGAGCGTTCAGTAAGTGTAGCTGGGGTTTGAGCGTTCAGTGAGTGTAGCTGGGGTTTGAGCGTTCAGTGAGTGTAGCTGGGGTTTGAGCGTTCAGTGAGTGTAGCTGGGGTGAAGGGATCAGTTTAAGTCATTGCCTTCGATGACCTACTGATATGGAGCAAGATACAAACCTCAACCTTCTCTCTAACATTAGATAGACGTATGCATATGTTACATTTACATGTGTATAATACTGTATTTAAATGCATGTGTAACATACACTTGCTTCCATTCAGCCACAAGAGCATTCGTGAGGTCGGGCACTGATGTTGGGCGATTAGGCCTGACTCGCAGCCGGCGTTTCAATTCATCCCAAAGGTGTTCAATGGGGTTGAGGTCATGGCTCTGTGTAGGCCAGTGAAGTTCTTCCACACTGATCTCGACAAACCATTTCTGTATGGATCTTGCTTTGTGCATCGGGGCATTGTCATGCTGAAACAGGAAAGGGCCTTCCTCAATGCTGTAGCTAAGATTTCCCTTCACTGGAACTAAGGGGCCTAGCCCGAACCATGAAAAACAGCCCCAGACCATTATTCCTCCTCCACCAGACTTTACAGTTGGCACTATACATTCGGGTAGGGAGCGTTCTCCTGGCATCCGCCAAACCCAGATTTGTCGGTCGGACTGCCAGATGGTGAAGCATCACTCCAGAGAACGCGTTTCCACTGCTCCAGAGTCCAATGGCGGCGGGCTTTACACCACTCCAGCCGACGCTTGGCATTACGCATGGTGATCTTAGGCTTGTGTGCGGCTGCTGGGCCATGGAAACCCAGTTCATGAAGCTCCTGACGAACAGTTCTTGTGCTGACGTTGTTTCGAGGCAGTTTGGAACTCGGTAGTGAGTGTTGCAACCAGGACAGACGATTTTTACGCACTTTAGCACGCCACAGTCCCATTCTCAGACACTTTGCGGCTGAGCCGTTGTTGCTCCTTGACGTTTCCACTTCACAATAACAGCACTTACAGTTGACTGGGGCTGCTCTAGAAAGGCAGAAATTTGACGAACTGATTTATTGGGAAGGTGGCTTCCTATGACAATGCCACATTGAAAGTCACTGAGCTCTTGAGTAAGGCCATTCTACTGCCAATGTTTGTCTATGCAGATTGCATGGCTGTATGTTTGAATTTATACACCTGTCAGCAGTGGGTGTGGCTGAAATAGCCGAATCCACGAATTTGAAGGGGTGTCCACATACTTTTGTAATTATTGTGTATTTCACTGTCTTCATGTCTGATTGAGAGCCCATTCACCTGACACTCTTGTTTGTGTGTGCGCAAGTGTGTCTCTCTTACTCAGCACAACAAGGTCACTAAAAACATGCTTTCTTGGCCTGGTGTGTGTCCATGCAGGTGAAGCTGTGGCGTGTGTGTGAACCAGAACAGGAGCAGCCCGGGGGGGCGGAGGTGACCCTGTGTCCCGGAGAGGGTCGTCTGGAGCTGGTCGCCTTCCACCCCACCTCCTCTGGCCTGCTGGCTGTGGGCTCCACCAAGACAGCCCAGCTCTGGGACACCAGCCGCCAACAATCACCGCTAGCAGGTAGGATACACTGGAGGAGAGGAGCTATACACTATGCAGGCATGGAAGAATGGTGAATGCATGAACACACACTCTCTTATAGACACTCAAAATGATTGAAGGAACATACACAAACACACATGCATGAACGATGAACACACACTCATAATCACTCACTCACAAATGGATCTATACGGTACAAGCACACTCCTTCACACATATACCTGCAAACAGACCATACACACAATCAGTCATTCTGATCCTTTCACATTGATTTAGTTTCCTTCTGCTCTGTGTCACAGTAATGTGTTATACACGTCTCTGTGTAATTGGTGTGTCACGTCTCTGTGTTATTGGCGTGTCACGTCTCTGTGTAATTGGCGTGTCACGTCTCTGTGTTATTGGCGTGTCACGTCTCTGTGTTATTGGCGTGTCACGTCTCTGTGTTATTGGCGTGTCACGTCTCTGTGTTATTGGCGTGTCACGTCTCTGTGTTATTGGCGTGTCACGTCTCTGTGTTATTGGCGTGTCACGTCTCTGTGTTATTGGCGTGTCACGTCTCTGTGTTATTGGCGTGTCACGTCTCTGTGTTATTGGCGTGTCACGTCTCTGTGTTATTGGCGTATCACGTCTCTGTTATTGGCGTGTCACGTCTCTGTGTTATTGGCGTGTCACGTCTCTGTGTTATTGGCGTGTCACGTCTCTGTGTTATTGGCGTGTCACGTCTCTGTGTTATTGGCGTGTCACGTCTCTGTGTTGGGCTCTTGCGAGGAGGTTTTGTCTTCGTAGACTTTGGTTTCCTCAGGGTGATGCTGCTCACTGCTGCCCCCACAGGCTGTGCCCTGCCCTTCCATTACTCCTTAACCACCCCTCTCTGACCCCTGACCCTGCTGTCAATGTGGTCTAGGTTCATCAGGGTGAACCTCATTTTTTTTTTACCCCTTTTTCTCCCCAATTTCATGGTATCCAATTGGTAGTTAGTCTTGTCTCATCTCTGCAACTCCCATACGGACTCAGGAGAGGTGAAGGTCGAGAGCCATGCGTCCTCCGAAACACAACACAGCCAAGCCGCACTGCTTCTTGACACAATGCCCACTTAACCCGGAAGCCAGCCGCACCAATGTGTCGGAGGAAACACTGTACACCTGGCGACCGTGTCAGCATGCATTGCACCGGCCCGCTGCAGGAGTCGTTAGTGCGCGAATAGACAAGAACATCCCTGCCGTCCAAACCCTCCCCTAACCCGGACGACGCCACCCCATGGGCCTCCCCGTCGTGACCGGGAAACAGAGCCTGGACTCGAACCAAGATCTCTAGTGGCACAGCTAGAACTGCGATGCAGCGCCTTAGACCACTGCACCACTCGGGAGGCCTAGAGGATGAACCTCAACACTGGGGGAGAGTGTGTGTCCCCCATGTGACGACTTTATTCACCATTTAACAAATGCTGTTGTCATCTATGCCATCTACTGTCGTGTCATCATAACCCATAAATGCTATACTGTACCCAACCAGCCATAGCACCATAACCTCATTATGTTCTGTGTACCGTTGATCCAGGTGGTCTTAACTGGGTCTGCTTTGGGGTTTCTACAGTTACTGTACTGTTGTTTTATCCTGTGTTTCCCTCTGTGTCCTGTGTCTTGGCCTCACCTGTCCTGTGTCTTGGCCTCACCTGTCCTGTGTCTTGGCCTCACCTGTCCTGTGTCTTGGCCTCACCTGTCCTGTGTCTTGGCCTCACCTGTCCTGTGTCTTGGCCTCACCTGTCCTGTGTCTTGGCCTCACCTGTCCTGTGTCTTGGCCCTACCTGTCCTGTGTCTTGGCCTCACCTGTCCTGTGTCTTGGCCTCACCTGTCCTGTGTCTTGGCCTCACCTGTCCTGTGTCTTGGCCTCACCTGTCCTGTGTCTTGGCCTCACGAGTCCTATGTTTCTACCTGTGTTTTCTTTTCTTTCTGTCTATTCATCCTGAATCTGTTCTTTATGTACTTTGTTCATCCGGGTCTTGTGTTTACCTGTGCTGTTGACCTCTCTGTGACCTTTCCTTGACCTCCCATGTGATAACCTGCGGGCTGAGCTGACCAGTCTCTTGACCTTTGACCTGTGTGTGTCTGTCTGCAGCTCTGGAGCCGCACGGTGATCAGCTGCAGAGTCTTAGCTGGAAACAGGACGGCTCCCTGCTGGCTTCCTCCTGCAAGGTTAGTCAGTCCTACAGTACATACTGAGACCAGACAGGAACTATTATTATCATGTACAGTACATCTAAATATAAACTCAGCAAAAAAAGAAACGTCCTCACTGTCAACTGCGTTTTATTTTCAGCAAACTTAACATGTGTAAATATTTGTATGGACATAATAAGATTCCACAACTGAGACATAAACTGAACAAGTTCCACAGACATGTGACTAACAGAAATGGGAATAATGTGTCACTGAACAAAGGGGGGGGTCAAAATCAAAAGTAACAGTCAGTATCTGGTGTGGCCACCAGCTGCATTAAGTACTGCAGTGCATCTCCTCATGGACTGCACCAGATTTGCCAGTTCTTGCTATGAGATGTTACCCCACTCTTCCACCAGGGCACCTGCAAGTTCCCGGACATTTCTGGAGGGAATGGCCCTAGTCCTCACCCTCCGATCCAACAGGTCCCAGATGTGCTCAATGGGATTGAGATCCGGGCTCTTCGCTGGCCATGGCAGAACACTGACATTCCTGTCTTGCATGAAATCACGCACAGAACGAGCAGTATGGCTGGTATCATTGTCATGCTGGAGGGTCATGTTAGGATGAGCCTGCAGGAAGGGTACCACATGAGGGAGGAGGATGTCTTCCCTGTAACGCACAGCGTTGAGATTGCCTGCAATGACAACAAGCTCAGTCCGATGATGCTGTGACACACCGCCCCAGACCATGACGGACCCTCCACCTCCAAATCGATCCCGCTCCAGAGTACAGGCCTCGGTGTAACGCTCATTCCTTCGACGATAAACACGAATCTGACCATCACCCCTGGTGAGACAAAACCACGACTCGTCGGTGAAGAGCACTTTTTGCCAGTCCTGTCTGGTCCAGTGACGGTGGGTTTGTGCCCATATGCAACGTTGTTGCCGGTGATGTCTGGTGAGGACCTGCCTTACAGCAGGCCTAGAAGCCCTCAGTCCAGCCTCTCTCAGCCTATTGCGGACAGTCTGAGCACTGCTGGAGGGATTGTGCGTTCCTGGTGTAACTCGGGCAGTTGTTGTTGCCATCCTGTACCTGTCCCGCAGGTGTGATGTTCGGATGTACCGATCCTGTGCAGGTGTTGTTACACGTGGTCTGCCACTGCGAGGACGATCAGCTGTCCTTCCTGTCTCCCTGTAGCGCTGTCTTAGGCGTCTCACAGTACAGACATTGCAATTTATTGCCCTGGCCACATCTGCAGTCCTCATGCCTCCTTGCAGCATGCCTAAGGCACGTCCACACAGATGAGCAGGGACCCTGGGCATCTTTCTTTTGGTGTTTTTCAGAGTCAGTAGAAAGGTCTCTTTAGTGTCCTAAGTTTTCATAACTGTGACCTTAATTGCCTACCGTCTGTAAGCTGTTAGTGTCTTAACGATCGTTCCACAGGTGCATGTTCATTCATTGTTTATGGTTCATTGAACAAGCATAGGAAACAGTGTTTAAACCCTTTACAATGAAAATCTGTGAAGTTATTTGGATTTTTACGATTTATCTTTGAAAGACAGGGTCCTAAAAAGGATAGTTTTCTTTCTTTGCTGAGTTTAGTAGCACAGGAACTAGATAGAGAAGATGGCAGAAAGTGCATGTTCACATATTGTGGTCTAATTCAATGGGATCCTACGGTAGAGAGGTTGCTATGTGACGAACCTTTATCTATCAATGAAGGTTTGTCACATAGCAACCTCTCTATCTAATGTGTTGTGTCTTAAATACTTCCCAACTCTCTAGTGGCAAACAATTACATTTTACATTTGAGTCATTTAGTAGACGCTCTTATCCAGAGCGACTTACAGTAGTGAATGCATACATTTCATACATTTTTTTTCCCGTACTGGTCCCCCGTGGGAATCGAACCCACAACGGGAGTAGATGAGCCACAATAGCAGTAGAGGTTCACATAATGTGTGTGTTTAACATCTACTACATTGCGGTCGTACTGTGTGGAATCACTGATCTACAAGGTAAATGCCATGTTATTGCTCGTGTACATACTGTATATTTTGGAGATGTTATCGCCGGTGCAGTGAGATGCTTATGTTTCTAGCTCAAACAGTGCAGTAATACCCAACAATACACACAAATCCCCTAAAGGAAAAGAAATTAAATGAAGAAATATCAGAACGAGCAATGTCAGTCCGCATTATAAATATACAATATGTGTATATGATGGTGTGTATTGACATTACGGACAGTATATGAATAGAAAATATGTGTACAGCAGTAGTTATATAGGATGAGCCTTGACTAGAACACATATGAAGTGGGTAAAACAGTATGTAAACATGATTAAAACCCCTAAGGTCGTTGTCCGTGCCCCCGTGGACATGTAATTAGCATTATTGCTCCCAAGAGGGTGGGCCTATGCCCTCACAGGCCCACCCATAGCTGCGCCCCTGCCCAGTCATGTGAAATCCATAGATGAGGGCCTAATTTGTCAACCTGGGATGGAATACTGTAGTAACTGTAGTAGCCTCGTCTCACCAGTAGATGCCGCCAACGGAACACCATATCCCCTGTTTGCCTGATTGGCGCTACCCGACATTAAACAGCATCTGTTTTTGAGCGGATCATTCCGTCAACGAGTCAACAGGGGTGACACTCATTAACCCGGGTGTAGATCTTGCACTCTGACTGACTGTGTCCCACTTTTTATACTGGATACAGAGTTCTCCATAAAACCTCAACCTCAACTTTCCCTTGGGTTCTGAAGAGGAAATGAACACAACTCGGGGATTGAGAAAGAGGGATGAGTCTGACATCAGTGAAGTGCTGTAACAGCCAGTTTGTCTAATTGTTTTAGTGTTCTAATAGTTCTAATAGTTTGATCGTGTTGACAGAGGCATGAAGTAATGTAAGGGTGTGTGATCCTCACTGAGCAGCCAAGCCTTCCTATTCACATTAGTTAGTGTGTTAGTTATCTGCCAAGCCTTCCTATTAACATTAGTTAGTGTGTTAGTTATCTGCCAAGCCTTCCTATTAACATTAGTTAGTGTGTTAGTTATCTGCCAAGCCTTCCTATTCACATTAGTTAGTGTGTTAGTTATCTGCCAAGCCTTCCTATTAACATTAGTTAGTGTGTTAGTTATCTGCCAAGCCTTCCTATTCACATTAGTTAGTGTGTTAGTTATCTGCCAAGCCTTCCTATTCACATTAGTTAGTGTGTTAGTTATCTGCCAAGCCTTCCTATTAACATTAGTTAGTGTGTTAGTTATCTGCCAAGCCTTCCTATTAACATTAGTTAGTGTGTTAGTTATCTGCCAAGCCTTCCTATTAACATTAGTTAGTGTGTTAGTTATCTGCCAAGCCTTCCTATTAACATTAGTTAGTGTGTTAGTTATCTGCCAAGCCTTCCTATTAACATTAGTTAGTGTGTTAGTTATCTGCCAAGCCTTCCTATTCACATTAGTTAGTGTGTTAGTTATCTGCCAAGCCTTCCTATTCACATTAGTTAGTGTGTTAGTTATCTGCCAAGCCTTCCTATTAACATTAGTTAGTGTGTTAGTTATCTGCCAAGCCTTCCTATTCACATTAGTTAGTGTGTTAGTTATCTGCCAAGCCTTCCTATTAACATTAGTTAGTGTGTTAGTTATCTGCCAAGCCTTCCTATTAACATTAGTTAGTGTGTTAGTTATCTGCCAAGCCTTCCTATTAACATTAGTTAGTGTGTTAGTTATCTGCCAAGCCTTCCTATTCACATTAGTTAGTGTGTTAGTTATCTGCCAAGCCTTCCTATTAACATTAGTTAGTGTGTTAGTTATCTGCCAAGCCTTCCTATTCACATTAGTTAGTGTGTTAGTTATCTGCCAAGCCTTCCTATTAACATTAGTTAGTGTGTTAGTTATCTGCCAAGCCTTCCTATTAACATTAGTTAGTGTGTTAGTTATCTGCCAAGCCTTCCTATTAACATTAGTTAGTGTGTTAGTTATCTGCCAAGCCTTCCTATTAACATTAGTTAGTGTGTTAGTTATCTGGCAAGCCTTCCTATTCACATTAGTTAGTGTGTTAGTTATCTGCCAAGCCTTCCTATTCACATTAGTTAGTGTGTTAGTTATCTGCCAAGCCTTCCTATTAACATTAGTTAGTGTGTTAGTTATCTGCCAAGCCTTCCTATTAACATTAGTTAGTGTGTTAGTTATCTGCCAAGCCTTCCTATTAACATTAGTTAGTGTGTTAGTTATCTGGCAAGCCTTCCTATTCACATTAGTTAGTGTGTTAGTTATCTGCCAAGCCTTCCTATTAACATTAGTTAGTGTGTTAGTTATCTGCCAAGCCTTCCTATTCACATTAGTTAGTGTGTTAGTTATCTGCCAAGCCTTCCTATTAACATTAGTTAGTGTGTTAGTTATCTGCCAAGCCTTCCTATTAACATTAGTTAGTGTGTTAGTTATCTGCCAAGCCTTCCTATTAACATTAGTTAGTGTGTTAGTTATCTGCCAAGCCTTCCTATTAACATTAGTTAGTGTGTTAGTTATCTGCCAAGCCTTCCTATTAACATTAGTTAGTGTGTTAGTTATCTGCCAAGCCTTCCTATTAACATTAGTTAGTGTGTTAGTTATCTGCCAAGCCTTCCTATTAACATTAGTTAGTGTGTTAGTTATCTGCCAAGCCTTCCTATTAACATTAGTTAGTGTGTTAGTTATCTGCCAAGCCTTCCTATTCACATTAGTTAGTGTGTTAGTTATCTGCCAAGCCTTCCTATTAACATTAGTTAGTGTGTTAGTTATCTGCCAAGCCTTCCTATTCACATTAGTTAGTGTGTTAGTTATCTGCCAAGCCTTCCTATTCACATTAGTTAGTGTGTTAGTTATCTGGCAAGTTGCCTCTTTTTTTCTTTCTCTCTCTCTCAAACAGAAAACAGAAGGGAACATTGGATGTGTCATTAATTAGGCCTTAACGAGGCGCTGGAGGCAGGGTACACAACTGTTTAGTGTAGGACGGCATCCATTAGGCCCCCCATGCAGAAAACCCCAGTGACCTCTGACCCCAAGCCCTGCACACGTCCAGGATCATGTTCATTAGGCATCAAATGGAAGAAAATGGGCTGAAACAGGCAGGGACTACCTGGACTTGTCCCTTGTTTTAGTTTTCCATTACAAAATGTTTTGCTATTTTCTTCCCTAATGAATACGACCCAAGCCTCTTCTCCCCAGCTGCCCCGGCCGACCCCTACCTCTCCTGGGGAGAAGGGGCTATAGTAAGGGTCCTACCTCCACCCCCTGCTCCCTGACAGGTTCTGCAAGTTACTGCCTTTTTAAAGCAAAGTAAAGAGCGGAGGTGAAAAACAAACGCAGGAGGGGACCTCATACCTCACCTGGCCACAGAGGCCCGTCGCAAGGCCTCAAGAGCGGGAGATTTAGCGCCCCAGGAGAGAGGACCTAGGCATGGAGGCCTGTGCGGTGCCCCCTCCTGTCGTAAAGGAAATAATAACTGTGCTGGAAGGTATTTTGTGTGCGTGTGTGTGTGTGTGTGTGTGTGTGTGTGTGTGTGTGTGTGTGTGTGTGTGTGTGTGTGTGTGTGTGTGTGTGTGTGTGTGTGTGTGTGTGTGTGTGTGTGTGTGTGTGTGTGTGTGTGTGTGTGTGTGTGTGTGTGTGTGTGTGTGTGTGTGTGTGTGAGTAGGGGGTGCCAGAGTGGAGGGAGCTCTGGGGTTATGGGAAGGGGAGCAGAGAGAGGGGAGTTTATGAGTAGAAGTGGAATGGTTTCATGTGTAGTTGAACTTGGACACGAGGCAGGGGCCTTTTCATCAGCGGGGGTTAACATAACTCATTTTTTAACACTTCCTGCCTTTGAGGTACAGTATGTGCTGTGGCAAATGTTGGTGTACTTTTCTTCGTCCTCTCCTGCTCTCTTGGACACTTTCTCTGTCACATACAGACATTCAGCGATAATCTGGTTGGATTCTCTGAGACAGAGCAAGAGCCTTGGGTGCTTTGTGTTCATTTGTCGCCAAACATAAAAATATATATATTTTTGATTGAAACAGGGAAGGACTACCTCAACTTGTGCAATAAGAAACACAAATTTTAAGTTTCTGTTACAAAACATTTAAAAACGTTTCCATAAAGAACCCTTTAGTAGACCAAGCAAGATCAAAACTTACAGAGAGACAGGCTGTCATATGACTCGGTGTGCTTGACAATTGTCTGTGTCAGAGTGGGGGTCATTTTCCCATGTTTGTATTCCCAGTGACCAGAAAGGAGTTGGCCCATCAGTCAGTCAGTGATGGCCCGTGCTCAGACCAGAATTACTCTTAACATGATGATAGTCCTTAGAAAGGCTGCTGCTGGCCTGAGAGAGTGGAGGGGTGGAGGGAGAGAGACCGAGCGAGTGAGGCCGAGAGATGGATAGAGAAGAAAGAGAAAAATCGAAAGACAGAAAAAGAAAGTGAAAAACAGAGTGGAGGAGAAATGTGACACTAGATGAGAGCGTCTGGGGGTTCTGACTTCTCTGGGTTGACTGAGATCTGGGATGTAATTTAACTCAATGGGCCCTTCAATCTCTCCAAAACCCTTTATTTAAGCAAATAGGTCCTGCCAACATGTGTTCAACTGAGGCCGATCTCACTCAAATGGGTGAACGTGGCCATCCATCCGTCACCCTGCGATCAGCACTCATCATAACAGTCCTGGGGTGTGTTCATTAGGCACTAAATGGAAGAAAACGGAGCGACTGGAAACTACCAATAAGAAACGCTCATTTTTGTTTTCGCTATGGTGTGCTCTAATACATACTATCCAGATTTAGGGGCCTAGAGATGCATAATTCCATCAAGGGCTGTAACAGACAGATTTTAAACACTGCAGTTCACCTTCCCTATCCTGTTCCATCAATCCTACACCAAAAAGAGAAACAGTTCCTATCCCATTCCTCTCTCACTACCTCTCTGTTTGTCTTCATGTACTGAACAGCTTCTTTCACTTTCTCCCCATGCTGTTGTCTGCAGCAGCAGGTATGACCTCTCTATGGAGTCTTATAGCTTCTGCAGCAGCAGGTATGACCTCTCTATGGAGTCTTATAGCTTCTGCAGCAGCAGGTATGACCTCTCTATGGCATCTTATAGCTTCTGCAGCAGCAGGTATGACCTCTCTATGGAGCCTTATAGCTTCTGCAGCAGCAGGCATGAACTCTCTATGGAGTCTTATAGCTTCTGCAGCAGCAGGTGTGACCTCTCTATGGCGTCTTATAGCTTCTGCAGCAGCAGGTATGACCTCTCTATGGAGTCTTATAGCTTCTGCAGCAGCAGGCATGAACTCTCTATGGAGTCTTATAGCTTCTGCAGCAGCAGGTATGACATCTCTATGGCGTCTTATAGCTTCTGCAGCAGCAGGTATGACCTCTCTATGGAGTCTTATAGCTTCTGCAGCAGCAGGTATGACCTCTCTATGGAGTCTTATAGCTTCTGCAGCAGCAGGTATGAACTCTCTATGGAGTCTTATAGCTTCAGTTAATGTGGGTTTTTCACAGTATAAGTTCAAAACAGTGAGCAGATATTCCCCTTTCTCTTCATATTGGATATACTTTTTTATCCAGCTCCGTTTAATAGACACACACACACACACACACACACACACACACACACTCTCCCATGATAAAGAAATATTATTAGTTATTATCAGTGTGTGAGCCAGCTCCTTCTGATGTCACACAGTCTGGACTGTCAGTCACTGGGGATTGACACTGTTTTTTGTGGGGAGTTGCCATGGACAACTGGGAAGGGGAGGTTGGCTGTGTGTGTGTGTGAGAAAGCTCTACAGCAGGGTAGAACTCATTAACAGCAGCTTGAGAATGATTTTAGTTCTATGTCGCTTTGATTAAACAGCTGCAGTCTCTGCGTGCACCCCCCCCCCCCCCCCCCCCCCACTTGTGTTTGTGTTAGGGAGAGTCTGGCCACCCCATCTGTGTGTTTATGAGAGGGTGGATCGTGTGTGTGTGTGTGTGTTTAAAGCCAATAGGTTATTGCCAGGAGGTTATGAGGGTCTGTTTGATTGTTTGAGTGTGTCTGTTTATACTGGTGGACACATCTACATGGGACTGACACTCATCTAGCTGTTTGCAGCCAGATAGTTTCCCCTCCGGCAGAAGATTTGTTTGTTGTTAGTACACTGAATAGTTCTCTTTTGGCAAGGGGGGTGTGTGTGTGTGTGTGTGTATTGTGTTAAGGTCAGTAAGGGCAGCCAGTCTCTAGAGGCGATGGTTGATGATCTGTCCACCCTGCCTTGTCTGCTGTGTTTTCCCTGCTGTGTGTGTGTTGGTCTGTGTGTTGCTGGGACTGGGCCTGGCACTGTGGTCTCTGAGCCCTGGCTTAATCCTGGGTCACAGAGGCCCAATGCCACAGCCTTAGGCTAAACTAACCTGTGGGTGGGCCGTCACCACACACACACACACACACACACACACACACACACAGCGCTTTACAATTAGGAAAACCCCTGTTTGTTATTTCAAGCAGTAAACAGCAAATAAATCCATCATCTGAAGTGGGCACTGCTGGGGGAAAACACACACACACACACACACCACACACCACACACCACACACACACACCACACACACACACACACTTTGAACTGGGTCTTTGAAGGCAAGGCCAGGGGAAACCCTTCCTCTCAACAATCACTTTCTTCAACTTTGATTTCAGCTGGGGTGTGTGTGTGTCTCACAGAAAGGTTAATGCCTGTCTGTTTTCTGATTTTTTGTGTGTGTGTGTGTGTGTGTGTGTGTGTGTGTGTGTGTGTGTGTGTGTGTGGTGTGTGTGTGTGTGTGTGTGTGTGTGTGTGTGTGTGTGTGTGTGTGTGTGTGTGTGTGTGTGTGTGTGTGTGTGTGTGTGTGTGTGTGTGTTTTCACTGTGTAAGTGCACAAAAACCTGAGTCCTTGTATCAGTCAGTGTCATTGCCCTGATTCTTTCTGACGTGTGTTGATGTCTTGGTGGGGTTGTGTTTGGTCTGAGGGTTATTACAGTTGTTACCTGTATGTTTCTGTCAGTGTTTCACTGTGATATCTGAGCCCTCTGTCATACTGAGTGGCACACACACACACACACATACACATACACACACACACACACATACACACACATACACACACATACACACACACACACACACATACATACACACACACACACACACACACACACACACACACCAGGACAGGAGTGTCCCCGGCCACAGCCCGTTCCCATTACACCCCATTTCCTCTCAATCACAGAGGATCCCCTCTGATTGTTTGGCCTGATTACTGCCGTATGCTGAGGGCCAGTGGGGGTGAAGTGAAGGGGGGGCAAGGTAAAGGGGGGTTGGGACACACACAATAGGGCAAGGACGGATCACTGAATTACTGCTCTATGATTCATAAAGCGTCTCAGAGTGGGAGTGCTGATCTAGGATAAGTTTTTCCTTTTAGATCAGAATGACTACCATTATATGGACACGTAGGGCCTGATCCTAGATCAGCATCTCCTACTCTGAGATGTTCTATGGAAAAGGGCTCAGAGGATCAGTCAGATCTGATACATATACAGGGCTCAGAGTTTTACCGGTTCAGACCACATGGTCAGGAACACCTTGTGGCTGCAGTTACATAGTCTGCTGTAACTTCTGGCTGCTGTGATGTAGTCAGAGAAGGTTTGAATCCTAAGCAACCTACATACACATTGTTTGAAGTACAATAGACCAACATACCTACAGTAGTTGGTTAAAGCTGTGTGCTGGAAATCCTTGGTAGAGCATGGGTGGAGTAGGCATTGTGGTGCTCATGTGAATTTCTTATTTACATTTACATTTACATTTAAGTCATTTAGCAGACGCTCTTATCCAGAGCGACTTACAAATTTGTGCATTCACCTTATGATATCCAGTGGAACAACCACTTTACAAAAGTGCATCTAAATCTTTTAAGGGGGGGGTTAGAAGGATTACTTTATCCTATCCCAGGTATTCCTTAAAGAGGTGGGGTTTCAGGTGTCTCCGGAAGGTGGTGATTGACTCCGCTGTCCTGGCGTCGTGAGGGAGCTTGTTCCACCATTGGGGTGCCAGAGCAGCGAACAGTTTTGACTGGGCTGAGCGGGAACTGTGCTTCCTCAGAGGTAGGGAGGCGAGCAGGCCAGAGGTGGATGAACGGAGTGCCCTTGTTTGGGTGTAGGGCCTGATCAGAGCCTGAAGGTATGGAGGTGCCGTTCCCTTCACAGCTCCGTAGGCAAGCACCATGGTCTTGTAGCGGATGCGAGCTTCGACTGGAAGCCAGTGGAGAGAGCGGAGGAGCGGGGTGACGTGAGAGAACTTGGGAAGGTTGAACACCAGACGGGCTGCGGCGTTCTGGATGAGTTGTAGGGGTTTAATGGCACAGGCAGGGAGCCCAGCCAACAGCGAGTTGCAATAATCCAGACGGGAGATGACAAGTGCCTGGATTAGGACCTGCGCCGCTTTTTTGGCTTCAAACCAATCCCCCTACTTCTCACTTAACTTATTTTTTTTGTTTTTAATACACTCAGAGGAAAGTTTAGTAGGTACACCCATCTCGTACCGGGTCAGAACTCCCTTTGCTTCCAGAACAGCCTGAATTCTTTGGGGAATGGAAACATTGCTCAATTGGTATCAAAGGACCTAACATGTGCCAGGAAAACATTCCCCACACCATTACACCACCCACACCATTACACCACCACCACCAGCCTGTACCGTTGACACCAGGCAGGGTGGGGCCCTGGACTCATGCTGCTTACGCCAATCCTAACTCTGCTGTCAGCATGATAAAACAGGAACTGGGATTCGTCGGACCAGGCAATGTTTTTCCACTCCTCAGTTGTCCAGTGTTGATGATCACGTCCCCACTGGAGCCACTTCTTCATGTTTTTAGCTGATAGGAGTGGAACCCGGTGTGGTCGTCTGCTGCAGTAGCCCATCTGTGACAAGGACCGATGAGTTGTACTGCTGTTATTATTGTACTGCGCCTTGAAAAGGCCAGGTTGCCGGACGTTTCTGAGAGACTGGAACTGGTGCGCGCCTTGCACCGATGATCATACCACGCTCAAAGTCACTTAGGACACTGGCTTTGCCCACTGAATGCCTCGATGCCTGTCTGCCTGTTTTATACAGCAAGCCACGGCCACGTGACTCATTGTCTGTAGGAGCAAAAGCATTTTTGTGAACGGAGTGTTGTACCTAATAAACTGTCCAGTGAGTGTATTGGTGTCAGCTGAAATGAAATAGTCCATGAAATTACTGACAATGGGAAGTTATTTCAAGATTTTATAGTGGTTCACTGTAATCATGATTGGCTTCTACAAATACCAGGAGAATGCTGTGGTTGCACTGTTTAAGACCATGCTAACAGGTTCTGGTGTGGTCCAGTTCCATATGCCTGTCATGATTTACAAGACAATCAGTCTGGGCTTCTGATTCAAATCTAAAGATCTGTCAATATTGTTTTGTGGCGTTGATTTAAGTACTTCTGTGTCATTTTCCAAGTAACCCAAATACACATCTTTCCTCTCCTCTGTTTTCTAGGACAAAAAGCTGCGAGTCTTTGACCCAAGAGCCCAGCTGACACCTGTTCAGGTAAGTCCCTCTACTGGACTCCACATCTCTCCTAACCCACAAGAACTAACCAGAAGCATCATTCATTGCCATCCATCCAGTGAATGTATGCTGCTTGACAGAGCTCATAGTATGAATGGGTAGATTAACAGTGGACAGGGGGGATACCGTCTGTATGACTGTGACCTGCAGTGGGAGTAGGACCTGGCTCTCTGTGACTTTGTCCTGGAGGTCAGCGGAGGTCAGCCTGCCGGACCAGGTATCAGAGGGTTAAAGCGTGTTACTCTGTGTGTCTCTGTCTAACACTTCACTAGATGGACAACCTCCGGCACAGTCAGCTCTCCATCTTCTCCTTCTCTGTGTCGATTTCTAATGGCTGCTCTCCTTACCCTTCCCTCTGGAAGCTGCCCTGTCAGTCTAGGCCTAGCCCCACGCTGTGGTGGGACGGTGTAGGGTGGACCTGCCCCTACATGCTGGTCTTTGGTCAGTTGTGCATTTTCTCCACTTATGGTTAAGATTAGGATTGGTTGAGGGGAAGCTGATCCCAGATCTGTACCTAGGGGAAACTTCACCGTGGAGCGGGGTGAGATGTCCTAGTCCTACTGAAAAACATGGTGGCTTTGGTCCAAAGCTCTCACCGCTGTCCCTTCTCCCTGATTTATCTAAGTATTGATTCATTAGAACGGTACACAAGCTGGTTACCCGTGGGAACCAAGGGAAACATCATGAATGGTGTTGTATGAGTTGGTGTGACCTTGAACCTCTGTGACCACTGGTTACTTCCTTACTGGGATTTATCGGAGTTGTTGACGATGGCTTTTGGCCAATCAACCCTGAGCAAGGCAGTTAACCCACTGTTCCCCAGGCGCGGGAGACGTGGATGTCGATTAAGGCATCCCCCTCGCACCTCTCTGATTCAGAGGGGTTGGGTTACATGCGGAAGAAACATTTCAGTTGAAAGCATTCAGTTGTACTACTGACTAGGTATCCCCCTTTCCTTTCCAATAGTACTCCATCACAACCAGCAGGAATGAGGACTTGAGTGGAATTGAGGAGGGGGCACACACACACACACACACACACACACACACACACAGAGGAGGGTTTGCAACATTGAGAAATTATTCTCTCACATTTTGGCAGCTTTCATTAGTGATATAGTCCCTGTGTTAGTCTCCCTCTGTCATCTGTAAACAGGGAGATTTCATTAGTGATATAGTCCCTGTGTTAGTCTCCCTCTGTCATCTGTAAACAGAGAGATTTCATTAGTGTTATAGTTCCTGTGTTAGTCTCCCTCTGTCATCTGTAAACAGAGAGATGTCATTAGTGTTATAGTCCCTGTGTTAGTCTCCCTCTGCCATCTGTAAACGGAGAGATGTCATTAGTGTTATAGTTCCTGTGTTAATCTCCCTCTGTCATCTGTAAACAGAGAGATGTCATTAGTGTTATAGTCCCTGTGTTAGTCTCCCTCTGTCATCTGTAAACAGAGAGATTTCATTAGTGATATAGTCCCTGTGTTAGTCTCCCTCTGTCATCTGTAAACAGAGAGATTTCATTAGTGATATAGTCCCTGTGTTAGTCTCCCTCTGTCATCTGTAAACAGAGAGATTTCATTAGTGATATAGTCCCTGTGTTAGTCTCCCTCTGTCATCTGTAAACAGAGACTGGCTGGAAAAACAATACATGCTCTAGCCAGCAGATTAAATATTACACACCGCCTGGGTGTAAATACCTGGAGGACAGATCACTGCCAAAGAGGGGTGTGTGTGTGTGTGTGTGTGTGTGTGTGTGTGTGTGTGTGTGTGTGTGGCTCTGACACCTTTGTAAAAGGATGACTGTTTCAGAGGCCTCTGTGCCGACTGACGTCAGGTGCCTTCTCAGAAAGGAAGTTGAGAAAAGTTACATATGGATTATTCTGTACGTGGCCTTGGGCTTTGTGTACATGAGTCTCTGTCTGTGTGTGTGTGTCATTTTTACTGTTAGCGTGTTTGCTTAATCAATGTGAGAGAGGATAACTGGCTCCAGTCCAAGTGGTTGAACCCTCCAGTTCAATATTTACCTCAGGTGTGTCAATCTGTCAGACACTGGAGAACCTTTCTGGAAACATCTCCAGCTTTTCAACAACAGGACAGCACTCCCATGGACTATTACTTCAGTTCCCCTCCATTGGTTGCGTTTGGCAATGGGACTGTTGTTAGAAATGAACTGCTACTCACATGACTCAGAATTCCTTAGATCTCTCGATGCGTTTGGATAAAGAACATTGTGAAACCGAAGTAAAACCTGCTGGAATGTTTTCAGTTTGCTCATTTAAGGGTTCTTGCTCGTTAGCTTGGATCGGAGTAAGACTTTTTGAAGGGTCCACATGTCTGGAACTCAGAACCCACGGCTTCGGACACACACACACACACACTTACACTTACACTTTCATATTCATCAAGAGGACCTGCTATGTGTGCTATAGTTATACCAGAAAGCCCCAGCCCCATCATCTCAGCCCCCTTGACAGCTTTCAGATGTCTCTCTGGAGAACGAGAGAAGGAGCGCCACTCCCATTAACACCATGCTGGGTGGTAGAGTAGACTTTAACAAGCAGAGCAGTGGTTCATCCTAACACACAGCTGGTGTTCCAAATGGCACCCTATTCTCTTTATAGTGCACTACTTCTGACCAGGGCCCAAAAGTAGTGCACTATGTAGGAGAAAGGGGGGCATTTGGGACAAACACAATGAGGCTGGTAATTGGACCGATCGAGGGTGTGAATCTAATGTATACATGGGTCTCAGAGTACTGTAAAACACAGCATTACACACAGCATTACATTTCAGTTAACACTGGGGATCTGACAGACATTCGCTGCATCACAATGAAATCTGGGGGAAACCGACTGGTTTTAATGTCTTTGTGATGCCCCCAGATGTCTGATGCCCCCAGATGTCTTTGTGATGCCCCCAGATGTCTTTGTGATGCCCCCAGATGTCTTTGTGATGCCCCCAGATGTCTTTGTGATGCCCCCAGATGTCTTTGTGATGCCCCCAGATGTCTTTGTGATGCCCCCAGATGTCTGATGCCCCAGATGTCTTTGTGATGCCCCCAGATGTCTTTGTGATGCCCCCAGATGTCTTTGTGATGCCCCCAGATGTCTGATGCCCCAGATGTCTTTGTGATGCCCCCAGATGTCTTTGTGATGCCCCCAGATGTCTTTGTGATGCCCCCAGATGTCTTTGTGATGCCCCCAGATGTCTTTGTGATGCCCCCAGATGTCTTTGTGATGCCCCCAGATGTCTTTGTGATGCCCCCAGATGTCTTTGTGATGCCCCCAGATGTCTTTGTGATGCCCCCAGATGTCTTTGTGATGCCCCCAGATGTCTTTGTGATGCCCCCAGATGTCTTTGTGATGCCCCCAGATGTCTTTGTGATGCCCCCAGATGTCTGATGCCCCAGATGTCTTTGTGATGCCCCAGATGTCTTTGTGATGCCCCCAGATGTCTTTGTGATGCCCCCAGATGTCTTTGTGATGCCCCCAGATGTCTTTGTGATGCCCCCAGATGTCTTTGTGATGCCCCCAGATGTCTTTGTGATGCCCCCAGATGTCTTTGTGATGCCCCCAGATGTCTTTGTGATGTCCCCCAGATGTCTTTGTGATGTCCCCCAGATGTCTTTATGATGTCCCCCAGATGTCTTTGTGATGCACCCAGATGTCTTTGTGATGCCCCCAGATGTCTTTGTGATGCCCCCAGATGTCTTTGTGATGCCCCCAGATGTCTTTGTGATGCCCCCAGATGTCTTTATGATGCCCCCAGATGTCTTTGTGATGCCCCCAGATGTCTTTGTGATGCCCCCAGATGTCTTTGTGATGCCCCCAGATGTCTTTATGATGTCCCCCAGATGTCTTTATGATGTCCCCCAGATGTCTTTGTGATGTCCCCCAGATGTCTTTGTGATGTCCCCCAGATGTCTTTGTGATGCCCCCTGATGTCTTTGTGATGCCCCCAGATGTCTTTATGATGCCCCCAGATGTCTTTGTGATGCCCTCAGATGTCTTTGTGATGCCCCCAGATGTCTTTGTGATGCCCTCAGATGTCTTTGTGATGCCCTCAGATGTCTTTGTGATGCCCTCAGATGTCTTTGTGATGCCCTCAGATGTCTTTGTGATGCCCTCAGATGTCTTACTGATGCCCCCAGATGTCTTTGTGATGCCCTCAGATGTCTTACTGATGCCCCCAGATGTCTTTGTGATGCCCTCAGATGTCTGATGCCCCCAGATGTCTTTGTGATGCCCTCAGATGTCTTTGTGATGCCTCCAGATGTCTTTGTGATGCCCTCAGATGTCTTACTGATGCCCTCAGATGTCTTACTGATGCCCCCAGATGTCTTACTGATGCCCCCAGATGTCTTTTTGATGCCCTCAGATGTCTTTGTGATGCCCTCAGATGTCTTACTGATGCCCCGAGATGTCTTTTTGATGCCCTCAGATGTCTTTGTGATGCCCTCAGATGTCTTACTGATGCCCCGAGATGTCTTTGTGATGCCCCCAGATGTCTTTGTGATGCCCCCAGATGTCTTTGTGATGCTCCCCAGATGTCTTTGTGATGCTCCCCAGATGTCTTTGTGATGCTCCCCAGATGTCTTTGTGATGCCCTCAGATGTCTTTGTGATGCCCTCAGATGTCTTTGTGATGCCCCCAGATGTCTTTGTGATGCCCCCAGATGTCTTTGTGATGCCCCCAGATGTCTTACTGATGCCCCCAGATGTCTTTGTGATGCCCCCAGATTGATTTTTTGTTTATGTCAAACTTAAAGGGGCACTGATATTAACAGTTTTGATATTTTAAATGAATGATACTCATTGGTTGTTGAAGGATATCTGTTATTCATGCTGTCCAAAGCTCCATCTATGATTTTAAGTGGTAACATTTCTCCAGCCCCATCTCTGAGGTTTATATCAAATCAAGTGGTGGGGCTCCGGTTTCCTTGTTTTAAATTATACAGTGGGTCTTTAAGATGCATTCCACTAGGGTATCTGTCTTGTCTTCTTCCCCCACAATGCATTGTAACAACTCTGTCTGTTCTGTCATGATTTGAATGGAAGCGAATTGCCGGCGAGGCCACAATATAAACAGTACCAGTCTCAGAACGGTCTCAACTTTGCCTCAGTGTATGTTGCTAACCTCATAGATAACTATGTTTTTGTCTTCCTGCCAGACTGAGCCATTGTTTCCTCATCAACTGAGGCCACGGAACACTGCACCACAATCCTCTGTCGGAGGAAAGCCGCCCTGGTTAAAACGCTTTCAAATCAAATCAAATTGTCATATGCGGCGAATACAACAGATGTAGACTTTACCATGCTTACTTACGAGCCCTTTTCCAACAATGCAAAGTTAAAAAAAAGTGTTTTCCATTTGCTAATTTTCTAACACAATAAATAACAATAACGAGGCTATATACACATTTTTGCTCTAGCCTGCGTGGAGTGCAAAATGGGCATGGTTTATACTTTTGGGACTAGTCTATTGACCCATTATGCCAGACAAGCTCAATCTAGCACATAATCTAGTATTTGAAATAATTTTGATAATGTTTGAACCCAGGTCTGGAGGAAAGTTGGTAACTATTAAATGGAGGATCTCCTCTAAAGGAGGTGAGAAGTGATGAAGTGTTTTGACTTCACTAAACAAATCATGTCATCATTCAGCAGGCGTTCAGTGCAGCAGTACCATCCAGGGCTATATCTTGGAGCGTGTCCTGATTCCACCCCTAGCCAAACCTGGGTGAAGTGGTTGTTAGAGGAGTTTGCTTGCTAAAGCACTGTTGACCGGGATAGCTTTCATTCAGTACAGTACCATCCAGGGACATATGGAGCAGATTGTTGATGTGTCCTGTTCAACCCTAGCCTGGATGCCAAACCTGTTGCTATGTTCATTTGGCATGACAATGACCATGTGAGTTTGCAAGATGGCACAAACAGATCTGGGACCAGGCTAGTTCCACCGTAGCCGAGATGCCAAACTTGGGTGTGCTTTAGGCTACTATTTCTAAAGCCTTAACCTTCGTTACGGCAGTTTGCTTGCTAAAGCATAACCATATGGGGCAACCATGCTACATGTAGCTTCCACCCAGCTTGTAGCTACAGTAAACCACCATCTCTCTGGTTCCCACTATGGCCAAGCTGCCAAGTCAAAATGCGCTTTATCGGGAAAATGTATGAAATCGAAAATGTGTGTTTTGCTCTTAATTTAGGGGTAGGTTTAGGCATAAGGTTCTGGCTAAGGTTAGGATGGACATGATTATGTTCCCTTACAGGCAGGTGGAGTAAATATAGAGACAGTAATTGTAGCTGTGATTTTTGCTGTATTTATGGGGAAAGAGAGCTTACTGGGTAATTTAAGCTTCGGACAGGAAGAGCCGTATTCCAACTGTGCGTGTGTGTGCAGGCGCGCGCACGTAGTGTACATTTAGATAACTGGCACAGGTTGTGTGTGTTTGTCTTTCTCAGAATCTCTCACAGCTGAAACGTGTCGTTTTGATCTTTGGATGTTTTCCACTTAGTCCCTTTCAGACAATTTTTGTACAGTCAGTGCGGTTCACTTAATTTTTTGTGCAGTGTGAAGACTCCAAAGGAACTCAGACCCCTCAAAGAGCCTCCGAAGAGAACTGAACTGAGACCATCTCGAGATGTGGTCTGAGTTGTCATTATTCTCGCACCACACACTAGATCTGGGCTTCCCTAACTCGGTCCTGTAGGCTAAGAGAGATCTTAAGCTGTTTATTCGATTGTGGGGGTTTGAATAGTGTGAGAAGACCACAACATATTTGGTGAGAATCACCAAAATCAATTCTAGTTCTTATTTAAGGGGCAGTAGCCTGCATTGGGTGTACAATTTTCAATTACAGCATGATTTAATCTGCAGTTATTCTTCTGCTATTTATTCTGTTACCGATAATATTTTCCTGTTAATTGTATCGTCTGATTGCGTTCATGAGACATAATAATTGTAATCTATTAGCTTCCAAAATGTAAGTCCAATAACACGTTCTGATTAAATGGCTTGTCCTGCAGTTTGTAAAAAAGTGTATTGTGTGAATGTTGTAAAATGATCTTGGTTCCCTTCTACACATAGCAATGTGAATCCAAAGAGGACTGAGTCACTTTAAAGAGGACTGAGATTGGTGCTTTTAAAGAGGATTCTATGTGAAAACACCCTTATTTTACATTTGACTACCTTTCAGTGCTTGTTACTATCCCTTATTTTTGGTTTTCTTATAGAAACACCTGATATTTATCTGGCTCTCCCCATGGCTCTGTACTTTCCCTAATCATCCCCAAAATGTCCGTCTAGTTTCCCTTCCTAGAGGCATCTACTGACCTCCCTAGCGAGGCCTCTTCCCTGCCCATACTTAGTTACAAGGTTTGGTGTGGTGCACGTGCCTGTGTTTGTGTCCCATCCGTGTGTGTGTTGGAATTACAGAGCTGAAAATACTCCTCATACTTTTGGGCCAGAGCTGGCTGCAGATTCGGAGGCTGTGGTCCCTGGCAGGGAAGAGGAGAGAGGGAGACAGGAAAGGGAATGGTTTCTCTGGCTTCTAGGAGGCCAGATTCCTCCATTTGGGCTTCTGCTGCTTTTGGTGAAATTAGAGATGACCTGGAATGGGTTTTGGAGGAGAGAGCGGGCAGGGCAAAGGAGTGAAAACACACCAGTCAACTGCACTACTGAGACCGGACACTCCCCTCTCTCTACCCACTCTCCCCTGTTACTTTAAACATACAGGCTGTGTGTGTGTCCGTGTGTGTGTGACTGCTTAGAATCTTTATTTTTCATTATAGGAGGTGTGTGTGTGTGTGTGTGTGTGTGTGTGTGTGTGTGTGTGTGTGTGTGTGTGTGTGTGTGTGTGTGCGCGCGCATTTGGATCTCATGGTCATTCAGCCTCACATTTGTCATTACAGGAAGTCCAAACTAGCAGTGGGCACGGTGGGCTAGCTTCCAGGCAGTGTGGACTCTGGCAGCCATGACAATGAGGCTCTGTGGCTGACTGCTGCTAGAGTAACTTATACAGTATTACAGTATTATTGTTTTGGGCCAGAGGGAAGAGCTGTGAAATAGAAGAGGTGGGGTATAGGGAGGGAGGGGACGAGAACCTAACCAATACATTTCACAACTGGTTTTGTCCTCCTTCCGTTGTTGTTGTCCCTTGATTATGATGTATTTTTGTATTTGGTATTTTATTAGGATCCCCATTACCTGTTGCGAAAGCAGCAGCTACTCTTCCTGGGGTCCACACAGAACATGAGACATGAACATACAGAACATTCATAGACAAGAACAGCTCCATGACAGAACTACATAGCCTACACATTAATACATACACACAAACTATCTAGGTCTAACAGGGGAGAGGTGTTGTGAGGTGTTGCTTTATCTGTTGTTGAAACCAGGTTTGCTGTTCATTTGACCAATATGAGATTGAATGGAGTTCCATGCAATAATGGCTCTATATAATACTGTAAGCTTTCTTGAATTTGTTCTGGATTTGGGGACTGTGAAAATACCCCTGGTGGCATGTCTGGTGGGGTGTGTGTGTGTGTGTGAGTGTGTCAGAGCTGTGTGTAAGTTTACTATGCAAACAATTTGGAATTTTCAACACATTTGTTTCTTATAAAATAAGAAGTGATGCAGTCGGTCTCTCCTCAACTCTTAACCAAGAGAGACTGGCATGCATAGTATTTATATCAGCCCTCTGATTACAATAAAGAGCAAGACGTGGCGCTCTGTTCTGGGCCAGCTGCAGCTTAACTAGGTCCTTCTTTGCAGCACCTGACCACACGTCTGGACAATAATCAAGATAAGACGAAACTAGAGCCTGCAGGACTTGCTTTTTGGAGTGTGGTGTCAAAAAGCAGAGCATGTCTTTATAATGGACAGATCTCTCCCCATCTGTAGAACCATTGAATCTATATGTTTTGACCATGACAGTTTACAATCTAAGGTAACACCAAGTCATTTAGTCTCCTCAACTTGTTCAATAGTCACATCATTCATTACCAGATTCAGCTGAGGTCTAGAGCTTAGGGAATGATTTGTACCAAATACAATGCTCTTCGTTTTAGAGATGTTCAGGACCAGTTTATTACTGGCCACCCATTCCAATACTCACTGCAACCCTCTTGTTAAGAGTTTCAGTAACTTCATTAGCTGTGGTTGCTGACATGTATATGGTTGAATCATCAGCATACATGGACACATCGGCTTTGTTTAATGCTTATGGCAGGTCATTGGTAAAAATAGAACTAGTAAAGGGCCTAGAGAGCTGCCATGTGGTACACCACACTTTACATGTTTTACATTAAAGAAAACCCTCTGATTTCTATTAGATATATAGCTCTGAATCCATGGTTTGGCACAGGTTGAAAAGCCATAAAACATCAGTTTTCTTAACTAGAGGTTATGGTGAATAATATCAAAGGCTGTACTAGGATCTAACAGTACTGTTCCCACAGTCTTCTTATTATCAATTTATTTCAACCAATCATCAGTATTTTGTGTCAGTGCAGTACATGTTGAGTGCCTTTTTCTATAAGTATGCTGAAAATCTGTCAATTTGTTTACCGAGAACTAGCAATGTATTTGGTCAAACACATTTTTTCCCCAACAGTTTGCTAAGAGCTAGCAACAAGCTGATAGGTCTGCTGTTAGAACCAGTAAACACCACTTTACCACTCTTGGGTAGCGGAATGACTTTGGCTTCCTTCCGGGCCTGAGGACAAAGACTTTCCTCTAGGCTCAGATTAAAGATATGACAGATAGGAGTGGCTATAGAGTCAGATACCATCCTCAGTAGCTTTCCATCTAAGTTGTCAATGGCAGGAGGCTTGTCATTATTCATCAAAAACAATCATTTTTCCACTCTCCCACACAAACTTTACAAAATTCAAACTTAAAATGCTTTTCTTTCATTTTTTAGTTTTCTTTATGCATGAATGCAATGGCTCACTGTTGTTGGCATTTCCTCCCTAAGTTTGACGACTGCCAATGAGGTAATAATTAAAATAATATGCAACATCAAATGGTTTTGTGATAAATACGCTTAATAAATAAATAAGATTGAATGACATTTTTTTGATTGAATTTGTCTTTGTGCCCATAATTTCATTTAAAGTACTCAAGTTTTTCCCCATCATTCTTTGTCATTGATCTTGGCTTCATAGTACTGTCTCTTCTTTTTGTTGAGTTTAGTCACATCGTTTGTCAATTTGCAGTAAGTCAGCCAGTTAGATGTGCAGCCGGACTTATTAGTCACTCCAATTTCCCCATCTCTTTCACCCATACAGTTTTTCAATTTCTCATCAATCCATGGAGTCAGTTTCTTAACAGGTGCTTGTTTATCAATAATTGGAAGAAACAATTGAATAAATGAATCAAGTGCAGTGTCTGGAGATACTCTTATTCATCACATCAGACCAACAAATGTCACAGTGTCCAGAAGCTCGGAGCTCTGTGCGTCCTTGTGGACTCTAATGGGAGAGTTGGAGAAACACTCCTCTTGGCCGCAAAGTAGCTCAGATCATACTGCAGATTCCCTTAGCAGTAGTTCTACTGCAGTATGCATGGATAGACATGTGTATGCAGGCATCTAGGCATGTTCACATGCATGCACACGAACGCAGGCACACACACAAATGAACGAACACAGACTCTTATAGACTGATTTTGACTCGAATCTCCGGGTTAGACACATAGTAGACATATCAGAAATATTAAAAGGTCAAGAACAAAACGTTTAACTTCCACGTTTGAGAGAAATTCCCTTCAAAGTTCAACAGACAAAAATACATAGTTTTGTCTCTTTTAATGTGAATCTCCATCTTCAGCATGAGGGTGAAGACATAAGTGGCTACAGCGATACCGTCTCTCTTGAGTGCCAGCATTAAACCCTACTACAGAGACACAGCGATGCAGTCCCTCCTAATTACCAGCATTAAACCCTACTACAGAGACACAGCGATGCAGTCCCTCCTAATTACCAGCATTAAACCCTACTACAGAGACACAGCGATGCAGTCCGTCCTAATTACCAGCATTAAACCCTACTACAGAGACACAGCGATACAGTCCGTCCTAATTACCAGCATTAAACCCTACTACAGAGACACAGCGATACAGTCCGTCCTGAGTACCAGCATTAAACCCTACTACAGAGACACAGCGATACAGTCCGTCCTAATTACCAGCATTAAACCCTACTACAGAGACACAGCGATACAGTCCGTCCTGAGTACCAGCATTAAACCCTACTACAGAGACACAGCGATGCAGTCCCTCCTAATTACCAGCATTAAACCCTACTACAGAGACACAGCGATGCAGTCCGTCCTGAGTACCAGCATTAAACCCTACTACAGAGACACAGCGATACAGTCCGTCCTGAGTACCAGCATTAAACCCTACTACAGAGACACAGCGATACAGTCCGTCCTGAGTACCAGCATTAAACCCTACTACAGAGACACAGCGATACAGTCCGTCCTGAGTACCAGCATTAAACCCTACTACAGAGACACAGCGATGCAGTCCGTCCTGAGTACCAGCATTAAACCCTACTACAGAGACACAGCGATGCAGTCCGTCCTGAGTACCAGCATTAAACCCTACTACAGAGACACAGCGATGCAGTCCGTCCTGAGTACCAGCATTAAACCCTACTACAGAGACACAGCGATACAGTCCGTCCTGAGTACCAGCATTAAACCCTACTACAGAGACACAGCGATGCAGTCCGTCCTGAGTACCAGCATTAAACCCTACTACAGAGACACAGCGATACAGTCCGTCCTAATTACCAGCATTAAACCCTACTACAGAGACACAGCGATGCAGTCCCTCCTAATTACCAGCATTAAACCCTACTACAGAGACACAGCGATGCAGTCCGTCCTGAGTACCAGCATTAAACCCTACTACAGAGACACAGCGATGCAGTCCGTCCTGAGTACCAGCATTAAACCCTACTACAGAGACACAGCGATGCAGTCCCTCCTAATTACCAGCATTAAACCCTACTACAGAGACACAGCGATACAGTCCGTCCTGAGTACCAGCATTAAACCCTACTACAGAGACACAGCGATACAGTCCGTCCTGAGTACCAGCATTAAACCCTACTACAGAGACACAGCGATGCAGTCCGTCCTGAGTACCAGCATTAAACCCTACTACAGAGACACAGCGATACAGTCCGTCCTGAGTACCAGCATTAAACCCTACTACAGAGACACAGCGATACAGTCCGTCCTAATTACCAGCATTAAACCCTACTACAGAGACACAGCGATACAGTCCGTCCTGAGTACCAGCATTAAACCCTACTACAGAGACACAGCGATACAGTCCGTCCTGAGTACCAGCATTAAACCCTACTACAGAGACACAGCGATGCAGTCCGTCCTGAGTACCAGCATTAAACCCTACTACAGAGACACAGCGATGCAGTCCGTCCTGAGTACCAGCATTAAACCCTACTACAGAGACACAGCGATGCAGTCCGTCCTAATTACCAGCATTAAACCCTACTACAGAGACACAGCGATGCAGTCCCTCCTAATTACCAGCATTAAACCCTACTACAGAGACACAGCGATGCAGTCCCTCCTAATTACCAGCATTAAACCCTACTACAGAGACACAGCGATGCAGTCCGTCCTGAGTACCAGCATTAAACCCTACTACAGAGACACAGCGATGCAGTCCGTCCTGAGTACCAGCATTAAACCCTACTACAGAGACACAGCGATACAGTCCGTCCTGAGTACCAGCATTAAACCCTACTACAGAGACACAGCGATACAGTCCGTCCTGAGTACCAGCATTAAACCCTACTACAGAGACACAGCGATGCAGTCCCTCCTAATTACCAGCATTAAACCCTACTACAGAGACACAGCGATACAGTCCGTCCTGAGTACCAGCATTAAACCCTACTACAGAGACACAGCGACGCAGTCCCTCCTAATTACCAGCATTAAACCCTACTACAGAGACACAGCGATGCAGTCCGTCCTGAGTACCAGCATTAAACCCTACTACAGAGACACAGCGATGCAGTCCGTCCTAATTACCAGCATTAAACCCTACTACAGAGACACAGCGATGCAGTCCGTCCTAATTACCAGCATTAAACCCTACTACAGAGACACAGCGATGCAGTCCGTCCTGAGTACCAGCATTAAACCCTACTACAGAGACACAGCGACGCAGTCCCTCCTAATTACCAGCATTAAACCCTACTACAGAGACACAGCGATGCAGTCCGTCCTGAGTACCAGCATTAAACCCTACTACAGAGACACAGCGATGCAGTCCGTCCTGAGTACCAGCATTAAACCCTACTACAGAGACACAGCGATGCAGTCCCTCCTAATTACCAGCATTAAACCCTACTACAGAGACACAGCGATGCAGTCCGTCCTGAGTACCAGCATTAAACCCTACTACAGAGACACAGCGACGCAGTCCCTCCTAATTACCAGCATTAAACCCTACTACAGAGACACAGCGATACAGTCCGTCCTGAGTACCAGTATTAAACCCTACTACAGAGACACAGCGATACAGTCCGTCCTGAGTACCAGCATTAAACCCTACTACAGAGACACAGCGATACAGTCCGTCCTAATTACCAGCATTAAACCCTACTACAGAGACACAGCCATGCAGTCCGTCCTGAGTACCAGCATTAAACCCTACTACAGAGACACAGCGATACAGTCCGTCCTGAGTACCAGCATTAAACCCTACTACAGAGACACAGCGATACAGTCCGTCCTAATTACCAGCATTAAACCCTACTACAGAGACACAGCGATACAGTCCGTCCTGAGTACCAGCATTAAACCCTACTACAGAGACACAGCGATACAGTCCCTCCTAATTACCAGCATTAAACCCTACTACAGAGACACAGCGATACAGTCCGTCCTGAGTACCAGCATTAAACCCTACTACAGAGACACAGCGATACAGTCCGTCCTGAGTACCAGCATTAAACCCTACTACAGAGACACAGCGATGCAGTCCGTCCTGAGTACCAGCATTAAACCCTACTACAGAGACACAGCGACGCAGTCCCTCCTAATTACCAGCATTAAACCCTACTACAGAGACACAGCGATACAGTCCCTCCTAATTACCAGCATTAAACCCTACTACAGAGACACAGCGATGCAGTCCCTCCTAATTACCAGCATTAAACCCTACTACAGAGACACAGCGATACAGTCCGTCCTGAGTACCAGCATTAAACCCTACTACAGAGACACAGCGATACAGTCCCTCCTAATTACCAGCATTAAACCCTACTACAGAGACACAGCGATGCAGTCCCTCCTAATTACCAGCATTAAACCCTACTACAGAGACACAGCGATACAGTCCGTCCTGAGTACCAGCATTAAACCCTACTACAGAGACACAGCGATGCAGTCCGTCCTGAGTACCAGCATTAAACCCTACTACAGAGACACAGCGACGCAGTCCCTCCTAATTACCAGCATTAAACCCTACTACAGAGACACAGCGACGCAGTCCGTCCTGAGTACCAGCATTAAACCCTACTACAGAGACACAGCGATGCAGTCCGTCCTGAGTACCAGCATTAAACCCTACTACAGAATGCCAGGTCAGCATTAAGTCTGATCTCTGTGGCTCCATTCCCCAACACTGTACTGTACTACATGATGTGTTTATTGATTGTTGAACTGTATTATCTATGAGCCTATAATCCAGAAAGGAAAAACTGAGGTCAAAATTGTTGTTGAAGAGAAGCCCATATCTGGGTAGGTAGACTGTGGGATAGTTCAGCCATGACATGTTTACAACAGGGATGGAAGAGGAATTGTTGATGGAAACGCACCCACACGTTTACAATGGGAGAAGAGGAATCAATCTTGGACACACAGTCCACTTATTAAAACCTGTTTGTTTTCAGACAAAGTTCACAGTTAACAAGGTTGCTATAGTAACCATCTAGCCACTTCTGAATTGAAATTTAACAGCGATGGCCCAAGTCCAGCGGACAGCGTGACTGGGTATATTAAAAACCACTGTTAGAAACATGGTTAGATTGATTCCTTGTGTAATGGGGAATGTGTGTAAGGTCTGAGTACGAGCTTTGACATTTTCTTGGATAGTTCACATTCTGTACTTTATGGATTTTCTATTTCGTGTTTCACAATGTTGACGTGATACCACATGATGTGCTGGCGTTAGACGTTCTCTGACCCTAAACACTTTTTATTCTCAAGGAAGTATCAACATCTCATTCTTCGGCAGCGCTGAAAGAGGGTTTGTGTGAGAATACAATATTTGGATGAAGAAAAAAGAGAACCTGTTAAGTAATTTAGACCTTTTAAGGAATCAGTATAACAATTATAATGCTATTCAAATTAACATGGATGTGTGTGTGCACACTTGTGTGTGTGCATTTGCGTGTGTGCGTTGGTGTGTGAACCGTTGTTTTATTGCACTTATAACCTGGACTCAGATCTGTTTATGCTGCCATGGGAGTTGGCTGTGCTGCACTAACAGATCTGGGACCAGGCTACCACGCTCGTCCTGAAGAGTGAAATCTAAATCAAAAGAGATGCACATCTGCAATCTGGACTAGTACCTGTAACCCTTATGATTGATGTTCCCTCACCTCACCTCCCTCTTCCCTGCGTGGAACCCTATATGACATGGTTTATACTGACGTTTTAAACATGATACGTTTTGGACAAAAAGCTCATCTTATCCTGTGAGGTCACCGCTTGAGCGTTTAGTTTTAATGTGTGTGCAGTCATAACTCATAACTACCTGTCTCTCTCTCTCTCTCTCTCTCCATGCCCTCCTTCACCCCCTGTCCTCTGCCCTGTCTCTCTCTCTCTCTCTCCATGCCCTCCTCCACCCCCTGTCCTCTGCCCTGTCTCTCTCTCTCTCCATGCCCTCCTTCACCCCCTGTCCTCTGCCCTGTCTCTCTCTCTCTCTCCATGCCCTCCTCCACCCCCTGTCCTCTGCCCTGTCTCTCTCTCTCCATGCCCTCCTTCACCCCCTGTCCTCTGCCCTGTGTCTCTCTCTCTCTCTCTCTCTCCATGCCCTCCTTCACCCCCTGTCCTCTGCCCTGTCTCTCTCTCTCTCTCCATGCCCTCCTTCACCCCCTGTCCTCTGCCCTGTCTCTCTCTCTCTCCATGCCCTCCTTCACCCCCTGTCCTCTGCCCTGTCTCTCTCTCTCTCCATGCCCTCCTTCACCCCCTGTCCTCTGCCCTGTCTCTCTCTCTCTCTCCATGCCCTCCTTCACCTCCTGTCCTCTGCCCTGTCTCTCTCTCCCTCTCCATGCCCACCTTCACCTCATGTCCTCTGCCCTGTCTCTCTCTCTCTCTCCATGCCCTCCTTCACCCCCTGTCCTCTGCCCTGTCTCTCTCTCTCTCCATGCCCTCCTTCACCCCCTGTCCTCTGCCCTGTCTCTCTCTCTCTCCATGCCCTCCTTCACCCCCTGTCCTCTGCCCTGTCTCTCTCTCTCTCTCTCCATGCCCTCCTTCACCCCCTGTCCTCTGCCCTGTCTCTCTCTCTCTCTCCATGCCCTCCTTCACCCCCTGTCCTCTGCCCTGTCTCTCTCTCTCTCTCCATGCCCTCCTTCACCCCCTGTCCTCTGCCCTGTCTCTCTCTCTCTCCATGCCCTCCTTCACCCCCTGTCCTCTGCCCTGTCTCTCTCTCTCTCCATGCCCTCCTTCACCCCCTGTCCTCTGCCCTGTCTCTCTCTCTCTCTCTCTCTCTCTCTCTTTCCATGCCCTCCTTCACCCCATGTCCTCTGCCCTGTCTCTCTCTCTCTCTCTCTCTCCTCTCTCTCTCTCTCTCTCTTTCCATGCCCTCCTTCACCCCATGTCCTCTGCCCTGTCTCTCTCTCTTTCCATGCCCATTGTTGCCCCCTTGCCACTCACTCACTCACTCACTCACTCACTCACTCACTCACTCACTCACTCACTCACTCACTCACTCACTCACTCATTCAATTCAAGGGGCTTTATTGGCATGGGAAACATATTGTAACATTGCCAAAGCAAGTGAAGTAGATAATATACAAAAGTGAAATAAACAATAAAAATAAAAATTAACAGTTAATATTACACTCACAAAGTTCCAAAAGAATAAAGACATTTCAAAGTCATATGATATGTGTGTATATATAGTGTTGTAACGATGTGCAAATAGTTGAAGTACAAAAGGGAAAATAAATACACATAAATATGGGTTGTATTTACAATGGTGTTTGTTCTTCACTGGTTGCCCTTTTCTTGTGGCAACAGGTCACACATCTTGCTGCTGTGATGGCACACTGTGGTATTTCACCCAATAGATATGGGAGTTTATCAAAATCGGGTTTGTTTTCAAATTCTTTGTGGATCTGTTTAATCTGAGGGAAATATGTGTCTCTAATATGGTCATGCATTTGGCAGGAGGTTAGGAAGTGCAGCTCAGTTTCCACCTCACTTTGTGGGCAGTGTGCACATAGCCTGTCTTCTCTTGAGAGCCAGGTCTGCCTACGGCGGCCTTTCTCAATAGCAAGGCTATGTTCACTGAGTCTGTACATAGTCAAAGCTTTCCTTAAGTTTGGGTCAGTCACAGTGGTCAGGTATTCTGCCACTGTGTACTCTCTGTTTAGGGCCAAATAGCATTCTAGTTTACTCAGTTTTTTTGTAAATTCTTTCCAATGTGTCAAGTAATTATCTTTTTGTTTTCTCATGATTTGGTTGGGTGTAATTGTGTTGCTGTCCTGGGGTTCTGTGGGGTCTGTGTGTTTGTGAACAGAGCCCCAGGACCAGCTTGCTTAGGGGACTCTTCTCCAGGTTCATCTCTCTGTAGGTGATGGCTTTGTTATGGAAGGTTTGGCAATCGCTTCCTTTTAGGTGGTTGTAGAATTTAACGACTCTTTTCTGGATTTTCATAATTAGTGGGTATTGGCCTAATTCTGCTCTGCATGCATTATTTGGTGTTTTACGTTGTACACTGAGAATATTTTTGCAGAATTCTGCATGCAGAGTTTGGTGTTTGTCCCATTTTGTGAATTCTTGTTTGGTGAGCGGACCCCGGACCTCACAACCATAAAGGGCAATGGGTTATAGGTGTACCTACCATAGGAGTACCCTCGGAGCCTACCATTGACTATGTACATACCCAGCGTACGACAGAGCTGCAGGAGTTGTGACCCGTTTTTGTTGGTTATGTTGTCATAGTTGTGCCTAGGGGGGGGGGGGGGGCATATGGGGGAGGAAATGCTGTCACCTCCAGGTAGGTGTTTGTCCCTATGTGTGCTGAGGGTGTCAGGTTCTTGTCCGTTTTCAGGCATTTAGGTCGACACAGACTAGTACATGTCCCTGGGCCTGGAAATTGTTGCTTTCCACCTCCAGGATGGAGAAGCTGTCTTCATTAAAGTATGGTGATTCTAGTGGGGGGATATAGGTAGCACACAGGAGGACATTTTGTCTCTGAGATCATTTCCTTTAGAATTTCTAGCCTAATGTAAAATGTTGCTGTTTTGATTAATATAGTAGAGTGAGTTAGGTCTGCTCTATACCAACTTAGCATACCCCCTGAGTCCCCTCCCTGTTTCACACCTGGTAGTTTGGTGGATGGGGCGTCCAGCTCTCTGTAACCTAGAGGGCAACCAGTGGGTCCGGCTCCTCCACACCATGTTTCTTGTAGGATGACAATGTCTGTATTTCCGATTTCTTTGAAGTCCAGGTTCCTGCTCTTTAGGCCGAAGGCAGGTGACCTCAGGCCTTGGATATTCCAGGATGAGATAGTGAAGGCTTTGTGTTCCATAAAGTGTCCAATGTTGTTGGTCGTGTGGTTTGGCCTCAGGCCTGTAAGTGTGAGCAGAGCCTGCTCCAGCAGGACCTGCTAATGGCTACCGGCTAACTCTACCCAGATGTTGCCCCATTCATTCTCCCTCCATCTCTTTTTGCTTGCCTACTGTAGCTCCCTGTATTACTGCCTGGGCCGCGTCCCAAACGGCACCCTATTCCCTATATAGTGCACTGCTTTTGACCTGGGCCCGTACTCTGGTGAAAAGGAGTGCACCATATAGGGAATAGGGTGCCATTTAGGACAGTCCTGCCTACTGCCTCTCCTCCAGTGTCAGTTCTGGTTTAAAAGGATCTAGCTTGTATGGAAGGAATGACGTCTAATGAAGATGGGATTTTACTGTCCTAAATATTTCCTGCACAGCGTCATATAATAACATCATATGGTTATTCCATTCATCCCTGTGCTGAAGCCGGTTATTATTTAAGTGTTAATTCATCGAGATTCTATGACAGGGTCCTTGCCCCCCAGCCTGTTGGAGTGTTTCTGATGTGGAATTAAATAGAGAACGTTCACTACTGTGCTTTGTGTGCACGACATTTTGGGAAGTTAGGTGTTTTCTGAGAGAGAGAGATGTTTTTCTTTGTTTCTATGAGATCATGACGTTTGTGTGTGGGTCTGTGTCTATGAGATTGTGTTTGTGTGTCAGTGTATTTGCAGGGAGGTGAGCTAATCAGCTAATGATTATGGGAGGATCCTGGTCCCAACAGAGAGGAGCTCTGTTAGAGGGGGAGGTGACAGAATGGAGTGCAGTGGGTTGGCTCCAGGATGGGAGTCTGGGTCGGGCTTCAGGAGAGGGTTGAAGAGGTTCCAGCTGGTTAAGCTAATGAACAGAGGTGTGTGTGTGTGTGTGTGTGTGTGTGTGTGTGTGTGTGTGTGTGTGTGTGTGTGTGTGTTTCAGTGAGCTTATGCTGGTGAAGTGTTCTTTTTGAGGAGTGAGGCAAGGGGATGTGTGTGTGTGTGAGCCAGCTGGCACAGAAAGACGGAGAGAGCTCTCGCAGCTCGATTCTGACTGCAACATGTGTGTGTTGTTTTAGGAGCTCATTAATGCGCTTGCAGCCTCGGGACCGTCAGTTTCCAGCTAATTAAGCCTAGCGCACAACATGTGGGCGACACCTGGAGCCAAGATGGCAGAGGCAGAGCCACACTGAGCCATGCTTTCCTGGGTTGGGTCTGAAATTAGATTCCTTTTCCTGGATGGGGAATAGGTTGCCGTTTAGGGGGATGTGGTGGATGGTGTGATTCTTCTGTTGTAAGAGCTCAGCTCACTTGGGCCGTTGTTGTTTTGGAGGGAATTTGTTGTCATTATGTCTTAATAATGTGGTATTGTGTGTGTTGAAGATCACCTCACGTCAACATTATCCTCGGTTTCTGTCATTTAACCACATTCTACATAATTGGTCTCCCTGAATGTGTTCTTGATACATATGTTTTACCTTTTAAAGTCGTTGCTTCATCCTTCATATCCATACTACAGATCATGATGCTGTTCTACTGTATTCACCCTGTTGTTACTGGAGCTGTTGGGACGATTAGTGCTGATCTAGAATCAGTTTAGCCTTTTTTAGATCATAATGAATACCATCATCTGGACAGGGAGAACCTGATCCTAGATCACACTACTCTTGAGACGCTGTATGAATATGGGCCCAGAAACCATTTAGCCTCCGTCAGTCTTTCCATCAACAGTGAGATCAGACCAGGGTTGTGTGTACTGGGTTGGACTAGGTGTGTGTGTGACCGGTGTTCCTTGTTGATCTTCTCTCCCCTGTGTTGTGTTGGTAATGAGGCATTACACTGGTGCTTTGTGTGAAGTGTGTGGGTTTGGGGAATGCGTCTGTGTGTCAACTGATGTTTGTGAGTTGTCGCTTTTGTGGTTTAGGGGTTTTTCCTCTTGTGTCAACAAGACATGGAATTTGATCTAAATCACGGTGATGGTAAACCAATACTGACAGGCAGGTGGAATACTGAGCACCTCAGAGAGTTAAACTGTCATCAGAGATCTAAGTCACTGGGCCTCAGAGCGGAGCTGGGAGCAGACCCCACGGTGGAGCTGGGAGCAGACCCCACGGTGGAGCTGGGAGCAGACCCCACGGTGGAGCTGGGAGCAGGCCCCAGGACACAGCTGAGATCGACCTTAGTGGACCTTAAGAAAATGAACCGTAGAGTAATGTTGCTTAATACTCACCGAGTATGTTAGCTAGCTGAGTCGTATTCATTAGGCACCAAACGGAAGAAAACAGACTGAAAGAGGAAGGGACTACCTGAATTTGTCCATTTAATAAGTGCTATTATTTTAGTTGTGCTACAATATGTTGTAATGAATATGACCCTGACCTACTATGGACCAACCAATGGTGGTGTTGCAATGAAGCTCGCCTGTATTCCTTCCTCATGAGCCTGCTGTTTTCTACATAACACACACCTAGTCAGTGAGCGTATAACGTGCTAGTGTACAGTCGTGGCCAAAAGTTTTGAGAATGACACAAATATACATTTTCACAAAGTCTGCTGCCTCAGTTTGTATGATGGCAATTTGCATATTCTCCAGAATGTTATGAAGAGTGATCAGATGAATTGCAATTTATTGCAAAGTCCCTCTTTGCCATGCAAATGAACTGAATCCCCCAAAAACATTTCCACTGTATTTCAGCCCTGCCACATAAGGACCAGCTGACATCATGTCAGTGATTCTCTCGTTAACACAGGTGTGAGTGTTGACGAGGACAAGGCTGGAGATTACTCTGTCATGCTGATTGAGTTTGAATACCAGACTGGAAGCTTAAAACGAGGGTGGTGCTTGGAATCATTGTTCTTCCTCTGTCAACCACGGTTACCTGCAAGGAAACACATGCCGTCATCATTGCTTTGCACAAAAAGGGCTTCACCGGCAAGGATATTGCTGCCAGTAAGATTGCACCTAAATCAACCATTTATCAGATCATCAAGAACTTCAAGGAGAGCGGTTCAATTGTTGTGAAGAAGGCTTCAGGGCACCCAAGAAAGTCCAGCAAGTGCCAGGACCGTCTCCTAAAGTTCATTCAGCTGCGGGATCGGGGCACCACCAGTACAGAGCTTGCTTAGGAATGGCAGTAGGCAGGTGTGAGTTAATCTGCACGCACAGTGAGGTGAAGACTTTTGGAGGATGGCCTGGTGTCAAGAAGGGCAGCAAAGAAGCCACTTCTCTCCAGGAAAAACATCAGGGACAGAATGATATTCTTCAGAAGGTACAGGAATTGGACTGCTGAGGACTGGGGTAAAGTCATTTTCTCTGATGAATCCCCTTTCTGATTGTTTGGGGCATCCGGAAAAAAGCTTGTCCAGAGAAGACAAGGTGAGCGCTACCATCATTCCTGTGTCATGCCAACAGTAAAGCATCCTGAGACCATTCATGTGTGGGGTTACTTCTCAGCCAAGGGAGTGGGCCACTCAAAATTTTGTCTAAGAACACAGCCATGAATAAAGAATGGTACCAACACATCCTCCAAGAGCTTCTCCCAACCATCCAGGAACAGTTTGGTGACGAACAATGCCTTTTCCAGCATGATGGAGCACCTTGCCATAAGGCAAAAGTGATAACTAAGTGGCTCAGGGAACAAAACATTGATATTTTGGGTCCATGGCCAGGAAACCATACCTTAATCCCGTTAAGAACTTATGGTCAATCCTCAAGAGGCGGGTGGAAAAACAAAAACATACAAACTCCAAGCATTGATTATGCAAGAATATGCTGCCATTAGTCAGGATGTGGCCCAGAAGTTAATTGACAGCATGCCAGGGTGGATTGCAGAGGTCTTGAAAAAGAAGGGTCAACACTGCAAATATTGACTTTTTGCATCAACTTCATGTAATTGTCAATAAAAGCCTTTGACACTTATGAAATGCTTGTATTTATACTTCAGTATTCCATAATAACATCTGACAAAAATATCTAAACACACTGAAGCAGCAAATTTTGTGGAAATTAATATTTGTGTCATTCTCAAAACTTTTGGCCACGACTGTAATAATAACAGTCCTGTTGGTTAACTACCTACAAACATGGCCAGGACAGGCCTGCCGCACATGTGAAACTTCTCAGACAGGCCTGTGAAATTCAGAGCACCACACCAGCCTCCAGACACAGCAGCCTCCAGCCCACACAATGCTGATCCTTGGTTACTGACTTCCCTAGTTAAATAAAAATTGGGCCTCAGTTCTGCCCTATGTGATGGGGGGAAGTGTGTGTGTGTGTGTGTGTGTGTGTGTGTGTGTGTGTGTGTGTGTGTGTGTGTGTGTGTGTGTGTGTGTGTGTGTGTGTGTGTGTGTGTGTGTGTGTCTGAAGTGGTGAGTTGTCCAGACTCTCTCATACACATGCTATAATGATTTATTTTCCTCCTTCTGTGGTGCGCTGTTGCCATCTGTGTGTGTAACGCTGTTTGGGGGTTTAGTTTCAGCGACACTCATCACGTAACTGTGGTGAGTGCCGCAGAGCTCGCAGATCCAAAGGTCTGTTTCCCTCAGCCTTATCTAAATAACGGTTGATGTAGTGGCTATTATTGGCCATTTTAAATGGATGTGATGCAGCTGGTACAGTAGATATTACATTGCTGTTACTGGAGTTGGACGCAGGTGTGTAAGGTGTATATGTAAGGTGTATACAGACAGTAGACCTACCTACAGTGCAGTAAAATCTATTAAATCGTGTTTTCCCCTCATCAATCTACACACAATACGCCATAATGACAAAGCAAAAACAGGTTTTTATACATTTTTACAAATGTATAATAATATATATTTTTTTATCACATTTACATAAGTATTCAGACCCTTTACTCAGTACTTTGTTGAAGCACCTTTGGCAGCGATTACAGCCTTGGGTCTTCTTGGGTGTGACACTACAAGCTTGGCACATCTATATTTGTCGAGTTTCTCCCATTCTTCTCTTCAGATCCTCTCAAGCTCTGTCAGGTTGGATGGGAGCGTTGCTACACAGCTATTTTCAGGTCTCTCCAGAGATGTTTGATTGGGTTCAAGTTCGGGCTCTGGCAGGGCCACTCAAGGACATTCAGAGACATGTCCCGAAGCCACTCCTGCGTTGTCTTGGCTGTGTGCTTAGGGTCGTTGTCCTGTTGGAAGGTGAACCTTCTCCCCCTCTGAGGTCCTGAGCGCTCTGGAGCAGGTTTTCATCAAGGATCTCTCTGTGCTTTGCTCCGTTCATCTTTGCCTCAATCCTGACTAGTCTCCAGTCCCTGCCGCTGAAAAACATCCCCACACCGTAGGGATAGTGCCCGGTTTCCTCCAGATGTGACGCTTGGCATTCAGAATCTTGTTTTTCATGGTCTGAGAGACTTTGGGCGCCTTTTGGCCAACTCCAAGCAGGCTGTCATGTGCCTTTTACTGAGGAGTGGGTTCCGTCTGGCCACTCTACCATAAAGGCCTGATTGGTGGAGTGCTGCAGTGATGGTTGTCCTTCTGGAAGGTTCTCCCATTTCCACAGAGGAACTCTGGTGCTCTGTCAGAGTGACCATCGGGTTCTTGGTCACCTCCCTGACCAAGGCTCTTCTCCCCCGATTGCTCAGTTTGGCTCAGGCGGCCAGCTCTAGAAAGAGTCTTGGTGGTTCCAAACTTCTTCCATTTAAGAATGATGGAGACCACTGTGTTCTTGAGGACCTTCAATGCTGCAGAAATGTTTTTGTACCCTTCCCCAGATCTGTGCACCGACACAATCCTGTCTCAGAGCTCTACGGACAATTCCTTCGACCTCATGGCTTGGTCTTTGCTCTGACATGCACTGTCAACTGTGGGTACCCTATGTAGACAGGTGTGTGCCTTTCCAAATCATGTCCAATCAATTGAATTTACCACAGGTTGACTCCAATCAAGATGTAGAAACATCTCAAGGATGATCAATAGAAACAGAATGCACCTGAGATGAATTTCTAGTCTCATATCAAAGGGTCTGAATACTTATGTAAATAAGGTATTTCTAAAAACCTGTTTTTGCTTTGTCATTATGGGATATTGTGTGCAGATTGATGAGGAAAAAACGTATTTAATACATTTTGGAATAAGGCCGTAATGTAGCAATGTGGGAAAAGTAAAGGGGTCTGAATACTTTCCAAATCTGAATGAAAGGTGCGGGGGCCTGCCTTAATCGACATCGGCGCTCTGGGGAGCAGTTGTTGTTGTTGGTTAACTGTCTTACTCAAGGGCAGAACGACAGATTTTTGCCTTGTTGGCTCAGGGATTCGATCAAGCATCTTTCCGGTTACTGGCCCACCGCTCCTACCCGCCAGACAAACTGCCTCCGCACCTCTCCAAAGTGTGCACAGTTCCTACGTAATTTCAATGCACTTTTATAACTCAAAGAAGAGTTCAACTATAAGGTGCTGTTTTGAGCTCTCCTAGGTGTTGAGGAACTACAGCAAGCAGATTTCTAGTTGTTTTGTTTGAAACACAGCCCTGCATCCCCGCCTTTAGACAATTACTGTTGTTGTTTACCCATTCCAAAGAACAGTCCATTTATAAATCCTAATCTGGTCAGGTGGGCATCATTTCAAAGCATCTTTTATTGCCATCATGGCTAGCTAAGTTACTAAAAACAATGTTAGTCTTTCACAAGGCGAAGCAGATTGTAATTTTGGTGCGTGTAGAATAGTTATGAGTGCATTCCAAATAGTGTTCTCCACCACATTGCTTGTCAATAAGACAAACAGGCTCGTTCTGTTCAGAACAACCCAGGGTATGACACCATGTCATCTTCTAACTGTACATCAAGCATAGTGATCATAAACGTTGACACTGTATATGACATGAGTTTTACGATAAGGAAAAGTGCACATCTGGATTAATGGGTGTTTGGCTGCTTGTATGACATCAAATCACTATTTATTATAATCCTCAGTGTCTCATCTTTCAAAATACATTGAGTCGTCTTTATTTACAGGATTTCCCTCTCAGACAACACGTTTCCCTTTGGGAGGAATGGGGGCAACTTCTTGTTGCGCGCTGTGTTCAAGTTCAGAACCGCTGTCAGTCAAAACAAGTACTGCGCTGTGAAGTAGAGACCTTGACCTCTGACCTCAAGTATAGCATTTTACTGTACAGCACCTGGTTCCAATTTAGGCACTTATCAGTGTCCATATCTGCTATTTTGAACCCGTATACGAGTACAAGTGTTAAGAGTTAAAGCGAAGACAAGAATCACAGAATGCTTTATTCCTACGTACAGGAATGGAGGAAGAGATTGGAACAGAGGAGGGTGGTTTGTGAAATCTGGCTAACACATGGCGGGAAGGTCAACAACACAGCTAATTCCCTCTCAATCCGACGCCAAATTACATCATCTCACACTAATTGAGTTTCTGAAGACGAGGAGTCCTGTGACAATTTGTGGTTCATCACTCCTAGAGCTGTGGAAAAGTCCCTTCTCACTTTCCCTCTCAAGTTGAGAGTTGGGGTAATTTAGCGTTCAAAGGATTCTGTCATAGTTGACGGCCTGATGGTGTCCTGGAGCCTGGGAGTGTGGTTTCCATGCTGGAGATTGAGCTGTTTGTTGGTGTAGTTGGATTCAGGCTATTAATCAGTGTGTCTGTCAGAGATCTGGTGAACGCCTGCCATGGGTCAACACTGTGGGGTCCGGGGAGTGATCGTGATACCCAGTGTATTACAGTAGAGTGGACACACGTCTCAGTGTAGTGTAGTGTAGTGTAGGGCCTGCTTGAGGAGTGAATTAACACATATCCACTGGGCACAGTCATCAGTTCAAAGTCTATTTTTTATTTACATTTGCTTGAGTTGTCAACTAACATATATTCATCGTGAAATCAACAAAACATCTCACCATGACATTGGATTTAGGTTAAAAGATGAGTGAAAAAAATAAGAAATTAACTTATGTTTTGCAAATCCAATCAGTAGATTTTTTGTTGTTGTTGAAATTACGTGGAAACAGCGATGATTCAACCAGTTTGTAGCCCATGCTTGTCTAAGTATATAATAGACTTTAGAAAGTACCCATTGTTACTACATAATGTTCATCCTGTAAACACCAGTCAAATACCAGTTGAAGTGGTACTGTAGAATAAAGATTTACCCTCTATATTTATACGTGACACACTATCACAGGTGTCAAACTCATTCCACAGAGGGCTGTGTGATTACCCACCTACTCATTCAAGGGTTTTTCTTTATTTTTACTATTTTCTACATTGTAGAATAACAGTGAAGACAACAAAACTATGAAATAACACATATGGAATCATGTAGTAACTAAAAAAGTGTTAAACAAATCAAAATATATTTTAGATTCTTCAATGTAGCCACCTTGATGACAGCTTTGCACACTCTTGGCATTTTCTCAACCAGCTTCACCTGGAATGCTTTTCCAACAGTCTTGGAGTTCCCACATATGCTGAGCACGCAAATAGCCCTTACACAGCCTGGAGGTGTGTTGGGTCATTGTCCTGTTGATAAACAAATGATAATCCCACTAAGCGCAAACCATATGGGATGGCGTATCGCTGCAGAATGCTGTGGTAGCCATGCTGGTTAAGTGTGCCTTCAATTCTAAATAAATCACAGACAGGGTCACCAGCAAAGCACCATCACACCTCCTCCTCCATGCTTCACGGTTGGAACCACACATGCAGAGATCATCTGTTCGCCTACTCTGTGTCTCACAAAGACACGGTGGTTGGAACCAAAAATCTCAAATTTGGAGTCAACAGACCAAAGGACAGATTTTCAATGGTCTAATGTCCATTTCTCGTGTTTCTTGGCCCAAGCAAGTCTCTTCTTCTTATTGGTGTCCTTTTAGTAGTGGTTTCTTTGCAGCAATTTGACCATGAAGGCCTGATTCACGCAGTCTCCTCTGAACAGTTGATGTTGAGATGTCTGTTACTTGAACTCTGTGAAGCATTTATTTGGGCTGCAATTTCTGAGGCTGGTAACTGTAATGAACTTATCCTCTGCAGCAGAGGTAACTCTGGGTCTTCCTTTCCTGTGGCGGTCCTCATGAGAGCCAGTTTCATCATAGCGCTTCATGGTTTTTGTGACAACACTTGAAGAAAATGTAAAACTTCTTGAAATGTTCCGTATTGACTAACCTTCATGTCTTAAATTAATAATGGACTGTCGTTTCTCTTTGCTTATCTGAGCTGTTCTTGCCATAATATGGACTTGGTCTTTTACCAAATAGGGCTATACCACCCCTACCATGTCACAACACAACTGATTTGGCTCAAACACATTAGGAAATAAACTTTTAACAAGGCACACCTGTTAATTGAAATGCATTCCAGGTGACTACCTCATTAAGGTGGTTGAGAGAATGCGAGAGAATGAAGTGTGTGCAAAGCTGTCATCAAGGCAAAGGGTGACTACTTTGAAGAACCTCCAATATAACATTTGTTTTTGGTTATTATATGATTCCATATGTGTTATTTCATAGTTTTGATGTCTTCACTATTATTCTACAATGTAGAACATAGTAAAAATAAAGAATCCCTTGAATGAGTAGGTGTGCCCAAAGTTTTGGCTGGTACTGTAGGTGTGGCCCACTATATTTTTTACTTACATGTAGGCTACAATACCTCGGCCTGGTGCACCCGTGTTTCAGAAGCAGAGCTCCCAGTTTACATTCAGCTGGCCCCTATACAGTACAATGTAGACCTGGGTTGAAATGCTATTGGAAATCTTTCAAATACTTTCAGCATTTTCTCTAGTCACCCTGAAGTGCCAAATGGGTGGGGTTTACACTTTGGGGACTTTTGTATTGGTTCCATTAGGCCAGGTGACCTCAATCATGCCCAGATACAGTATTTTACATTATATGAAATAGTATTTGAACCAAGGTCTGTTCACAAGCGAAGCTCCCAGTGCAGATGCTGCAGGCCCCTATATACAGTAGAATGTAACTTTGAAGATAAAGGCCTTTATGTTGTAACGGGGGAATTAAAGCCAGCTAACTGTAACTGTCACAATTATGACAGCTGTAAATGACAAAAGGCATTAAGGAGTGCAGACTAGGGATGGGCTTGTTTTTGTCTTAAGTTACCATAACCTTTCTCAGTCTCTCAATTCTCAATTCAAGGGCTTTATTGGCATGGGAAACATATGTTAACATTGCCAAAACAGGTGAAATAGATAACAGTAGATATTACACTCACAAAAGTTACAAAGGAATAGAGACATTTCAGATGGCTATATACAGTGTTTTAACCATGTGCAAATGGTTAAAGTACAAAGGGGAAAATAAATACACATAAATATGGGTTGTATTTACAGTGGTGTTTGTTCTTCACTGCTTGCCCTTTTCTTGTGGCAACAGGTCACACATCTTGCTGCTGTGATGGCACACTGGTATTTCACCCAATAGATATGGGAGTTTATCAAAATTGGATTTGTTTTCAAATTATTTGTGGATCTGTGTAATCTGAGGGAATCATGTATGTCTAATATGGTCATACATTTGGCAGGAGGTTAGGGGGAGGTTACGAAGTGCAGCTCAGTTTCCACCTCATTTTGTGGGCAGTGTGCACATAGCCTGTCTTCTCTTGAGAGCCAGGTCTGCCTATGGTGGCCTTTCTCAATAGCAAGGCTATGCTCACTGAGTCTGTACATATTCAAAGCTTTCCTTTAGTTTTGGTCAGTCACAGTGGTCAGGTATTCTGCCACTGTGTACTCTCTGTTTAGGGCCAAATAGCATTCTAGTTCGCGCAGTTTTTCTGTTAATTCTTTCCAATGTGTCAAGTAATTATATTTTGGTTTTCTATTGACTTGGTTTGGTCTAATTGTGTTGTCCTGGGGCTCTGTTTGTGAACAGGACCCCAGGACCAGATTACTTAGGGGACTCTTGTTCATCTCTCCAGGTTCATCTCTCTGTAGGTGATGGCTTTGTTATTGAAGGTTTAGGAATCGCTTCCTTTCTAGGTGGTTGTAGATTTTAACGGCTCTTTTCTGGATTTTGTTAATTAGCAGGTATCGGCCTAATTCTGCTCTGCATGCATTTGGTGTTTTACGTTGTACACAGAGGATATTTTTGCAGACTTCTGCATGCAGAGTTTGGTGTTTGTCCCATTTTGTGAATTCTTGGTTGGTGAGCGGAACCCAGACCTCACAACTATAAAGGGCAATGGGTTCTATAACTGAGTCAAGTGTTTTTAGACAGATCCTAATTGGAATGTCGAATTTTATGTTGCTTTTGATGGCATTGAAGCCCCTTCTTGCCTTGTCTCTTAGATCGTTCACAGCTTTGTGGACGTGACCTTAGGCGCTGATGTTTAGGACAAGGTACGTATTGCTTTTTGTGCGCTCAAAGGCAACAGTGTCTTGATGGAATTTGTATTTGTGGTCCTGGCAACTGCACCTTTTTTGGAACACCATTATTTTGGTCTTACTGAGATTTACTGTCAGGGCCCTTCTCTGAGGATCTAGGTGCTGCTGTCGGACCTCCTTGGTTGGGGACAGAAGCACCAGATCATCAGCTAACAGTAGACATTTGATTCTAGTAGGGTGAGGCTGGGTGCTGCAGACTGTTCTAGTGCCTTGGGAAAGTATTCAGACCCCATGACTTTTTACACATTTTGTTAGGTTACAGCCTTATTCTAAAATTGATTAAATCATTTTTTCCCCTCATCAATCTACACACAATACGCCATAATGACAAAGCAAAAACAGATTTTTTGAAATGCTTGCAAATGTATAAAAAAAAATAATAATATCACATTTACATAAGTATTCAGACCCTTTACTCAGTACTTTGTTGAAGCACCTTTGGCAGCGATTACAGCCTTGAGTCTTCTTGGGTATGACGCTACAAGCTTGGCACACCTGTATTTGGGGAGTTTCTCCAATTCTTCTCTGCAGATCCTCTCAAGCTCTGTCAGGTTGGATGGGAGCATTGCTGCAAAGATGTTTGATAGGGTTCAAGTCCGGGCTCTGGCTGGGCCACTCAAGCACATTCAGAGACTTGTCCTGAAGCCACTCCTGCGTTGTCGTGGCTGTATGATTAAGGTTGTTGTCCTGTTGGAAGGTGAACCTTCTCTCCCAGTCTGAGGTCCTGAGCGCTCTGGAACAGGTTTTCATCAAGGATCTCTCTGAATTTTGCTCCGTTCATCTTTCCCTCTATTCTGACTAGTCTCCCAGTCCCTGCCGCTGAAAAACATCCCCACAGCATGATACTGCCACCACCATGCTTCACCGTGAGGATGGTGCCTGGTTTCCTCCAGACGTGATGGTTGGCATTCAGGCCAGTTTGGCCAGCTCTAGGAAGAGTCTTGATGGTTCCAAACTTCTTCCATTTTTAAGAATGATGGAGGCCACTGTGTTCTTGGGGACCTTCAATGCTGCAGAAATGTTTTTGTACCCTTCCCCAGATCTGTGCCTCGACAAAATCCTGTCTCGGAGCTCTACGGACAACCTTATGTAAATTAGGTATTTCTGTTATTAGTTTTTAATGCATTTGCAAAAATGTAAAAAAATCTGTGTTCGCTTTGTCATTATGGGTTATTGTGTGTCTTTGGGAAACATATACAGGATGTTGTCGACAAATCTCCATTCAGTAGGTTCTGTCTTAGTGTTAGGTGATATCTCTCTCCAGTAGGTTCTGTCTTAGTGTTAGGTGATATCTCTCTCCAGTGGGTTCTGTCTTAGTGTTAGGTGATATCTCTCTCCAGTGGGTTCTGTCTTAGTGTTAGGTGATATCTCCCTCCAGTAGGTTCTGTCTTGGTGTTAGGTGATATATCTCTCCAGTGGGCTCTGTCTTGGTGTTAGGCGATATCTCTCTCCAGTGGGCTCTGTCTTGGTGTTAGGTGATATCTCTCTCCAGTGGGCTCTGTCTTGGTGTTAGGTGATATCTCTCTCCAGTGGGCTCTGTCTTAGTGTTAGGTGATATCTCTCTCCAGTGGGTTCTGTCTTAGTGTTAGGTGATATATCTCTCCAGTGGGCTCTGTCTTGGTGTTAGGTGATATATCTCTCCAGTGGGCTCTGTCTTGGTGTTAGGTGATTTTCTGTTGCTGAGCTATGATGTCCAGTGTTCCCTGGAGAATTGTCCCAAGGGAGAAGCCAGCCAGCTGGGGGTGTAGTGAGCCATGCTGTGTCCCCAGGCCCCAGGATGACCACATCACAGTACTTCCTGGTCTCAGGCCATACTCCTAGCTGACTGGATGGTTTGCCAACTGCTGTGGTCACTCAGGCCCAATTAGCACCGTGGTGAAATAATCACAGCCTTCCTCCCCACTTCTGTGTGTTTTATATCACTTCACACTGCAGTTTAAGTAATTTGTAGGCCTGGGCAAATATCACAGAGACGTTGATCTCACCAGCTCCACTGGGGCAAAGCTGTTGCATTTTAGTCATTTAGCAGAAGCTCTTATCCAGTACCAGTTACTGTAGTGACTGCATACTTTTACGTACTGGTCCCCTGTGGTAATCAAACCCACAACCCTGGTATTGCAAGCACCATGCTCTACCACACGGGTATGTTAGTCCTAGACTTTCTCATTAGTCTTTCCTCGATTCCTCACATCCTCTCTTCTAGACTTTTTCTCAAAAGTTATTGGAGGAAAAGGTTGGAGGAAAAGGTTAGAGGGAAGGGACCTTGGATCTTCTCCTCCAATGCATTTTGAGAAGGAGGTGAGGAGAGAGGACGCAAGGAAATAGGAAGTTGGAATGAGCCCAGGGGAGTTGGGGAAGGAGCAGCACTAGAGTTTGGACCTCCAGTGGAATGGAGTGGAGAAAGTCTAAAAGTGGGTTTCATATCTCCTGCCAGAATCATAATATAACCTGTGAGATTGGTGGGTTGTCCGTTTCCCACCATTCCCCTTGTGACCGCTTGGCTTCATCTCACAGGTGCAGGATGATTTGAGTATATGAAAATGTATTTTACCTCATCTTTCTCAAAGGCATTTATATCTGCTTAGCAGATGTGCTGACTGTAACAACCCCACTTAATGTAGCCGCCCAAAATAAGCAAATAAAAACAAGTTCTCCGTCTCTGAGTCCGTCAAAGTCTTTTATTCCTGACTCACCATGAGTCATCAGAACAGAACTCAGAAAGGCCTGTCTATCAGGCTCACTAATGGTTTTTGCACCCTGTGTGATTTCCTCAGCAAACATCTCGTACCATATTAGATTACCCTCTGCACCGTCAGACTTTATCAGCACACCACGACCGGACGTTCCTTTCCTAGCAGGAGGAGGGGGTGTTTGGTTTGTGTATTTGGGAGGATGCATGTACTGAATGGCAAGAATTTACTCACAGTAACGTGGACTTATAGGCAATAAACAAAAGTCCTGATTTGGAATCGCCAATACTTGGCATTTTAGGGAACTTGCATAGGACTTCATTGTTTATTTACGTTCTTTAACGATCCTGGGTAAACAGATGAGGAAGAGGTGGATGGTATCCTCCAGGAAATAAAAGAGAGTAGCGGAGGAGGGTTTTGAAGACGAGTGCCAGCTACTGAAAGCCTACACCTGTGGGAAAGCCGGGGCTCAGAGCGCCTGCTGCCGTGACGTTCAGCACGGAGGTAGTTGGACCACCTGTCCTCCATTTTCCTGTCTGTATTTTTAGCCACAGGGCCTATACAGCCCCAGCCTGCACACTACACATTCAGCAGACCTTATGACCTGCCCTGAATCTCTCCTTATTGAACAGTCTTATACTCAGCTGGCCCCTCCCCGGATTTTGTGTTAAACGCTCTACAACAAAGCTTTCTTAGTGTCCAACTAGCTTTCTCTACCCTTAACCTTGTTCTGAACACCTCCAAAACAAAGGTCATGTGGTTTGGTAAGAAGAATGCCCCTCTCCCCACAGTTGTGATTACTACCTCTGAGGGTTTAGAGCTTGAGGTAATCACCTCATACAAGTACTTGGGAGTATGGATAGACAGTACACTGTCCTTCTCTCAGCACATATCAAAGCTGCAGGCTAAAGTTAAATCTAGACTTTGTTTCCTCTATCGTAATCGCTCCCCTTTCATCCCAGCTGCCAAACTAAACCTGATTCAGATGACCATCCTACCCATGCTAGATTACGGAGACATAATTTATAGATTTGCAGGTAAAGGTGATCTCGAGCGGCTATATGTTCTTTACCATTCAGCCATCAGATTTGCCACCAATGCTTCTTATAGGACACATCACTGCACTCTACTCCTATGTAAACTGGTCATCTCTATATAGCCGTCGCAAGACCCACTGGTTGATGCTTATTTATAAAACGCTCTTAGGCCTCACTCCCCCCTATCTGAGATATCTACTGCAGCCCTCATCCTCCACATCCACCACATACAGTACAAGGCCATTCTGTCAGTCACATTCTGTTAAAGGTCCCCAAAGCACACACAACCCTGGGTCTTTTCAGTTCACTGCAGCTGGCGACTGGAACAAGCTGCAACAAACACTCAAACTGGACAGTTTTATCTCAATCACTTAATTCAAAGACTCAATCATGGACAGTCTTACTGACAGTTGTGGCTGCTTTGCGTGATGTATTGTTCTCTACCTTGCCCTTTGTGCTGTTGTCTGTGCCCAATAATGTTTGTACCATGTTTTGTGCTGCTGCCATGTTGTGTTGCTACCATGCTGTGTTGTCATGTGTTGCTGCCATGCTATATTGTTGTCTTAGGTCTCTCTTTATGTAGTGTTTTGGTGTCTCTTGTCGTGATGTGTGTTTTTGTCCTATATTTAAAAAACACATTTTTTAGTCCCTGCCCCCGTCCCTGCAGGAGGCCTTTTGTAGGCCGGCATTGTAAATAACATTTGGTTCTTAACTGACTTGCCTAGTTAAATAAAGGTTAAATAAAATAAAAAACAGACCTTATGACCTGCCCTGGATCTCTCCTTATGACCCCCTCCACCCTCTTTATTAAAGGAAAGATGATCTCTTTTCAGAACTCAGCTTTTTTTCTTCCACCTCTCTTCCTGTCTGTTTTATTTTTCCACCAGGCTGAAGGATCCTGAAGGCCAGTGTTGTTCCTGTTTTATTTTTCCATCTGGTTGAAGGATCCTGAAGGCCAGTGTTGTTCCTGTTTTATTTTTCCATCAGGCTGAAGGATCCTGAAGGCCAGTGTTGTTCCTGATTTATTTTTCCACCAGGTTGAAGGATCCTGAAGGCCAGTGTTGTTCCTGTTTTATTTTTCCATCAGGTTGAAGGATCCTGAAGGCCAGTGTTGTTCCTGATTTATTTTTCCACCAGGCTGAAGGATCCTGAAGGCCAGTGTTGTTCCTGTTTTATTTTTCCATCAGGTTGAAGAATCCTGAAGGCCAGTGTTGTTCCTGATTTATTTTTCCACCAGGCTGAAGGATCCTGAAGGCCAGTGTTGTTCCTGTTTTATTTTTCCATCAGGTTGAAGGATCCTGAAGGCCAGTGTTGTTCCTGTTTTATTTTTCCATCAGGCTGAAGGATCCTGAAGGCCAGTGTTGTTCCTGTTTTATTTTTCCATCAGGTTGAAGGATCCTGAAGGCCAGTGTTGTTCCTGATTTATTTTTCCACCAGGCTGAAGGATCCTGAAGGCCGGTGTTGTTCCTGTTTTATTTTTCCATCAGGTTGAAGGATCCTGAAGGCCAGTGTTGTTCCTGTTTTATTTTTCCATCAGGCTGAAGGATCCTGAAGGCCAGTGTTGTTCCTGTTTTATTTTTCACCAGGTTGAAGGAACCTGAAGGCCAGTGTTGTTCCTGTTTTATTTTTAAACCAGGTTGAAGGATCCTGAAGGCCAGTGTTGTTCCTGATTTATTTTTAAACCAGGTTGAAGCAACCTGAAGGCCAGTGTTGTTCCTGATTTATTTTTCCACTAGGTTGAAGGAACCTGAAGGCCAGTGTTGTTCCTGTTTTATTTTTCCATGAGGCTGAAGGATCCTGAAGGCCAGTGTTGTTCCTGTTTTATTTTTCCACTAGGTTGAAGGATCCTGAAGGCCAGTGTTGTTCCTGTTTTATTTTTCCATCAGGTTGAAGGATCCTGAAGGCCAGTGTTGTTCCTGTTTTATTTTTCCATCAGGCTGAAGGATCCTGAAGGCCAGTGTTGTTCCTGTTTTATTTTTCACCAGGTTGAAGGAACCTGAAGGCCAGTGTTGTTCCTGTTTTATTTTTAAACCAGGTTGAAGGATCCTGAAGGCCAGTGTTGTTCCTGATTTATTTTTAAACCAGGTTGAAGCAACCTGAAGGCCAGTGTTGTTCCTGATTTATTTTTCCACTAGGTTGAAGGAACCTGAAGGCCAGTGTTGTTCCTGTTTTATTTTTCCATGAGGCTGAAGGATCCTGAAGGCCAGTGTTGTTCCTGTTTTATTTTTCCACTAGGTTGAAGGATCCTGAAGGCCAGTGTTGTTCCTGTTTTATTTTTCCACTAGGTTGAAGGAACCTGAAGGCTAGTGTTGTTTCTTGCCCGTTCTGAAACCAAACAGTCAGTGACGACTTTGCGGTCTAGTGGCCGTCAATCTCTCAAAGTCCCCTAGCGAAATGGAAACTAACCCGGCTGCCAATCATTCTCTGAAGAGACCTGTAATTGAAGATGGAAATCTTTCCTTGCTAATTCCAAAACACTCTGAGAGCAGAGTAGTATGTGTACATAATGGAGCCTGACCAACGCAGTGGTTTATTTAGTCAGTGGTTTGGCACTGGTGTGAATGTGTGGTAATATCTGGGGCACATCTGCACTTGCATCCCATGGGCCGGTATAAAGGTGTTCTATACCGTAAATTCCGGACTATAAGCCGCAACTTTTTTCCCAGGCTTTGAACCTCGCTACTTAAACAATGACGCGGCTAATATATGGATTTTTCCCGCTTTCAATTTTTTTTTTCTCCAAAAAAACACATTCTGTGATGTGCTCAGTTTTTTGGCGGCATGAAGCTTTCATTAGACCAATGAAATTGCTGAACGGGTTAAAGTCAAACAACTTTTTAGTTTACTGTTTAGATTAAATTGAGCGCTCTCAAACTTCCCATCATTCTGATTACGGTAGTCATTTTGTCACCCTCATCATGGCAAAGACACGGAGAAATGCATATGATGCAGCTTTCAAGTTGAAGGCGATTGATCTGGCTGTTGGAAAAGGAAATAGAGCTGCTGCACGGGAGCTTGGTCTTAATGAGTCGATGATAAGACGTTGGAAACAGCAGCGTGAGGAATTGACTCAGTGCAAAAAGACAACTAAAGCTTACTGCTAATTTTAAATTTTTTGTTACAAGCCGTGTTTCGTTAAAGCCTATTTATTTTTGTTACAAGCCGTGCTTCGTTAAAGCCTATTTATTTTTGTTACAAGCCGTGTTTCGTTAAAGCCTATTTATTTTTGTTACAAGCCGTGTTTCGTTAAAGCCTATTTATTTTTGTTACAAGCCGTGCTTCGTTAAAGCCTATTTATTTTTCTTACAAGCCGTGTTTCGTTAAAGCCTGTGTAAAGTTAATTTGTTTCAATGTACCGGTAGGCACCTGCGGCTTATAGACATGTGCGGCTTATTTATGATCAAAATATATATATTTTTAATTCAGTGAGTGCGGCTTATATTCAGGTGCGCTTAATAGTCTGGAAATTACGGTAATAGAAGGTTTTCTTCTTTCAGGATCACAACTCTTTTTAAATGGCAGATATAAAGTGTGTATATGTGTGTGTATGGACAGTACCAGTTAAAAGTTTGGTCACACTTACTCATTCAATGGTTTTTCTTTATTTTTACTATTTTCTACATTTTAGAATAATAGTGAAGACATCAAAACTATGAAATGACACACATGGAATCATGTAGTAACCAAAAAAGTGTTAAACAAATCAAAATATATTTTAGATTTTAGATTCTTCAAAGTAGCCACCTTTTGCCCTGATGATGGCTTTGCACACTCTTGGCATTCTCTCAACCAGTTTCATGAGGAATGCTTTTCCAATAGTCTTGAATGAGTTCCCACAGCACTTGTTGGCTGCTTTTCCTTCACTCCAGTCCAACTCATCCCAAACCATTTCAATTGGGTTGAGGTCGGGGATTGTGGTCAGGTCATCTGATGCAGCACTCCATCGCTCTCCGTCTTGGTCAAATAGCCCTTACACAGCCTGGAGGTGTGTTGGGTTATTGTCCTGTTGAAAAACAAATGATAGTCCCACTAAGCACAAACCAGATGGGATGGCGTATTGCTGCAGAATGCTGTGGTAGCCATGCTGGTTAAGTGTGCCTTGAATTCTAAATAAATCTCACAGTGTCACCAGCAAAGCACCCCCACACCATCACACCACCTTCCCCGTGCTTCACGGTGGGAACCACACATGCATTGATCATCCGTATCACTTTCTCTGCATCTCACAAAGACACGGCAGTTGGAACCAAAAATCTCAGATTTGGACTCAACAGACCAAAGGACATATTTCCAATGGTCTAATGTCCATTTCTCGTGTTTCTTGGCCCAAGCAAGTCTCTTCTTCTTATTGGTGTCCTTTTAGTAGTGGTTTCTTTGCAGCAATTCGACCGTGAAGACCTGATTCACACAGTCTCCTCTGAACAGTTGATGTTGAGATGTCTGTTACTTGAACTCTGTGAAGCATTTATTTGGGCTGCCATTTCTGAGGCTGGTAACTGTAATGAATTTATCCTTTCCTGTGGCGGTCCTCATGAGAGCCAGTTTCATCATAGCGCTTGATTGTTTTTTCGACTGCACTTGAAGACATTTCCAAAGTTCTTGACATTTTCCGCATTGACTGACCTTCATGTCTTGAAGTAATGATGGACTGTTGTTTCTCTTTGCTTATTTGAGCTGTTCTTGCCATAATATGGACTTGGTCTTTTACCAAATAGGGCTATCTTCTGTATACCACCTCTATCTTGTCACAACACAACTGATTGGCTCAAACTCATTAAGAAGGAAAGAATTTCCACAAATTAACTTTTAACAAGGCACACCTGTTATTTGAAATGCATTCCAGGTGACTACCGCATGAAGCTGGTTGAGAGAATTCCAAGAGTGTGCAAAGCTGTCATCAAGGCAAAGGGTGGCTACTTTGAAGAATCTCAAATATAAAATATATTTAGATTTGTTTAACACTTTCTTGGTTACTACATGATTCCATATGTGTCATTTTATAGTTTTGATGTCTTCACTATTATTCTACAATGTAGAAAATAGTCAAAAAAAAGAAATGCCCTTGAATGAGTAGGTGTGTCCAAACTTTTGACTGGTACTGTGTGTGTGTGGGATGACACTGGGATATCCTCTGTTTACATCATGAGTTGGCCCCCAAGGACTTTCTATCACTATCATTCCTCTTCTCTCCAATTCCCCTCTCTGTGTTCCATTTATCTTCTCTTCCTCTCCTCCATTTCACACTTTTTCCCAAGAAGGCTGTGGGAATGCAGTCCGGGGGAAACAATCAGCTGGGTGGGAAAACCCTTCTGGATATCCCATTCACGCTGTATACTATATTTATCCTGGCAACTCACACACACACACACACATTGCATCATTGAGGGCCATATCACTATTCCCCTGATGGCAGCCTACAGCCATGGCCCACAGCCTTCCTACTGTCTCTATGGTTCATATCAACAGTTTTTTTTCCATCTCTTTAGTATTTGTAACTTTCACTCCTAGAAAGACAGGGGAGAGAGAGGTGGAGAGAATGGCATGAAGACAACAGCAGACACATTTAGTGAATAAAAGGTGGGGGGGGGTCCTCTGGCTCAGTAACAACATTTTGCTATTTTAAAGCAAATATTCTGCAGTTATACACATTTTCCCATGGTTTATGCCTTGTTCTTATGCTATCTGAGTGACTCAAACCTAATAACAAATCAATGGGGGCCCCATGCCATGCTATTTAGGAATCACAGAGGTCTCTCAGACTTTGTAAAAATGTGTAGGTCAATTATCTTTTCTACGTACTTTACATCTGGTTTTAGTCATTTAAGTTTACACTGAAAACGTTTTATCATTATGAAATCCCCCCCCCCCCCCAACAAAAAAAACCTAAATATTTTTGCAATGGCGGCCACGATTTAAAATGCATATAGGGGAAACACTGTCTAGATATCTCAAGCAGTAAGATAAAAGTGTCTTTTGTGAGGACTTTTTCTGAGGTAAATTTCTTCAAAGATTTGAAGCTGAGATGTTAAGCTCAAGTTTAAGTAACCAAACACTCCCATGTGTATTAGTGTGTCAGGGGAGTTTGACCCAACGGTGTACGACGAGGTCACAACTCAAGTCACTGCTGTTTCAGCTGAACGCCCCCCCCCCCCAATCATCTAGGCTTTCTAATAGATATGTATCGTTGTTCTGACGCTTACCTCTGATTTTTACTTCAGTAGAGGAAGGAAAGGCGGAGAGAAGAAGGGAATGAGAGGTAGAGAAAAATAAAGAAAGAAGGATCTATGGGTTCTAGAGTTTGAGGAGAGACAAAGTCAGGACGGGAACTGGAAGATGTTTCCAATTTATGGTTGAAAAAGTGGTGGTCAGCGGGAGAGGAAATAAAATAATACATTGGCTGGTTTGATTTGTATGTTTTTTTCTTCCTCCCATTTTCCCCAGTTTCCCCCTCTCTGTCCCTCCTGTCCTACTTGCAGCCGGTCTACCGGCTTCTGTGAAAAGAGGGAATAAAATTGGAGACAGTGAATAGGCCAGCTCTGTTCTGAGTCTGAATAATGGCGCAAATGGGGCATGAAAGAGAAAATTGTGGTACATGAAAGTCAAATAGTTAGTGAAAGAACTAATTGCCTGTACATGAAAAGAAAAAAGTGGAATCCGTCTGTTTTAAGGATAGATGATGCAAAGAAAATGGGGTGAGGGTTATTGATTAAAGGAGAGGGTGAATGAAGGGAAAGAGGGATGGCTCCATTAGAGGACTGGAAGAGAGGGGAAATGAGGAGCAGGTTGAGGGATGAAGGAGTGCAGCTGGGGTAGGGTATATCTCATTCTTGACAGTACAGCTGACCTGGGTTCAAGTAGTATTTGCTTTCTTTCAAATACTTTGGCTGTGCTTGATTGAGCTTGCCTGGCACAAGGGAAGCAATGGGAAAAGTAACAAAGGAGCAAACCCCACCCATCTGCAAACCCTGTCCAACTCCATGTAGGCTCAATAAAATGCTCAGTAGTATTTGAACCCAGGTCTGGAATACAGTATTTCTGGTCGCTGGTCTGTCCGGAGGCGGAGGCAGTAATCAGGTTCCAGCTCTGTGCAGCAGACCAGACCAGGCAGGGGGACACTGTCCCTTTAATCAGAACACTGGGCAGTTTGATTAGCTCGGTCTGGAACGGATGCCTGGTCTGTCAGCACTGCAGGAGACATTATTAACGGTTGTCACTTGTTACCACAGCCACAAAGTCAAAATGGTCTATATCGTAAAAATGCATGCTGTTTGTTTAACTTAATTTAAGGTTAGGCATAAGGTTAGAAGTGTGGATAAGGTTAGAAGTATGGATAAGGTTAGAAGTGTGGTAAAGGTTAGGCATAAGGTTAGAAGTGTGGTTAAGGTTAGGCATAAGGTTAGAAGTGTGGTTAAGATTAGGCATAAGGTTAAAGTGTGGTTAAGGTTAGGATTAAGGTTAGGGTTAGGTTTTAAGAAGTGACATTTTAGACATAATTATGACTTTTTGGCTGTGGTAACTAGTGACCACTCAAAGGGGTCATGAGGTTTTAGAGAAAGTTTTTAAAACTGTATTTGTATTTACTGGATAAAGAAAGTGTTTATTTGTATTGAACCTTTATTATGTGTAGAGAGGATAATGAAAACCAAGAATGAATGAATCCATTTATTTGAATAGTGATTGAAGGAATGAAGGGGACATTTCTACCACTGATCGATGACCCTTGTTATCCATTAGTACCACAACCATCACGGCAATGTGACATTACAGTTATATCATCTATCCATCATATCAAAGTCATGTGATCTATAGGAAAAATAAGCAGCAGGAGAAAGCCAGTTTAAACAATTTCTACAGGACTGGTACTCATCATAACATACTTATGGCCCCAGTGAGCACATGGAATTAGAGAGGGAACGGGGGAGAGGGGGAGGGAGGAAGGGAGAGTGCAATCGTTCCCATATGTGCTCACAGACACCTGATACACAGTCCTGGTGGGTGAAACAACATTCTCTCTGAGTGACACAGATGTGCTCTCCGTCTGGTTAAGCTGGGCTCGCTAATACGTGAGGAGAATGGGAGTGAGAAGGCTCCTGTGTTTTTATTGGGAGAGGGACATTAAATAGATTCATAAATCCATAATCTTTTGAGGTAGACACTGACTGGGTCTTTTTTGGAGACGTCTTCTGTCTGTCTGAGTATCTAATAGGACTACCACTCTTCATTGTAAATCACCTCACGTTTTTCTACCTGCCTTGTTATTACAGGATCATCCTTCTTTGGGGGGTTATCTCCACTTTCCCTCCCTCACTTAGAGAGAAATAGGCTACACACACACACACACACACACCGCTGACTGAGAGTTCTGACTGTTTCCCTACCTGTAGAGACCAGTCTTTCCTCTCTTTTCATAATTCTACTTTTTGTCATCAACACCTGTATTATTATTATTATTCGCCTCACAATTTAATAATGTAATTTCCTGTCACTTCCAAAACACCTCTCCCGTTGGATTGGTCTGTCTGTTGGTCCGTCCAAATGACCCCATCGTTGAGGCAGGTGAGCCTTGTCCTCTTCTCTTCCTCTCTACGTCCCCCTTCAGACCCTCGAAGTCACGCACCATCACTCTCTCCCTCCTTCTTCACTCCCTCTCTTCCTGAGAGTGGATTCCTAAAACTTAGAGGTCTGTGTTTCTCTTTGTTCTGCTGCTAAGGAAAACATACCACTCGTTCCTCTGGACAGCCTGATGTCCAGATGCTGTGTCCTCTGTGGGCCCTGTGGTGTCAGCTGCAGCCCTGCTCTCTGTGGTGTCAGCAGCAGCCCTGCTCTCTGTGGGCCCTGTGGTGTCAGCTGCAGCCCTGCTCTCTGTGGGCCCTGTGGTGTCAGCAGCAGCCCTGCTCTCTGTGGGCCCTGTGGTGTCAGCAGCAGCCCTGCTCTCTGTGGGCCCTGTGGTGTCAGCAGCAGCCCTGCTCTCTGTGGGCCCTGTGGTGTCAGCAGCAGCCCTGCTCTCTGTGGGCCCTGTGGTGTCAGCAGCAGCCCTGCTCTCTGACGGCCCTGTGGTGTCAGCAGCAGCCCTGCTCTCTGTGGGCCCTGTGGTGTCAGCAGCAGCCCTGCTCTCTGTGGGCCCTGTGGTGTCAGCAGCAGCCCTGCTCTCTGTGGGCCCTGTGGTGTCAGCAGCAGCCCTGCTCTCTGTGGGCCCTGTGGTGTCAGCAGCAGCCCTGCTCTCTGTGGGCCCTGTGGTGTCAGCAGCAGCCCTGCTCTCTGAGGGCCCTGTGGTGTCAGCAGCAGCCCTGCTCTCTGTGGGCCCTGTGGTGTCAGCAGCAGCCCTGCTCTCTGTGGGCCCTGTGGTGTCAGCAGCAGCCCTGCTCTCTGTGGGCCCTGTGGTGTCAGCAGCAGCCCTGCTCTCTGTGGGCCCTGTGGTGTCAGCAGCAGCCCTGCTCTCTGTGGGCCCTGTGGTGTCAGCAGCAGCCCTGCTCTCTGTGGGCCCTGTGGTGTCAGCAGCAGCCCTGCTCTCTGTGGGCCCTGTGGTGTCAGCAGCAGCCCTGCTCTCTGTGGGCCCTGTGGTGTCAGCAGCAGCCCTGCTCTCTGAGGGCCCTGTGGTGTCAGCAGCAGCCCTGCTCTCTGAGGGCCCTGTGGTGTCAGCAGCAGCCCTGCTCTCTGTGGGCCCTGTGGTGTCAGCAGCAGCCCTGCTCTCTGTGGGCCCTGTGGTGTCAGCAGCAGCCCTGCTCTCTGTGGGCCCTGTGGTGTCAGCAGCAGCCCTGCTCTCTGTGGGCCCTGTGGTGTCAGCAGCAGCCCTGCTCTCTGTGGGCCCTGTGGTGTCAGCAGCAGCCCTGCTCTCTGTGGGCCCTGTGGTGTCAGCAGCAGCCCTGCTCTCTGTGGGCCCTGTGGTGTCAGCAGCAGCCCTGCTCTCTGTGGGCCCTGTGGTGTCAGCAGCAGCCCTGCTCTCTGTGGGCCCTGTGGTGTCAGCAGCAGCCCTGCTCTCTGTGGGCCCTGTGGTGTCAGCAGCAGCCCTGCTCTCTGAGGGCCCTGTGGTGTCAGCAGCAGCCCTGCTCTCTGTGGGCCCTGTGGTGTCAGCAGCAGCCCTGCTCTCTGTGGGCCCTGTGGTGTCAGCAGCAGCCCTGCTCTCTGTGGGCCCTGTGGTGTCAGCAGCAGCCCTGCTCTCTGTGGGCCCTGTGGTGTCAGCAGCAGCCCTGCTCTCTGTGGGCCCTGTGGTGTCAGCAGCAGCCCTGCTCTCTGTGGGCCCTGTGGTGTCAGCAGCAGCCCTGCTCTCTGTGGGCCCTGTGGTGTCAGAAGCAGCCCTGCTCTCTGTGGGCCCTGTGGTGTCAGCAGCAGCCCTGCTCTCTGTGGGCCCTGTGGTGTCAGCAGCAGCCCTGCTCTCTGTGGGCCCTGTGGTGTCAGCAGCAGCCCTGCTCTCTGTGGGCCCTGTGGTGTCAGCAGCAGCCCTGCTCTCTGTGGGCCCTGTGGTGTCAGCAGCAGCCCTGCTCTCTGTGGGCCCTGTGGTGTCAGCAGCAGCCCTGCTCTCTGTGGGCCCTGTGGTGTCAGCAGCAGCCCTGCTCTCTGTGGGCCCTGTGGTGTCAGCAGCAGCCCTGCTCTCTGTGGGCCCTGTGGTGTCAGCAGCAGCCCTGCTCTCTGTGGGCCCTGTGGTGTCAGCAGCAGCCCTGCTCTCTGTGGGCCCTGTGGTGTCAGCAGCAGCCCTGCTCTCTGTGGGCCCTGTGGTGTCAGCAGCAGCCCTGCTCTCTGTAGGCCCTGTGGTGTCAGCTGCAGCCCTGCTCTCTGGGCCCTGTGGTGTCAGCAGCAGCCCTGCTCTCTGTGGGCCCTGTGGTGTCAGCAGCAGCCCTGCTCTCTGTGGGCCCTGTGGTGTCAGCAGCAGCCCTGCTCTCTGTAGGCTGAGTGGCCGCCAGGCAAGGTCCCCTACCCGAAATCTGAAACACCGTTTTTGGGGAGACAGGAGGGAGACTGGGAAGAAACGGGGAGTTCCATAGCATGATGGATAGCCCTGGGCCCCCCTGGCCTCCTGAGTGCCCCCCACACACACAAACACACACATACCGCTGCACAACCACTGCTGCTGCAGTCAGCGAGCACTGCTGAATTATGACATCACCATGTGTCTGAGACTCTGTCAGGCAGGCGTGCCATCAGATCTAGTATGGACAACGGACACAGTGACATCATCACCGTCAGACCGTTAGATGTAGGGCGTGTGTGTGTGTGTGTGTGTGTGTGTGTGTGTGTGTGTGTGTGTGTGTGTGTGTGTGTGTGTGTGTGTGTGTGTGTGTGTGTGTGTGTGTGTGTGTGTGTGTGTGTGTGTGTGTGTGTGTGTGTGTGTGTGTGTGTGCACAGTGTTCTGTTTGATATTACTGCCGTTTCTTTGCCTTCACTCCTGGAGCTGTCTGTTGAAGGCTGCTGTCATGGTAAATCACATTGGATCTGTCTCAAATTGCACACTTCTCTGTACTGCTTTTGACCCGATCCCAAGGGCCCATAGTACTCTGGTCAAAAGTGGTGCACTGCGTAGGGAATAGGGCGCCATTTGGTTTATTAAGGCATTTAGTTACTGTGGGACTTTGACATGGAGTGGCTGTAAGTCAGTTATTACTAAGTCATTTAGTTACTGTGGGACTTTGACATGGAGTGGCTGTCTGTTATTACTAAGTCATTTAGTTACTGTGGGACTTTGACATGGAGTGGCTGTCTGTCAGTTATTACTAAGTCATTTAGTTACTGTGGGACTTTGACATGGAGTGGCTGTCTGTCAGTTATTACTAAGTCATTTAGTTACTGTGGGACTTTGACATGGAGTGGCTGTAAGTCAGTTATTACTAAGTCATTTAGTTACTGTGGGACTTTGACATGGAGTGGCTGTCTGTCAGTTATTACTAAGTCATTTAGTTACTGTGGGACTTTGACATGGAGTGGCTGTCTGTCAGTTATTACTAAGTCATTTAGTTACTGTGGGACTTTGACATGGAGTGGCTGTCTGTCAGTTATTACTAAGTCATTTAGTTACTGTGGGACTTTGACATGGAGTGGCTGTAAGTCAGTTATTACTAAGTCATTTAGTTACTGTGGGACTTTGACATGGAGTGGCTGTCAGTTATTACTAAGTCATTTAGTTACTGTGGGACTTTGACATGGAGTGGCTGTCTGAGTTATTACTAAGTCATTTAGTTACTGTGGGACTTTGACATGGAGTGGCTGTCTGTCAGTTATTACTAAGTCATTTAGTTACTGTGGGACTTTGACATGGAGTGGCTGTCTGTCAGTTATTACTAAGTCATTTAGTTACTGTGGGACTTTGACATGGAGTGGCTGTCTGTCAGTTATTACTAAGTCATTTAGTTACTGTGGGACTTTGACATGGAGTGGCTGTCAGTTATTACTAAGTCATTTAGTTACTGTGGGACTTTGACATGGAGTGGCTGTCAGTTATTACTAAGTCATTTAGTTACTGTGGGACTTTGACATGGAGTGGCTGTCGAGTTATTACTAAGTCATTTAGTTGCTGTGGGACTTTGACATGGAGTGGCTGTAAGTCAGTTATTACTAAGTCATTTAGTTACTGTGGGACTTTGACATGGAGTGGCTGTAAGTCAGTTATTACTAAGTCATTTAGGTACTGTGGGACTTTGACATGGAGTGGCTGTAAGTCAGTTATTACTAAGTAATTTAAGTACTGTGGGACTTTGACATGGAGTGGCTGTCTGTCAGTTATTACTAAGTCATTTAGTTACTGTGGGACTTTGACATGGAGTGGCTGTCAGTTATTACTAAGTCATTTAGTTACTGTGGGACTTTGACATGGAGTGGCTGTCTGTCAGTTATTACTAAGTCATTTAGTTACTGTGGGACTTTGACATGGAGTGGCTGTCTGTCAGTTATTACTAAGTCATTTAGTTACTGTGGGACTTTGACATGGAGTGGCTGTAAGTCAGTTATTACTAAGTCATTTAGTTACTGTGGGACTTTGACATGGAGTGGCTGTCTGTTATTACTAACTCTCTCTCTCTCTATCTCCCTCCATTGCTATGAGCTTTCCATTCGTCATGAACCTCTCCCTCTACAGACATTCCTATCTATCATAATATTCACCCAGAAGAAGCATGAGACACACACTGTACCCACCAGCCCCTCCACACACACTGTACCCACCAGCCCCTCCACACACACTGTACCCACCAGCCCCTCCACACACACTGTACCCACCAGCCTCTCCACACACACTGTACCCACCAGCCTCTCCACACACACTGTACCCACCAGCCCCTCCACACACACTGTACCCACCAGCCTCTCCACACACACTGTACCCACCAGCCTCTCCACACACACTGTACCCACCAGCCTCTCCACACACACTGTACCCACCAGCCTCTCCACACACACTGTACCCACCAGCCCCTCTACACACACTGTACCCACCAGCCCCTCCACACACACTGTACCCACCAGCCCCTCCACACACACTGTACCCACCAGCCCCTCCACACACACTGTACCCACCAGCCTCTCCACACACACTGTACCCACCAGCTCTCCACACACACTGTACCCACCAGCCCCTCCACACACACTGTACCGACCAGCCCCTCCACACACTGTACCCACCAGCCTCTCCACACACACTGTACCCACCAGCCCCTCCACACACAGCGTATAAGTACATGTACTGTACCTGAATAAGGCATTGCCAAGGTACTGTACCATTTGAAACATCCCCCTTTCATTGTGGCTGTGGTGTTTATCTTCCTAAGGAGTTATCATCTCTGTCTTTGTTTAGTGTCCACGTTGCTCTAGACATATCTGGCCTGGTATGTGTTTAATAGTCCTCCAGTGAATGGAGTTATTTGGATCCCTACCAAGACCCCAACACTTCTGCTGAGTTCTCCATGTACCTCACAGATGGTGTTGGATACAAGACTCCAACACTTCTGCTGAGTTCTCCATGTACCTCACAGATGGTGTTGGATACAAGACCCCAACACTTCTGCTGAGTTCTCCATGTACCTCACAGATGGTGTTGGATACAAGACCCCAACACTTCTGCTGAGTTCTCCATATACCTCACAGATGGTGTTGGATTCAAGACCCCAACACTTCTGCTGAGTTCTCCATGTACCTCACAGATGGTGTTGGATACAAGACCCCAACACTTCTGCTGAGTTCTCCATGTACCTCACAGATGGTGTTGGATATGAGGCCTGGTATGCTGCTCCGAGAGACAGTACATCTGAGGATTTCCTTTAAAGACCGCTCTATTGAAGTGTGTGTGTGTGTGTGTGTGTGGTGTGTGTGTGTGTGTGTGTGTGTGTGTGTGTGTGTGTGTGTGTGTGTGTGTGTGTGTGTGTGTGTGTGTGTGTGTGTGTGTGTGTGGCAAATTCTACACGCTTCACAGTCAGGTGTAATACATCTAACTTTAACCTTGAGTGTGGCCCAAACACACAATCAAACCTGTAACCTTGATGATGATATATGCACTTCATGCTACATTCATTTGGACAGGACCATGGTAGGAGCAGAAGCAGCTACACACACAGCCTTGGCCTGGTGTATTGAACTGGCTCAAGCCCTTTGTTTTGGTTGGGCCGTGTATAGTGTGGTGAGCGGTGTGATGGCCCAGGAGAGAGGACCGACTGGGATTCCTTTCCATTGAAATCAATAGAGAACACATTACCAAAGTGTAACTAACGTCCACCTCCCTGTACCGACCCATCCCCCACAAGGCCTTGAGCTTCTACACTCCGTCAATACTCACATTTCTTTACAGGCTGAATTACTGTGCAACCAGATATATATATGGCTGAAGGATTGTGTGTATGTGAGTGTGAGTGCACATTAGTGTGTTTTGTCTATTTGATTGTGTGTGTGTGTGTGTGTGTGTGTGTGTGTGTGTGTGTGTGTGTGTGTGTGTGTGTGTGTGTGTGTGGTGGCAAACCTCTTCAAAGTTAGGAGCGTTTGTCACAAATTAAGTGGGAAACTGTCACCAAAGTCAGCCCAGAATGAAAGTTCTTTCGAACATGACAGTACCTGTGTGTTTATTTCGCTGTCCTGGTCCACCCAGGCCGCAGGTAAGGTCAAGGATAGCAGGGTTCGGTACACAAATCTGGTTCTCGGTAGGTCCAGGTCTAAACGCCAACAGGTAAGTCCAAAACAGTCCAGCTCGTACACGGTAAATCCAGCCAATGTAGATTGTCTCTTTCTCTATGGTTCATAGATCCTTCCCGCCCTCTCTCTCTCTTCCTGGTTTTTCTTGACCTTTTATCCGTGGGTCGGCTCCACCTTCTGAGGGTTCCCCTTGCTTCTGGGAATTGTAGTTTTGGCAGTCGGCCATTTTGTGATCTGTAGTTCTGATCGGGGTGGCCATTTTAGTGATCGGGCAGAGCCGTTTATTAGTTCTGCCCTCACATATCTGCCATTTATCACTCGACCCCCTTCTTTGCCACACATCTCCCCCCCTAGATCCGACCCCCTAGGTTGGGCTACCGCAGCAAAATATGCGTGCATGCGGGATAACCCATCCACATTTCCCATTTCCTTTCCTGCTCTGTGTTTCAAGTCAAAGTGAAACGGTTGGAGACTCAAAAACCACCGCATCACCCGAGCGTTCTTCTCTTTAGCCCTATGCATCCAGGTGAGTGGTGCATGGTCACTGATGAGGGTGAAGTGGCGCCCCAGCAGGTAGTATTTCAGGCTTTCCAGAGCCCACTTTACTGCCAGCGCCTCTTTCTCAACAACTGAGTAGTTGGTTTCCCGTGGTTCCAGCTTCCTGCTTAAAAACAGGATGGGGTGTTCCACCCCTTCTACCTCTTGGGACAGCAATGCTCCCAAGCCGACTTCTGAAGCATCCGTCTGAACCACAAACTCTCTCAAAGTCTGGTACCACCAGCACTGGATTACAGCAGAGGGCCTCCTGTAATGTCCTAAATGCTTTGGTGGCCCTTTCATCCCACTTGACCATGTTTGGCCCTCTGGCTCTAGTCATGTCGGTGAGTGGGGCTGCCACTGTGGCATAACTTGGGATGAACTTCCGGTAGTACCCGGTCAGCCCTAGGAAGGCTCGAACCTGCTTCTTATTTACTGGTTTCGGCCATTCTCTAATTGCCTCCACCTTTTTACGTTGGGGTTTGATTAATCCTCTTCCCACTGTGTATCCCAGATACTCCGTTTCCTCTAACCCCACATAACACTTGGCAGGGTTCGCCGTGAGCCCTGCCTTTCTAAGGGCGTCTAACACCGCCTGTACCCGGGGTAAGTGGGATTCCCAATCTGGGCTGTAGATCCCCACGTCATCTAAATAAGCTGCGGCGTATGTTTGGTGCGGTTTTAGGACCTTGTCCATGAGCCGTTGAAAGGTGGCTGGGGCCCCGTGTAGGCCGAATGGCATGACGGTGTATTGAAACAAACCGTCAGGGGTTGCAAAGGCTGTCTTTTCTTTGGCCCTGGGGGTCAGAGGAATTTGCCAGTACCCTTTTGTCAGGTCCAGGGTCGTAATGTACCGAGCTTTACCAATTTTCTCCAGTAGTTCGTCTACTCTGGGCATGGGGTAGGCATCAAACTTGGAGATTTCATTTACCTTCCGAAAGTCGTTACAGAACCGCAAAGACCCATCGGGCTTGGAGACCATCACAATTGGGCTAGACCACTCACTATGTGACTCTTCGATCACTCCAGCTGTCAACATTTTCTCCGTCTCTGCTCTAATCGCTGCCTGTCGAGCCTCGGGTACCCGATATGGCCTCATGCTCACTTTTCTCCCTGATAGGGAAACGATATCATGAGCTGTAACCTCAGTTCAGCCGGGTACTTCTGAAAACACATCTCTGTTTTTCTGGATCAGGGTCTTGTGCTGGGGACAAAGTAGGTGAAATATTTACTTCAGCTGTCTCCTGAGTGTGTGTGGGGTACGTGACCATTAGTGTTTCTCTCTCTCTCCATGCTTTTAACAGGTTTATGTGATAGATCTGTTCCTGGGGCCGTCGACCTGGCTGTCGGATCCGATAATTAGCTTCTCCTATTCTCTCCAGTACTTCATATGGTCCTTTCCATGTGGCTAGTAGTTTGCACTCTACTGTGGGGATCAGCACTAACACCTTATCTCCCGGTTGAAATTCCCTCAGGGTAGCCTGCCGGTTATAAGTGTGCCGCTGGTGCTCTTGTGCTTGTCTCATGTGCTCTCTGACGATGGGCATGACTGTGGCTATCCTGTTTTGCATTGCCGTGACGTGCTCTATGACACTAGTATACGGGGTGGATTGGTGTTCCCAGGTTTCCCGGGCGATGTCTAAGATTCCCCGGGGGTGCCTCCCATATACCAGCTCGAAGGGAGAAAACCCCAGCGAGGCTTGAGGAACCTCTCTAATGGCAAACATCAGATATGGCAACATGCAATCCCAGTTTTTCCCATCCTTGTCGATTACCTTCCTGAGCATTAACTTCAGGGTCCGGTTGAATCTCTCAACCAGCCCGTCCGTCTGTGGATGGTAAACCGATGTCCTCAACTGTTTCACCTGCCACAATTTACAAAGGTCCGCCATAAGGCGGGACATAAAGGGGGTCCCCTGGTCAGTAAGGATCTCCTTTGGGACCCCAACCCTGGTGAACAATAGCACTAGTTCCTTGGCGATATTTTTGGAAGCCATTGTCCGAAGGGGAATGGCTTCTGGGTAGCGAGTGGCATAATCTAGAATGACCAGAATGTATTGGTGCCCTCTGGCAGATTTGGGTAGTGGGCCCACTATGTCCATCGCTATCCTCTCAAATGGCATTTCGATTATGGGGAGTGGCACTAACGGGCTTCTAAACGCTGGTCGGGGAGCTGTTACCTGGCACTCCGGGCACTCTCCACAATGCCGAGCCACTTCAGCCTGAATTCCTGGCCAGTAAAACCTCCTTACAATCCGGTCTCGGGTTTTATCGATACCAAGGTGTCCACCCAGAATGTGCCCATGAGCTAGATCCAGTACTGTCTTCCTGTACCGGGTTGGGACCAACAACTGTTCCACCACATCAACCCCTATTTTTGAGACTCTGTACACCAAACCATTTTTCATGATGAAGTGGGGAAAACTATTAGGCATCATCCTATCATTTATGGGAGTACCATCTACGACTTGCACGTCTGCTCTGGCTTGCTGCAGGGTTGGATCCTGGTGTTGGGCCGTCCCGAAATTAGTCATGGACCCTGCCAGGTCTGCTGGTTCTAGATAGTCGTCCTCTGGATTCAGATCGACCCCAGCCCCACTAGTACTGGGCTGTTCATTATCAACGAGGTTTGCCACTTCATCCTCATCCTCCCCTACTAGTACCTGTGAGGTTGGCCCCTGGGAGACCTCTTTTCTTGGCCTTGGTTGAAGGCCCCATGCTTCTTCCTGCTTGGTCAGGGTTGTTGGCTTCTCAAATATGCCGTTCTTTTGACCTAACTTCGCAAAGTTAGGAAAGTATCTACCCAATATTACATCATATGGCATCTTTGGGACCACGCCGACCTCATAATCCAGCAGACCGTCCTCTGTTTGTATGCTCACTAATGCTGTGGGGTACAGACGGGTATCCCCATGAATGCACGTATCACTGATATCCTGACTTGTATCCAGTTTATGCGTCGGCACTAGGTTTGCAACGACCAGGGTTAGCATACTGCCGGAATCCAGTAGTGCTTCAACCTCCTTCCCTTCAACCTTCACCCTGCACATATGTTTGTTTCTTGATCTTTCAAGTACAGTGGTTACCACGGGACATGCATACCATATCTCATCTTCTTTTTCACCGAGGTTACATTGCATTGGCTCTTCTTTAATAGGGCAGTAGGCTGCAATATATGTCCCGGTCGATTACAATTGTAACAGATAATAGGGTTCCGGGGGGGAGACCTCCTCGACCCTCAGTCCCGGTTTCCGGTTTTTCCCTTAGTGTCTCGGCCCGATTCTGATTCTTTCCTCATGGCCCCACGCTGCTCTCCTCCCCCTCCCCCTGTTGGGACAGTCTTACCCTGTCCGCTGGTTCGCCCAGGCCTGGGGAATGGGAATCTTTCCTCCTGTGCCTGCTCAGCTGTTCCTGCCGTACAATACCGTTCAACCAGGCCCACGAGATGGTCGGCGGAAAGTACCTCGTTCTGGCCAACCCATCGTCGCACTTCTTGGGGTAGACCTCGCTGAAACTGGTTGAGCACGATGGTCTCGACGACCTCGGCGGACGAACGGGTCTCCGGTCGCAACCATTTCCGTGCCAGGTGAATCAAGTCGAACATCTGTGTTCGGGGGGGTTGTCCCGGTCTGTAGGACCACTGGTGGAAGCGGTGTGCCCTCACGGTATCGGTCACTCCCAGTCTAGTCAGAATCTCTCCCTTGAGTTTATCGTAATCCTGTGCATCCTTCAACTCCAGGTCGAAATATGCTTTTTGAGCGTCCCCTGCCAGGTATGGTGCCAGAAGCCCTGCCCATTCTTCTTTCGGCCACTTCTCCCTCTCTGCCGTCCTTTCGAAGGTGGTAAGATATGCTTCCACATCATCCTGCGCTGTCATTTTTTGAAGAAAATGATTGGCCCACCTTTGGGTATTTGCAGCTGGTAACTGAGCCCCAATTTGGTCCGCTAGCCCCTTTAGGCCTTCTCTTAACTCCCGGGTGTTTCTCTCTTGCTCTTCTCTGAGCAGCTGGTTGGTGCGGTGCTGGACCTGTAACGTGTCCTGATACATTCGCATTGCATCCTGATGAGCTATTTGTTGAGCTCTAGTTGCCTCTTGTTCGGCGGCCGCCGCTTGTAACAGGGCCTGTATGGCTCCCTCCATACTCATTTTCCTGAAAAAAACTGTCCTAACCAAACAAAGCCACAAAAAAAAACCTGACTCCCCTTTGGAGTGCTAACTAAACTTTTTTTTATTTATTTTTATTTTTTCTACCTAACCAGCGGTATGGTTAATCCAGTGCCCACACTCTCCACCACGTGTGGCAAACCTCATCAAAGTTAGGAGCGTTTGTCACAAATTAAGTGGGAAACTGTCACCAAAGTCAGCCCAGAATGAAAGTTATTTCGAACATGACAGTACCTGTGTGTTTGTTTCGCTGTCCTGGTCCACCCAGGCCGCAGGTAAGGTCAAGGATAGCAGGGTTCGGTACACAAATCTGGTTCTCGGTAGGTCCAGGTCTAAACGCCAACAGGTAAGTCCAAAACAGTCCAGCTCGTACACGGTAAATCCAGCCAATGTAGATTGTCTCTTTCTCTATGGTTCATAGATCCTTCCCGCCCTTTCTCTCTCTTCCTGGTTTTTCTTGACCTTTTATCTGTGGGTCGGCTCCACCTTCTGAGGGTTCCCCTTGCTTCTGGGAATTGTAGTTTTGGCAGTCGGCCATTTTGTGATCTGTAGTTCTGATCGGGGTGGCCATTTTAGTGATCGGGCAGAGCCCGTTTATTAGTTCTGCCCTCACATATCTGCCATTTATCACTCTACCCCCTTCTTTGCCACAGTGTGTATACGTGTGTGTACTTCTCTCTTTGTGTGTGTGTGTGTGTGTGTCGTTTGTCCTCCGTATGTAACCAGTGGAGAAGAGTCATGGAGAGAAGAATGCAATGAAGCGTTTAAATGATGAAGTAAAGATGAACCAGACCATGTTTCTATCCCCCTCAGCACTTGATCCCCAAACCACAAGGCTGGGAGTGTGGTGAGGGAGACGTCAGAGAGGAGAGGAGGGGAGGAGAGGAGGGAGAGGGGGAGAGGAGAGGGGGAGGGGAGGGGGAGGGGAGGGGAGAGGAGAGGAGAGGAGGGGAAGTGGGCTTTTAATTAGACCTGATAGGGCCCAGATGTGTGATGGGTCCCACCCTGCACATGTGGAGAGCTCTTTGACCAGAGGTTTATGTCTCATTTTCACCCCCGTTTTCTTCAACCTGTTGGTTCAGTCCCATACATGACAAATTGTTCTTGATTGAGGACTTCCCATTGTTCAGAGTGAGAGGCCTTGTCACTCTTAACTACACAGCAGCTTGGGTATTCCACGTGTTTGTTTTTCCTCTGCCTTGCAACGAGGCGATTAGTGTCGCTGTGCGAGCGCCCGGGCGATGACTGCCCTCTTTAGAGATGTCACACACACAGCACACACACGTGTCAACCCTCTCCTTGTTGTTGCACAGTTGTGGTGTCACGCTCCTCCAAGGGTTGGCACGGCGACAGATGGGTGGTAAAAAACGACAACAGTAATTTGGGGGTGACAAGCCCGGCTTGCTCTGTGGAAACTTCCACTGAGCCTGTTAACTCAAAGCCCAGAGGAGGCTCTCAGCATAATTGGAGTACTGGACAGACAGACAGACAGACAGACAGACAGACAGACAGACAGACAGACAGACAGACAGACAGACAGACAGACAGACAGACAGACAGACAGACAGACAGACAGACAGACAGACAGACAGACAGACAGACAGACAGACAGACAGACAGACAGACAGACAGTACACATGCACAGGGGGCTTGTCTGTGTTTTTCAGACTTAAATATCTGTATCGTTAGGCCAACCTAACATCTTGTTAGACACCCTTCCATTTCCCTGACCCCATATCAGTGTCAGGGGAGCAGCAGCCCTGAGGAACATTCCAACAACGTTGTTTTGACATCGGTTTCCACTGAAGATCTTTAGACATATATATGTTGTGACACCTACTGTAACATTAAACTAACTTCAATTGTTAGTCACTCTTCATCTTCCCTGTATCAGTGTCAAGAGAGCAGCAACCATGTCTAACATTCTCACAACATTGTTGTGACACCTAAGCTACCGTGATGTTACGCAAAGCTAAGCTCAGTTGTTACACTCTTCCTCTACCCTGACCCTGTATCAGTTACAGGGCAGCTGCACCCCGTCTAACGTTATCTTACGTTGGAGCAATGTTGTTTTAACCTTCTAACAATGTTGTTTTGACACCAATTTCCATGGTAGCAGTGTTTCAGTAACATAGAGTCTCTGTCATAGCAGTAATAGAACCTGGTGTTAGGGGCAGAAGTCACCTAGTCGGCTTCAACAACAATAACAAGCCTTTCATTCATTATAACTGTGGCGTCTTCACATCTACTACTGTAACTGTGGCGTCTTCACCTCTACTACTGTAACTGTGACGTCTTCACCTCTACTACTGTAACTGTGACGTCTTCACCTCTACTACTGTAACTGTGACGTCTTCACCTCTACTACTGTAACTGTGGCGTCTTCACATCTACTACTGTAACTGTGGCGTCTTCACATCTACTACTGTAACTGTGACGTCTTCACCTCTACTACTGTAACTGTGGCGTCTTCACATCTACTACTGTAACTGTGGCGTCTTCACCTCTACTACTGTAACTGTGACGTCTTCACCTCTACTACTGTAACTGTGACGTCTTCACCTCTACTACTGTAACTGTGACGTCTTCACCTCTACTACTGTAACTGTGACGTCTTCACCTCTACTACTGTAACTGTGACGTCTTCACCTCTACTACTGTAACTGTGACGTCTTCACCTCTACTACTGTAACTGTGACGTCTTCACCTCTACTACTGTAACTGTGACGTCTTCACCTCTACTACTGTAACTGTGAGTCTTCACCTCTACTACTGTAACTGTGACGTCTTCACCTCTACTACTGTAACTGTGACGTCTTCACCTCTACTACTGTAACTGTGACGTCTTCACCTCTACTACTGTAACTGTGACGTCTTCACCTCTACTACTGTAACTGTGACGTCTTCACCTCTACTACTGTAACTGTGACGTCTTCACCTCTACTACTGTAACTGTGATGTCTTCACCTCTACTACTGTAACTGTGACGTCTTCACCTCTACTACTGTAACTGTGACGTCTTCACCTCTACTACTGTAACTGTGGCGTCTTCACCTCTACTACTGTAACTGTGACGTCTTCACCTCTACTACTGTAACGTCTTCACCTCTACTACTGTAACTGTGGCGTCTTCACTCTACTACTGTAACTGTGACGTCTTCACCTCTACTACTGTAACTGTGACGTCTTCACCTCTACTACTGTAACTGTGACGTCTTCACCTCTACTACTGTAACTGTGCGTCTTCACCTCTACTACTGTAACTGTGACGTCTTCACCTCTACTACTGTAACTGTGACGTCTTCACCTCTACTACTGTAACTGTGACGTCTTCACCTCTACTACTGTAACTGTGACGTCTTCACCTCTACTACTGTAACTGTGACGTCTTCACCTCTACTACTGTAACTGTGACGTCTTCACCTCTACTACTGTAACTGACGTCTTCACCTCTACTACTGTAACTGTGACGTCTTCACCTCTACTACTGTAACTGTGACGTCTTCACCTCTACTACTGTAACTGTGACGTCTTCACCTCTACTACTGTAACTGTGACGTCTTCACCTCTACTACTGTAACTGTGATGTCTTCACCTCTACTACTGTAACTGTGACGTCTTCACCTCTACTACTGTAACTGTGACGTCTTCACCTCTACTACTGTAACTGTGGCGTCTTCACCTCTACTACTGTAACGTCTTCACCTCTACTACTGTAACTGTGACGTCTTCACCTCTACTACTGTAACTGTGACGTCTTCACCTCTACTACTGTAACTGTGACGTCTTCACCTCTACTACTGTAACTGTGACGTCTTCACCTCTACTACTGTAACTGTGACGTCTTCACCTCTACTACTGTAACGTCTTCACCTCTACTACTGTAACTGTGACGTCTTCACCTCTACTACTGTAACTGTGACGTCTTCACCTCTACTACTGTAACTGTGACGTCTTCACCTCTACTACTGTAACTGTGACGTCTTCACCTCTACTACTGTAACTGTGACGTCTTCACCTCTACTACTGTAACTGTGACGTCTTCACCTCTACTACTGTAACTGTGACGTCTTCACCTCTACTACTGTAACTGTGACGTCTTCACCTCTACTACTGTAACTGTGACGTCGTCACCTCTACTACTGTAACTGTGACGTCTTCACCTCTACTACTGTAACTGTGACGTCTTCACCTCTACTACTGTAACTGTGACGTCTTCACCTCTACTACTGTAACTGTGACGTCTTCACCTCTACTACTGTAACTGTGACGTCTTCACCTCTACTACTGTAACTGTTGCGTCTTCACCTCTACTACTGTAACTGTGGCGTCTTCACCTCTACTACTGTAACTGTGACGTCTTCACCTCTACTACTGTAACTGTGACGTCTTCACCTCTACTACTGTAACTGTGACGTCTTCACCTCTACTACTGTAACGTCTTCACCTCTACTACTGTAACTGTGACGTCTTCACCTCTACTACTGTAACTGTGACGTCTTCACCTCTACTACTGTAACTGTGACGTCTTCACCTCTACTACTGTAACTGTGACGTCTTCACCTCTACTACTGTAACTGTGACGTCTTCACCTCTACTACTGTAACTGTGACGTCTTCACCTCTACTACTGTAACTGTGACGTCTTCACCTCTACTACTGTAACTGTGACGTCTTCACCTCTACTACTGTAACTGTGACGTCTTCACCTCTACTACTGTAACTGTGGCGTCTTCACCTCTACTACTGTAACTGTGGCGTCTTCACCTCTACTACTGTAACTGTGACGTCTTCACCTCTACTACTGTAACTGTGACGTCTTCACCTCTACTACTGTAACTGTGACGTCTTCACCTCTACTACTGTAACTGTGACGTCTTCACCTCTACTACTGTAACTGTGACGTCTTCACCTCTACTACTGTAACTGTGACGTCTTCACCTCTACTACTGTAACTGTGACGTCTTCACCTCTACTACTGTAACTGTGACGTCTTCACCTCTACTACTGTAACTGTGACGTCTTCACCTCTACTACTGTAACTGTGACGTCGTCACCTCTACTACTGTAACTGTGACGTCTTCACCTCTACTACTGTAACTGTGACGTCTTCACCTCTACTACTGTAACTGTGACGTCTTCACCTCTACTACTGTAACTGTGACGTCTTCACCTCTACTACTGTAACTGTGACGTCTTCACCTCTACTACTGTAACTGTGGCGTCTTCACCTCTACTACTGTAACTGTGACGTCTTCACCTCTACTACTGTAACTGTGACGTCTTCACCTCTACTACTGTAACTGTGACGTCTTCACCTCTACTACTGTAACTGTGACGTCTTCACCTCTACTACTGTAACGTCTTCACCTCTACTACTGTAACTGTGACGTCTTCACCACTACTACTGTAACTGTGACGTCTTCACCTCTACTACTGTAACTGTGACGTCTTCACCTCTACTACTGTAACTGTGACGTCTTCACCTCTACTACTGTAACTGTGACGTCTTCACCTCTACTACTGTAACTGTGGCGTCTTCACCTCTACTACTGTAACTGTGACGTCTTCACCTCTACTACTGTAACTGTGACGTCTTCACCTCTACTACTGTAACGTCTTCACCTCTACTACTGTAACTGTGACGTCTTCACCACTACTACTGTAACTGTGACGTCTTCACCTCTACTACTGTAACTGTGATGTCTTCACCTCTACTACTGTAACTGTGACGTCTTCACCTCTACTACTGTAACGTCTTCACCTCTACTACTGTAACTGTGACGTCTTCACCTCTACTACTGTAACTGTGGCGTCTTCACCTCTACTACTGTAACTGTGACGTCTTCACCTCTACTACTGTAACTGTGACGTCTTCACCTCTACTACTGTAACGTCTTCACCTCTACTACTGTAACGTCTTCACCTCTACTACTGTAACTGTGACGTCTTCACCTCTACTACTGTAACTGTGACGTCTTCACCTCTACTACTGTAACTGTGACGTCTTCACCTCTACTACTGTAACTGTGGCGTCTTCACCTCTACTACTGTAACTGTGACGTCTTCACCTCTACTACTGTAACTGTGACGTCTTCACCTCTACTACTGTAACTGTGACGTCTTCACCTCTACTACTGTAACTGTGACGTCTTCACCTCTACTACTGTAACTGTGCCGTCTTCACCTCTACTACTGTAACTGTGATGTCTTCACCTCTACTACTGTAACGTCTTCACCTCTACTACTGTAACGTCTTCACCTCTACTACTGTAACGTCTTCACCTCTACTACTGTAACTGTGACGTCTTCACCTCTACTGTAACTGTGACGTCTTCACCTCTACTGTAACTGTGGCGTCTTCACCTCTACTACTGTAACTGTGACGTCTTCACCTCTACTACTGTAACTGTGACGTCTTCACCTCTACTACTGTAACTGTGACGTCTTCACCTCTACTACTGTAACTGTGACGTCTTCACCTCTACTACTGTAACTGTGACGTCTTCACCTCTACTGTAACTGTGACGTCTTCACCTCTACTACTGTAACTGTGACGTCTTCACCTCTACTACTGTAACTGTGACGTCTTCACCTCTACTACTGTAACTGTGACGTCTTCACCTCTACTACTGTAACTGTGACGTCTTCACCTCTACTACTGTAACTGTGACGTCTTCACCTCTACTACTGTAACTGTGACGTCTTCACCTCTACTACTGTAACTGTGGCGTCTTCACCTCTACTACTGTAACGTCTTCACCTCTACTACTGTAACTGTGACGTCTTCACCTCTACTACTGTAACTGTGCGTCTTCACCTCTACTACTGTAACTGTGACGTCTTCACCTCTACTACTGTAACTGTGACGTCTTCACCTCTACTACTGTAACTGTGACGTCTTCACCTCTACTACTGTGACGTCTTCACCTCTACTACTGTGACGTCTTCACCTCTACTACTGTGACGTCTTCACCTCTACTACTGTAACTGTGACGTCTTCACCTCTACTACTGTGACGTCTTCACCTCTACTACTGTAACTGTGATGTCTTCACCTCTACTACTGTAACTGTGACGTTTTTACCTCTACTACTGTAACTGTGACGTCTTCACCTCTACTACTGTAACTGTGACGTCTTCACCTCTACTACTGTAACTGTGACGTCTTCACCTCTACTACTGTAACTGTGGCGTCTTCACCTCTACTACTGTAACTGTGGCGTCTTCACCTCTACTACTGTAACTGTGACGTCTTCACCTCTACTACTGTAACTGTGACGTCTTCACCTCTACTACTGTAACTGTGACGTCTTCACCTCTACTACTGTAACTGTGCCGTCTTCACCTCTACTACTGTAACTGTGATGTCTTCACCTCTACTACTGTAACGTCTTCACCTCTACTACTGTAACGTCTTCACCTCTACTACTGTAACGTCTTCACCTCTACTACTGTAACTGTGACGTCTTCACCTCTACTGTAACTGTGACGTCTTCACCTCTACTGTAACTGTGGCGTCTTCACCTCTACTACTGTAACTGTGACGTCTTCACCTCTACTACTGTAACTGTGACGTCTTCACCTCTACTACTGTAACTGTGACGTCTTCACCTCTACTACTGTAACTGTGACGTCTTCACCTCTACTACTGTAACTGTGACGTCTTCACCTCTACTACTGTAACTGTGACGTCTTCACCTCTACTACTGTAACTGTGACGTCTTCACCCCTACTACTGTAACTGTGACGTCTTCACCTCTACTACTGTAACTGTGACGTCTTCACCTCTACTACTGTAACTGTGACGTCTTCACCTCTACTACTGTAACTGTGACGTCTTCACCTCTACTACTGTAACTGTGACGTCTTCACCTCTACTACTGTAACTGTGCCGTCTTCACCTCTACTGTAACTGTGACGTCTTCACCTCTACTGTAACTGTGGCGTCTTCACCTCTACTACTGTAACTGTGACGTCTTCACCTCTACTACTGTAACTGTGATGTCTTCACCTCTACTACTGTAACTGTGGCGTCTTCACCTCTACTACTGTAACTGTGACGTCTTCACCTCTACTACTGTAACTGTGACGTCTTCACCTCTACTACTGTAACTGTGACGTCTTCACCTCTACTACTGTAACGTCTTCACCTCTACTACTGTAACTGTGACGTCTTCACCACTACTACTGTAACTGTGACGTCTTCACCTCTACTACTGTAACTGTGACGTCTTCACCTCTACTACTGTAACTGTGACGTCTTCACCTCTACTACTGTAACTGTGACGTCTTCACCTCTACTACTGTAACTGTGATGTCTTCACCTCTACTACTGTAACTGTGACGTCTTCACCTCTACTACTGTAACTGTGACGTCTTCACCTCTACTACAGTGACGTCTTCACCTCTACTACTGTAACTGTGACGTCTTCACCTCTACTACTGTAACTGTGACGTCTTCACCTCTACTACTGTAACTGTGACGTCTTCACCTCTACTACTGTAACTGTGACGTCTTCACCTCTACTACTGTAACTGTGACGTCTTCACCTCTACTACTGTAACGTCGTGACGTCTTCACCTCTACTACTGTAACTGTGACGTCTTCACCTCTACTACTGTAACTGTGACGTCTTCACCTCTACTACTGTAACTGTGACGTCTTCACCTCTACTACTGTAACTGTGACGTCGTCACCTCTACTACTGTAACTGTGACGTCTTCACCTCTACTACTGTAACTGTGACGTCTTCACCTCTACTACTGTAACTGTGACGTCTTCACCTCTACTACTGTAACTGTGACGTCTTCACCTCTACTACTGTAACTGTGACGTCTTCACCTCTACTACTGTAACTGTGGCGTCTTCACCTCTACTACTGTAACTGTGACGTCTTCACCTCTACTACTGTAACTGTGACGTCTTCACCTCTACTACTGTAACTGTGACGTCTTCACCTCTACTACTGTAACTGTGACGTCTTCACCTCTACTACTGTAGACGTCTTCACCTCTACTACTGTAACTGTGACGTCTTCACCTCTACTACTGTAACTGTGACGTCTTCACCTCTACTACTGTAACTGTGACGTCTTCACCTCTACTACTGTAACTGTGACGTCTTCACCTCTACTACTGTAACTGTGACGTCTTCACCTCTACTACTGTAACTGTGACGTCTTCACCTCTACTACTGTAACTGTGGCGTCTTCACCTCTACTACTGTAACTGTGACGTCTTCACCTCTACTACTGTAACTGTGACGTCTTCACCTCTACTACTGTAACGTCTTCACCTCTACTACTGTAACTGTGACGTCTTCACCACTACTACTGTAACTGTGACGTCTTCACCTCTACTACTGTAACTGTGACGTCTTCACCTCTACTACTGTAACTGTGACGTCTTCACCTCTACTACTGTAACTGTGGCGTCTTCACCTCTACTACTGTAACTGTGACGTCTTCACCTCTACTACTGTAACTGTGACGTCTTCACCTCTACTACTGTAACGTCTTCACCTCTACTACTGTAACTGTGACGTCTTCACCACTACTACTGTAACTGTGACGTCTTCACCTCTACTACTGTAACTGTGACGTCTTCACCTCTACTACTGTAACGTCTTCACCTCTACTACTGTAACTGTGACGTCTTCACCTCTACTACTGTAACGTCTTCACCTCTACTACTGTAACTGTGACATCTTCACCTCTACTACTGTAACTGTGATGTCTTCACCTCTACTACTGTAACTGTGATGTCTTCACCTCTACTACTGTAACTGTGACGTCTTCACCTCTACTACTGTAACTGTGACGTCTTCACCTCTACTACTGTAACTGTGACGTCTTCACCTCTACTACTGTAACTGTGGCGTCTTCACCTCTACTACTGTAACTGTGACGTCTTCACCTCTACTACTGTAACTGTGACGTCTTCACCTCTACTACTGTAACTGTGACGTCTTCACCTCTACTACTGTAACTGTGACGTCTTCACCTCTACTACTGTAACTGTGCCGTCTTCACCTCTACTACTGTAACTGTGATGTCTTCACCTCTACTACTGTAACGTCTTCACCTCTACTACTGTAACGTCTTCACCTCTACTACTGTAACGTCTTCACCTCTACGACTGTAACTGTGACGTCTTCACCTCTACTGTAACTGTGACGTCTTCACCTCTACTGTAACTGTGGCGTCTTCACCTCTACTACTGTAACTGTGACGTCTTCACCTCTACTACTGTAACTGTGACGTCTTCACCTCTACTACTGTAACTGTGACGTCTTCACCTCTACTACTGTAACTGTGACGTCTTCACCTCTACTACTGTAACTGTGACGTCTTCACCTCTACTGTAACTGTGACGACTTCACCCCTACTACTGTAACTGTGACGTCTTCACCCCTACTACTGTAACTGTGACGTCTTCACCTCTACTACTGTAACTGTGACGTCTTCACCTCTACTACTGTAACTGTGACGTCTTCACCTCTACTACTGTAACTGTGACGTCTTCACCTCTACTACTGTAACTGTGACGTCTTCACCTCTACTACTGTAACGTCTTCACCTCTACTACTGTAACGTCTTCACCTCTACTACTGTAACTGTGACGTCTTCACCTCTACTACTGTGACGTCTTCACCTCTACTACTGTGACGTCTTCACCTCTACTACTGTGACGTCTTCACCTCTACTACTGTGACGTCTTCACCTCTACTACTGTAACTGTGACGTCTTCACCTCTACTACTGTGACGTCTTCACCTCTACTACTGTAACTGTGATGTCTTCACCTCTACTACTGTAACTGTGACGTTTTTACCTCTACTACTGTAACTGTGACGTCTTCACCTCTACTGCTGTAACGTCTTCACCTCTACTGTAACTGTAACGTCTTCACCTCTACTACTGTAACTATGGCGTCTTCACCTCTACTACTGTAACTGTGACGTCTTCACCTCTACTACTGTAACTGTGACGTCTTCACCTCTACTACTGTAACTGTGGCGTCATCACCTCTACTACTGTAACTGTGCCGTCTTCACCTCTACTACTGTAACTGTGACGTCTTCACCTCTACTACTGTAACTGTGACGTCTTCACCTCTACTACTGTAACTGTGACGTCTTCACCTCTACTACTGTGACGTCTTCACCTCTACTACTGTGACGTCTTCACCTCTACTGTAACTGTAACGTCTTCACCTCTACTACTGTAACTGTGGCGTCTTCACCTCTACTACTGTAACTGTGACGTCTTCACCTCTACTACTGTAACTGTGACGTCTTCTGTGACGTCTTCACCTCTACTGTAACTGTGACGTCTTCACCTCTACTACTGTAACTGTGACGTCTTCACCTCTACTACTGTAACTGTGACGTCTTCACCTCTACTACTGTAACTGTGACGTCTTCACCTCTACTACTGTAACTGTGCCGTCTTCACCTCTACTACTGTAACTGTGACGTCTTCACCTCTACTACTGTAACTGTGACGTCTTCACCTCTACTACTGTAACTGTGACGTCTTCACCTCTACTACTGTAACTGTGACGTCTTCACCTCTACTACTGTAACTGTGGCGTCTTCACCTCTACTACTGTAACTGTGACGTCTTCACCTCTACTACTGTAACTGTGACGTCTTCACCTCTACTACTGTAACTGTGACGTCTTCACCTCTACTACTGTAACTGTGACGTCTTCACCTCTACTACTGTAACTGTGAGTCTTCACCTCTACTACTGTAACTGTGACGTCTTCACCTCTACTACTGTAACTGTGACGTCTTCACCTCTACTACTGTAACTGTGACGTCTTCACCTCTACTACTGTAACTGTGACGTCTTCACCTCTACTACTGTAACTGTGACGTCTTCACCTCTACTACTGTAACTGTGATGTCTTCACCTCTACTACTGTAACTGTGATGTCTTCACCTCTACTACTGTAACTGTGACGTCTTCACCTCTACTACTGTAACTGTGACGTCTTCACCTCTACTACTGTAACTGTGACGTCTTCACCTCTACTACTGTAACTGTGACGTCTTCACCTCTACTACTGTAACTGTGACGTCTTCACCTCTACTACTGTAACTGTGACGTCTTCACCTCTACTACTGTAACTGTGACGTCTTCACCTCTACTACTGTAACTGTGACGTCTTCACCTCTACTACTGTAACTGTGCCGTCTTCACCTCTACTACTGTAACTGTGATGTCTTCACCTCTACTACTGTAACGTCTTCACCTCTACTACTGTAACGTCTTCACCTCTACTACTGTAACGTCTTCACCTCTACTACTGTAACTGTGACGTCTTCACCTCTACTGTAACTGTGACGTCTTCACCTCTACTGTAACTGTGGCGTCTTCACCTCTACTACTGTAACTGTGACGTCTTCACCTCTACTACTGTAACTGTGACGTCTTCACCTCTACTACTGTAACTGTGACGTCTTCACCTCTACTACTGTAACTGTGACGTCTTCACCTCTACTACTGTAACTGTGACGTCTTCACCTCTACTACTGTAACTGTGACGTCTTCACCCCTACTACTGTAACTGTGACGTCTTCACCCCTACTACTGTAACTGTGACGTCTTCACCTCTACTACTGTAACTGTGACGTCTTCACCTCTACTACTGTAACTGTGACGTCTTCACCTCTACTACTGTAACTGTGACGTCTTCACCTCTACTACTGTAACTGTGACGTCTTCACCTCTACTACTGTAACGTCTTCACCTCTACTACTGTAACGTCTTCACCTCTACTACTGTAACTGTGACGTCTTCACCTCTACTACTGTGACGTCTTCACCTCTACTACTGTGACGTCTTCACCTCTACTACTGTGACGTCTTCACCTCTACTACTGTGACGTCTTCACCTCTACTACTGTAACTGTGACGTCTTCACCTCTACTACTGTGACGTCTTCACCTCTACTACTGTAACTGTGATGTCTTCACCTCTACTACTGTAACTGTGACGTTTTTACCTCTACTACTGTAACTGTGACGTCTTCACCTCTACTACTGTAACTGTGATGTCTTCACCTCTACTACTGTAACTGTGACGTCTTCACCTCTACTACTGTAACTTCGTCTCACCTCTACTACTGTAACTGTGGCGTCTTCACCTCTACTACTGTAACTGTGACGTCTTCACCTCTACTACTGTAACTGTGACGTCTTCACCTCTACTACTGTAACTGTGACGTCTTCACCTCTACTACTGTAACTGTGCGTCTTCACCTCTACTACTGTAACTGTGACGTCTTCACCTCTACTACTGTAACTGTGACGTCTTCACCTCTACTACTGTAACTGTGACGTCTTCACCTCTACTACTGTAACTGTGAGTCTTCACCTCTACTACTGTAACTGTGACGTCTTCACCTCTACTACTGTAACTGTGACGTCTTCACCTCTACTACTGTAACTGTGACGTCTTCACCTCTACTACTGTGACGTCTTCACCTCTACTACTGTGATGTCTTCACCTCTACTACTGTGACGTCTTCACCTCTACTACTGTAACTGTGACGTCTTCACCTCTACTACTGTGACGTCTTCACCTCTACTACTGTGACGTCTTCACCTCTACTACTGTAACTGGGACGTCTTCACCTCTACTACTGTAACTGTGACGTCTTCACCTCTACTACTGTAACGTCTTCACCTCTACTGTAACTGTGCCGTCTTCACCTCTACTACTGTAACTGTGACGTCTTCACCTCTACTACTGTAACTGTGGCGTCTTCACCTCTACTACTGTAACTGTGACGTCTTCACCTGTACTACTGTAACTGTGACGTCTTCACCTCTACTACTGTAACTGTGACCGTCTTCACCTCTACTACTGTAACTGTGACGTCTTCACCTCTACTACTGTAACTGTGACGTCTTCACCTCTACTACTGTAACTGTGACGTCTTCACCTCTACTACTGTAACTGTGATGTCTTCACCTCTACTACTGTAACTGTGAGTTTACCTCTACTACTGTAACTGTGGCGTCTTCACCTCTACTACTGTAACTGTGACGTCTTCACCTCTACTACTGTAACTGTGGCGTCTTCACCTCTACTACTGTAACTGTGACGTCTTCACCTCTACTACTGTAACTGTGACGTCTTCACCTCTACTACTGTAACTGTGACGTCTTCACCTCTACTACTGTAACTGTGACGTCTTCACCTCTACTACTGTAACTGTGACGTCTTCACCTCTACTACTGTAACTGTGACGTCTTCACCTCTACTACTGTAACTGTGACGTCTTCACCTCTACTACTGTAACTGTGACGTCTTCACCTCTACTACTGTGACGTCTTCACCTCTACTACTGTAACTGTGACGTCTTCACCTCTACTACTGTAACTGTGACGTCTTCACCTCTACTACTGTAACTGTGACGTCTTCACCTCTACTACTGTAACTGTGACGTCTTCACCTCTACTACTGTAACTGTGACGTCTTCACCTCTACTACTGTAACTGTGACGTCTTCACCTCTACTACTGTAACTGTGATGTCTTCACCTCTACTACTGTAACTGTGACGTCTTCACCTCTACTACTGTAACTGTGACGTCTTCACCTCTACTACTGTAACGTCTTCACCTCTACTACTGTAACTGTGGCGTCTTCACCTCTACTACTGTAACTGTGACGTCTTCACCTCTACTACTGTAACGTCTTCACCTCTACTACTGCGTGCGTCTCACCTCTACTACTGTAACGTCTTCACCTCTACTACTGTAACTGTGGCGTCTTCACCTCTACTACTGTAACTGTGGCGTCTTCACCTCTACTACTATAACTGTGACGTCTTCACCTCTACTACTGTAACTGTGACGTCTTCACCTCTACTACTGTAACTGTGACGTCTTCACTTCTACTACTGTAACTGTGACGTCTTCACCTCTACTACTGTAACTGTGGAGTCTTCACCTCTACTACTGTAACTGTGACGTCTTCACCTCTACTACTGTAACTGTGACGTCTTCACCTCTACTACTGTAACTGTGACGTCTTCACCTCTACTACTGTAACTGTGACGTCTTCACCTCTACTACTGTAACTGTGATGTCTTCACCTCTACTACTGTAACTGTGACGTCTTCACCTCTACTACTGTGACGTCTTCACCTCTACTACTGTGACGTCTTCACCTCTACTACTGTGACGTCTTCACCTCTACTACTGTAACTGTGACGTCTTCACCTCTACTACTGTAACTGTGACGTCTTCACCCCTATTACTGTAACGTCTTCACCTCTACTGTAACTGTGCCGTCTTCACCTCTACTACTGTAACTGTGACGTCTTCACCTCTACTACTGTAACTGTGGCGTCATCACCTCTACTACTGTAACTGTGACGTCTTCCTCTCTACTACTGTAACTGTGGCGTCTTCACCTCTACTACTGTAACTGTGACGTCTTCACCTCTACTACTGTAACTGTGGCGTCTTCACCTCTACTAGTGTAACGTCTTCACCTCTACTACTGTAACTGTTGCGTCTTCACCTCTACTACTGTAACTGTGACGTCTTCACCTCTACTACTGTAACTGTGACGTCTTCACCTCTACTACTGTAACTGTGCCGTCTTCACCTCTACTACTGTAACTGTGATGTCTTCACCTCTACTACTGTAACTGTGACGTCTTCACCTCTACTACTGTAACTGTGCCGTCTTCACCTCTACTACTGTAACTGTGACGTCTTCACCTCTACTACTGTGACGTCTTCACCTCTACTACTGTGACGTCTTCACCTCTACTACTGTAACTGTGCCGTCTTCACCTCTACTACTGTAACTGTGACGTCTTCACCTCTACTACTGTAACTGTGACGTCTTCACCTCTACTACTGTAACTGTGACGTCTTCACCTCTACTACTGTAACTGTGACGTCTTCACCTCTACTACTGTAACTGTGACGTCTTCCTCTCTACTACTGTAACTGTGATGTCTTCACCTCTACTACTGTAACTGTGACGTCTTCACCTCTACTACTGTAACTGTGACGTCTTCACCTCTACTACTGTAACGTCTTCACCTCTACTACTGTAACTGTGGCGTCTTCACCTCTACTACTGTAACTGTGACGTCTTCACCTCTACTAGTGTAACTGTGACGTCTTCACCTCTACTACTGTAACGTCTTCACCTCTACTACTGTAACGTCTTCACCTCTACTACTGTAACTGTGACGTCTTCCTCTCTACTACTGTAACTGTGACGTCTTCACCTCTACTACTGTAACTGTGGCGTCTTCCTCTCTACTACTGTAACTGTGACGTCTTCCTCTCTACTACTGTAACTGTGATGTCTTCACCTCTACTACTGTAACGTCTTCACCTCTACTACTGTAACTGTGACGTCTTCACCTCTACTACAGTGACTTCTTCACCTCTACTACTTTGACGTCTTCACCTCTACTACTGTAACTGTGACGTCTTCACCTCTACTACTGTAACTGTGACGTCTTCACCTCTACTACTGTAACTGTGACGTCTTCACCTCTACTGTAACTGTGACGTCTTCACCTCTACTACTGTGACGTCTTCACCTCTACTACTGTGACGTCTTCACCTCTACTGTAACTGTGACGTCTTCACCTCTACTGTAACTGTGACGTCTTCACCTCTACTACTGTAACTGTGACGTCTTCACCTCTACTACTGTAACTATGGCGTCTTCACCTCTACTACTGTGACGTCTTCACCTCTACTACTGTAACTGTGCCGTCTTCACCTCTACTACTGTAACTGTGATGTCTTCACCTCTACTACTGTAACTGTGATGTCTTCACCTCTACTACTGTAACGTCTTCACCTCTACTACTGTAACTGTAACGTCTTCACCTCTACTACTGTGACGTCTTCACCTCTACTACTGTAACTGTGACGTCTTCACCTCTACTACTGTAACTGTGACGTCTTCACCTCTACTACTGTAACTGTGACGTCTTCACCTCTACTACTGTAACTGTGACGTCTTCGCCTCTACTACTGTAACTGTGGCGTCTTCGCCTCTACTACTGTAACTGTGACGTCTTCGCCTCTACTACTGTAACTGTGACGTCTTCCTCTCTACTACTGTAACTGTGACGTCTTCACCTCTACTACTGTAACTGTGACGTCTTCACCTCTACTACTGTAACTGTGACGTCTTCACCTTTACTACTGTAACTGTGACGTCTTCACTTCTACTACTGTAACTGTGACGTCTTCACCTCTACTACTGTAACTGTGACGGCTTCACCTCTACTACTGTAACTGTGACGTCTTCACCTCTACTACTGTAACTGTGACGTCTTCACCTCTACTACTGTAACTGTGACGTCTTCACCTCTACTACTGTAACTGTGACGTCTTCACCTCTACTACTGTAACTGTGACGTCTTCACCTCTACTGTAACTGTGACGTCTTCACCTCTACTACTGTAACTGTGACGTCTTCACCTCTACTACTGTAACTGTGACGTCTTCACCTCTACTACTGTAACTGTGACGTCTTCACCTCTACTACTGTAACTGTGACGTCTTCACCTCTACTACTGTAACTGTGACGTCTTCACCTCTACTGTAACTGTGACGTCTTCACCTCTACTACTGTAACTGTGACGTCTTCACCTCTACTGTAACTGTGACGTCTTCACCTCTACTACTGTAACTGTGACGTCTTCACCTCTACTACTGTAACGTCTTCACCTCTACTACTGTAACTGTGATGTCTTCACCTCTACTACTGTAACGTCTTCACCTCTACTACTGTAACTGTGGCGTCTTCACCTCTACTACTGTAACGTCTTCACCTCTACTACTGTAACTATGGCGTCTTCACCTCTACTACTGTAACTGTGGCGTCTTCACCTCTACTACTGTAACTGTGGCGTCTTCACCTCTACTACTGTAACTGTGACGTCTTCACCTCTACTACTGTAACTGTGATGTCTTCACCTCTACTACTGTAACTGTGACGGCTTCACCTCTACTACTGTAACTGTGACGTCTTCACCTCTACTACTGTAACTGTGCCGTCTTCACCTCTACTACTGTAACTGTGACGTCTTCACCTCTACTACTGTAACGTCTTCACCTCTACTACTGTAACTGTGACGTCTTCACCTCTACTACTGTAACGTCTTCACCTCTACTACTGTAACTGTGACGTCTTCACCTCTACTACTGTAACTGTGACGTCTTCACCTCTACTACTGTAACTGTGGCGTCTTCTTCACCTCTACTACTGTAACTGTGACGTCTTCACCTCTACTACTGTAACTGTGACGTCTTCACCTCTACTACTGTAACTGTGACGTCTTCACCTCTACTACTGTAACTGTGACGTCTTCACCTCTACTACTGTAACTGTGACGTCTTCACCTCTACTACTGTAACTGTGACGTCTTCACCTCTACTACTGTAACGTCTTCACCTCTACTACTGTAACTGTGCCGTCTTCACCTCTACTACTGTAACTGTGATGTCTTCACCTCTACTACTGTAACTGTGACGTCTTCACCTCTACTACTGTAACTGTGACGTCTTCACCTCTACTACTGTAACTGTGACGTCTTCACCTCTACTACTGTAACTGTGATGTCTTCACCTCTACTACTGTAACTGTGACGTCTTCACCTCTACTACTGTAACTGTGACGTCTTCACCTCTACTACTGTAACTGTGACGTCTTCACCTCTACTACTGTAACTGTGACGTCTTCACCTCTACTACTGTAACTGTGACGTCTTCCTCTCTACTACTGTAACTGTAACATCTTCACCTCTACTACTGTGACGTCTTCACCTCTACTACTGTAACTGTGGCGTCTTCACCTCTACTACTGTAACTGTGACGTCTTCACCTCTACTACTGTAACTGTGACGTCTTCACCTCTACTACTGTAACTGTGGCGTCTTCACCTCTACTACTGTAACTGTGACGTCTTCACCTCTACTACTGTAACTGTGACGTCTTCACCTCTACTACTGTAACTGTGACGTCTTCACCTCTACTACTGTAACTGTGACGTCTTCACTTCTACTACTGTAACTGTGACGTCTTCACCTCTACTACTGTAACTGTGGAGTCTTCACCTCTACTACTGTAACTGTGACGTCTTCACCTCTACTACTGTAACTGTGACGTCTTCACCTCTACTACTGTAACTGTGACGTCTTCACCTCTACTACTGTAACTGTGACGTCTTCACCTCTACTACTGTAACTGTGATGTCTTCACCTCTACTACTGTAACTGTGACGTCTTCACCTCTACTACTGTGACGTCTTCACCTCTACTACTGTGACGTCTTCACCTCTACTACTGTGACGTCTTCACCTCTACTACTGTAACTGTGACGTCTTCACCTCTACTACTGTAACTGTGACGTCTTCACCCCTATTACTGTAACGTCTTCACCTCTACTGTAACTGTGCCGTCTTCACCTCTACTACTGTAACTGTGACGTCTTCACCTCTACTACTGTAACTGTGGCGTCATCACCTCTACTACTGTAACTGTGACGTCTTCCTCTCTACTACTGTAACTGTGGCGTCTTCACCTCTACTACTGTAACTGTGACGTCTTCACCTCTACTACTGTAACTGTGGCGTCTTCACCTCTACTAGTGTAACGTCTTCACCTCTACTACTGTAACTGTTGCGTCTTCACCTCTACTACTGTAACTGTGACGTCTTCACCTCTACTACTGTAACTGTGACGTCTTCACCTCTACTACTGTAACTGTGCCGTCTTCACCTCTACTACTGTAAATGTGATGTCTTCACCTCTACTACTGTAACTGTGACGTCTTCACCTCTACTACTGTAACTGTGCCGTCTTCACCTCTACTACTGTAACTGTGACGTCTTCACCTCTACTACTGTGACGTCTTCACCTCTACTACTGTGACGTCTTCACCTCTACTACTGTAACTGTGCCGTCTTCACCTCTACTACTGTAACTGTGACGTCTTCACCTCTACTACTGTAACTGTGACGTCTTCACCTCTACTACTGTAACTGTGACGTCTTCACCTCTACTACTGTAACTGTGACGTCTTCACCTCTACTACTGTAACTGTGACGTCTTCACCTCTACTACTGTAACTGTGACGTCTTCACCTCTACTACTGTAACTGTGACGTCTTCACCTCTACTACTGTAACTGTGACGTCTTCACCTCTACTACTGTAACTGTGAGTCTTCACCTCTACTACTGTAACTGTGACGTCTTCACCTCTACTACTGTAACTGTGACGTCTTCACCTCTACTACTGTAACTGTGACGTCTTCACCTCTACTACTGTAACGTCTTCACCTCTACTACTGTAACTGTGACGTCTTCACCTCTACTACTGTAACTGTGACGTCTTCACCTCTACTACTGTAACTGTGACGTCTTCACCTCTACTACTGTAACTGTGGCGTCTTCACCTCTACTACTGTAACTGTGACGTCTTCCTCTCTACTACTGTAACTGTGACGTCTTCACCTCTACTACTGTGACGTCTTCACCTCTACTACTGTGACGTCTTCACCTCTACTACTGTGACGTCTTCACCTCTACTACTGTGACGTCTTCACCTCTACTACTGTAACTGTGCCGTCTTCACCTCTACTACTGTAACTGTGACGTCTTCACCTCTACTACTGTAACTGTGACGTCTTCACCTCTACTACTGTAACTGTGACGTCTTCACCTCTACTAGTGTAACTGTGACGTCTTCACCTCTACTACTGTAACGTCTTCACCTCTACTACTGTAACGTCTTCACCTCTACTACTGTAACTGTGACGTCTTCCCTCTACTACTGTAACTGTGACGTCTTCACCTCTACTACTGTAACGTCTTCACCTCTACTACTGTAACTGTGGCGTCTTCACCTCTACTACTGTAACTGTGACGTCTTCACCTCTACTAGTGTAACTGTGACGTCTTCACCTCTACTACTGTAACGTCTTCACCTCTACTACTGTAACTGTGACGTCTTCCTCTCTACTACTGTAACTGTGACGTCTTCACCTCTACTACTGTAACTGTGACGTCTTCACCTCTACTACTGTAACTGTGACGTCTTCACCTCTACTACTGTAACTGTGACGTCTTCACCTCTACTACTGTAACTGTGACGTCTTCACCTCTACTACTGTAACTGTGCCGTCTTCACCTCTACTACTGTAACTGTGACGTCTTCACCTCTACTACTGTAACTGTGATGTCTTCACCTCTACTACTGTAACGTCTTCACCTCTACTACTGTAACTGTGACGTCTTCACCTCTACTACAGTGACGTCTTCACCTCTACTACTTTGACGTCTTCACCTCTACTACTGTAACTGTGACGTCTTCACCTCTACTACTGTAACTGTGACGTCTTCACCTCTACTACTGTAACTGTGACGTCTTCACCTCTACTGTAACTGTGACGTCTTCACCTCTACTACTGTGACGTCTTCACCTCTACTGTAACTGTGACGTCTTCACCTCTACTACTGTGATGTCTTCACCTCTACTACTGTGACGTCTTCACCTCTACTGTAACTGTGCCGTCTTCACCTCTACTACTGTAACTGTGACGTCTTCACCTCTACTACTGTAACTGTGGCGTCTTCACCTCTACTACTGTAACTGTGACGTCTTCACCTCTACTACTGTAACTGTGCCGTCTTCACCTCTACTACTGTAACTGTGCCGTCTTCACCTCTACTACTGTAACTGTGATGTCTTCACCTCTACTACTGTAACTGTGATGTCTTCACCTCTACTACTGTAACGTCTTCACCTCTACTACTGTAACTGTAACGTCTTCACCTCTACTACTGTGACGTCTTCACCTCTACTACTGTAACTGTGACGTCTTCACCTCTACTACTGTAACTGTGACGTCTTCACCTCTACTACTGTAACTGTGACGTCTTCACCTCTACTACTGTAACTGTGACGTCTTCACCTCTACTACTGTAACTGTGACGTCTTCACCTCTACTACTGTAACTGTGACGTCTTCACCTCTACTACTGTAACTGTGACGTCTTCACCTCTACTACTGTAACTGTGACGTCTTCACCTCTACTACTGTAACTGTGACGTCTTCACCTCTACTACTGTAACTGTGACGTCTTCACCTCTACTACTGTAACTGTGACGTCTTCACCTCTACTGTAACTGTGACGTCTTCACCTGTACTACTGTAACTGTGACGTCTTCACCTCTACTACTGTAACTGTGACGTCTTCACCTCTACTACTGTAACTGTGACGTCTTCACCTCTACTACTGTAACTGTGACGTCTTCACCTCTACTACTGTAACTGTGACGTCTTCACCTCTACTACTGTAACTGTGACGTCTTCACCTCTACTACTGTAACTGTGACGTCTTCACCTCTACTACTGTAACTGTGACGTCTTCACCTCTACTACTGTAACTGTGACGTCTTCACCTCTACTACTGTAACTGTGACGTCTTCACCTCTACTACTGTAACTGTGACGTCTTCACCTCTACTACTGTAACTGTGACGTCTTCACCTCTACTACTGTAACTGTGACGTCTTCACCTCTACTACTGTAACTGTGACGTCTTCACCTCTACTACTGTAACTGTGACGTCTTCACCTCTACTGTAACTGTGACGTCTTCACCTCTACTACTGTAACTGTGACGTCTTCACCTCTACTACTGTAACGTCTTCACCTCTACTACTGTAACTGTGATGTCTTCACCTCTACTACTGTAACGTCTTCACCTCTACTACTGTAACTGTGGCGTCTTCACCTCTACTACTGTAACTGTGCGTCTTCACCTCTACTACTGTAACTGTGACGTCTTCACCTCTACTACTGTAACTGTGGCGTCTTCACCTCTACTACTGTAACTGTGGCGTCTTCACCTCTACTACTGTAACGTCTTCACCTCTACTACTGTAACTGTGACGTCTTCACCTCTACTACTGTAACTGTGACGTCTTCACCTCTACTACTGTAACTGTGCCGTCTTCACCTCTACTACTGTAACTGTGACGTCTTCACCTCTACTACTGTAACTGTGACGTCTTCACCTCTACTACTGTAACTGTGACGTCTTCACCTCTACTACTGTAACTGTGACGTCTTCACCTCTACTACTGTAACTGTGACGTCTTCACCTCTACTACTGTAACTGTGACGTCTTCACCTCTACTACTGTAACGTCTTCACCTCTACTACTGTAACTGTGACGTCTTCACCTCTACTACTGTAACTGTGACGTCTTCACCTCTACTACTGTAACTGTGACGTCTTCACCTCTACTACTGTGACGTCTTCACCTCTACTACTGTAACTGTGGCGTCTTCACCTCTACTACTGTAACTGTGACGTCTTCACCTCTACTACTGTAACTGTAACGTCTTCACCTCTACTACTGTGACGTCTTCACCTCTACTACTGTAACTGTGACGTCTTCACCTCTACTACTGTAACTGTGACGTCTTCACCTCTACTACTGTAACTGTGACGTCTTCACCTCTACTACTGTAACTGTGACGTCTTCACCTCTACTACTGTAACTGTGACGTCTTCACCTCTACTACTGTAACTGTGCCGTCTTCACCTCTACTACTGTAACTGTGATGTCTTCACCTCTACTACTGTAACTGTGGCGTCTTCACCTCTACTACTGTAACTGTGACGTCTTCACCTCTACTACTGTAACTGTGGCGTCTTCACCTCTACTACTGTAACTGTGACGTCTTCACCTCTACTACTGTAACTGTGACGTCTTCACCTCTACTACTGTAACTGTGACGTCTTCACCTCTACTACTGTAACTGTGATGTCTTCACCTCTACTACTGTAACTGTGATGTCTTCACCTCTACTACTGTAACTGTGACGTCTTCACCTCTACTACTGTAACTGTGACGTCTTCACCTCTCTCTGACTGTGACGTCTTCACCTCTACTACTGTAACTGTGACGTCTTCACCTCTACTACTGTAACTGTGACGTCTTCACCTCTACTACTGTGACGTCTTCACCTCTACTACTGTAACTGTGACGTCTTCACCTCTACTACTGTGACGTCTTCACCTCTACTACTGTAACTGTGACGTCTTCACCTCTACTACTGTGACGTCTTCACCTCTACTACTGTAACTGTAACGTCTTCACCTCTACTACTGTAACTGTGACTTCTTCACCTCTACTACTGTAACTGTGACGTCTTCACCTCTACTACTGTAACTGTGGCGTCTTCACCTCTACTACTGTAACTGTGATGTCTTCACCTCTACTACTGTAAAACATAATGATTCTTAGCCATAACAAGTTGCTCAATGTGTCTCTCCCTCATAGCCTCTCTGTCTGTGACCTTAACCTAACCCAGGTATTCAATCAAACTCTGTCCTCCTGTGTGTCTCTACAGAGTGCCCAGGGACTTCAGAGTAACAAGGACTCTCGAATCCTTTGGGTCAAGGACTCTGACCACATACTGACCACTGGCTTCGATCAGGTGACGACATTACTAAACACACATTTTTAAGTGTGTGTGTGTTTTTTTTGTTTGTGTGTGACAGATGCGGGGTCGTGTGTGTGTGTGTGTGTGTGTGTGTGTGTGTTTTATAAAGTGTATTTATTAAACTCCACATGATTATGTGGATAGGTGTGTGTGTGTGTGTGTGTTATAAAGTGTATTTATTAAACTCCACATGATAATGTGGACATATGCGGGGTCGTGTGTGTGTGTGTTATAAAGTGTATTTATTAAACTCCACATGATTATGTGGATAGGTGTGTGTGTGTGTGTGTGTGTGTGTGTGTGTGTGTGTGTGTGTGTGTGTGTGTGTGTGTGTGTGTGTGTATAAAGTGTATTTATTAAACTCCACATGATAATGTGGACAGATGCGGGGTCGGGAGGTGAGACTGTGGGACAGCAGGAAGTTGGGATCCTCTCTGGGATCTGCCAACCTGGGCACCTCCAATGGGTGAGTACATGTTGACCATGCTGTTAGTCTGTCTGTATGTGTTAGGAGTGTGTGTGGGCCTTGCCATAGGCCTACTCTCGTGTGTGTGTGTGTGTGTGTGGTGTGTGTGTTGGAGTGTCCAGGAGCCGGCCCCCCACCCAGTTTGCCACAGATGAGAGCTGGATATCTATGATATGTAGTGTGTCTTCATGTTCAGTGTACATTTACTCTGCAGCCTGTTGTGGTATGAGTACAAACTGCACATAAGCCTATGTTTTGTGTGTCTTGTGTCTAGGCCTTTATATGTTCTAGTCTGTGTCCCAAATGGCACCTTATATTCCCTATGTAGTACACTACTGTTGAGCGCGGCCCATAGGGCTCTGGTCCAAAGTAGCACACTCTATAGGGAATAGCGTTCCATTTAGGACACAGCCTCAGAATGCTGAGGTTTCGGACCCCCCCAGACTTATGACAGTACCTCTCTACATTCCAAGCATTTCCTGGGACCTGTCCCAAACAGAGGAGCCTCTCTTCCTTCCTCTGTCCTCTCAAAGACAAGTCTGTCTGTCTGGGCAGGGGACGGGGTTAGGGGTTATAGGTCATAGTAGCAGTGCGTGCTCACGCACGCATGCTCACATGTCTGCAAGAAAGCAGGCACACACACACACTACTATGCTACGTTACTCGCTGGAGGAAGCCTGAATAGGAATGGACTGTTCCCCATGGTGCGATAAACACACACACACTCACATTGGCCACCAGCCTCTCTCAATCTCTCCTCTGACCTCTCCCAATCCTCCGCTCCCTGCGTTTATTTTTCCAAACGCTGCTGCTGAGGAGTGGAGGAGAGAGGGAGCGTGGCCGGGCTCCAGAGGGAACGAGGGAGACATGGTGCTGGGGTCCCTCTGTGGGAGTGTACCATGCGTCTCTTTGTTACTGTAAACTGGTTCACAGGAGCCAACGACCAGCCCTGGCCAGGTCAACCGTTTGCTTCTGCATTAGAGGGAGTGAGGTGAGTGAGGTGAGTGAGGTGAGGTGAGTGAGGTGAGGTGAGGTGAGTGAGGTGAGGTGGGTGAGGTGAGTGAGGTGAGTGAGGTGAGTGAGTGAGGTGAGTGAGTGTGGTGAGGTGAGGTGAGTGAGTGAGTGAGTGAGGTGAGTGAGTGTGGTGAGTGCTGGCTGGCTGGCTGGCGGTCAGAGAGAGAGACGTGGGATGGTGTGTTTGCTGCTTAGTTGCTCTGTTGTGCCACTTCTATGGTAGCAGGGGTATTGGTTCTGATCAGTGGTTCTGATCAGTGGTTCTGGTCCTTGGTTCCGATCATCAGTGGTTCTGATCAGTGGTTCTGGTCCTTGGTTCCGATCATCAGTGGTTCTGATCAGTGGTTCTGGTCCTTGGTTCTGATCAGTGGTTCTGGTCCTTGGTTCCCAGGCCCAACCTGTCACACAGTAACTACTGTGGAGGTGGATGAGTGGTGTGTGTTTGTATAGGCATGGGGTAAGTTTGAGATGTGTGATCTGTGAAGAACTTTTACAGGGACAGTTATAGCTAAGTGTGACATTGTTAGTTCTTTTACTGGTCCAGGACTAGCACACAGCACAGAGAGACATTCTCCTCAGAATGCCACTGATCGGAATCTTCCTGCTTTGGGAATCTGTGTTTGTGTGAGAGTCGTTTGGGAGTTTACACAGCAAGAGGCCTGTATATCCATCTATCCGGCCCCTCTCTTTCCGTCTCTTTCCCTCCCTCCTTTCCTCTCTCCATTCCTCCCTCCATCCATTCTTCCATCCACCTCCCTCCCTCCTCCTGCCATTCCCACTTAACAACCCATCTCCATTTCCTGTCAGTTTGACTGTAGAAGATATCAGGCTGCCTGTAAGCCTCTGGATGTCTCTGGAATCTCCTTGTGGTGTCTGATGCTCTCCTCAGGTATTTACTGTAGAAATCAATCAGCTCTCCAAATCAATAGTGAACACTCAGGTTTCATAAAGTGGTATGCAAAATGTGTTTTGGTAAGTCAAATGTATCCTTTTTTCCCCCAAGATGTTTTGAGGGCTCTGAACACCACTATAGTGTTTTAAGTCGTAGTCTACAGTGACCACAAGTAGTGGACTTCAGATCTTTTAGTATTTTCCCTGGGCTTCTACATTATCACTAATACTATTTCACAAGTTATTTTGGTACAAGCACATTTGTCTTTATTGAGGTGGCAACAACCTGTTTGAAATGGAATGTGTTGTTTACCTCTGGAAACAGTGTTTTAGTGGGATCACACACAATCATGATCTGGGAGCTTGTTATGAGGTTTATGTGTTTGTGTCCTAGTCTCTTCTTTAGGGCGAGGAATGTCTGTTTGCTCAGCCTCTGTTAACTGGCTATGTGGGTGTGATGGGCCTAGGAGACTAGGAGAGGAACAATCTGTGTGGAGAATCTGCCATTGCTGTGAGGACCTCTACTCCTTCCCATCTGGTTTTAGCTGCCACTGCACTCCCTCCCTTTTCTCCCCCTCGCTCTCTTTTCTCTCTCTCTCTATTTTCTCTCTCTCTTTTCTCTCTCTATTTTCTCTCTCTCCTCCTCTTCTCTCTCTCTCTCTCTCTTTCTTTTCTCTCTCTCTCTCTATTTTCTCTCTCTATTTTCTCTCTTTTCTCTCTCTATTTTCTCTCCTCTTGTCTCTCTCTCTCTCTCTCTGTCTCTCTGTCTCTCTGTCTCTGTCTGTCTCTGTCTGTCAAAACATTCTCACTGTCTATCTGACAGACAGCAGAAACACCATCTCTTTCTTTTTGTCCAAAGGAAAAACATGTTTAGCTGTTGATGTTACTTTTGATTGAACCTAATGTACTTAAGTCAGACATTTGCAATGGACATAATTGTAGCATCCCTTGACCCTTGACTTTAGCTCAACTGAGCTGCCATCTTGGAACAGCCCCACTCTTATTGCTTCAACATGTCCATGTACAGCCTAGCAGCTAGCCCAATAGCTTCCCAGTGATTTGACTGATGGTGATGGTGGAGTGCTCTCGTTTGTGGCAGGGGTCCAGTTGTTGTCTCAGTCAGTCGGCTGTCATTCCCAAGGTCACTTCCCCTCCAGATGTTACTAGCCCACACCTGATAGAAAACAGATACCCATATAGCCAATCAGTAGACTGGACAGACTGGCTTAGATGTCTTGTTTCTCTCTCTTTCTGTCTGTCGGTCTTTCTCTCTCTATCTCTCTCTCTCTGTCTGTCTGTTTGTCTCGCTCTCGTTCTGTCTCCTTCTTTCTCTTTGTCTCACTTTCTGTCTGTCTGTCTGTCTGTCTCGCTCTCGTTCCCTCTCTTTCTTGTTCTCTAGCTCCCCCTCCCACTCTTTCCCCCTCTCTACCCCCTTCCCTTTCTCCATACATCTCACCCTCCATCCTCCTATTCCAAGCCTCTCTGTGCTCCCTGTCCAAACTTCTCTTTCAGATCCAAGCTAATCTCTTTCCTGGTTTCCATCCAGAATAAACTGGGAATTGGGAGTTTAATTGGGGGTAAAATGTAATCACTACTTCCTATTAAATCACAATCATCCCACAGGTCAGCCCAGGGTTTATTTAGATAAATAGTCTGAGCTCTTATTCTGTCATCAGAAAACAAAGGTACAGTAATGCTCCTGGGTTGTGTTCATTTGGCATCGGGCCAAAACGGGGAGGTACTATCTGAACTTGTCCAATGACACACTTGTTTTAGTTTTCCGTTGCAGAAGGTTTCACTACAGTGTGCACTAATGAATACAACCATGGTGTATGTGGTGACTTCAGTCTGTTTTGGCTCCAAGCGCAACACACTGAGTGCGTCATCACATTCATTGTTATTAATTGATTGTTATGATCTGTTTATAGATGGTTAATTACAGGGCTGTGGGGAGAATGTCTCATTACTCTACCATGTATTTTCATTGTTTCTCTGTTATTCTAAATCTCGATGCAGGCTGTTGGCTGTGATAAATACCACTAGCGAGAGGAGAAACCTAGTGTGGGACTGTACTGTTGCGCATGATGACACACACATGCACAAACATCCCCTATATGACCCTCAAACTCAACTCTGGAACTCAAAGCCAGTTCCTCTGCATGTTTTCATTCATTCCCCTCTAACCAGGGACTGATTTAGACCTGGGACACCTGGTGAGTGTAATTAATTATCAGGTAGAACAGAACACCAGCAGGCTCTGACCTCATAGGGTAAGAGTTGAATAGCCCTGCCCTATGGCCTTCATGACTGTTTAAATGAGTTGTAGCTTGATCACTACCAGTTCTCTCTCTCTCTTCTGTTCTCATGGTGTATCGTTTTCTGGGTCTAACTCCTCAACATGGCATCACGTCAGGTCTAACTCCTCAACGTGGCATCACGTCAGGTCTAACTCCTCAACGTGGCATCACTTCAGGTCTAACTCCTCAAGGTGGCATCACGTCAGGTCTAACTCCTCAACGTGGCATCACGTCAGGTCTAACTCCTCAACGTGGCATCACGTCAGGTCTAACTCCTCAACGTGGCATCACTTCAGGTCTAACTCCTCAACGTGGCGTCACGTCAGGTCTAACTCCTCAACGTGGCGTCACGTCAGGTCTAACTCCTCAACGTGGCGTCACTTCAGGTCTAACTCCTCAACGTGGCGTCACGTCAGGTCTAACTCCTCAACGTGGCGTCACGTCAGGTCTAACTCCTCAACGTGGCATCACGTCAGGTCTAACTCCTCAACGTGGCGTCACGTCAGGTCTAACTCCTCAACGTGGCGTCACGTCAGGTCTAACTCCTCAACGTGGCGTCACGTCACGTCTAACTCCTCAACGTGGCGTCACTTCAGGTCTAACTCCTCAACGTGGCGTCACGTCAGGTCTAACTCCTCAACGTGGCGTCACGTCACGTCTAACTCCTCAACGTGGCGTCACGTCAGGTCTAACTCCTCAACGTGGCGTCACGTCAGGTCTAACTCCTCAACGTGGCGTCACGTCAGGTCTAACTCCTCAACGTGGCATCACGTCAGGTCTAACTCCTCAACGTGGCATCACGTCAGGTCTAACTCCTCAACGTGGCATCACTTCAGGTCTAACTCCTCAACGTGGCATCACGTCAGGTCTAACTCCTCAACGTGGCATCACGTCAGGTCTAACTCCTCAACGTGGCGTCACGTCAGGTCTAACTCCTCAACGTGGCGTCACGTCAGGTCTAACTCCTCAAGGTGGCATCACTTCAGGTCTAACTCCTCAACGTGGCATCACTTCAGGTCTAACTCCTCAACGTGGCATCACGTCAGGTCTAACTCCTCAACGTGGCATCACGTCAGGTCTAACTCCTCAACGTGGCGTCACGTCAGGTCTAACTCCTCAACGTGGCATCACGTCAGGTCTAACTCCTCAACGTGGCATCACGTCAGGTCTAACTCCTCAACGTGGCGTCACGTCACGTCTAACTCCTCAACGTGGCACTTAAGGGCTCACCTCTGGGTCATGTTCAGTAGGTACCAAATAGAAGAAAATGGTACAAAACAGAGTAATAAGGGGAGGTACTATCCGAGCATGTCCAATAAGAAATGTGTTTCTTTTCCCACGTTGCAAAACATTTTGCTATATTTGCCTTAATAAACACACTACTGTGTTGATTCTGTAACCAATCCTGGAAACCAGAGTCAAATATCCTAGCAGTGTATTTATTGTGCCTGAGATTGAGATAAAGAGGGATTTGTCCTTTATTTATTTTTACCACGACTGCTTTTAATTTAATGTACTGTACTTAATGGGTGTAATCCAAGCATGACCCTGGCTCCTCTCAGGTTGGCTGTGTTGTGTCACAGTTTGAAAGGACTGTTTGCTTTGGAACATCATGGTGTGGACTCTCTTTCTTTCTTTCTCTCTCTCTCTGGTCCAGTTAAGCTAGCTTTTGGGGAATAGAACTTGGACGAGGAATGATGGCGAAAAATGTTTGTCTCTTTCTTTATTTGTCCCCCTCTTTCTCTTTGTCCCTTTCTCTCTCTCTTTCTTTGTCCCCCCTCTCTCTCTCTCTCCATTCCCCTCTCTTTCTCCATAAAGGTAATTATAAGGACTTTAATAGGACCTTCTGGTCTGGTTGTAATCAGTGAATTTTAAAATTGGACTCAATTACAACCAGCTTGTTCAGTAAAAACTGCATGGCGACATCATGGCGATTACCTGGGCTAGCTGTGTTTCCTGTCAGCTTCCTGTTACACACACACACAAGCTGGGTTAGGGGATTGTTGGTACAGGGTTAACTAGGGTAGTGCTAGTGATGATGCGTAGTGCCTGAACTATATATTAGCTGGTAAATGTGCCGTTCAGCTGACAGGGGGATCAGAGAGGGCCATTTGGTTTGGATGCAGCATGACTGAACTGACTAAACTCAGCCAGGCTTTTGGATTTCACCCTCTTAATTGTCTGCAGTCACTGGAATGTTCCGCTCCTCTCAGCACAAACACACTTACCTTACACACACACACACACACACACACACACACACACACACACACACACACACACACACACACACACACACACACACACACACACACGACGGAGACAGGGGCACAGAGACACACAACCAGATGGCGACAGGGGCACAGACACACACAGGAGCGGCCCCACCACACATCACCATATCATCATTCTAACCTCAGTACGATTATGTGCCTCCAGTCTGGACTGACTGATGATGAAAATAGAGTGTTTGACTAGACCGACCTCTGCTGCTGGTTGGACTAGTCTGGACACACACACACACATACGCACGCACACACATACATGCACACACACACATATGCACACACACACTCAGTCTTGTACAGCTAACCTTGTGGAGACACATAATTCAGTCCCATTCAAAATCCTATTTTCCCTAACCGTAACCCAAAAATCTAACCTTAACCCTAAACCTAACCCAAGCTCCGAACCCTAAACTGTGCTGGTCGGTGTTGTGGCTGAGACTGTGGGTGTAATTAATGTATGCTGGTCAGTGTCGTGGCTGAGACTGTGGGTGTAATTAATGTATGCTGGGCGGTGTCGTGGCTGAGACTGGGTGTAATTAATGTATGCTGGGCGGTGTCGTGGCTGAGACTGTGGGTGTAATCAATGTATGCTGGGCGGTGTCGTGGCTGAGACTGTGGGTGTAATTAATGTATGCTGGTCGGTGTTGTGGCTGAGACTGTGGGTGTAATTAATGTATGCTGGTCAGTGTCGTGGCTGAGACTGGATGTAATTAATGTATGCTGGTCGGTGTTGTGGCTGAGACTGGGTGTAATTAATGTATGCTGGTCGGTGTCGTGGCTGAGACTGTGGGTGTAATTAATGTATGCTGGTCGGTGTCGTGGCTGAGACTGTGGGTGTAATTAATGTATGCTGGTCGGTGTCGTGGCTGAGACTGTGGGTGTAATTAATGTATGCTGGTCAGTGTCGTGGCTGAGACTGGGTGTAATGCAGAGTATGTGAGCGGCGCTCTACTTCCTTTCCAACCGTTCCACTGAAAACTGTTCTGTGCTCATAGGATAAAAACTGTTCTGTACTCACAGAATAAAAACGGTTCTGTACTCACAGGATAAAAACGGTTCTGTGCTCACAGGATAAAAACGGTTCTGTACTCACAGGATAAAAACGGTTCTGTGCTCACAGGATAAAAACGGTTCTGTGCTCACAGGATAAAAACGGTTCTGTGCTCACAGGATAAAAACGGTTCTGTACTCACAGGATAAAAACTGTTCTGTGCTCACAGGATAAAAACGGTTCTGTGCTCCCAGGATAAAAACTGTTCTGTACTCACAGGATAAAAACTGTTCTGTACTCACAGGATAAAAACGGTTCTGTGCTCACAGGATAAAAAGTGTTCCGTGCTCATAGGACAAAAACTGTTCTGTACTCACAGGATAAAAACTGTTCTGTACTCACAGGATAAAAACGGTTCTGTGCTTACAGGATAAAAAGTGTTCCGTGCTCACAGGATGAAAACTGCAGCTCCCAATTCGCTCCATCCATTGAGATCACAATTTAACCAACACCCATCTATCTTGGTTACTACCTGGACCTACCAATTGGTTTTGAAGTATTGAAACCAAATCATATGATTTTAATGAAAAGTATATTAATAAACATGAAAAGGTGAATGTAAGAAGCTCTCATCATTTCAAATAGGATACATGTCATATTAAACATATAAACACTCTAAATAGACTACATGTCATATTAAACAGCATATAAACACTCTGAATAGACTACATGTCATATTAAACAGCATATAAACACTCTAAATAGTCTACATGTAGTATTAAACAGCATATAAACACTCTAAATAGGCTACATGTCATATTAAACAGAATATAAACACTCTGAATAGGATACATGTTATATTAAACATATAAACACTCTAAATAGACTACATGTCATATTAAACATATAAACACTCTGAATAGGATACATGTCATATTATACAGCATATAAACACTCTAAATAGGCTACATGCCATATTAAACAACATATAAACACTCTGAATAGGCTACATGTCATATTAAACAACATATAAACACTCTGAATAGGATACATGTCATATTAAACATATAAACACTCTAAATAGGCTACATGCCATATTAAACAACATATAATAACTCTAAATAGGCTACAAGTCATATTTAACAGCATATAAACACTCTGAATAGGATACATGTCATATTAAACATATAAACACTCTGAATAGGATACATGTCATATTAAACAGAATATAAACACTCTAAATAGGCTACATGTAGTATTAAACAGCATATAAACACTCTAAATAGGCTACATGTCATATTAAACAGCATATTAACACTCTAAATAGGATACATGTCATATTAAACAGAATATAAACACTCTAAATAGGCTACATGTAGTATTAAACAGCATATTAACACTCTGAATAGGATACATGTCATATTAAACAGCATATTAACACTCTGAATAGGATACATGTCATATTAAACAGAATATAAACTCTCTAAATAGGCTACATGTAGTATTAAACATCATATTAACACTCTGAATAGGATACATGTCATATTAAACAGCATATAAACACTCTGAATAGGCTACATGTCATATTTAACAGCATATAAACACTCTAAATAGGCTACATGTCATATTAAACAGCATATTAACACTCTAAATAGGATACATGTCATATTAAACAGAATATAAACACTCTAAATAGGCTACATGTAGTATTAAACAGCATATTAACACTCTGAATAGGATACATGTCATATTAAACAGCATATAAACACTCTGAATAGGATACATGTCATATTAAACAGCATATTAACACTCTGAATAGGATACATGCCATATTAAACAGAATATAAACACTCTAAATAGGCTACATGTAGTAATAAACATCATATTAACACTCTGAATAGGGTACATGTCATATTAAACATATAAACACTCTAAATAGGCTACATGCCATATTAAACAACATATAATAACTCTAAATAGTCTACATGTCATATTAAACAGCATATTAACACTCTGAATAGGATACATGTCATATTAAACATATAAACACTCTAAATAGGTTACATGCCATATTAAACAACATATAATAACTCTAAATAGGATACATGTCATATTAAACAGCATATAAACACTCTGAATAGGATACATGTCATATTAAACAGAATATAAACACTCTAAATAGGCTACATGTAGTATTAAACATCATATTAACACTCTGAATAGGATACATGTCATATTAAAAAGCATATAAACACTCTGAATAGGCTACATGTCATATTAAACATATAAACACTCTAAATAGGCTACATGTAGTATTAAACATCATATTAACACTCAGAATAGGATACATGTCATATTAAACAGCATATTAACACTCTAAATAGGCTACATGTAGTATTAAACATCATATTAACACTCTGAATAGGATACATGTCATATTAAACAGCATATAAACACTCTGAATAGGCTACATGTCATATTAAACATATAAACACTCTAAATAGGCTACATGTAGTATTAAACAGCATATAAACACTCTAAATAGGCTACATGTCGTATTAAACAGCATATTAACACTCTAAATAGGATACATGTCATATTAAACAGAATATAAACACTCTAAATAGGCTACATGTAGTATTAAACAGCATATTAACACTCTGAATAGGATACATGTCATATTAAACAGCATATTAACACTCTAAATAGGCTACATGTAGTATTAAACATCATATTAACACTCTGAATAGGATACATGTCATATTAAACAGCATATAAACACTCTGAATAGGCTACATGTCATATTAAACATATAAACACTCTAAATAGGCTACATGTAGTATTAAACCGCATATAAACACTCTAAATAGGCTACATGTCATATTAAACAGCATATTAACACTCTAAATAGGATACATGTCATATTAAACAGCATATTAACACTCTAAATAGGCTACATGTAGTATTAAACATCATATTAACACTCTGAATAGGATACATGTCATATTAAACAGCATATAAACACTCTGAATAGGCTACATGTCATATTAAACATATAAACACTCTAAATAGGCTACATGTAGTATTAAACAGCATATAAACACTCTAAATAGGCTACATGTCGTATTAAACAGCATATTAACACTCTAAATAGGATACATGTCATATTAAACAGAATATAAACACTCTAAATAGGCTACATGTAGTATTAAACAGCATATTAACACTCTGAATAGGATACATGTCATATTAAACAGCATATTAACACTCTAAATAGGCTACATGTAGTATTAAACATCATATTAACACTCTGAATAGGATACATGTCATATTAAACAGCATATAAACACTCTGAATAGGCTACATGTCATATTAAACATATAAACACTCTAAATAGGCTACATGTAGTATTAAACCGCATATAAACACTCTAAATAGGCTACATGTCATATTAAACAGCATATTAACACTCTAAATAGGATACATGTCATATTAAACAGAATATAAACACTCTAAATAGGCTACATGTAGTATTAAACAGCATATTAACACTCTGAATAGGATACATGTCATATTAAACAGCATATTAACACTCTGAATAGGATACATGTCATATTAAACAGAATATAAACACTCTAAATAGGCTACATGTAGTATTAAACATCATATTAACACTCTGAATAGGATACATGTCATATTAAACAGCATATAAACACTCTGAATAGGCTACATGTCATATTAAACATATAAACACTCTAAATAGGCTACATGTCATATTAAACAGCCGTCGTGTCTTTGGGGTACCATTAAACTTAAGATATGTTTATCAATTAGCTCCCTGTAATTATTATCACGCGATTAAACTGATTAATCGTTTAATTGTAATTAACTAGGAGATCGGGGCACCAAGGAGAATATTCAGATTACAAAGCTATAATTTTCCTAATATAACTTTCCTGTACTATAATATTCTATTCTATTATAGTATAGGCCGATTATCTTCTGGTTTAAATGGTGTATTTTACCTCTAGTTCAGTCTCATTCCAAACGTCGTAAATTGTTGTATCTGCACGAACCCAGTCTTTACTAAAATCATCCATACATCAATTGTCTTAAAATCATTTATTTACTACACTAAGTAATTAACAGAAAACATACAAACAGTAATTATCGTCACAAAGGATTGGTATAGTAATGTGCCCTAATGGCTAACAAGCATGGCTGGTCTGTTAGACAATGGGTCATAAACGGTCAGCTGAGAAGTTACACAGAGTTCATTAATATTAACAATTGACAATTGAAGGCTCACTCATTCGGGAACAATTGCAATCAATATATATTTACGCTCAGTGTGTCGTCGTTCTTTGTTGGAGAGTTCAGTTCTGTTGGAGAGTCTCTCTCTCGGTTAGAATGGATCTTTCAAAGCGACATTCATTAATGTCGTCATAGAATGGTTGTTTCGTTGGTCTTCGCGTTCAATGATATAATTTACTTAGCTGCAGACTAATAATTAATATCAAAGACTTGTTCTTATTCTGTCGGTATCAATAGTCTAAAAGTTAACCACGTGGTATAGTTCACTTTCAGTAGAGTACTTGGATGGTCAAACCTCTGGCCATAGAGTGTAGGCCTGGTCTGAAGAAATGTAAATCAGGGGGTGTTTTATAGTGCCCATAGAACAGGCTTGTCAAATGACGCCTGGTCCTGTATGGGTCCCTGGGGGCGTGCCTATGACTGAGTTAGATTTGGTTACAGAAATACAATTCTATCACATTACTTCAGTACAATAGCATCTCATGTGTATTATAAAAGCTTTATCCTTATTAATACATTCTATACAACCATTATGTTGCAAGTCTCAAGCTGAGGCTATTATATAAACCGTTTTATGGTAATATGGCTATATTGTCTCTTCTGAGTATCACAAAATTGTACCAAGCGGATCAGTTCGTAGCTGGATTCTTCACCAATCTTCCATACCTTCTCCAGCACACACATGTCGCTCGGTTCTCCAATTCTATGAGTTGGAAGAATTTCCTGTGTCTCTCTATGGGCCATGTGGCCAGAGACTCTCCTGGAATTTTAGAGTTTTTACAACCCTTTACACACAGGGTGGATTGGGGGGGAAGGTAGGTTGGGTGGTGGTGCAAAAAGGAGGGGTCAACTGTCCTCCCTGTACCAAAAGAGGCCAACGTCATGACACAGCATATTAACACTCTAAATAGGATACATGTCATATTAAACAGAATATAAACACTCTAAATAGGCTACATGTAGTATTAAACAGCATATTAACACTCTGAATAGGATACATGTCATATTAAACAGCATATTAACACTCTGAATAGGATACATGTCATATTAAACAGAATATAAACACTCTAAATAGGCTACATGTAGTATTAAACATCATATTAACACTCTGAATAGGATACATGTCATATTAAACAGCATATAAACACTCTGAATAGGCTACATGTCATATTAAACATATAAACACTCTAAATAGGCTACATGTCATATTAAACAGCCGTCGTGTCTTTGGGGTACCATTAAACTTAAGATATGTTTATCAATTAGCTCCCTGTAATTATTATCACGCGATTAAACTGATTAATCGTTTAATTGTAATTAACTAGGAGATCGGGGCACCAAGGAGAATATTCAGATTACAAAGCTATAATTTTCCTAATATAACTTTCCTGTACTATAATATTCTATTCTATTATAGTATAGGCCGATTATCTTCTGGTTTAAATGGTGTATTTTACCTCTAGTTCAGTCTCATTCCAAACGTCGTAAATTGTTGTATCTGCACGAACCCAGTCTTTACTAAAATCATCCATACATCAATTGTCTTAAAATCATTTATTTACTACACTAAGTAATTAACAGAAAACATACAAACAGTAATTATCGTCACAAAGGATTGGTATAGTAATGTGCCCTAATGGCTAACAAGCATGGCTGGTCTGTTAGACAATGGGTCATAAACGGTCAGCTGAGAAGTTACACAGAGTTCATTAATATTAACAATTGACAATTGAAGGCTCACTCATTCGGGAACAATTGCAATCAATATATATTTACGCTCAGTGTGTCGTCGTTCTTTGTTGGAGAGTTCAGTTCTGTTGGAGAGTCTCTCTCTCGGTTAGAATGGATCTTTCAAAGCGACATTCATTAATGTCGTCATAGAATGGTTGTTTCGTTGGTCTTCGCGTTCAATGATATAATTTACTTAGCTGCAGACTAATAATTAATATCAAAGACTTGTTCTTATTCTGTCGGTATCAATAGTCTAAAAGTTAACCACGTGGTATAGTTCACTTTCAGTAGAGTACTTGGATGGTCAAACCTCTGGCCATAGAGTGTAGGCCTGGTCTGAAGAAATGTAAATCAGGGGGTGTTTTATAGTGCCCATAGAACAGGCTTGTCAAATGACGCCTGGTCCTGTATGGGTCCCTGGGGGCGTGCCTATGACTGAGTTAGATTTGGTTACAGAAATACAATTCTATCACATTACTTCAGTACAATAGCATCTCATGTGTATTATAAAAGCTTTATCCTTATTAATACATTCTATACAACCATTATGTTGCAAGTCTCAAGCTGAGGCTATTATATAAACCGTTTTATGGTAATATGGCTATATTGTCTCTTCTGAGTATCACAAAATTGTACCAAGCGGATCAGTTCGTAGCTGGATTCTTCACCAATCTTCCATACCTTCTCCAGCACACACATGTCGCTCGGTTCTCCAATTCTATGAGTTGGAAGAATTTCCTGTGTCTCTCTATGGGCCATGTGGCCAGAGACTCTCCTGGAATTTTAGAGTTTTTACAACCCTTTACACACAGGGTGGATTGGGGGGGAAGGTAGGTTGGGTGGTGGTGCAAAAGGGAGGGGTCAACTGTCCTCCCTGTACCAAAAGAGGCCAACGTCATGACACAGCATATTAACACTCTAAATAGGATACATGTCATATTAAACAGAATATAAACACTCTAAATAGGCTACATGTAGTATTAAACAGCATATTAACACTCTGAATAGGATACATGTCATATTAAACAGTATATAAACACTCTGAATAGGATACATGTCATATTAAACAGCATATAAACACTCTGAATAGGATACATGTCATATTAAACAGCATATAAACACTCTGAATAGGATACATGTCATATTAAACAGCATATTAACACTCTGAATAGGATACATGTCATATTAAACAGCATATAAACACTCTGAATAGGATACATGTCATATTAAACAGCATATAAACACTCTAAATAGGCTACATGTCATATTTAACAGCATATAAACACTCTGAATAGGATACATGCCATATTAAACATATAAACACTCTGAATAGGATACATGTCATATTAAACAGCATATAAACACTCTGAATAGGATACATGCCATATTAAACAGAATATAAACACTCTAAATAGGCTACATGTAGTAATAAACATCATATTAACACTCTGAATAGGATACATGTCATATTAAACAGCAAATTAACACTCTGAATAGGATACATGTCATATTAAACAGCATATTAACACTCTGAATAGGATACATGTCATATTAAACAGCATATTAACACTCTGAATAGGATACATGTCGTATTAAACAGCATATTAACCCTCTAAATAGGTCAGGAGCCAGACAGGGAGCCTAAGAAAGAACTAAAATGAATTATTTAGGCTATATTATTTCAATTATTTCAAGGCTACAGCCTACAAAGAAATACATTGAAGCATTTGGGAGTGTGACAATAGGCTGGTAGGAACATAATACAACATACTGTTGTTTAAATGCTGAGAGCTTTAAGCCATTATAGTCTATAAATTGCGCATTGTGACTTACTTAGAATTAAATAAAAAATGCCTTATTAGGCTCAGTGCCTTTGAATTCATTTTTAGAAACATAGTTTGGCCAGTCTGTTGCTTCAGGCTCATGTGATGGTGTCTGGAGAGCAGGCCAGCAGCGGAGACTATCCTGTCAGACCCTGCAGAGCCACTGGGGATGCTAAACACCCTTCGGGACACTCGCCAGGCTGGGCAGAGATGCAGAGTTGTTTTTATTACATGTTTTTATAGGTAGGCCTAAAGGTTTTTAGGCAAAATAACCCAAATAAAGGGAAAGCTCATTGGAAGTGGGAATATACCAGACCTATTGGGCCCAAATCAATTATGGCCTATTGTATAGATAATAGAACAAAAATGAACAACTTTTAAGAAATTTTATTTTTGTTATATCAATATTTTGCTAGAATGACACACTTAGTTATCTACCACCTCGTTCCTTTCTTTTAGCATGTGCAGGTAGTAAGTTGTGGACACTGCATCACCACACTCCCTCTCTTCTTTAGTTGTGGACACTACATCACCACACTCCCTGTCTTCTTTAGTTGTGGACACTACATCACCACACTCCCTCTTGTGGACACTACATCACCACACTACATCACCACACTCCCTCTCTTCTTTAGTTGTGGACACTGCATCACCACACTCCCTCTCTTCTTTAGTTGTGAACACTACATCACCACACTCCCTCTCTTCTTTAGTTGTGGACACTACATCACCACACTCCCTCTTGTGGACACTACATCACCACACTCCCTCTTGTGAACACTACATCACCACACTACGTCTCTTTAGTTGTGGACACTACGTCACCACACTCCCTCTTGTGGACACTACGTCACCACACTCCCTCTTGTGGACACTACATCACCACACTCCCTCTTGTGGACACTACATCACCACACTACGTCTCTTTAGTTGTGGAAACTACGTCACCACACTCCCTCTTGTGGACACTACGTCACCACACTCCCTCTTGTGGACACTACATCACCACACTCCCTCTTGTGGACACTACATCACCACACTCCCTCTTGTGGACACTACATCACCACACTACGTCTCTTTAGTTGTGGACACTACATCACCACACTCCCTCTCTTCTTTAGTTGTGGACACTACATCACCACACTCCCTCTCTTCTTTAGTTGTGAACACTACATCACCACACTCCCTCTCTTCTTTAGTTGTGGACACTGCATCACCACACTCCCTCTCTTCTTTAGTTGTGGACACTGCATCACCACACTCCCTCTCTTCTTTAGTTGTGGACACTACATCACCACACTCCCTCTCTTCTTTAGTTGTGGACACTACATCACCACACCCCCTCTCTTCTTTAGTTGTGAACACTACATCACCACACTCCCTCTTGTGGACACTACATCACCACACTCCCTCTTGTGAACACTACATCACCACACTACGTCTCTTTAGTTGTGGACACTACGTCACCACACTCCCTCTTGTGGACACTACGTCACCACACTCCCTCTTGTGGACACTACATCACCACACTCCCTCTTGTGGACACTACATCACCACACTACGTCTCTTTAGTTGTGGAAACTACGTCACCACACTCCCTCTTGTGGACACTACGTCACCACACTCCCTCTTGTGGACACTACATCACCACACTCCCTCTTGTGGACACTACATCACCACACTCCCTCTTGTGGACACTACATCACCACACTACGTCTCTTTAGTTGTGGACACTACATCACCACACTCCCTCTCTTCTTTAGTTGTGGACACTACATCACCACACTCCCTCTCTTTAGTTGTGAACACTACATCACCACACTCCCTTTCTTCTTTAGTTGTGGACACTACATCACCACACTCCCTCTCTTCTTTAGTTGTGGACACTGCATCACCACACTCCCTCTCTTCTTTAGTTGTGGACACTGCATCACCACACTCCCTCTCTTCTTTAGTTGTGGACACTACATCACCACACTCCCTCTCTTCTTTAGTTGTGGACACTACATCACCACACCCCCTCTCTTCTTTAGTTGTGGACACTACATCACCACACTCCCTCTCTTCTTTAGTTGTGGACACTACATCACCATACTCCCTCTCTTCTTTAGTTGTGAACACTACATCACCACACTCCCTCTTGTGGACACTACATCACCACACTCCCTCTTGTGAACACTACATCACCACACTACGTCTCTTTAGTTGTGGACACTACGTCACCACACTCCCTCTTGTGGACACTACGTCACCACACTCCCTCTTGTGGACACTACATCACCACACTCCCTCTTGTGGACACTACATCACCACACTACGTCTCTTTAGTTGTGGACACTACGTCACCACACTTCCTCTTGTGGACACTACCACCCCCCCCGTGGCACCACACCCCTCCCTCTTGTGGACACTACATCACCACACTCCCTGGGCCTCTCCCCCCCCGTGGGACACTACATCACCACACTCCCTCTCTCGTGGGACACTACATCACCACACTCCCTCTCTTCTTTAGTTGTGGACACTACATCACCACACTCCCTCTCTCTTTAGTTGTGGCCTCCCCCCCCCCGGGACACTGCATCACCACAGCTCCCTCTCTTCTTTAGTTGTGGACACTGCATCACCACACTCCCTCTCTTCTTTAGTTGTGAACACTACATCACCACACTCCCTCTCTTCTTTAGTTGTGGACACTACATCACCACACTCCCTCTCTTCTTTAGTTGTGGACACTACATCACCACACTCCCTCTCTTCTTTAGTTGTGGACACTACATCACCACACTCCCTCTCTTCTTTAGTTGTGGACACTACATCACCACACTCCCTCTCTTCTTTAGTTGTGGACACTACATCACCACACTCCCTCTCTTCTTTAGTTGTGGACACTACATCACCACACTCCCTCTCTTCTTTAGTTGTGGACACTACATCACCACACTCCCTCTTGTGGACACTACATCACCACACTCCCTCTTGTGGACACTACATCACCACACTCCCTCTTGTGGACACTACATCACCACACTCCCTCTTGTGGACACTACATCACCACACTCCCGCTTGTGGACACTACATCACCACACTCCCGCTTGTGGACACTACATCACCACACTCCCTCTTGTGGACACTACATCACCACACTACGTCTCTTTAGTTGTGGACACTACATCACCACACTCCCTCTTGTGGACACTACATCACCACACTCCCGCTTGTGGACACTACATCACCACACTCCCTCTTGTGGACACTACATCACCACACTACGTCTCTTGCTCTTGGTCCTCATCTTTGTAAGTCACCTTGATTTAGCACCTGTGTGTTCTATCTTCTTTATGAAAATATTTTGTGAACTCCATGACAGTAGCTAAAGCAAGGAGCTATAGCAGCACACAAGTAGACTACAAATGCATGCTGGGCCGGGCATGCCCTGAGCTCGTGAAGTGAGCGCTACTGGGGTGGTACTGGAGTCAAATTGGAGCGGCCGAGAAGGCCAACGCTCCAGCCTTTGGGAATCTCACTCCTCGCTCCAGTCAAACTGGGCACTCTCCTCTCATATACTCTGGTCTAATTTATGCTGGGCGGTGTCGTGTCTGAGACTGTGTGACTAATGTATGCTGGGCGGTGTCGTGCCTGAGACTGTGTGTCTAATGTATGTTGTCCGGTACCTGAGACTGTGTGTTTAATGTATGCTGGGCGGTGTCGTGTCTGAGACTGTGTGTCTAATGTATGCTGGGCGGTGTCGTGTCTGAGACTGTGTGTCTAATGTATGCTGGGCGGTGTCGTGTCTGAGACTGTGTGTCTAATGTATGCTGGGCGGTGTCGTGCCTGAGACTGTGTGTCTAATGTATGCTGGGCGGTGTCGTGCCTGAGACTGTGTGTCTAATGTATGCTGGGCGGTGTCGTGCATGAGACTGTGTGTCTAATGTATGTTGTCCGGTGTCGTGCCTGAGACTGTGTGTCTAATGTATGCTGGGCGGTGTCGTGCCTGAGACTGTGTGACTCTGTCGACAGTGCGTTTGTGTGCGCCTTGTGTGTTAACTGGGGTCGGGCACCGGTGTAATCGATTCAAACTCCCTTTAATCAGTCTGGATTGAGGCAGAGACCCTCTCTCTCTCCCATAAAGGAGACCCTCTCTCTCTTCCATAAAGGAGACCCTCTCTCTCTTCCATAAAGGAGACCCTCTCTCTCTTCCATAAAGGAGACCCTCTCTCTCTTCCATAAAGGAGACCCTCTCTCTCTACACCATAAAGGAGACCCTCTCTCTCTTCCATAAAGGAGACCCTCTCTCTCTTCCATAAAGGATACCCTCTCTCTCTTCCATAAAGGAGACCCTCTCTCTCTTCCATAAAGGAGACCCTCTCTCTCTCTTCCATAAAGGAGACCCTCTCTCTCTTCCATAAAGGAGACCCTCTCTCTCTTCCATAAAGGAGACCCTCTCTCTCTTCCATAAAGGAGACCCTCTCTCTCTTCCATAAAGGAGACCCTCTCTCTCTTCCATAAAGGAGACCCTCTCTCTCTTCCATAAAGGAGACCCTCTCTCTCTTCCATAAAGGAGACCCTCTCTCTCTACACCATAAAGGAGACCCTCTCTCTCTTCCATAAAGGAGACCCTCTCTCTCTTCCATAAAGGAGACCCTCTCTCTCTTCCATAATGGAGACCCTCTCTCTCTTCCATAATGGAGACCCTCTCTCTCTTCCATAAAGGAGACCCTCTCTCTCTTCCATAAAGGAGACCCTCTCTCTCTTCCATAAAGGAGACCCTCTCTCTCTACACCATAAAGGAGACCCTCTCTCTCTTCCATAATGGAGACCCTCTCTCTCTTCCATAATGGAGACCCTCTCTCTCTTCACCATAAAGGAGAGAACAGTCCTCCCCATTTAACTTTTATTTAACTAGGCAAGTCAGTTAAGAACAAATTCTTATTTACAATGACGGCCTAGGAACAGTGGGTTAACTGTCTTGGGTTAACTGTCTTGTTCAGGGGCAGAGCGACAGATTTTTACCTTGTCAGCTCAGGGATTCAATCCAGCAACCTTTCGGTTACTGGCCCAACGCTCTAACCACTAGGCTACCTGCCGCTCGAAGGCTAAAATCAAACACAGAGGAAGTGCTGCTCTGAGGATTAGGGACAGATGCTCCAAACAAGGGCAGTTATGGAACAAGGCAGAAAATGGAGAAAAGGTTGTGTTTATGTTTGGTCTGTGTTGGCCCAACAGTAGTTAGATATTTTCTGGGGGGAGTTCTTTTCTTTTTCTGTTAGCTAGTTTCTGACTGGTGGAGCTCCACTGTTTGGTGGACAGTGGTTTACTCAGAAACTCACGGTCCAAAACTCACAGTTGTGGTCAAAAGGTTGGTGAGCTCAAGGTTAGATTTTATAAAGCCCCGGTTGGGGGATTTGCGGGGACCACGCGCTCCGTCAGAGGAACCTGAACTCGGAACGTGGTCTAGGCGTTCTGACAGTTGAAATGCGGTCCGTGGAGTATGGTCGTCATTTGGGATTTTAGCATACGGTCGGGGGGGGGGGGGGGGTAGGACAGGAATAAAGACGTCGACTCTGTGTGGGTTTATGGGCTTTTCAGTGGAAACTCGTGTGCCGATCCCCAAGCTACCCCCTCCTTCCCCCAACCTCCCCCCTCGCCCTTCCTCCTCTCCCCCTGCAGTGTCCTCGCCCTCGCCCTTCCTCCTCTCCCCCTGCAGTGTCCTCCCCCCTCGCCCTTCCTCCTCTCCCCCTGCAGTGTCCTCCCCCCTCGCCCTTCCTCCTCTCCCCCTGCAGTGTCCTCCCCCCTCGCCCTTCCTCCTCTCCCCCTGCAGTGTCCTCCCCCCTCGCCCTTTCTCCTCTCCCCCTGCAGTGTCCTCCCCCCTCGCCCTTTCTCCTCTCCCCCTGCAGTGTCCTCTCCCCTCGCCCTTTCTCCTCTCCCCCTGCAGTGTCCTCCCCCCTCGCCCTTCCTCCTCTCCCCCTGCAGTGTCCTCCCCCCTCGCCCTTTCTCCTCTCCCCCTGCAGTGTCCTCCCCCCTCGCCCTTTCTCCTCTCCCCCTGCAGTGTCCTCCCCCCTCGCCCTTCCTCCTCTCCCCATGTGCTGGAGCAGGAGAGTGAAAAGTCCATTATTATTCCAGAGTGTGAGTAAGCCTTCAAAAATGCCCCCCTTCTCTTTTACCTGGCCATCTCTTCCTAACTCCCTCTCTCCCTCCTCCTGAATTCAGCTTCTGTCTGGGATTTAAATGAAGTCTCTTTTAGAGAAACAGTGTAATGGAGTCTTTCACCGCCGTTATAAAAATAAAGGGGAAATATGCGACCGGGCGGCTGGCAGGGTTAAATCGCTAATATAATTCTCAGAGGGGTTTGATTTTATCCCGCAGGTATTTGCGCAGTGTCCCTAGGATAAAGAAGGAGCTCTTTTGTGTGAACTTGCCACAGAAGGAAAAATAAGAAAAAGCCCCTCCCTCCCTCCCTCCCTCCCTCCCTCCCTCCCTCCCTCCCTCCCTCCCTCCCTCCCTCCCTCCCTCCCTCCCTCCCTCCCTCCCTCCCTCCCTCCCTCCCTCCCTCCCTCCCTCCCCACATCCCTCCTCCCTCCCTCCCTCCCCACATCCATCCTCCCTCCCTCCCCACATCCCTCCTCCCTCCCTCCCCACATCCCTCCTCCCTCCCTCCCTCCCTCCCCACATCCCTCCTCCCTCCCTCCCTCCCTCCCCACATCCCTCCTCCCTCCCTCCCTCCCCACATCCCTCCTCCCTCCCTCCCTCCCCACATCCCTCCTCCCTCCCTCCCTACCCACATCCCTCCTCCCTCCCTCCCTCCCTCCCTCCCCACATCCTCCTCCCTCCCTCCCTCCCCACATCCCTCCTCCCTCCCTCCCTCCCCACATCCCTCCTCCCTCCCTCCCTCCCCACATCCCTCCCTCCCTCCCTCCTCCCTCCCCACATCCCCCCCTCTCCCTCCCTCCTCCCTCCCTCCCCACATCCCTCCTCCCTCCCTCCTCCCTCCCCACATCCCTCCTCTCCCTCCCTCCTCCCTCCCTCCCCACATCCCTCCTCTCTCCCTCCCTCCCTCACTCCCTCCTCCCTCCCCACATCCCCCCCTCTCCCTCCCTCCTCCCTCCCTCCCCACATCCCTCCTCTCTCCCTCCCTCCCTCCCTCCCTCCCCACATCCCTCCTCCCTCCCTCTCTCCCTCCCTCCCTCCCCACATCCCTCCTCCCTCCCCACATCCCTCCTCCCTCCCTCCCCACATCCCTCCTCCCTCCCTCCTTTACCTTTGAGGCTATATTGTATTTGATGGTTTGGATGATGATTCCTCACAGATGGTGCAGTTGGAAGCATTGGTCTCATAGCAGCTATTATCCTGACGTGGCAGTTTAAAATGGCTTAATGCCGTGAAGGTAATTGGTTATAAATGACTCACACACTGGCTGGATCTGGGAGGCTGCTCTGGGCTCTCCTAGTAGGTCTGTCTCTTACTGGCTGGATCTGGGAGGCTGCTCTGGGCTCTCCTAGTAGGTCTGTCTCTTACTGTCTGGATCTGGGAGGCTGCTCTGGGCTCTCCTAGTAGGTCTGTCTCTTACTGGCTGGATCTGGGAGGCTGCTCTGGGCTCTCCTAGTAGGTCTGTCTCTTACTGGCTGGATCTGGGAGGCTGCTCTGGGCTCTCCTAGTAGGTCTGTCTCTTACTGGCTGGATCTGGGAGGCTGCTCTGGGCTCTCCTAGTAGGTCTGTCTCTTACTGGCTGGATCTGGGAGGCTGCTCTGGGCTCTCCTAGTAGGTCTGTCTCTTACTGGCTGGATCTGGGAGGCTGCTCTGGGATCTCTTAGTAGGTCTGTGTCTGTTTCTTACTGTCTGGATCTGGGAGGCTGCTCTGGGCTCTCCTAGTAGGTCTGTTTCTTACTGGCTGGATCTGGGAGGCTGCTCTGGCTCTCCTAGTAGGTCCGTGTCTGTTTCTTACTGGCTGGATCTGCACACTTTCCCTCTATCTCTCTCTCTTTCTCCTTCCCTCTCTCTCTTTCTCCTTCCCTCTCTCTCTTTCTCCTTCCCTCTCTCTGTCTCTCTTTCCTTCCTTCTCTCTGTATGTCTCTCTCTTTCCTTCCCTCTATCTCTCTCTCTTTCCTTCCCTCTCTCTGTCTCTCTCTTTCCTTCCTTCCCTCTCTCTCGATGTGTCTTTCCTTCCTTCCCGCTCTCTCTCTGTCTCTTTCCTTCCCGTTCTCTGTATATACGGAACAAAAATATAAATGCAACATGCAACAATTTCATTGATTTTACAGAGTTACAGTTCATAAGCAGTCAATTGGAATAAATGAATTAGGCCCTATTCTATGGATTTCACATGATTGGGAAGACAGATATGCATTCCCAAAATGCCATAGATAAAATGCGATTGATGTTTGTTGTCCATAACTTATGCCTGCCCATACCTTAACCCCACCTGCACCATGGGGCACTCCGTTTACAACCTTGACATCAGCAAACCGCTAACCACACGACGCCATGCACATGGTTTGCGGTTGTGACGCCAGTTGGACAAATTCTTTAAAACGACACTGGAGGTGGCTTATGGTAGAGAGATTGACAATACATTTTCTAGCAACAGCTCTGATGGACATTGTAGTCAGAATGCCAATTGCACACTCCCTCATAACTTGAGACATCTGTGGCATTGTGTTGTGTGATAACACTGCACACACTAGAGTGGCCTTTTATTGTCCCCAGCACAAGGTGCACATGTGTAATGATCATGCTGTTTAATCATCTTCTTGATATGCCACACCTGTCAGGTGGGTGGATTATCTTAGCAAAGGAGAAAAGCTCACTAACAGGGATGGAAACACATTGTGCTCAAAATGTGAGAGAAATCAGCTGTTTTACAGTATGGAACATTTCTGGAATATTGTATTTCAGCTCATGAAACATGAGACCAACACTTCACATGTTGCGTTTATATTTTTGTTCAGTGTAAATGTCTTTCTTTTTCCTTCCCTCACTCTAAATATGTTTATTTATTTCCTTCACTCTCTATACATTTCCTTCTTTCCTTCCCTTTCTCAATTTCTCTCGCTTTATTTTTCCTTCCTATAAAGATGAAGCTTTTTCTGTTTCTGCCTCTCTATCTATCTATCTCTCTCTCTCTCTCTCTCTCTCTCTCTCTGTCTCTCTCTCTCTCTCTCTCTATACTATATATATATACATTCTCTCTATACCCCTTATCTCTATACCCCCTCTCTATATTCTCTCTGTACCCCCTCTCTCTGTATACTATCTCTCTATACACTCTATATACCCCTCTCTCTGCACCCCCTCTCTCTATATACTCTTTCTATATATATTCTCTCCATACCCCCTCTCTCTGTACCCTCTCTCTCTATACTCTCTCTATATACTCTTTCTATATATATTCTCTCCATACCCCCTCTCTCTGTACCCCCTCTCTCTCTATACTCTCTCTCTGTATACTCTCTCTCTATATTCTCTCTGTACCCCCTCTCTCTTTACTCTCTCTCTCTATACTCTCTCTCTATACATTCTCTATACCCCCTCTCTCTCTATACTCTCTCTATACTCTCTCTATGCTCTCATACTATACTCTCTCTCTATACTCTTTATATACACTCTCTCTATATATATTCTCTCTGTATCCCCTCTCTATGCGCTCTCTCTCTCTCTCTCTCTCTCTCTCTCTCTCTCTCTCTCTACTCTCTCTCTCTATACTATCTCTATATATTCTCTCTGTACCCCCCCTCTCTCTCTATACTCTTTCTCTATATATACTCTCTCTATACTCTCTCTATACTCTCTCTATACCCCCTCTCTCTATACTCTCTCTCTATACTCTTTATATATACTCTCTCTCTATATATTCTCTATATAACACCTCTCTCTCTATACTCTCTCTCTCTATATATATATACTCTCTCTATACTCTCTCTATACCCCCTCTCTATACTCTCTCTTCACTCTTTATATATACTCTCTCTATATATTCTCTCTCTGTATCCCCTCTCTCTTGCTCTCTCTCTCTCGCTCTCTCTCTCTATATATATATATATATATATTCTCTCTGTATCCCCTCTCTCTATTCTCTCTCTATATACTCTCTCTCTCTATATACTCTCTCTCTCTATACTCTCTCTCTATATTCTCTCTGTACCCCCTCTCTCTTTACTCTCTCTCTCTATACTCTCTCTCTCTATACTCTCTCTCTGTACTCTCTCTATACCCCCTCTCTCTCTATACTCTCTCTATACTCTCTCTATACTCTCTCTCTGTACTCTCTCTATACCCCCTCTCTCTCTATACTCTCTCTATACTCTCTCTATACTCTCTCTATGCTCTCTCTCTCTATACTCTCTCTCTCTATACTCTTTATATATACTCTCTCTCTATATATATATATATATATATTCTCTCTGTATCCCCTCTCTCTATACTCTCGCTCTCTCTCTCTCTCTCTCTCTCTCTCTCTCTATACCCTCTCTCTATACTCTCTCTCTATACTCTTTATATATACTCGCTCTATATATATATTCTCTATATAACCCCTCTTTCTATACCCCCTCTCTCTGTACCCCCTCTCTCTCTATACTCTCTTTCTCTATAATCTCTCTATACACTCTCTATACCCCCTCTATATACGCTCTCTATATACTCTCTCTATACTCCCTCTATATACACTCTCTATACCCCCTCTCTCTATACTCTCTCTCTATACTCTTTATGTATACTCTCTCTATATATATATTTTCTATATAACACCTCTCTCTCTATACTCTCTCTATATATACTCTCTCTATACTCTCTCTATACCCCCTCTCTATATACTCTCTCTATACTCTTTATATATACTCTCTCTATATATATATTCTCCCTATACCCCCTCTCTATACCCCCTCTCTCTGTACCCCCTTTCTCTTTCTCTATACTCTCTCTATACACTCTCTATACCCCCTCTATATACTCTCTCTATATACTATTTCTCTCTATACTCTCTCTCTATACCCCCTCTATATACTCTTTCTAATACCCCCTCTATATACTCTCTCTATACCCCCTCTATATACTCTCTCTACCCTCTCTCTATATACGATTTCTCTATATACTCTCTCCATACTGTCCATTCGGAAGTTTACATACACTTAGGTTGGAGTCATTAAAACTCGTTTTTCAACCACTCCACAAATTTCTTGATAACAAACTATAGTTTTGGCAAGTCGGTTAGGACATCTACTTTGTGCATGACACAAGTACTTTTTCCAACAATTGTTTACAAACAGATTATTTTACAATTCACTGTATCACAATTCCAGTGGGTCAGAAGTTTACATACACTAAGTTGACTGTGCCTTTAAACAGCTTGGAAAATTCCAGAAAATTCCCCTCTTTATACCCCCTCTCTCTATATACTCTCTCTCTCTATACCCCCTCTCTCTCTACACGCTCTCTCTCTACACTCTCACTCTCTCTCTCTCTATCTATCTATCTATCTATCTATCTATCTATCTATCTATCTATCTATCTATCTATCTATCTATCTATCTATCTATCTATCTATCTATCTATCTATCTATAGATATAGATATATATACTCTCTCTATACTCTCTCTGTACTCTCGCTCTCTATACTCTCTCTCTCTATACTCTCTCTCTATACCCCCTCTCTCTATACCCCTTCTCTCTCTACTCACTCTATCCATCTATCTATCTATATACTCTCTCTATATACTCTCTCTCTATAATCTCTCTATACTCTCTCTATACTCTCTCCGTACTCTCTCCGTACTCTCTCTCTCTTTCTCTCTCCTCTCTCTCTCTATACCCCCTCTCTCTATACTCTCTCTGTTCTCTCTCTATACCCCCTCTCTCTATACTCTCTCTGTTCTCTCTCTCTCTCTCTATACCCCCTCTCTCTATACTCTCTCCGTACTCTCTCTCTCTATACCCCCTCTCTCTATACTCTCTCCGTTCTCTGTCTCTCTCTCTCTCTATACCCCCTCTCTCTATACTCTCTCCATACTCTCTCTCTCTATACCCCCTCTCTCTATACTCTCTCTCTACTCTCTCTCTCTTGAATTTACTTGGACATGTTTTACATTTTAGTCATTTATCAGACAGTCTTATCCAGAGTGACTTACAGTCAATTCATTCAACTTAGGTACTGTGTATGGAAGACAGCAACAGGTAGATTGGGTAAATGTTGCCAAAGCATTAAAACCCTAGTTTTAGAAGTCCAAAGTATAATCGGTACCAAATTAGGTTCTCTTTCACTCTGGTACACCTCCTTCCCGCTCTTCCCCCTCCCCCTTTCTTACTTCTCAATGCCTCACAGTGTTGTAGTGATAACTGGCAGGAACCGTGGTGTGTGGAACTGTGGTGGCGTTGAGCTCCTGTTATAAATGATGCCTTTTGGACGCCAGTCGCCTGTTGAATGGACGCTCTCTCTGCGGTCTCTGAAAAAAGCAAGGGAGATGGAGGGACGGAGGGACATGTGTTTCCATTACCATAGGGTTTCCTCTTCTGCCCTGCTCCCCTGCAGCTTGGGCCATACTGCAGTCTGGAGCTGGTGCTGAGTGGCAGGTTGTCAGTGTAAACTTCATAGACTCATCTGCAATAATACAGACTCACGCAAACACTCACACACATAAGTAAGGAATTCAAACACACACACAGACACACACCCAGAGACAGGGCGAGAGAGAGACAGGCACAGTGTGTTTGAGGGTTATAGGGTTGGTGGGACACTGTGAGACTACAGAGCAGCTGTACTGACTTACATGGACACTGCTCTGGATTAAGACAACAAAAATCCAGCCAACCACTCGTTCTTCACCAAGCCCCCTTTCAACAAGAGACTAGCCAGACATTTGATAATGTGGTAACCATCCTCTGTCCTTTAGATCCAGCTTGATAAGACATTTGATAATGTGGTAACCATCCTCTGTCCTTCACATCCAGCTTGATAAGACATTTGATAATGTGGTCACCATCCTCTGTCCTTTAGATCCAGCTTGATAAGACATTTGATAATGTGGTAACCATCCTCTGTCCTTTAGATCCAGCTTGATAAGACATTTGATAATGTGGTAACCATCCTCTGTCCTTTAGATCCAGCTTGATAAGACATTTGATAATGTGGTAACCATCCTCTGTCCTTTAGATCCAGCTTGATAAGACATTTGATAATGTGGTAACCATCCTCTGTCCTTTAGATCCAGCTTGATAATACATTTGATAATGTGGTAACCATCCTCTGTCCTTTAGATCCAGCTTGATAAGACATTTGATAATGTGGTAACCATCCTCTGTCCTTTAGATCCAGCTTGATAAGACATTTGATAATGTGGTAACCATCCTCTGTCCTTTAGATCCAGCTTGATAAGACATTTGATAATGAGGTAACCATCCTCTGTCCTTTAGATCCAGCTTGATAAGACATTTGATAATGAGGTAACCATCCTCTGTCCTTTAGATCCAGCTTGATAAGACATTTGATAATGTGGTAACCATCCTCTGTCCTTTAGATCCAGCTTGATAAGACATTTGATAATGTGGTAACCATCCTCTGTCCTTTAGATCCAGCTTGATAAGACATTTGATAATGTGGTAACCATCCTCTGTCCTTTAGATCCAGCTTGATAATACATTTGATAATGTGGTAACCATCCTCTGTCCTTTAGATCCAGCTTGATAAGACATTTGATAATGTGGTAACCATCCTCTGTCCTTTAGATCCAGCTTGATAAGACATTTGATAATGTGGTAACCATCCTCTGTCCTTTAGATCCAGCTTGATAAGACATTTGATAATGAGGTAACCATCCTCTGTCCTTTAGATCCAGCTTGATAAGACATTTGATAATGAGGTAACCATCCTCTGTCCTTTAGATCCAGCTTGATAAGACATTTGATAATGTGGTAACCATCCTCTGTCCTTTAGATCCAGCTTGATAAGACATTTGATAATGTGGTAACCATCCTCTGTCCTTTAGATCCAGCTTGATAAGACATTTGATAATGTGGTAACCATCCTCTGTCCTTTAGATCCAGCTTGATAAGACATTTGATAATGTGGTAACCATCCTCTGTCCTTTAGATCCAGCTTGATAAGACATTTGATAATGTGGTAACCATCCTGTGTCCTTTAGATCCAGCTTGATAATACATTTGATAATGTGGTAACCATCCTCTGTCCTTTAGATCCAGCTTGATAAGACATTTGATAATGTGGTAACCATCCTCTGTCCTTTAGATCCAGCTTGATAAGACATTTGATAATGTGGTAACCATCCTCTGTCCTTTAGATCCAGCTTGATAAGACATTTGATAATGTGGTAACCATCCTCTGTCCTTCAGATCCAGCTTGATAAGACATTTGATAATGTGGTAACCATCCTCTGTCCTTCAGATCCAGCCAATAGTGGTTCCCTGCTATTATTACTATAACCGTTCCAAGGTCTGTTTTCTCCTATTTGTATAATCGGTGGCTGTCCCAAATGGCACTCTATTCCCTATATAGTGCACAAATGTTTTACTAGGGATAATTTGGGACACATCCACGGTCTGTGTAACGTCCAGAGCACTCATCCACATCAGGTTTCCTCTAGCTCTGTGTGAACGGCCCAACTTTCCCCTCTTTCTAAGTGAAGAGGCTGAGCACAGTTTTCCGACTGGCTCTTTTAATAAAGAGCACAGACACACAGATAGACCGACTGCCTCATCCCTCTGTTTCTCTCTTTTGTTCCCCTCTTCATCTTTTCCAAACTATTGACCCAGAGCTGGTCTCTCCATCTATTCGTTGCTCGATGTGCAATAGGGGAAACTGTTCATTAACGAGCCCGCGTGATTGACTGTTGACAGGTGGGCTGCCTGGGGGTCACAGTAATGTCACTTCCCATGTGCACCATATTTGTCCTGCGAATCAGTAATCAGCGTCTCGACTGGAAACATGTCAGTGAGGCAGGGTAATATGCTATGGTTCGTTAAATGGGAAAAAGTGGTGTGTATGTATGGGGGGAGTGTGTGTGTGTGTGTGTGGATAAGAGCGTGGATAAGAGCGTCTGCTAAATGACTTAAATGTAAATGTTAAATGGAGAGGGAATGAGGTGTGTGTGTGTGTCTGACCACTGTGTAATTGGTCATTTGACTGGATGCTCCAGCACCCTGCTGTCTTGTCTATGTCCTGCAGGTTCTCAGACTTCTGTCTCTGAGAGGTGTGTGTGTGTGTGTGTGTGTGTGTGTGTGTGTGTGTGTGTGTGTGTGTGTGTGTGTGTGTGTGTGTGTGTGTGTGTGTGTGTGTGTGTGTGTGTGTGTGTGTGTGATGGTTTAGAACAGAAAGGCAATAGTAAGACAACAGTTACTATCTGGCTGGTCTCCATGGAAATGTTATGACAACATAGCAGCTCTGCACCTGCTGACTCCTTATTGCACTGCAGCTTGGAGGGGGTCGCAGGTTGGCTTGGACCAGGACCAAAAACTTCATCAAAATGTTGTTGGCAGGAGCTGGGGGGGGGGGATAGGAAATAACTCCCTCCTTGTGGGAAGAGAATGAAAGGGAAGAAAAGGTAGAGGAACAACCAGCAGCTGCTTTGGGTCTGGCCTGCACTAGAGGCAGCTTGAGGATCTCCAGGGGATTTCCTGTTGCTTCAGATGGATTTAAATGAAGTCCCTGCATGGCTGTTTGCATTCAGGAAGGTCAGTTAGTCAGTGTTGTTGTTAGGGTCACTATGTCAGCCTGGGGGGGTTGAACACGCCTCAGTCAACCCTTATTACAGCACTAGTCAGGTTATTACAGCAGTCAGTCAGTGGTATGCTCTGTGCTCCCTTTTAACCTCCACATGTCATTCCATTTGAGACTTTACCCAAGGTGAATAAAAGATGAGGAGGAAAGCAGAATGGAAACAGTAATGGTAGTTGATTCAGAGTAAAATGTTTTCATTTTAGCACATGACATGACAAAGCACACTAAACACATTTAGAAAACTAATTTACCATTTTAAATTACTTTAAAAGTAGGTAACATAAACATAACCACATGTAACATATGAATAGTATACGCATCAAAGTCCCAATGCAAAGTTACACCTCACTTTTCTATTTTTCGAGTTATTGCATAAAACCGATCAGAATTCTGAAGAATGCCAAAGTTACGTCTGAAAATGTTTTACTGGGTGTGATGTAATATGGAGGACCAGGCAAGCCAGCCCATTCCCTATAATGTAACCTCCAACAGAAATAACCATTTTCTATTAGAATGTTCTTTTTAAGTAACACTGCGTACTCCGTAACCCCTGAGGAGGCATTGACTGACTGGTCCGTTGGGACAAAGCTCTTAAAAGAAAAGGAGGAAAACGAGAATGGACTCTACCTACATGTATATTTATCCTACTGTTTAAAGCTAATATATTTTATTTTATGAATTTATTCATTGTTACAAATCAACTTGCAAGGTTGCTTAGGAACTAGCATGCTAATGTTAGCCCTACTAGCCAGCTAACATTAGCCCTACCAGCCTGCTAACGTTAAGCATGAGTCTGCCAGTTTCTATGAACACCTAGCTTACAGCTACATCAAAGTCAACCAAAGTTTTGGAAATACATAATGCCATCTCACCAGTTATCAAATCATGTTAGCTAGCTATATGCAGTTATCTTAGCCAGCGAGCTAGCCAGCCAGCTAACATTAGCTATTTAGCCAGCTAGCTATTATCCTAGAAAGCCAACCACCACGCTTAGAACACAACTAAAACATAACTGCAGATCAAAAGCAAAGAGAGATCAGAGACTTCCAGATGTATGACTGTGGCCCATCCGATGGTTAAACTTTTAAGAGTGCAGGCTGAGTTAGCTACCGACGCGAGGGAGAGCTGGAAATATCAGTAGTTTAGAAGATATCCGGAAATAAGTTAGTAGTTATGTTTTGGGTTATTACATATTTATGTTTGTACGTAAAGGTAACCAGGTCGTACAATTAAGTTACTAAGTATTTGGCCACACTTTGTTGTTACTTTGGTGAGTAAAAACGTATGCTTCCTACCCTTTAAAACTAAATGTGGGGAGCTAATTAGCACCCAAATTAGCATCCACTTTGACATGGCACAGACCTATGGTAAACAGACCCAGAGGGTGCATAGGGCACAGGAGTCCCTCACAAAGCAGCCCGAGCGTGGCTCAGCTGGGGGGCCACATTCCTGCAGGCAAGCTATGATGGTTCACTCACTGTCCACACACGCACACACATACACACACGCTGGAAGAGTGACCAGCTTGACTGCCGTCCAACAGACCTGCGGGGGTGGTTTATTCTCTCCCATGTAGCCTGTGTACTAGACCCTTACCTCCCAGCTCATCCCATTCCATTCTCAGCCCTCCACACTAACTGGGGTCACTCTTCCAGTACGTTGTCTGTGTAGCCCAGGCTGAGACCTCGCTATCTGAGGTGTGTGTGTGTGTGTGTGTGTGTGTGTGTGTGTGTGTGTGTGTGTGTGTGTGTGTGTGTGTGTGTGTGTGTGTGTGTGTGTGTGTGTGTGTGTGTGTGTGTGTGTGTGTGTGTGTGTGTGTGTGTGTGTGTGTGTGTGGAGGGCGCATAGGGCACAGGTGTCCCTCACACAGCAGCCCGAGCGTGGCTCAGCTGGAGGGGCTGCATTCCTGCAGGTAAGCTATGATGGTTCACTCACTGTCACACAAGCTGGTAGAGCGACCAGCATACACACACATATTGCTGTCACGCACACACACGCACTCATCAAACAGTGTACCCACAGACACACTAACAATGTGACCGTGTCTCAACCAGTCTGTTATCTCTGTCAGTGTTTCAGAACAGACATTCAGAACACACAGACCATGTCACAACAACATATACCATCTTATAACAGTAGAAGGACCGGTTACAGGGCTAGGAGTTGCAAAATTCCAGGAATTTTCAATAAATTGCCTGGTTTTCTTGAAATCCCGGTTGGAGGATTCCCGGAATCAGGAGGGAATAAGCTGGAAATCCGGTATTCTCCAACCAGGATTTCTGGAAAACCAGGGAATTTGTGAGTTCACAGAATTATGCAACCCTGTACAGGGCATCTGAAGTTTACTCATCCATTTTGTGTGTGTGTGCACGTGTGTGTGTGTGTGTGTGTGTGTGTGTGTGTGTGTGTGTGTGTGTGTGTGTGTGTGTGTGTGTGTGTGTGTGTGTGTGTGTGTGTGTGTGTGTGTGTACACTGCTGTATGTGTTCTTGTATGAGATGAGCTAACAAGAATGTCCTCCATTTTTACCATGGATTTACTCATAATGGCATGGTGTTTTATGGTGTGTTTGTGCACTCGCCTGCATTATTATTATTATTATTATTTATTTTGTAATTTTTTATTTATTTACAGCCTGTGAAATACAGCCTGTCTATATTGTCAAATACAGCCTGTCGATCCTGTCAAATACAGCCTGTCCATACTGTCAAATACAGCCAGTCTGTACTGTCAAATGCAGCCCGTCAAATACAGCCTGTCCACACAGTCCAAAAGAAAATATTACTTTTTTTTTTTTTTTTTTACAGTATGGACAGGCTGTATTTGACAGTATGGACAGGCTGTATTTGACAGGCTGCATTTGACAGTATAGACAGGCTGTATTTGACAATATAGACAGGCTGTATTTGACAGTATAGACAGGTTGTATTTGACAGTATGGACAGGCTGTATTTGACAGGCTGTATTTGACAATATAGACAGGCTGTATTTGGCAGTATGGACAGGCTGTATTTGACAGGCTGTATTTGACAGTATAGACAGGTTGTATTTGACAGTATGGACAGGCTGTATTTGACAGGCTGTATTTGACAATATAGACAGGCTGTATTTGACAGTATAGACAGGCTGTATTTGACAGGCTGTATTTGACAGTATAGACAGGCTGTATTTGACAGTATAGACAGTCTGTATTTGACAGGCTGTATTTGACAGGCTGTATTTGACAGTATAGACAGGCTGTATTTGACAATATAGACAGGCTGTATTTGACAGTATGGACAGGCTGTATTTGACAGGCTGTATTTGACAGTATAGACTAGAGGTCGACAGATTATGATTTTTCAACGCCGATACCGATTATTGGAGGACCAAAAAAGCCGGTACCGATTAATCTGACGTTTTTTAAATGTATTTATTTGTAATAATGACAATTACAACAATACTGAATGAACACTTATTTTAACTTAATATAATACATCAATAAAATCAATTTAGCCTCAAATAAATAATGAAACATGTTTATAATGCAAAAACAAAGTGTTGGAGAAGAAAGTAAAAGTGCAATATGTGCCATGTAAAAAAGCTAACGTTTAAGTTCCTTGCTCAGAACATATGAAAGCTGGTGGTTCCTTTTAACATGAGTCTTCAATATTCCCAGGTAAGAAGTTTTAGGTTGTAGTTATTATAGGAATTATAGGACTATTTCTCTCTATACCATTTGTATTTCATATACCTTTGTCTTCCCTGTGGCTCAGTTGGTAGAGCATGGTGTTTGCAATGCCAGCATGGTGTGTGCAACGCCAGGGTTGTGGGTTCAATTCCCACGGGGGGCCAGTACAAAAAAAAAAAAAATGAAATGTATGTATGCATTCACTACTGTAAGTCGCTCTGGATAAGGGCGTCTGCTAAATGATTAAAATGTAAAATGTACCTTTGACTATTGGATGTTCTTATAGGCACTTTAGTATTGCCAGTGTAACAGTATAGCTTCCGTCCCTCTCCTCGCTCCTACCTGGGCTCGAACCGGGAACACATCGACAACAGCCACCCTCGAAGCAGCGTTACCCTTGCAGAGCAAGGGGAACAACTACTCCATGTCTCAGAGCGAGTGACGTTTGAAACACTATTAGCGCGCAACTGGCTAACTAGCTAGCCATTTCACATCGGTTACACCAGCCTAATCTTGGGAGTTGACAGGCTTGAAGTCATAAACAGCGCAATGCTTGAAGCACAGCGAAGAGCTGCTGTCAAAATGCACGAAAGTGCTATTTTGAATGAATGCAAACGAGCCTACTGGTGCCTAACATCGCTAAGTCAGACTGCTCTATCAAATCATAGACTTAATTATAACATAATAACACACAGAAACACGAGCCTTAGGTCATTAATATGGTCGAATCCGGAAACTATCATCTCGAAAACAAAACGTTATTCCGGTTACATTGCACAACCTTCAGTGTTATGTCATAATTACGTAAAATTCTGACAAATTACCCAAAGTGTTGCATATACCCTGACTGCGTGCAATGAACGCAAAATGACACAATTTCACCTGGTTATATTGCCTGCTAACCTGGATTTCATTTAGCTAAATATGCAGGTTTAAAAATATATACTTCTGTGTATTGATTTTAAGAAAGGCATTGATGTTTATGGTTAGGTACAGTCGTGCAACGATTGTGCTTTTTTCGCAAATGCGCTTTTGTTAAATCATCCCCGTTTGGCGAAGTCGGCTGTCTTTGTTAGGAAGAAATAGTCTTCACAGTTCGCAACGAGCCAGGCGACCCAAACTGCTGCATATACCCTGACTCTGTTTGCAAGAGAAGTGACACATTTTCCCTAGTTACAAGAAATTCATGTTAGCAGGCAATATTAACTAAATATGCAGGTTTAAAAATATATACTTGTGTATTGATTTTAAGAAAGGCATTGATGTTTATGGTTGGAGCAACGTGTACCTAAGTGATCATATGCAACGCAGGACAGGCTAGATAAACTAGTAATATCATCAACCATGTGTAGTTAACTAGTGATTATGATTGATTGATTGTTTTTTATAAGATAAGTTTAATGCTAGCTAGCAACTTACCTTGGCTTCTTACTGCATTCGCGTAACAGGCAGGCTCCTCGTGGAGTGCAATGTAAAACAGGTGGTTAGAGCATTGGACTAGTTAACCGTAAGGTTGCAAGATTGAATCCCCGAGCTGACAAGGTAAAAATCTGTCGTTCTTCCCCTGAACAAGGCAGTTAACCCACCGTTCCTAGGCCATCATTGAAAATGAGAATGTGTTCTTAACTGACTTGCCTAGTTAAATAAAGGTCTAAAAGAAAGAAAAAAAATATCGGCCAAATCGGCGTCCAAAATACCGATATCCGATTGTTATGAAAACCTGATATCGGCCCTAATTAATCGGCCATTCAGATTAATCGGTCGACCTCTACTATGGACAGGCTGTATTTGACAGTATAGACAGGCTGTATTTGACAGGCTGCATTTGACAGTATTGACAGGCTGCATTTGACAGTATTGACAGGCTGCATTTGACAGTATGGAAAGGCTGTATTTGACAGTATAGACAGGCTGTATTTGACAGTATAGACAGGCTGTATTTGACAGTATAGACAGGCTGTATTTGACAGTATAGACAGGCTGTATTTGACAGGCTGTATTTGACAGTATTGACAGGCTGTATTTGAAAGTATGGAAAGGCTGTATTTGACAGTATGGAAAGGCTGTATTTGACAATATAGACAGGCTGTATTTGACAGTATAGACAGGCTGCATTTGACAGTATAGACAGGCTGCATTTGACAGTATAGACAGGCTGTATTTGACAGTATAGACAGGCTGTATTTGACAGTATAGACATGCTGTATTTAACAGTATAGACAGGCTGCATTTGACAGTATAGACAGGCTGTATTTGACAGTATAGACAGGCTGTTTTTGACAGGCTGCATTTGACAGTATGGACAGGCTCTATTTGACAATATAGACAGGCTGTATTTGTTTTTGACAGACTGTATTGACAGGCTGTATTTGACAATATAGACAGGCTGTATTTGACAGTATAGACAGGCTGTATTGGACAGGCTGTATTTGTTTTTGACAGGCTGTATTGACAGGCTGTATTTGACAGTATAGACAGGCTGTATTTGACAGTATAGACAGGCTGTATTTAACAGTATAGACAGGGCTGTATTGGACAGGCTGTATTTGTTTTTGACAGGCTGTATTGACAGGCTGTATTTGACAGTATAGACAGGCTGTATTTGACAGTATAGACAGGGCTGTATTGGACAGGCTGTATTTGTTTTTGACAGGCAGTATCGACAGGCTGTATTTGACAGGCTGTCACCCCACTGGAGTAGTCTCACAACTCTCAAGACTTCCAAAAGTGTCTCTTCTACCATAATTCATACAGCCAAACAGGACATCCCTCTGTCATCCCCCTGTCATCTCTCTGTCATCCCCTTCTCCCTCTCTTCTTCTCTTTTATCTGGCGGGCTCTGCCGGGGCCAGGGATCACTAAATCAGTCAGCCAGTGAGGTATGTGTCTCTGTAGGTGGGAAGTTTTTCTCATCCATTGCTTCTCCCAGCGTCGCTGATTTATTTCATGACCTTCTTAAGGTCTTCTTAATGCTGACGTTGTCATGGCCGTATTCAACAGTCTGGTTGTATGTCTATGGTGTGGCTCACCGCTTTATGTTTATAATAGTGGTTTCTCTGTGTGTTTCTCAGTCGTAGGAAAACATGCCATGCTCAGTGCTATTCTATTGTTTTCATGGCTCACTTAAAAAAGTTCTCTCATTGTGACTTCATTAGTTAAATAAAGGAGAAATGATTGAATAAAACTCCTCTTCCAATCAATTCCCTTCTATTCCAATGCATATACCTGAACCTTCCTCTGTCATCTCCATTCTCCTGTCTCTCTCCTGTCTCTCTCCATCCTCTATGTGAATGGGACCTTAACAACATAGAGGGCAGACAGCATGAAAAGACCAACAGCTTAGACAAAGAGACTTAGACAGACATGTTTGACCAGAGGAACAGCTAGAGAGAAAAGAAAGGGGCCCCGGTTCAGGAACATATTTGAGGGGGCAGTTTGTTCTCAGAGGGCATAGGGACAAAGCTGGTGTGCTGTTGGGTCTTTCAGCCAGACAGTCTTGGGTGGTGTGACGGGGGAGAAGAGGGGAAGGGAGGGGGGGTCTTTTAGTAACACTGGAGTGAAACCACAAGCAATTAACGGCTGGTCGAGTACACCCAGGCTTCAGCTGAGCAGTGCTGCCTGGTTAAAAGTTGTGACTGTGAGCTGGTGTTTGAGTAGTGGGCCACAGAGACAGAGAGGCTGAGGCCAGAACAGAGAGGGGGAGAGAGAGGCTGAGGCCAGAACAGAGAGGGGGAGAGAGAGGCTGAGGCCAGAACAGAGAGGGGGAGAGAGAGGCTGAGGCCAGAACAGAGAGGGGGAGAGAGATAGAGATGTGTTCAGCCTCTTTACCTGCTCTCTCTCGCCCTCCCTCTCACATACATACAGACTGTTTACGCTCAAATACACACATAGACATGCAGAGACACAATAGCAGCAAATAGAAACACACACTTCTCTTGTGTGAGTGTCCTGTAGGAATCTCTACAGGCTCTGTGGTTAGTAACTCCACCTCAGAGTTTGTGTTAACTGGGTCCAGTGTGTGGGTGGACACAGTGGACTCACTGTCAGTCTCTGACATAGTGAGGAGGCTATTACAGTTTCCTGGAAGTCAGTTGTAGTCATGGTCTACTGTACGCTGCCTGCCTGCCTGCCTGCCTGCCTGCCTGCCTGCCTGCCTGCCTGCCTGCCTGCCTGCCTGCCTGCCTGCCTGCCTGCCTGCCTGCCTGCCTGCCTGCCTGCCTGCCTGCCTGCCTGCCTGCCTGCCTGCCTCAAAGGGTTTGATCATGTGTGGGTGGACACACTGACCTCACTGTCCGACTCACTGGACTCTGAGAGAGTTAGGATGCTCTTGAAGTCTATTGGAATTTCATGGAAGTTTGTTAAGTTCCAGTCCTGGTCTGTCTGTTGGTCTTTGTTCCTCCTCCTGAAACAGAAGTATTCAGCTTTCTGCTGAGCCAAGGACCTACCAGGGGTCATCCACAGACCATGCTGCTCCCTCTGTCTGTCTGTCTGTCTGTCTGTCTGTCTGCCTGCCTGCCTGCCTGCCTGCCTGCCTGCCTGCCTGCCTGCCTGCCTGCCTGCCTGCCTGCCTGCCTGCCTGCCTGCCTTTTTTCATCTAAAATCATCCCTCCCTCCCTCTACTCTGCTCCGCTCAACCTTTTCTTGGATCCTCCTACCGCTCTCACTCTTTCTCTCCCTATCCTCTCTCATGCCATCTTTATCGCTCTCTCCTTTCCTCTCCTCTTTCATCTGGCCATGATGAACAGGTAGAAAAGGAGATGGAGGGAGAGAAAAGGAGACCAGCCTGAAGCTGGATCTGCTGTGGCACAGAACCCCACTGCTTCCCCAGCCACACATGGCAACAAAAAACACTCCTTTAAAAGACGGATCCAAGCCCTCGAAACACACACACACACACACACAAGCATCTCAAACCATACGTCTCAACTAACCACCTTTTTGGAGAAGTCCCTGAATAAATAAATAGCTATACCCTTGTCAGGGAGGAGAGGAGAGGGAGGAGAGGGAGGGGAGGAGAGGGAGGAGAGGGAGGGAGGAGAGGGAGGGGAGGAGAGAGAGGAGAGGGAGGGGAGGAGAGGGAGGGGAGGAGAGAGAGGAGAGAGAGGGAGGGGAGGAGAGAGAGGAGAGGGAGGGAGGAGAGGGAGGGAGGAGAGGGAGGGAGGAGAGGGAGGGAGGAGAGGGAGGGAGGGAGGGGAGGAGAGGGAGGGGAGGGGAGGAGGGGGAGGAGAGGGAGGGGAGGAGAGGGAGGAGAGGAGAGGGAGGGGAGGAGGGGGAGGAGAGGGAGGGGAGGAGAGAGAGAGAGGGAGGGAGGGGAGGAGAGGGAGGGGAGGGGAGGAGAGGGAGGTGAGGAGAGGGAGGAGAGGGAGGGAGGAGGGGAGGGGAGGAGAGGAGAGAGAGGGGAGGAGAGGGAGGAGAGGAGGCTGGAGTTGGAACCGGTTGCTCACCTCCTTTAGTGGTTTGCTCTAAATTATATCTCTCATGGGGGAAAATATGTGGTGGTTGAGCTGAGCTCAGAGTTGGAGACCCCCACCTCTCTCTCTCTCTCGTTTTATTTCTCTCTCTCTCGTTTTATTTCTCTCTCTCTCTCGTTTTATTTCTCTCATTTTATTTCTCTCCCTCTCTCTCATTTTATTTCTCTCCCTCTCTCTCGTTTTATTTCTCTCTCTCTCGTTTTATTTCTCTCTCTCTCGTTTTATTTCTCTCTCTCTCTCGTTTTATTTCTCTCCCTCTCTCTCGTTTTATTTCTCTCTCTCTCTCGTTTTATTTCTCTCTCTCGTTTTATTTCTCTCTCTCTCTCTCCGTTTTATTTCTCTCTCTCTCTTGTTTTATTTCTCTCTCTCTCTCCCCATTTTCCTTTCTATTCTATTCATCATTTATGCTTCCCTCTATCTCCCCTAGTCTTTGTCTTCTCCCTCTATCTCTGTATCAGTCCTCTCTCCCCTCAGCCCAGGGTGCTGTGCTGTTCTGTGCTGTGCTCTCTGCGGTTGATGGATGGTGGACACATTTATCCTAGGTCTGTGGTTGATGGGGGAAGTCATGCGAGGGAGGGGGGCCTGGCTCCTACCTTCCCCAGCCGCAGTGAGCCCAAATCGGGCTGATGTTCACTTTCCACTGGGCTGGCCATAACTGGCCCTGGAGCTCAGCTGAGCATCAGCAGTCCTGGCCACAGCCACAGCTCAGAAAGGATAGCGGCGGGCACACACACACACACACACACACGTGGCGTCAAGCGGCCCCAGCGGGCATTGTTTTTGTTTGTGTTGTGCGGTGATGTTGAGAGCCGGCCTGGCCATGCCTGGCTGTGCCCTGTAGCTCAGTAGAGCACCACCCTGCATGGGCAGTTTGGAGCCTCCAGTCAGACCAGACTGGTTTAGCTAAACCAGTACAGAGGAGTCAGCGTCTTGTCACTGGGCAGAGAGAGAGTCTTACTTCACTTTCTTTTTTTAACATTTATTTGACAGTGGAAATGCTAAATCAACATGTCTGTGAATGTGCCAGATTCCTCCTGCACGCTAATTTCCAACAGTCGTCCCACTGTGCGGTTGGTTCCATGTTCTGGTAAGAAGAACGAGGGCCGGGCTCTGGTCAAAGCAGCATCATTGCCCACTGAAGGAACACTGTATAGGGTTTTTACATGAGTTTGGTCAAACATCCACCATCGTTGTGGAAGCAACTATCAGAGCCAACACAGGGCTCAGGTCAGCTCAGCAGTGTGAAACGGGCATTGCTGAGGTATTTTAGTCAGCATCATCAACATTTTTGTGACCTGATGAAAGATATATGTAAATGTTCTCAAATGATAGTTTTGTTGAAATGAATTCTGATTGAAATAAATGGTTGAGTCATTCTATTCCAGATTAGACCACCATGATAATTATAAAGGTCTCTAACTCCCCTCCCCAGTCCCTCCACACTACTAAAAACAAACAGTCTCTCTCTCTCTCTGGGCTGACTGGTCAGGACGTGTAAACCGGCCCTAATTGGCCTGACGACAAGCCATAATAATTACCCACATCCTGAGTCTGCCCACACACACACACACACACACATCCTAAATCTGCCACTCTTTCAGAAGCTCAGAAGTAATCACGCTGCAGACGTGTGTGGATTGCCAGGCTTTTCCTGTGGGCCTGGATTAGAGGATTGAAGTGTGTGTGGCTTTGAGTTCACGTATGTGCTCGTGTGTGTGTGTGCCAGCTTTGTCTGCCTGTGTGTCTGCCTTCACGTGTTTAAGGCTAACTCCATGTTAATTACTTGCTCTCCTTGTTACCCCGTCCACCCTCCTCTTTTCTCTTTTTGGTCAATTGAAGGAGGGGATAAACAGGTGTTTGTTGGACGAGGCGGTCGTCTCATTCCTGCAGGGTCAGAGTTCACAGCCAGGGGTCAAAGGTCAGGGGGAATGAGCCCCATAGCAACAGGATGTTTGAAACGCTTTATCCTCTGAGATTAGGGTAGTGTGTGAGTAGACGTGTGTGTTTGGAGTTAAAATGACTAATGAGGGTAGAGAGATGTAAGTCTGATCTGTGATCAAGGTCCATTCCTAAGCAAGCTGTGTGCCAGCCAGGCCTCTTTGGAAAGGCGCATCACACACTGGACTGCACACAGACACACACAGACACACACAGAAACATCCCACATCTACATCTTAGACAGGTAAAGAGTAAGATCACTCATTCTATATTACTTATCCATGGATTTTAGCACCATTATTTGCAGACACATGTCCATTTTCAGAGGTATGCCATGTCCACTGTTGGCCATAAAACCAGCTGGCCAGCCTCGACACATGGTGAGAGCAGTATTGTGATAAAAAGGATTATGGGTACTAATCCGTGCCTGTCACCACCCTCTGCTCAGTGTAAATATAAGTTAACACACACCCTCACAAACCCAGCTCCGCTCTGAGCACCCACACTACCATAGACATGGGTTTCAATAGTATTTGTTTTCTTTCCAAATAATTTAACTTCGCTCGATTGCGCTTGCAGGACGCAATGGAACCAATAGAGTTGTCACAAAAGTTCAAACCCCTCCCATCTGACACCTATCGCTCCAGGCAGGTTTGATCAAACGCTCCACGTATTTGAAGGAAAACAATACTATTTCAACCCAGTGTTGCTGCACACACTACAGAGCTAACTAAACAGCTTTACATCTGAGTTAAGCTACAGGTTTGTAATATCAGCCCCAAACCATGCAGGGAACAGCTGAACTACTAGGCCTACATCTCAGACAGGTACCAGTTCACAGTATCACTCACAGACCGTCACAGCCCAGAACAGGCCCAGCAAATCTCAGCACAGCATCAAAGCTGTTCTCTGCTGTGGAATCTACAGATGGGTATACAGAACCGGCGTTCATGATGCCCTGCTAGCTTGAAAGCCCGTTTGGACTGTGTATACAGCGCTGCGTGATAGATGGCGACCGTCGTCTCGGGGGGACGAATCAGGGCCCTCGCAGCTTGACCCCAGGGCGGCGTGCTGCCAGAGAGTTATGGAAGCTGTGCCTGCCATGTTTTTCTGTTTGTGCTGTATGGTGTGACTGGAGAGTTACTGCTGTTGCTATGTTGAATATGAACATTTTTAAAAGGGAGGGGAGAGGAGCGAGGGAGGGGGAGAGGAGCGAGGGAGGGAGGGGGAGGGAGAGGAGGGAGGGGGGGAGAGGGGGAGGGAGGGGGGAGAGAGGAGGGAGGGAGAGAAGGGAGGGGGGGGTGGAGAGGAGGGAGGGGAGGAGAGGAGGGAGGGAGGGGGGAGAGGGGGGAGGGAGGGGAGGGGGGACGAGGGGGGGAGAGGAGGGGGGGAGGGGGGAGAGAGGTTATGGTGATGTGTTTTTCTGTTGGTGCTGCAGCATGCGACTGCAGAGCTGCCATTACCATGTTGAAGGTTAACAATTCAAAGAAAAGGATGGTAGAAAGAGTGAGGGAGGTGGAGGGGTTATGGCAGCCCCCATGTTCATCGGCTGGGAGAGAGGGAGGTAGAGGGTTTATGGCAGTCCCTATGTTCAGCGTCTGGCTAGTCTCTTGTTGAAAGGGGGCTTGGTGAAGAACGAGTGGTTGGCTGGATTTGGTTTGTTGTCTTAATCCAGAGCAGTGTCCATGTAAGTCAGTACAGCTGCTCTGTAGTCTCACAGTGTCCCACCAACCCTATACTCCTCAAACACACTGTGCCTGTCTCTCTCTCGCCCTGTCTCTGTGTGTGTGTCTGTGTCTTTGTCCGTGTGTGTGCGTGCAGGGCGCAGGTCTGCTCCAGTTAGCATCATCACTGTAATAGGATGTGTATTAATCTTTCAGCACCAGGTCTTGGCGCTCGTTGTTTTGGGCGGTGCTGTAACCCTCTTGGGTGATGTTCATCATCCCTCCTCATCCGCTGTCATCCAGACTTTATTGGTTTGGTTGTCTGCTGCATGGCCTGCTCTCTAGTGTGTGTGTGGTTTATCTCTCTTTTTCACTCTCTCTCTCTTTCGCTCTCTCTTTCTTTCTCTCTCTCTCTCTTTCTCGCTCTCTCTCTCTCTCTTTCGCTCTCTCTCTCTTTCGCTCTCTCTCTTTCTCGCTCTCTCTCTCTTTCGCTCTCTCTCTCTTTCGCTCGCTCTCTCTCTCTTTCGCTCGCTCTCTCTCTCTCTCTTTCGCTCGCTCTCTCTCTTTCGCCTCCTCTCTCTCTCTTTCGCTTTCTCTTTTTCTCTTTCTCTCTCTCTTTCGCTTTCTCTTTCTCTCTCTCTCTTTCGCTTTCTCTTTTTCTGTCTGTCTGTCTGTCTGTCTGTCTGTCTGTCTGTCTGTCTGTCTGTCTGTCTGTCTGTCTGTCTGTCTGTCTGTCTGTCTGTCTCTTTGTGTCTCTGTCTGTGTCTGTGTCTCTGTCTGTCTCTTCTCTGTCTGTCTCTGTCTGTCTGTCTCTGTCTGTCTCTTTGTGTCTCTGTCTGTCTCTGTCTGTCGTCTGTGTCTGTGTCTCTGTCTGTCTCTCTCTGTCTGACTCTGTCTGTCTGTCTCTGTCTGTCTCTTTGTGTCTCTGTCTGTGTCTGTCTGTCTGTCTCTGTCTCTGTCTCTGTCTGTCTCTTTGTGTCTCTGTCTGTGTCTGTGTCTCTGTCTGTCTCTCTCTGTCTGTCTCTGTCTGTCTGTCTCTGTCTGTCTCTTTGTGTCTCTGTCTGTCTCTCTCTGTCTGTCTCTGTCTGTCTGTCTGTCTGTCTCTGTCTGTCTGTGTCTCTCTGTCTCTCCTGTCTCTGTCTGGAAGATGTCAGTAGTCAGTGAAGAGTAGAGATGCTGTATAATAATCCCTCTGTCTGTCTCTCTGTGTCTCTGTCTGTCTCTCTGTGTCTCTGTCTGTCTCTCTGGAAGATGTCAGTGAAGAGTAGAGATGCTGTATAATAATCCCTCTGTCTGTCTCTCTGTGTCTCTGTCTGTCTCTCTGTGTCTCTGTCTGTCTCTCTGGAAGATGTCAGTGAAGAGTAGAGATGCTGTATAATAATCCCTCTGTCTGTCTCTCTGTGTCTCTGTCTGTCTCTCTGTGTCTCTGTCTGTCTCTCTGGAAGATGTCAGTGAAGAGTAGAGATGCTGTATAATAATCCCTCTGTCTGTCTCTCTGTGTCTCTGTCTGTCTCTCTGTGTCTCTGTCTGTCTCTCTGGAAGATGTCAGTGAAGAGTAGAGATGCTGTATAATAATCCCTCTGTCTGTCTCTCTGTGTCTCTGTCTGTCTCTCTGTGTCTCTGTCTGTCTCTCTGGAAGATGTCAGTGAAGAGTAGAGATGCTGTATAATAATCCCTCTGTAGTTGTTGATGAGTTTGTGGCGGTCAGTCATATCAGATGATACACTATGGTGAACTGATTTGGTTGAATGATAGCATGTGTCTCTATTGTAATGGAAAGATAATGCCAGTGAAGAAGTGTTGCTGATTGCATGGTCTACTCCTATTCTAACCAATATGCTACATCATTGTTCCCAGCTGATGTTTGGTAATACTGCACATCTCAAGCAAGAAGGACATTTAAAAGTGTAGAGAAGGGAAAGGGAGACGGAGTGAGTTGCCAAATTCAAAATAACCTGACTGAGAAATATTTATTTGTACATTTGAGCAGATGCTCTTATCCAGAGCTATTTACAGTAATGAGTGGATACATTTTCATTAGCATTGTTTACAAACCATTTCCTGTGCATTTGAATGTCCAAAGGCATCTACCTGAAATCAGGGAGGGGTTTGGTGATCAGCCTGAGAGAGCGTACACCTGGCTTTGGGAAAGATCCCCCCCCTCAGTCTCTCAGCCAGCTCTACATTCCTGAGCCCGGCCCAGTCAGGAAGTGAGCGGCAGACCCAGCAGGCCAGATTACTTCCATCCTGACACAAGGTGCGTCCTAAATGTCACCCTATTCATTACATAGTGCACTAATTTTGACCAGGGCCCATAATGCACTATGTAGTGAATAGGGTGCCATGTGGGACACAGTCCTGTCTCTGTACAGTACCTCAGTCTGTCTACTGTATTAGAATGTGGTTCTACAGTTCCTCCTTCAGTCACAGTCCTGTCTCTGTACAGTACCTCAGTCTGTCTACTGTATTAGAATGTGGTTCTACAGTTCCTCCTTCAGTCACAGTCCTGTCTCTGTACAGTACCTCAGTCTGTCTACTGTATTAGAATGTGGTTCTACAGTTCCTCCTTCAGTCCTGTCTCTGTACAGTACCTCAGTCTGTCTACTGTATTAGAATGTGTTCTACAGTTCCTCCTTCAGTCACAGTCCTGTCTCTGTACAGTACCTCAGTCTGTCTACTGTATTAGAATGTGGTTCTACAGTTCCTCCTTCAGTCACAGTCCTGTCTCTGTACAGTACCTCAGTCTGTCTACTGTATTAGAATGTGTTCTACAGTTCCTCCTTCAGTCACAGTCCTGTCTCTGTACAGTACCTCAGTCTGTCTACTGTATTAGAATGTGTTCTACAGTTCCTCCTTCCTGTACAGATGAATAGGCCTTTTTCCCTCTGGTTGGGATCAGACTGGGGTCAACTCAGGAGGAGCAACCATTCACTGTTAAGGGTGGGCGTGTGTGTGCAGGGGTGGAGAGGGTGTGTGTGAAGGTTGGGGGAGGGTGTGTGTGAAGTTTGGGGGAGAGTGTGTGTGAAGGAGTGGGGGGAGAGGGTGTGTGTGAAGGGTGGGGGGGTTTTGTGTGTGTGTGTGTGTGCGTTTTGTGTGTGCTTGTGAGAGTTTATGGGTGTAAATGTGTGTGCTTATGTGAGTGTTTATGCATCTTGGGCGGGGCTAAAGCCAAGGGCGTGGAGTACGCTGAGTGACAAGCGTGGAGGTTTGATGTCGAATCAGAACTTTGGGTTCTGTGTCTCTCACTGTGTCTCTGGTCTGTAGAGAATTGGGCAGGAAGTGTTGATATTGGAATCACAACAGCAGTGTTTCTCAGCTCCAGTCCTCCTGTACCCCCAAAAGCACACATTTTAGTTGTATTTAACCTTTATTTTGACAGGGAAGACATACTGTATTGAGACCTATAGGTCTCTTTTCCAAATACACCCTGTATAATACAATATAAAATACACATTAAACAATATATATACTCTATATATATATACAAAGTATCTGGACACCCCTTCAAATTAGTGGATTTGGCTATTTCAGCCACACCTATTGCTGACAGGTGTAAAATTGAGCACACAGCCAAACAATCTCCATAGACAAACATTGGCAATAGAATGGCATTACTGAAGAGCTCATGTACTTTCAATGTGGCACCGTCATAGGACGCCACCTTCGCAACAATTCAGTTCGTCAAATTTCTGCCTTTCTAGAGCAGCCCCAGTCAACTGTAAGTGCTGTTATTGTGAAGTGGAAACGTCAAGGAGCAACAACGGCTCAGCCGCAAATTGGTAGGCCACACGAGCTCACGGCACGGGACCACCGAGTGCTGTCCTCGTTTGCAACGCTCACTACCGAATTCCAAACTGCCTCTGGAAGCAACGTCAGCACAATAACTGTTTGTCGGGAGCTTCATGAAATGGGTTTCCATGGCCGAGCAGCTGCTCACAAGCCTAAGATCACCATGCGTGATGCCAAGTGTCGGCTGGAGTGGTGTAAAGCTCGCCGCCATTGGACTCTGGAGCAGTGGAAACGCGTTCTCTGGAGTGATGAATCACGCTTCACCATCTGGCAGTCCGATGGATGAATCTGGGTTTGGCGGTTGCCAGGAGAACTCTACCTGTCCCAATGCATAGTGCCAACTGTAAATGTTGGTGGATGAAGAATAATGGTCTGAAGCTGTTTTTCGTGGTTCGGGCTAGACCCCTTAGTTCCAGTTTAAGGAAATCTTAACGCTTCACCATATAATAACGGTTCTAGACCATTCTGTGCTTCCAACTTTGTGGCGACAGTTTGGGGAAGGCCCTTTCTTGTTTCAGCATGACAATTCCCCATGCACAAAGCGAGATCCATACAGAAATGGGTTGTCGAGATCGGTGTGGATGAACTTGACTGGTCCGCACAGAGCCCTGACCTAAACCCCATCAAACACCTTTGGGATGAATTGAAACACCGACTGCGAGCCAGGCCTAATCGCCCAACATCAGTGCCCGACCTCACGAATGCTCTTGTGGTTGAATGGAAGCAAATCCCCCCAGCAATGTTACAACATCTAGTGGAAAGCTTTCCCAGAAGAGTGGAGGCTGTTATAGCAGCAAAGGGGAGACCAACTCCATATTAATGCCCATGATTTTGGAATGAGATGTTCGACGAACAGGTGTCCACATACTTTTCGTCATGTGGTGGGTATATATACATACATTAGAATACAAAAAAACAGTCCATCGTAAGCACAAATAAAACATCACAAATCACCCAGAAAAACAGTTACATTCATCCACAAATAATTCCTCAATCAGTACTTTCAATTCCCTCTGAATCAGAGGTGCGTGGGGCCTTAATCAACATCCACGTCATCGGCGCCCAGGGAACAGTGGGTTAACTGCCTTGCTCAGGGACAGAATGACAGATTTTTACCTTGTCAGCTCTATATCACCATAATCAAGAACAGATCAAAAGGTTGACTGAATAATCTGCTTCCTACTGCTTAGAGAATGGCACAATCTGTTTCTGTAGAAAAAGCCAACTTTAAATCTTAGCATCTTATCCAGCTCATCTATTGGTTTTTAAACGTTAAATCTATAAGTATTTATATGTGAGAACATGTTCGATTGGAGAACCATCTACTGAGTGAACATGTAGTTCATCTGAAATATTGTTACGGGAGTTTAAAAACATGTATTTAGTTTTGCCCGTATTAAGCACAAGTTTTATATCAGCACATATAGATGAAGTTCACCATTTTTAACAGATTGTCTCATGGTGTTACATGAATAGTGAAGAGAACAGGTCTCAAAATCGACCCGTGGTACGCCTTTATGTACTTAAAGAAATTCAGACTTTACCCCGTCCATCACGATGGCCTGAGTTCAGGCGTCAGAGCTCAGGCCACTAACAAAGCAGCACGTTTCATTTAGGTGTCTAAAGCGTTGCCATGATCATTAACAACTAAAGTGGTATTTGTAATAGTGCTCTGTCCAGACCTGAACCCTGATTGGTTTACATTCAAAATACATTTCTCAGATAAAAAAGAGCAAAGTTGTACATTTACCAAGGATTCTGGAATCTTAGCTAGACAAGGAAGCCTTGAAATGGGGTGATAATAATGAAGATCCCTACTGTCTCCGTCCTTATGGAGTGTCTGAATGAATTTGTTGTGGCAGAGAGGAGGAAGTAGAATGTTGTCCAGAAGTTGTCCAGAATTTAGCTGGGTTCCCATTACAATCCTAAAGATAATAATCAGATTTAGTCTTTCTGATTTGTCTGACACAATCATTCCTCAGTTTCTTGAAAGGTTGCCAGTCCAGGCCTAAGCCTGTGTTCCAGGCCTTGACCCAAGCATCATCTCTTTTATGAATGATTTCTGATAATTGCAGAGTGTGCCAGGCATTCAATCTACCTTTAACCCTGACATTTTTTGAAGGGTGCATGATTATCCACATAGCATTGAAGACATCTGCAAAGATAATCAGGTTCAGGGATAACTGAAGTACAATCAAGGTCAGTAAAAAAGACTGTTCACTGAAGTTTTTAAAGTTCTTCTTTGTGATGACACGAGGCTTAGATTTGTGTATTCTCACATTCTCTGGTGTATTCATACAAATTTGATCAATCAGAGATGCCTTTGAAGGATCTCTAGGATTGGGCCATGTAGGCTTAGTCACCAGCTGGGTTAGGATTAGATCATTACATATGCTTTTTAGATCATAATTTAGGTCACCCAGGATAATAACTTCTGAATTAGTAAACAAACTAGTTATCTCCTCGAGTGCACAAAGGTTAGCTAAGGGAGGACGGTAGATCCCTATAACAGTTATAGATACATTTCTCCCCAGACAAAGGCTAAATGATAGTAGTTCAAATGTTGGGGCAAGGGAAATGGATTTCAGTAAAGAGACAGATAAATTATTTTAAATACAAATTGCCACTCCACCACCTCTATTCTGTCTGTATTAATATCAGATTCCAGAATGTCCCCAGAGATCCAAGTTTCAGTCAATACCAGAATATCCAGCTTTGTCTGCATAACCCAGATCTTGATGTAATCCCGTTTAGGAAGTTAGATCCTAATGTTCAGATGCATCAACCCAAGACCTTTACGATGTTTTAAGTCACATGGAAACCAGCTATGTTCAGAAGGCGGTTGCAGGCCCTGTCTGATGGTTGATATTGATATAGTTGGTATGGCTAGAAGATTGCATAGAACTGCACCATTTGGTCTATCCCTAGTAGTAATAGAGGAAGGAGAAGATATTGTAATTACTTTTCCAAGATTAGAACCATAGGGCCTGAGGCCGCAGCCAATGTCAATATGAGGAGCTCTTAGAGTAACCAATGATGGAATGTTATAAACTGACTTACATGGGCTTTGGTTGCTATCGTGCAACAGCCCAAGCCCTCTACGTGATGTGAAAACCGAGGGGGTATTGAAGTTTATGGAATTCACATTTGAACTAAAGCACTGGGTGGAGCAGACCACAGTGGGCTCCTCTTTTGAGTTAACAATAGCAAATCTAAGAGTGGAGTTGAAACGAATGGGAACAAGATTACAACTGACAACACCCCTGGCATTATAGACAACAGTACGAGGATAACGCTTAGAGAGGATGGCTTAGACTGTCACTGAGTCAATATCTTAACGCAGCCTTGAAATATGAAAAAGGCTCCCAGATGATTTGGGTGAAGCCCATCATCCCTGTAGAGCATCTTTTGTTTCCAAAAAGTGTTGAAATGGTCAGTAAAAGTAATGCCAACAGAGTGGCCGTAGTCTTTAAGCCAGCTAAGAGCCTGCTGAACCTTTCACAGCCGCGACCCAGTGACGGCACCAGACCAGAGATCATTGGATGCTTTTCAGAGACTTTTAGGGTGTTGATCAGCTCAGTAAAACCCTGTTTGAGTAGCTCTGATTGACCCTTTTTGGTGTCATTTGATCCCACGTGAACTTCGACAGTAGCAGCCCTGGTTGGGGGTACTGGAGAATTGGAGTTGGGAATCGCTGCTCGAGAGGAGGTAACAGTGACACTGTCTGTCTGTCTGGACCCTCCAGACAGGACAGGTGACTGAACATCAGTGTGATGGGAATCACTGCTCGAGAGGAGCTAACAGTAACACTGTCTGTCTGTCTGAAAACCTCCAGACAGGACAGGTGACTGAACATCAGTGTGATGGGAATCACTGCTCGAGAGGAGGTAACAGTAACACTGTCTGTCTGAACCCTCCAGACAGGACAGGTGACTGAACATCAGTGTGATGGGAATCACTGCTCGAGAGGAGGTAACAGTAACACTGTCTGTCTGAACCCTCCAGACAGGACAGGTGACTGAACATCAGTGTGATGGGAATAGCTAGTGACAGACAGACTGAAGGCCAATACTGAGGTCTGTTAGAGTATTGTACATAACCCCATATCACAGTGTATTTTAGGCCCATTCTAAAATCAAATCTTATCCCCTAACCCAGTGGTTCTCAATCCTGGTCCTGGGGACCCAAAGGGGTGCACATTTTTTGTTTTGGCCTTAGCACTGCACACCTGATTCAAATCTTTAAAGTGTGATGATGAGTTGATCATTTGAATCAGCTGTGTAGTGCTGGGGCAAAAACAAAAAGGTGCATCCCTTTGTGTCCCCTGGACCAGAATTAGTCCTGCCCTAACCTCTAACCCCAAGACACTGAAGTAATCACATTTGTTTAAAGATCCAATGCAGCCTTTTTTATCTCAATATCAAATCATTTCTACATTACTGTGATTGTTTTAAATTAAAATTGTCAAAACGAAACAACAATATCTTAGTAAAATGCAATTTCTCAATAAATAATTTTGTTAGGACTGTCTGGGAGTGGTCTGAGGGAGGGGTGTAATTGGAGAAGCCTAAAAGGAGGGATGTGTAACCTGAAAACGAGCTGTTTTTTCCAGAGAGGAGGGCAAACTCTCTTTTTTAATTGGTCTATTAACTTATACCGCTTGGTGATGTCATCAGGTCTACCCAGCCAGACAGGCTGAAATTTCAGGCGGTCTTTTCATACAGCTCTTACACTAAAAGTGCATTATCATAATTTTCACAATTTCACAGTATTATTCCGACCTCATGTTGTGGAAACTGCCCCTTTAAAGTAAAATTACTTCCGCCATGTTGCTTACACTTATCCAATCAGATCTATAATACGAGTGGCTAATGGCTAGGGCCTGTGGTCTAGGGACTAGAGGCTAGGTGCTAGGGATCGATTTGGGATTCATTACATTACTACCAGTCCCAGACAGCTGGCTGTTATAACCAGCCCAGCGCTCTGACCTATTACAGCTGGGCTCAAGTAGGACCATCTGAGTTAAAGAGCCTTGCTCAAGGCTACAACAGCTCTTATACGTACGAGGTAAGAAGATGGCTCAAGGCTACAACAGCTCTTATACGTCCGAGGTAAGAGAATGGCTCAAGGCTACAACAGCTCTTATACGTCCGAGGTAAGAGAATGGCTCAAGGCTATAACAGCTCTTATACGTCTGAGGTAAGAGGATGGCTCAAGGCTACAACGGCTCTTATACGTCCGAGGTAAGAGAATGGCTCAAGGCTACAACAGCTCTTATACGTCTGAGGTAAGAAGATGGCTCAAGGCTACAACAGCTCTTATACGTCTGAGGTAAGAGGATGGCTCAAGGCTACAACAGCTCTTATACGTCTGAGGTAAGAAGATGGCTCAAGGCTACAACAGCTCTTATACGTCTGAGGTAAGAAGATGGCTCAAGGCTACAACAGCTCTTATACGTCCGAGGTAAGAGGATGGCTCAAGGCTATAACAGCTCTTATACGTCTGAGGTAAGAGGATGGCTCAAGGCTACAACAGCTCTTATACGTCCGAGGTAAGAGGATGGCTCAAGGCTACAACAGCTCTTATACGTCTGAGGTAAGAAGATGGCTCAAGGCTACAACAGCTCTTATACGTCCGAGGTAAGAGGATGGCTCAAGGCTACAACAGCTCTTATACGTCTGAGGTAAGAAGATGGCTCAAGGCTACAACAGCTCTTATACGTACGAGGTAAGAGGATGGCTCAAGGCTACAACAGCTCTTATACGTCTGAGGTAAGAGGATGGCTCAAGGCTACAACAGCTCTTATACGTCTGAGGTAAGAGGATGGCTCAAGTCTACAACAGCTCTGACAAACCAACACAGAGGCAGGCCCGTGACTCCTCAATACAGAACACGGTTCTCAGAAGACCTTACAAAGCAGCAGGCTAACATCCTCTCTCCATCCAAAGTCAAACAAAGCCCCAAGTAGCCTTAATATCTCAAGGACATCTCCCATAGGATACATACTTTTACACACAAGTCAGATAGACTAACAACCCAGAAACAGCTGGGTCCTGTTCATTAGGCACTAAATGGAGGAAAATGGACTGAAATAAGGAGGGACGACCTGGACTCTCATTTTAGTTTTCTGTTGTAAAATGTTTTAAACCAAGAAATGTGCTGTAGCCACTAGCCAGGTACACTGACAATATCCCCAGCAGTAATAACACGTGGTCATTGGTCACTTAGAGAACCAATCGGGGATCAAGTCTTATCTTTCTTGGCCAATAGAGTCTAATTGAGCTCATCTCGTCTCTGGAATCTCTATTGATTGATCAGATCAGTCAAACTGTTGTTATCAGTGGACCAAGCAAACACATGTTTCTCCTCCAAACACCTCCCTGTTTCATTAATGCCAGATTTACCCCCCTCTTTATCCGGAATAAATACACTTCTCGTTCCCACCCCAGCTCCTCCCCACCCCCTCTCATTCCTAGGAAATGAGAAGCACATTTGTGGTGGGTTCCAGAATGACACTGTTCAGATTAGATGCATGCGCTTTAATTCCAGGCTCACTTTTGGCAGCCATCTGTGTTGAACTTACCCCCCCCCCCCCCACCCACCCACCAGCCCCTGTCCGTGAACAATTCTTTACACGTCAGCAACTAGTCTGCAGAGTCGTGGGATTTCAGTGCACGCGGCCCTGCATGGACCTTTAGAATTATTTTACACAGCTTCCCCCCTCTCTCCCTCTATTGCTCGCCATCTTTTTACCCTGCGTTTTACCCTCTACCCTGCTTTACCATAGATATACTGTAGAACATCCACACCTGCCTTAAGCCAACCCATGTGACTGACTTCCAGTAAGCATTCGACCACAGTGTAGAGAGGGAGGGAGGGGAGGGAGAGAGAGGGAGGGAGGGAGGGGGAGGGAGGGATGGAGGGAGGGAGGGATGGAGGGAGGGAGGGAGAGAGAGAGGGAGGGAGGGAGGGAGGGGAGGGAGGGAGGGAGGGAGGGAGGGAGGGAGGGAGGAAGGGAGAGAGAGAGGGAGGGAGGAGGGAGGGAGGAAGTATCTCCAGGGGGATTATGATCCTGTTTGTTTTATATCTCATAATCGTCTGAACAGCATGTGAAATCGACTGCATGTGTTCGCCACAATTTATTGCAGTGAAAAGCACATAAAACCAAACCAAAGCCTTCCCCCCTAGCCTCCTCTCCTTCCTTCTCCTCTCCTCTTTCCTCTCCTGTCATCCCTCACTGTCAGACGGGCATCCGCTGCCCTCTCATGCCCTTTGATCCATCCGTTGGCTTTGGCACTAGAGGGAACGCACAGGACATCACTTACTGCCAGCTGTACAGTAGTACACCACCTTCAGCTCTCTCATCTCTACTATTATTACAGCTGTACAGTAGTACACCACCTTCAGCTCTCTCATCTCTACTATTATTACAGCTGTACACCACCTTCAGCTCTCTCATCTCTACTATTATTACAGCTGTACAGTAGTACACCACCTTCAGCTCTCTCATCTCTACTATTATTACAGCTGTACACCACCTTCAGCTCTCACATCTCTACTATTATTACAGCTGTACAGTAGTACACCACCTTCAGCTCTCTCATCTCTACTATTATTACAGTAGTACACCACCTTCAGCTCTCACATCTCTACCATTATTACAGTAGTACACCACCTTCAGCTCTCATCTCTACTATTATTACAGCTGTACAGTAGTATACCACCTTCAGCTCTCTCATCTCTACTATTATTACAGCTGTACAGTAGTACACCAACTTCAGCTCTCTCATCTCTACTATTATTACAGCTGTACAGTGGTATACCACCTTCAGCTCTCACATCTCTACTATTATTACAGCTGTACAGTAGTACACCACCTTCAGCTCTCTCATCTCTACTATTATTACAGCTGTACAGTAGTACACCACCTTCAGCTCTCTCATTTCTACTATTATTACAGCTGTACAGTAGTACACCACCTTCAGCTCTCTCATCTCTACTATTATTACAGTAGTACACCACCTTCAGCTCTCACATCTCTACTATTATTACAGCTGTACAGTAGTACACCACCTTCAGCTCTCTCATCTCTACTATTATTACAGTAGTACACCACCTTCAGCTCTCACATCTCTACCATTATTACAGTAGTACACCACCTTCAGCTCTCATCTCTACTATTATTACAGCTGTACAGTAGTATACCACCTTCAGCTCTCTCATCTCTACTATTATTACAGCTGTACAGTAGTACACCACCTTCAGCTCTCTCATCTCTACTATTATTACAGCTGTACAGTGGTATACCACCTTC